>NC_091681.1:16592500-17217500 GCF_030179915.1 Drosophila takahashii
TCGTGGAGGATCTGAAGCGAAGTGCCAACGGGAAAACCAATAGAATGGCCAACAGAGCTCACTTTCTGCACATAGGACATGATAGCTCTAGAGGATTATAAATAAATAATAGAATTAAAAGTGCTAGTTTAAGTTTGAAAATTTTTAATTTTTACTAATTAAATTTAAAAACGAAAATATATTAGTTTGTTTTAATGAGGGCGTTTAAGTAGTAGATTTACTTTACAATTTACTTTATAGTTTGTTGATGATTCTGCCACCAGTTAAGATATCCACCGGATGTGTACTTTTTTGAGGCTCATGAAAAATTGTATTTACGATATACCTTTGCTAGACTGGTTTCGAATGAACTCTTAGGATCTACAAGTATGTTAAATGTTAACTTAGGATCTACAAGTACTTCTCGTGTTTACATCGCAATATTTTATTTACTCTACTTGTAATTTTGTCTCTTTACATTTACAGATAATCTACATGTTTTTACTACAAAACAAGAGAGAACGCTATAGTCGGGTGCCCCGACTATCAGATACCCGTTACTCAGCTAAAGGGAGTGCGAAAGAGATGGAGAAAAACTTTGATCCGCCGTAACTTTTTAACGAATGGTCCGATTTAAAAAATTTCTTCTACATTTCGATAGGTATTGATAAACACAATAAAACTGCATTTTTACTTTTCCAAAATATTGCAATTTTTAAAATCGTATATAAGCGATTGTGGGCGTTAGAGGGGGCGTGGCACCCTTTTGAAACAAACTTGCGCTGCGTAGGAACTCCTAGAATCTGCATGCAAAATGTCAATCTTCTAGCTTTTATAGTTTCCGAGATCTCAGCGTTCATACAGACAGACAGACAGACAGACAGACAGACAGACGGACAGACAGACGGACAGACGGACATGGCTAGATCGACTCGGCTAGTGATCCCGATCAAGAATATATATAGTTTATAGGGTCGGAAACGCTTCCTTCTACCTGTTACATACTTTTGCACGAATCTAATATACCCTTTTACTCTACGAGTAACGGGTATAATTAAATGTTATCTACGTGCACTCTTTTTCTTCACTTAGTTTTGGGTCATTAGACTTTATACCTTTTAAAATAAGGGACATTTTTATTTATTTTACTTGGTTTCGTCTTTTTAGCTTGGTAATTTTATAATATTCAAGGTCTTAAATATATTAAACTAGCTTTTATTTAAAAAGTAGTAACGCGCGCTGCATTTATTTTTATTAAACAAAAATGAATCTTGTGATGTTGGAGAAAATATGGCTTTTGGTTTTTATGTTTGGGTAAATTGCATTATTTTTATTATACACTAAAAAAAATGTATTGAAAGATTTAATGTGACCTATTTTGGCATTATCTAGCGCAAAAATCGAAAATCGCACTTGCTATGTAATCTAAGATAAGAGTGTCATTCCCACGGTCAGATAAGCACAGATCGGAACCAAGAAGCTGGCGTAGTCACTCTACCATACATTGCCATAAACTTAAGAGGTCCAACGAACAACGATGATACGACAGAAAGTGGATGTGATATGTAATGAAATCTCTTCGCGGACTTTACTGATAATCATCTGGCAAAGAAGTTACCTCCTAAACAACATGTCCCGTGACATTTATGAGAGCAAAGTAATTGTTCCACATATGTGAGATCTGCAGGCAAATATTGTAAAATTCTAGACGTAAGCTTATAATTTCACCAGGAAGATTTCATTTACATGATTTCGTTAAAAAAGTTAGGTAATTCCTTTTTAGATGTAATAAATAACAAATTGTCCTCATTGCGTGATTAGATGAGATATTTTACGACTGCAAATATAGATAACCCCCTTAACAATTACTATTGTGATCAAATCTTAATAACACGATCCAAGTGAAACACGTTATCTTTTATTACACTTTCTTAACAGCTACTGCCAGAATACCTTGTTTCACCAAGTTTGACCAGTATTTGTTTGACTTCGCTTCACAATTTGTTATCTGAATATGATAAGGGCATGTGAACGCTCCGATCTATAAAAGAGATCTTGCAGCGGGGAATCTCCACCAGTTGATATCTAACTTTACAAGCTAGACAAAGTGAATTAAAGAAAAATGCCTTACACTCCGGCGAGTTCCTACGATGGAGATCAAAAGATCTGGACTGGTGAGGAGACTACGAAATATTTTGACCCGCATTTGTCTATTGGAGAGATCATTTTTCATGAGATGCAGCGGCATCCACAGCTTGTAGCTCAGGTGGGTATTTCTCAAGGTCATTTGCTAGAAAGAAAGTGACATTTGAATTCTTCTAGATCTCGGCAACGGAGAACACAGTGCTGACGAGAGCGGAACTCCTTGCCAACTCAATGCGAGTGGCCAGTTTTATGCGATCCGAAGGACTTCTTCAATCCGATGTTGTGGGGATTATTGGTAGGAATACCACCCACATGTTGGCTGTGGCATACGCCTGCTTCTTCAATGGCATCGCCTTCCATTCGCTCAATACTTCATATGATCGCGATACAATCGAAAAAGTATACAACATTACAAAGCCACGACTTATTTTCTGCGATGGCGATGAGTTCGAGAAGGTACGAGATGCCACCTCTAAACTGGATGTGAAGATTGTAACCATGCGCAATCATCCTTCGGATTCCATTCGTATCGATGAAGTTCTGGCCACTTCCGTTGAAGTAGACTTCCAGCCAGCTCAACTGGAACAGGGCAACGATCAGACTCTAGCAATTCTCTGCTCCTCGGGAACAACGGGAACTCCAAAGGCTGTGACCATTACCAATAGTCGTCATATTCTAACGGGCAACTAGTAAGAAGACATTTAGAATTTCCATTGACCTCCTTAAACTTTTTTTTTATTTTATATCTGTAGCCATCTAACCACCGCTGATGTCCAGTACTCCCACAACACCCTCGACTGGATCACCGGCCTGCTGACCACCATAACCTCTGGAGTATTTAGCACAACTCGTATTATTGCGGATAATGCCTTTGATCCTGCCTTCGCCATGAGAATCATTAAGGAGTACAAGGTTACGTGGACCATTCAGCCTCCCTCCAGTATGGCTTTAATGACTAATTGTCCAGATTTCGAATCTTGCGACCTATCAAGCCTTCGATGCTACATGTTCGGAGGATCTCGGGCTGCGATTGAGATCCAGAAAAGCATCCGAAGTCGCCTGAGCGTGGACTGCCTTCAGTTCGTATATGGATTTACTGAACTGGGCGCAATGGCCACCATCAACCCTAACTTTGATGGGAAACCCGGATCGGTGGGGCGACTAGTCAACGGTCTGAGGTTGAAGATAGTGAACGAAGAGGGTGTGTCGCTGGGACCCGACGAAGTTGGAGAGGTGTGCATCATGAATAATCAGCACTGGTCGGGATACTACGGAAACGAAGTCGAGTCACGAGCTATTCGCGATCACCAGCAATGGTTTCACTCTGGCGACCTGGGCTACATGGATCGAGATGGCTTCCTGTACATTGTGGACCGCAAGAAGGAGATGCTCAAGTACCAGAACATCATGTACTATCCCAACGACATTGAAAGTGTCATATCCGAAATGCCCGACGTTGCCGAGGTCTGTGTCTTCGGGGTGTGGAGTGATATATACGGAGATGAGGCTGCAGCGGCTGTTGTGAAGAAACTGGGCAGCGATCTTACTTCTCAGGATGTTGTCGATTACGTTAGCACTAGGACGGATTCAAAATACAAGCAGTTAAACGGAGGAGCGATCATCGTGGAGGATCTAAAGCGAAGTGCCAATGGGAAGACCAATCGATTGGCCAACCAAGCTCACTTCTTGCATGTGAGGGACAGGAGATGAATGCCAAGGCCCATGAGCCTCTCCCTTTTTTACTCAAACTCGTTTGTCCCGCAAACTGTGTAAAGATTAGTTTCGTTTTGATTTGTGTGTATATAATATATATTAAACTTGATTGAATTTATACAAAAATTCATGGGACCTATATTTATTTTGCGGAAAAATCAAAAGTCGTTCGACATTATGCTATGTTATTATAGATAGGAGTGACATTCCCACGGTCAGATAAGCACAGATCGGAACCAAGACATTAGTCTTGCAGGATGAATTGCCATAAACTTAAGGCGTCCAACAAACAACAACATTGATAAGATAGTTAAGTCTACATATCAGCTTAACTTTCTAAGAGCCATCTGGTTAAGAAGTTACCTCCGAAACAACTTGTCCCGAGACATTTTTGAGGGCCAAGTAATTTTTGCTGAGATGGTTTCCGAATTTATCCCCATGGGCTACACTTAGATGAAAATATTGTAAAACTTATTTTAACGTAAGATCACATAATAAACTAGGGATGGACTACACTTTGCGATTAGAAGAGATACTGTGATCAAATCTTATTGACACGATCCAAACAAATTGCGTTATTTTTAGTTACACTTTTTGAAAAGCTGCTGCCAGATGATATGCTATTTTATATCTCCCAAATTTGCTATCTGAATATGATAAGCGAATGTGAGCGATCTATAAAAGAGAGTCTGCCGCGGGGAATCTACACCAGTTCAAATCTAACTTTACCAGAGTGACTTTAAAAAAATGCGTAACACTCCGGCGAATTCCTACGATGAAGATCAAAAGATCTGGACTGGTGAGGAGACTACGAAATATTTTCACCCGCTTCTATCTATTGGAGAGATCATTTTTAATGAGATGCGGCGGCATCCACAACTTGTAGCTCAGGTAGGTACTTCTTAAGTTCATTTACTTGAATGAATGTGACATTTGAATTCTTCTAGATTTCGGCTACGGAGAATACAGTGTTAACGAGGGCGGAACTCCTTGCCAACTCGATTCGAGTGGCCAGCTTTATGCGCTCCGAAGGACTTCTTTAATCCGATGTTGTGGGGATTATTGGTAGAAATACCACCCACATCTTCGCCGTTACCTACGCCTGCTTCTTCAATGGCATCGCCTTCCACTCGCTCAATACTTCTTATGATCGCGATACAATTGAAAAGGTCTACAACATTACAAAGCCACGACTTATTTTCTGCGATGGCGATGAGTTCGAGAAGGTACGAGATGCCACTTCTAAACTGGATGTAAAGATCGTTACCATGCGTAATCATGCCAGGGATTCCATTCGGATCGATGAAGTTCTGGCCACTCCCGTTGAAGTAGACTTCCAGCCAGCTAAACTGGAACACGGCAACGATCAGACTCTAGCAATTCTCTGCTCCTCTGGAACCACCGGAACTCCAAAGGCTGTAACCATTACCAATAGTCATCATATCTTCGTAGGAAACTAGTAAGATGTTAGATGGGATATGCATTGACCTCTTTAAACTTTTTTTTATTATTTTATACCTTAAGTCATCTGACAACTGCTGATGTCCAGTACTCTCACAACACCCTCGACTGGATGACCGGTCTACTGACCACAATAACTTCTGGAGTGTTCAGCACAACCCGTATTATTGGGGATAATGCCTTTGATCCCGCCTTTGCCATGAGAGTCATTGAGGAGTACAAGGTTACGTGGACCATTCAGCCTCCCTCCTGCATGGCCTTGATGGCTAATTCTCCAGAATTTGAGACTTGCGATCTGTCCAGTCTTCGACGCTACTATTATGGAGGATCACGGGCTGCGATTGAGATCCAGAAAAGCATCCGAAGTCGCCTGAGAGCGGGTTGCCTTCAGTTCGCTTATGGATTCACGGAACTGGGTGCAGTGGCTACAATTAACCCTATCTTTGACGAGAAGCCCGGATCGGTGGGTCGATTGGTGAACGGTTTGAGGTTGAAGATAGTCAGCGATGAGGGTGAAGCGCTGGGACCTGAGGAAGTTGGAGAGGTGTGGATCCTGAGCAATCAGCACTGGTCGGGATACTACGGAAACGAAGTCGAGTCACGAGCTATTCGAGATCCCGACCAATGGTTTCACTCTGGCGACCTGGGCTACATGGATCGAGATGGCTTCCTGTACATTGTAGACCGCAAGAAGGAGATGCTGAAGTACCAGAACATCATGTACTATCCAAACGATATTGAGATTATCATCTCCGAAATGTCCGACGTGGCCGAGGTCTGTGTTTTCGGGGTGTGGAGTGATATCTACGGAGATGAGGCTGCAGCCGCTGTTGTGAAGAAACTGGGCAGCCATCTTACTTCTCAGGATGTCGTGGATTACGTTAGCACTAGGACGGATTCAAAGTACAAGCAGTTGAACGGAGGAGCCATCATCGTGGAGGATCTGAAGCGAAGTGCCAATGGAAAGACCAATCGAATGGCCAACCAAGCTCACTTCTTGCTCGTGAAGAATAGGAACTGAATGCTCTAAGAAAAAAATAAATAATAGAATTCAAAGTCTCGACCTTGTGTATTCTTTCATTTTGTTTTGCATCATTTATTTATAAACATTTCACAAACATCATTATTCTGGGGGTTTTACACAATTATTTCGTTTTTCATGGTTTCCATTTTAGGATTTCGTTCCTTTCGGGTGACAACAATTATTTCAACTATTTTGTAAAATTATGCTACTAATCTTTCACTTGGGCATTTGATTTGCTGTTTTAATTTCTCACCAACGGCTTTGATGTGTTATTGCCGGGTCTATATGTTCGTTTAGAATTTCTTTTGTTTGTGGCTTTTGGCGTCGTTTCTTATTTGGATTGGATTGGATTGCACTACAGTGAAATTCATGCGATGTTCTTTTCCGAATCGGTTCGGTCTTAAGACTAATGTGTGATCTTTGCTAAATCTTCTCCTGTCTGGGGATTTCGGTTTGCTTTTCTTTTTGATTTTGTGAGTGTGCATGTCCTGACTTAGCTCTATAAAGTAAGGTGATTTGCAGTGTTTATTGATTCGCTCTTCGATTTTGCAACTTCAATTCGAATGATTTGGTTGTTTGTATTTCGCTTGTATTTACACATCTTTCTTTTAGAAATTATAGTTTGAGTTGCTTGATTGTTATAAATGGGCCATGAGCCGCCCCCTTTTGGAAGATATGTGTTATGATTTATCTAAATTTTAACTTGCATTACTCAAACTCGTTTGCTCCCACAAACTGTGCAAAGATTAGTTTCGTTTTCGATTTCGATTTCGATTTGGGTGTCGTTTTGATTTCTTTTGTGTCGTTAGCAAAGATTAAACATCGAGTGAGTGGTGAGAGTTGTGAGTGAGTAGACTAGTGAGTTAGTGAGTTCAGATAGTGGGTGGTGAATGCAATTTGCCGTGGCGCTTAGTAGCTTAGTTATGTGAATGCTTTAACTAGCCAGGTTTTCAAAACTGCCTCTTAGGATATACACATACGTTAACTTAGGATCTACTCGTTCGCATAGTTCTTCTGCTTCTCGTGTTTACATCGCATTGGTAAATGATTCGTAATCTCTATGCTTCTCTTTGTTAATCAAAACCTGTAAGTCTTTTTGGAACGCATCTATATATATATATAAAGTTGTGCACATTTCGTGTTACGATTTCCCGTAGTTGTGTTTCTCGTTAGCCTAACCATTAAATGGCATTTACATGCTCTGACCCAAACTATTTACATTGAACTGGACTGCCGCTGCTAGACGATTTGCCGGGAAAATGATAATTGACCGAATTGGAGAACGGCAAACGAAGAGCAGCACACAACCTAAGTATGTTTTTCCACTAAAAATAAATGCCGAAATCAGTGTTTCGCCCTCCCCATTGTATGTATGACCTAATTTAATTGTTTTTTCCACCTTCATCGGGATTATTTTTTCTTCTAGTACATCAATCAACGCTTTTCAATCAATCAGCCCATTTACGGCTGCCATCTACTTTTATTTTCGATCTTCTTCTGGTTCATCAACTATATGCTCACATTTAAAAACCCTGTATGTTCAATAGCTTCATATACAATACAACTATAGCTAGAGTTATAGTTATAATTCGCGATCTCTTTCGGTATTCTTTGACTAGTTTTTTGGTTTCTCTTTGCTTGGCACAACTTTTACAACATGAAAGTATCTATAAATATTTTCCGTTTTCGGTTTTCGGTTTTCTTACTGTTCTGATCGTACTTATGACGCTTGTTTAATGACAACAATTATTATGCAGGGTGCCTTGTGTAGTGTCTATATATTATAATAAGTTTCAATTGATTTTTGATTTCATTTTACGATTAATTTCTTACCTTTAGGTTTTAAATGATAGCAAACGAAAAGCATTTCCGAAACCAAAGAAAAGGTTAAAAGAAACATGAGAGTAAAACAGGCTTTAAGTTAATAAAAACATTAAAAACTACTAAAATATTTTATTTGATTTTATCGAAGGATTTAAGTTCTTATTGTGGTTCTGGTTCTGTTTCTGTTGTTGCTATGTAGAATTCACTTTAGTTATAATTCTAAAATTAGAGCTGCATAGTTTATGGTGTCGGTTAGTGCATTTCTCTAATTGGGTTTAGGGAAGAAGTTTTCAGAGTGTGAAAGGATTATAGTTAGTTAAAAGAGAGGAAGAGAGCTGGAGAAGGGAAGAAAGTGGGGAGAAATCTCCTTGGCATACAAAAGGCACTTAATAACCAAAGATATTTTGGATATGAAAAGAACCGTATAAATCTCGATCTAATTTATGGCTTATAATACTGATTTCAATAATTTTATGTGTAGTATTCATTAAGTTTTTAAGGGTCGTTTCTTCTTACTACATGTTAAAATATTTTGTATTGTCTGTTAATTGGTTTATGGTTTTGCATGTTGTATATTTTTATTTTATAAGACTAATTAAGGAAATTAACTAGCTAAGTGGTCTCAGCGACCCAATACATAATTAGGTAAATGTAAATTTATTATAATACTCTACGGAGTCAAATCAAACAGGAATCAGAATTTTTGGGGCTTTATTTCCCGTGAGTACAAGAACAATTTAACTACTTTAAAAATTGAACTCTAAAATCAAAAGCAAGCCGTATATAAATAATGAATAAAGTTTAAAGACTCTAATAAAATTTAGTGTAAAATAACTTGCAGATACCCACCAGTTTTAGTTGAACTTATCATTTAGGAGTAGTTTTGGGCAAACAATGCGAAAATAAAATTCTGTTTTTGTTTCTGGGTGCTTTGAAGGATTCTTCGATATTTTCGATTCGATTCAATTTTTATTTACTTCCATGGTGAACATAATTAATTTGAATTTACCTATTTTTTTCGCTTCGGTTAGTTGTTTGTTTATCGACTAAACTTAAATTTATCTACACGCTTTTTACAATTAGAATTCATTTAAACTAATGCGCTTAAAACTTATTGTATGACATATTTACAAACGTCGAATTGTCTACGACCTCCACTTGCTTTTTGCGGCTTAACTAACTTAACGCATTTAAGTACAAATCAATTGCAATTTCATTTTTAACTTTTTTAGAGCTAAGCTAAAGTCCGGAACAAAACTCGATTATCGTCGATTACCAGCTAAAATAATTCATCAATTCGTAACAATTTGGAGCATCCTCGGAAAACAAATCAAGTCAAACAAGTGTTGTGGTGTGTGTCAGTGTGTGTTTCGTATAATTATTCATAACATTATCTACTACGCAGTCACTCTTGATCAATTTAGCTTACAATTAACTATAATTTTGTCATTCATCGAACATTATATTGTTTTAGTGGAAGTGCCTTGGAGCCTTGCCGGATACCGATCCTAACTATTCTGCACTTTTCCGAGACATAACCATACGTATAGCATTTCGCATTTAGCACTCGGCCATATATCATAATCGTAACGTATCCGGTACAATTAGTTAATTTCTTATTAGATTCTACATAGCCACTGGATTTCAGAGACGCGCCTTAGAAGGTCCTTTAGTGGTTTAGTTTAAACCATTCAATCAGGGTGTCAATCAAGAAATCAATTCAAGTCAAATTGGAAATGAAGCCAGAACAAAGCCATAAGCAACACAAAGCATGAAATGAGGACAACCGAAATGGAAAAGAATGAAAGAATAGGTTAGTACATTCGTGTTGGCCAACAGCGCCAACTCTTCTATAAAGTAATTGGTGTATTTGGCAATAGGTAACGGCATTTACTCATCCTCCTCCTCCCTGAAGAGATATGTGCTCCAGTAGACCAGGTTGAACAGGGCGAAGACCAGCGGGAAGGTGATCCGCGATATAACATCGATTCTCTTGGATCTAGAACATTGTCTTTGGATATTAAACATGAACGAAAATGCAAATTAATTGATCATCTAAAGATTGGCTTTTTGATTTTTGTGATTACTTGATTGGTTGTTCTTTGTTTTTTTTTTATCATCGTTTTTTGAAAAGTTCCAAATTCGGCAAAATAATTTGTTTGTTTTAAAAGGGGGATTAAACACTACGTGCGGGAAACGAAAAGTGCGCTTTCTGGGGAGTAAATATCTACAGAGGGGAAAAAGCTAGCATCATCGGTGGGTCCAGGATGCCGGGACAACTATTACTTGGGTCTATTCGGGCAAATCGAATCTCAAGGTCTACAACTAAATAGTTACGTATTTTAAAACAAACAAATCACACTCAAAATGACTGAAAGGCAAAGCATAATCCATCGAGCGGCTGCTCGACGCACGGGGTTCAATTTCAACACGAATCAACTCAATTAAAAACATATAGAAATTCAGTTTCATATTTCACATTTACGAGTACTCGGCTCGGAGTTCGGCAAGCAATTAAACCACGTCATTTTACTCATTTTCAGTTTCATTTTCATTATTGTTATTTGATTTGGCAACAAAAGAGACAGCGGGCAAACAGAATCGAACGAACGGCAAGCAAGCGGCAGATATCGGGTTTGGTATTCTTTGGTTATTCGTTTCGGTATCTTTCACAGGTTTTTTCAATGACTGTAGAGTTATGTGATAGCAAAAAGTCAACAAGAGTTAGTGAAAGAGATATAAAGAGTAGAATAGTACATGTTCACAACATCAAAAAGTAAATCCATCAACTACTACGGAACACATATGGAACTAAACGAGGTCGCTACATGGTAGGATCGAGTGGTTCGGGATTTGGAATCCCTTGCGTTACCTTGTTGGGAACTTGGACAGCCAGGTCTTGCAGCAGTTGGGTCGCTTCGGGGCCTGCATGTGCACCTCGCACTGGAGCCGCTTCTCGAGGGCCAAAGGATCGCCGGGATGGCGAACTAGCGGTTTCTGTTGGCCACCACCGCGCGCAAATTGCGACGCCGTTTGACATGAAAGTTGCGATTGTAGTCGGATGTAAATGAGGGTCGCAGGTGGTTGAGTTGAGTTGAGTTGGGTGGTTCGGTTTCGGTTTTGTTTGGTGATTCGATTGTTCGATGGATCGGTGAATCGGGGTGGGGCAAAGTGCATTGGCATGTGCGTAATTTGATTTAATTTCGTCGCAATTTTTCAATTCAATTCCGGTCGAGTGGTTTGTTTTGGTTGCCAGCGATGTTCGGTGATGGTTGGTTGGTTGGTGGAAGGTTGTTTCAGGTTTTTTTTTTGCATTTTCAGGTTTTATTTTCAGTTTATTTGTGGTTGGTTGTTGATGTTGGGGTGGTTTTTGGTTGTTGTTGTTATTGTAGTTGTAGTTGTAGTTGGGATGAGCACGTTTGAAAAAAGTTGTTGAATTTTGCATTTGTTTTTGGTTGGGTTTTGTTTTTTTGTGGTAATAAAAAAGAGGCAAATATAAAAGGAAATAGTTGTTTTAATAGTTTTATCATAACAATTTTGTTTTAGCCAATTATGGTTTGTATATTGTTTTAAAAACCAAAACGAGCTGTTAAGGTTCCCCTGTTCAAAGACAGCTCAAAGGTCAAAATAAAAAAGAGAGAGTGAGGCTGATAAAGAACTATCTTCCCACCCTCAGCTAAGACCCCCCATAAAACCATAAGCTGTTTTTGGATTTTAAAGAGATATATCAAGAGGTAAGTACCATTGCGAACGTTGCATTGCTATCTGTATCGAGCAGATCTGAAGCGGCATCTAAACTGGCCTGCTCCAGATCGCGGCGCTTCTTTTTCATATTCTCCTTATGCATGTCTGCGGCCCGATCCGTATATATCATAGATATATGTTGCATGTGATGGAAGATGTTTGACAAGAATTTATTTGTTCCACGGCAGTTGGGTGATTTGGTGTTAATTTTGTTTTGGTTTTTGAATTTTTTACAGGTTTTATTGGGTGTGTTAGTTTAGTTAGACAGTTAAACACGGTTAATACAGTTTACAGTTAGACAGCGATAGAGTTTAGGCGAGACAGAGATAGAGACAGTCAGAAAGAGAAAGACAGAGAGAGAGTCACACATACAGAAAACGTCAAACAATTCGAAATGTTAAACGGAAAAATGGGAAATAAAAACAAAAAAAAAAAATTATTCGAGTGCAAATATATCGATGGGGTCAGGGGGTACGCAAAACATAGTTCGATTACCACACAGATCGGTGGATACACACACAGTTTGTAGTTATTTACAAGCAATGTTTTACAACAGCAAGGAACCGAACAGAATTCGTAGTAATTCAAAAGGAAATTCGACCAATTTGTTTACAATTTTTTGGTTTTTTCAAACGCGTTTTAAAGTTCGTGGGGTAGTTCGTATTGGTTGGTTTTTGTGTGGATAGTGCATGTCAGTGTGTGGGTGTGAGTGGGTGGTGTGTTCGTATGCATGTCGATGAATGGTGGGCGCACAATGAAATAAGAGAGTAAAACAAAAAGTTGGATTAGTTTGATACACACGATGGACCCATTTAGTGGTTAGATATCAAAGTGAAAAGTAAATAAGGTAACAAATCGGTTAAAGAACACTACTACTAAATCGTTGGGCTTTCGCTTAAGAGACATATAGATAGGTACGTTGGGGGTACGTCTATATGGATATATAGATCGATATAGCCCGAAACAGGTTCTGGTTGTTCTGGTTGTTGTGTGCCACGCCGGTCCTGCGTGTGTGAGTGTTCTGATATAACGGTCCACAGTGAGTACTCGAGAGTGTGTGTGTGATATTGAGTGTGGCGTTGTTCAGAGTTTCGTTGTTGTATGTACAGTATGCGTAGACATTTATATATGGCTACTATATAGATATGTACGTATATTCGTTATCACTCAGTACAATAAAACAACAGAAAAAAGATAAACACCATCGATTAATTAACATTTATATGTGGTTAAGAAGCATATAAAATTTCAATTACTAGCTTTATTCGAACCTGAACGGGATGCATAGTTCACCAGGGCGAACTCGAGCAGGGCCCCGAACACGAACGTCAGACACACGCCTGTCCACACATCGATGGCCTTCGTATAGGAAACGGGCGGCAGGGAGGCGTTGATGCCCGACGTCTGGGTGGCCATGGTCAGTAGGGTGGTGACACCTGCAAAAAGAGTTGGGTAGGGGTGTGAGCTACGAAGGGTCAAGTCCCTAAAACAAAGTTATATATATATCACTCGATATATGAGATTAGTTCTTATCAAAGTCTACTCTTCCTAAATATTTATTTATATCTTATTATTATTAACATTAATACTATGGGTAAATTTTAGATATAGATCTGAAACAATTGAAGATAGGTTTAGTCAAGACCAATGTGTTCTTAATATAATTATTTTATCACTTCAGATAACAGTACTGAAATAACTTGGCAATTTCATAAAGTATTCATTGGAAATTACATTATGTTAATCATTTTAAAGTGAATTCCCTAAAGGTGATTTTATGAGTGGTAAAAAGTTTTTAATGGATATCTTTATTTTTAGTTAACCACTTAATTGTTTATCAATAGTTTGTTCTTATAAATTCGATTCAAAAATACGATTTAAGTAATGTAAAATTTATGGAATAACAAACATTCATTAAAAATCTTGGACTTACCCAGTGACACACGCGCCGGCACTGCTCCTTGATCCAGCCAGAATGATACCCATGATACAATGACCAACATACAGCATGGTATATAAATTTGTATTAAGTAATATGAGAATTCTCGCTTGAATAGTAGATCGACTTTGAGGCAACTGTATTCACCTATGAGTATACAAGGTATATAAAATGTGTCAAACTCAAAATGTACGGGAGGATGTCTTAAGAGAGGCTTTCGATTTTGCAGCTCTTGGCTTTCGTTTGCTTAAATTTCACGCACACACAGTTTTAGTAGGTATATACACACAGAGAGATATCCAATACATGGTACAAATAAATGCCATCCAATAAAGAGGGAACATAAAAAGTGTCTTGCTCGGAAATTTTGCCAAGAAAAGAAATTAAAACACATTTACAGACGATTTTTTCGGGTCGAGACTTTTCGGGTATGTACAAAAAGTGGGTTTTCCGAAACAAAAGGAAATAAAACCGAAAAGAAAAAAGTGGGTAAAACATATCTTACAAAGAGGGGGTGGGGTGTTTGGCGGTAGGCGGGCTTAAGAAGACATAATGTATTTACAGAAAAACACAAAAAAAAAAACAAATAAAAACTCAGTGGGGGAGGGGGGAGGTGGAGGTGGTGGCACACAGAAAGTGGAAAATTATAAAATCAAATGAAAAATTGCATCATAGGCAAAAAGTATCAACATGAATTCAATTTCTGACTTTTGCAACAAAAATCTTAACGGAAATGAAGTTCGACGGCTTTTGTGTGCTGGTTCTTGTTGTAGGTTCTGATTCTCATTCCGTTCACTTCCGCTCGGAAGCTGCCACGCCCCCGGCCCCCGTTCCGCCCCCCGGCGACGGCCCACGCCCCTTTCTTGTGCTTCATTTCCGTTAATTTGTTGGCAAAGCGTTCCATACTCTTCAAGACAAAGTTGTTTATTATTTTACATTCTCATATTTTTGTTTTTGGTTTGGTTTTTCCCATTTTCAATTTCGGCGATTTGATTTGGTACGTTGAGCGTATGCTGTTCGTGGAGAATTTCTCTCAGTGTCTGCATGTTTGAGCAGGGACTCTCATTTGCCCTGTTTGCATTCCACTGCCGCGTGTGTGGTTTATTTGCTCGGCTCTTTGGTCTGGGTTTTGGGTCTGGGTCTTTGGTCTTTGGTCTGGGTTTGAATCTGGGTCTGAATCTGGCTCTGGCTCTCTGGCTTTGCAGCTGGCCATCATCATCATCAATCAAGCGATGACTCTCTCTCTTGGCCGAGATTCGCATTCGCATTGGACACTTGAGCTCGTTTCTAGAGTTCTTTGGCTTCGCTCTTTAATTCCGTTCAACGTTCAACGCTCATAGAAGATATGAAATTAATAAACTTTATGTGAGCAACTAAGTTCAAGGCGAGAGTTCTAAATTGCAACAACTACGCAACGTCTAGGTGGAAAAAGTCATATTTAGTTGAGATTAAATATAGTTGAGCTAAAAATGAGATTGGTATTTGATATCTGAATTTTTTTTTAACGGGAGTGATGAAGATTTCAGGCTCATGCTAACTTATTTGTGGATGGATGATGGGGATGATGGCCCTATTTTCGTTTCCATTCGCTAATTGGTAAACAAACAAACTTCGTGTCAGCAGATTTCAGCTTGATTCAGGTGGAGCTCTACCCGCTAGATAAATACGCGATTCTGTTTGCTCTGGCTGCCGTAAACTATCCTAATATGCTGACACACAATTTGCCAACTTGTAGAAAAATCTGGCCCTCTTGTTTGCCTCCATTTCCACTTCCTCTGCTGTTCTGTGCTGTGGCAACATCCACATCCTTGTCATCCTTGCCGCCATACCATCATCATCATCTTTGGTGCAGCAGCGTCTTTGTGCAAGTTTAAACAACGTCGCAGACAATTTCCTCGATTAATTTACTTTCCGTACGGCTTTTGCCATTTTTGCCTTCATTTTCCGTTTCGCATTCGATGGGGAATCCCCTCGATGCCCCCGACTTCGTCTTCCTCTCGGCTGAATAGTTGTTCGCCAAGGTAAACATTTACTTAAAGCGCGCAGATTTCAAAGTGCTCATAAAAAACGGCAAGGTAAACGATGTGTATGGGTGTGGGTGTATCTATATATATATATATTGGAGGACGCACGTGTGTGCAAGTGTGCGAATTACATCGTAAAAAGTTGGTTCTATGCGTTTCGGGCATTGATAACGGCCCAAAACGATATGCTCATTGAAATGGCGCATGTGTAAACGGCATCTTATGAAATTCGCTACGTCTATATATAAATGAATATGTGTGTGTGTTCGGTTCAGGGTGTGGGTAATTGCGGGTGTATGTGTGTGCAATGAAGTGGTTATGGGTCCGTTTATAATATTTTCCAGTTGGGACCCAACGTTTACGATATGGCTAGAGCTAAAGTTAAACCACTTGGCATGCAATCTCAAGGGAACACTTATTACAAATGCAAACAAAGTACGCAACGCAGCGGGGAAACGAAACAAGCCGAGTAAGAATATATGCGAGAGAAGATTGTAGGTACTAGGAAAATAGTTAATAATATTATGTTTTATATATATAGGTGGCAAAAATCGGCTGAAGGAACACTGTGAAACACACACAATCTGAACGCACGTACCAGTGTTGGTTTTACTATTGCAGTAATCAGTCAGAAACTTCTCCAGTGTGAAGCGAGGTAGGTGTAAGTTCTTTACCACCTGCACGGGATCGCCCGACTTCCACAGGAAGACCAAGTCGTCTGTGGTCCAGCCATCTAGAAGATAAATTATTCGATTAATTTCTTGAATAAGGTAATAGAAAGAGCTATTATATATATAAAAGTGTGCCACAATTTTAGGAATAGAACTGTGGAGGATCTGGAACCTATCATTAGTTAAAATTAAGTAGTTTGGCCTATTGTCTTTCACTTAATCCCCATTCAACCAGTCGACTGGACTGCAGTCCACCTTATAGGAAGACAAAGGCATCGATTCTAATGTGCAGCCTGCACCGTACATGATATCCTCGTAATTAATTTTAGACAATGCAGCTTAAGTTCCGAACCAGTGCTTCCTGTATGCAAGCGCTCCCACCACTTTTCAGCCATTTTATCGTTGAAGTGGGTATAGGTAATTTTAAGTTTCAATTTTCAAAAGCTAACAATTTTAGTGAATATGTTGGTCCTAAACAAATATTTGGTTGCACACTCTTTGAATACCATATTTTCTTTCACTTTTTACCCAAAAGGGTAGCCTTGATTTATCTATTTGGAAATTCTTGTTAAGTCATTTATTAGAGTCCTGCATGAGTGTACTTGGAAGTCAATTTTTTAAAATCAGTTAACTTGGATCACATTTTTTCATTTGATTTTTTCATAAGGAAAAACAAGTGATTTAATATAAAATAAATAGATATGAAATAATTTCGAATCCCCTAAATAATTTGCTTAGTAATTTTATCACTCCCACTCACTTTTATTCTGTGCTTGTATCACTTGTTTTTTTTTTATGAGTGATCAAGTGAAACAAGTGATCCAAGTTAACTCACTTGAACTCACTCACTCTATTTTCAAAAAATTGACTTGTTTGTCAATTCAAGTGCACTCATGCAGGACTCTATCATTTATTCCTGCATCTAATAACTAACTTATCTGTTAATTGTCACTTACAGCTGGCCATTCGTAGTGAGCAGATCTGTCTATCCAGCGGGTACAGCTTCAGGTTCATTGGACAGGCCAATGTCAGCGAGATACGTATACTATATAGCACAGATCCGTTGGGGAAGATGCGGATATACACATTGGGCATGATGATGTTGTGGAAGTGTCCCTCCTTCTCGTTCGAGAAGAAAAGATCGGGCATCCACACGCGGTTCGCCTCCGTCAGGGTGAGATATTTCAGGCGTCCTGTGGGTGAGAAAGGAATTTAGGTTACCGCAGATCTACCCCCAATCGACTTCAACTAACCCTGGATATCGTCGAACTTGAGGCGTTCATCCGTCCACTGTTCACGGAAGGTTAACTGCACACTGTACTCCTGTGGACGTCGAAGTCGGTGGGCGGCGGGTGGTGAGTGGGCGATGGTTGGGTGGCCAGAGGAAAATTCTCATTAGTAGACGAAGTAAATTGGGGCTTTTTGGGGGAATTCAATCTCAACTACAATGCAAATTTCGCTTTGTCGAATTGAAAAGGGAGTTTCTTTCAAGTTTTCTTTCTTTCTCAATTTTTTTTTTTATTTTTAGATTGTGTGTTAAGAGGACTTTTCAATGGGGGGTGGCTTGCAGTTCGATTTATTTAATTGAATTCGATTTTTGGTTTTGGACGGGGCTTTGGCTTTACGTTTGCAAAGATTGTTTTTGTTGGAATATGAAAGAGCGAGCAAGGCGAGGCGAAGTAGCTGGTATTTGTATAACTGAGTGGTATATATTGATATTCGTATATATAGGTATATATTGAGAGTATGGTGGTTAACTGTCGTTTGGCTTGGGTTTCTGCTGGCTTAGAATGTACTCGGCATTGTTCGGGTTGATGGTATACAAGTATTTTGTCATGGCTAATAAATATTTCATATTGCACAAAATGCAACCAAATGCCGCATGCGACGTGTTGCACACTCAAACTTCAAAACGGGCAAGCAGGTTAAAAGCAGGCAAAAAGCACGTCAAGAAAAAGCAAAACGAGCAGGCGGAGTGGAGAAAAGCAAGGCGTCTTATACATACATAAAGAACTTTGAATAAACTTTGTTTTCTCTCAAACAAAAGCTGAAAAACATAGTTTAGTTTAACTTAAAAGTATCTTAATAGTTCTTAAATGTGCTTCAAGAACTTACGGAAAATGAAGTGGTTAAAACGTATTTTCTTCTTCCAAAAATAATATGTATTTTAATGACTTAAAGGAAACTAAGTTTAGATTTTTAATGATTTCCATCAGCTAAGCCTCTGGTTAGTGAAATAATATAAAATGTCAGATTATTATTAAGCCCTCAATGGAACCTCATTAAACATTAATTAACTAAGAAAAATCGCTAACAAGCATGCTTACAAAACTAGTTGGTTAGTTAGTTCGTTAAAACTCATGCCATTCCACAAGAGATGGGACTCAAAAAAAGTAAATAGGATTTTAATTAAAATATCAACCAAATCCAACTAAAATCGCATGGAAACACTGTTAGTTCACTAACATGTTGTTCGATATTTTTCTCGTGATTTAATGAATCCCAGAAACGGGGGAAGTGTTATTGTAAACACTTGCCAATTAAGCAGAGTGAAAACAAATAAATTTGAATAATTATTACAAATAATTGCTTTTTATTTATGACTCGTTTCTTTTATGCATTTTAACATGGCGCAAATTAAATGTGTTGTGAGTTTTTTGTGCCAGCCGCTGGCTGTCGGAGCTGTCCGCTTTTTACCAGCGTTTTTCCTGACAGCGGAAACCGAACTGGACAAATGGAGATTGTGAATGGTGGTTTCCCCATTTTTGTTTTTTTCTTAGTTGCTTCCTGTCGGCACTGGCATGATATCTCTTAGCTTTGTACTTACAGTTAGCCCTGTCTTAGTCCCTAAATGGAGCTGATACACTCTCGTTTTTATTGGTGTGTGGTAAGCATTTTCAATAGGTTTTATTGAGCCCAAAGCTGGCTGGAACAAGGTGGCTTAAAATGATGAAGTTAGGTGAAAGAACAAAATGGAATCGAGAAAACCGAACGGAACGGAACGCAACAGAACTGAATGGCGTAGGTGTGGGCTGTGGTTTGAATGTTGGTTTATGGTGGTTTAATGCTGAGGTGGTGGCGTCTGTTTTTGTCGTGCGGAGGTGGTTCCGACCTAAGCCTTAAGTCTAGCCTAAGTTAAAACTAAAACTTAGTTCATAGCATCGTGGTTTCGATTAGTTTCACTTGGCTGGCTGGCAGTGACATCGGTTGGCGGTGGAGAGACAAAGCTATAAGCAGGTGTTTTGCCTTTGAGTTCGAAAATAATAAAGAAAAGGACATAAAATAATATTAAGTTATTTTACACAATTTCCGGTACAGGGAATATATTTATAAATATTTGTATGATACAAGTACACTGATATTGTTAACATATTTAGCTTGCTTAAGTTGTACAAGTTGCAGATACAAAGAAAATTTACAGATTCCACTGACACACGCAGGACCCCAAGAATCGTCGCAAGTAGGCTAAAGTAATGTATTTTACACCCATTTACGCCCGACACAGACACACTGAAGGACAGATATGTATTATTAATGCAATTATTTTATAGGCCCAAATTACTGGATTGGATTAACTTTTGTAGACACACACACGCACGCACAATTAGAGCAAAGTGAGAGTAAGCACTTGGGATTTAATCGTTTGTATCTGTAGTTGTGGTCGGAGTGGTCGTAGTAGTGTTGTTCTTGTTCTTGCTGTGCTCGATCCAGAACGGAACTCACCATTTTGTAATCGTCGATTTTGGAAATGGAGCGCAGGAACATGTTCACTTGCACAGTGGTGGGCGTATTTTCTAAAATCAATCATCAAAATTGGTTTTTATCTGTTTTTCATGCTTCCGCCTTCCTCACGTCGAACTGTCCTTAGCCTAGTTGCACTTACTAGCTAACTAACATAGCGTACGCTGGCTTAAATACTATATTTTTGATGAATTTTATGTGTGAACGAAATGTATGTTTTTACATAAATAACCAAAAAAAAGTAATATAAATACGAAACACGAATTGAAAAATCGAATGTATAGAGAAAAATGTCTGCATGGATCTCATTGAAGAATGAAATTGGTTTTTAGTTTCAGTTTGTTCTGTTCAATATTTATTTTTGTCTCAATTAAGTTCTAAAAATGTATTTGGTTATTGTGCCAATGGGATTTATTTATTTCTCGATTTTTCTGTGTAATATTTATATACAAATATTTTTAAAAAATGCATGCCACACATTTTCAATTAGTTTTCCTCTTGTTGACTGGAACGGATTTATTAAATTTTGCTTCCAAATCTAAACTCATCGTAGAATTTTTGTTGTTAGCGTTGTTTTTGTTGAAGGGCGTAAAGTAAAATGACCATTTCCAAATGGATTAACTTGTTTGAAACGAATTTTCATTGGGCTGAATATTAAATTGTTTTTTTCTTTTTTTTTTTGGGAGGTGGGCTGGGAAAACAATGGTTGGGGACACACACATACAAAGCACACGATAAAAATGAACAGTTCACAATTGAATTTATTATTTCACTAAGTACATAGAGTAGCATAAATTAAACAACATTGTTCATTTCACAGATAGGTTTTGTTAATAAGCAAATGGCGTAATTAAAAATAAATTTGTAAATAATTGTTAGACCGAGGCTAAATAGATGGCTTGCACCACTTATCACAGTTATAAATATTTCGATATGAGGTTTATTAGTTAATTTATAATAATTATTAGGAGAAATTCATAAATTTATACAGAAAGGTAAAGAGAGAGATAGAGTAGGAAAATCAATCTAAGTTGGATTATTTTATGTTTGGAAAGAAGGGGTTAGAGGCGATAGACGGTGAGAGAATGACAGATAGAGACTGTGTGGGAAAGAGATCCAAAAAGACATTTTTTCACAATGTTTTGTATATCTTTGATTTTGACTACAAAACAGCAAACTGAATGGTTTATTTTACAAATTGTTGATATGAGAAAAATAAAAGTTAAATGCAGTGAGTTAATTCGATTTACCAATGCAAATCTAATTTTAAAAATGCAATTGTCAACTTAAAAACGAACCAATTAGGCAATTTCGCTTTCGTTTTCTAAGAACCCAAAACAAAGGCAAATCGTATACAAAACATATAACTCAGGTACGAAATCAAATCACATCGATAGTCAAACAAAGTGTTATGTATTATAGATACCAATATCAGATAAAGTATAGTACGTTAGCATATATAATAATTTCCATGTTTATACATATAGTTTTGTATCATTTCGAGTGTCTTGGTTGCTTTCCCGACGCCTAACAGCAGTAATACGAGATTGCGAGTGGAGGAGCGGAACACAGATCTCAGAACAGAGTGCCTATCACAGAGAAGGGTCAACGGTTGGGGTTACGACTTGAGCATCCACTTGCGGTCAGGGGTTCGGGGGGTCTGATTTACTATCGGGTGTTTTGAATTTGGATTTGATAGTTTGCGGAGGCGCCGACTTACCATGGTTACATCATCGATTTTCGATATACTCCTAATATATATGTTGACGAAAACGACAGCTGGTCCATCTGCTGGCGATACATGATAGATAGACAGATTCACCGTTTTGCACAATACTTTCAATGTAATATACTACAAATTTTAACAGCTGCCGCAGGGTTCAACCCCCAAAAACAAACTTAAAATGACCATCGGAGGGGGAGGAGGCGAAGGGCACCTCCCCCATATTTGGCAGAGGCAGTCCTTATGCCTTTATGCCGCTCTCTCTCTGTAATAAAGTTTTATTTTATAGCCATCCTCCCGGTTGTTGTTTTCCTTTAGCTTTTCCTTTTTGCTTTTGCTTACTTGCTAGGATACAAAAGTTGCTAAGCAAGTTCGCTTCCAGTTTTGCTTACAAAGCTAAGCTAAGTCAAAGAATATTTTCTTCTCGATTTTTGTTTCGTTTTGTTTGCGTTTTTTATATACCTAAGTTAAGCTAGAATTTATGTACGTTACTAAAGTTGCGTTGTTTGTCTATGAGTTGTTTTTGTGACCTTCGAGGGTGGCTTTTAGGGGGTGGTGAGCTGGGGGGGTTTGTACGTATGTGTGGTATGAACAAAATACAACGGAATCTGTGTGAATTGCTTCCAAATGCCGAAGGGCAACGTGGCTTGTGCTAATTGATATGCCTTAATAGTTAATATTTATCGAACTGGCAAATATATGGAGTATATATTTACAAGCTTATGTGTCGTTTTTAATGGTCATTCGCAGTCGTTGTGATTCAGGACTATAAGTATGTGGCTGTGATTGTGTTCAAGCTATTTTTAAATATTTATGCTGCCTTTACATTATTAATGATGTCATTGCTGCGGCAAAAGTCAACATGACAACAACGAAATTAACTGCGAGTGAAATCAAAACTTTATTGTTAATTAAACTGTAAAAATCGTTTCGAAAAAATATGAATTTTGCTCTCAGTTATCCATTTTGAATGCCTTTTATTTGTTATATAACCATTTACTTATTTAATTGGCACTTCAAAAATCAATATAACTTTGGGGACGTCAAACAAGCTAATGGCATTTTATAGAAATATTTATTGGGAATTTTAATTTATATAATTTCGATATTTCTTTGTTTTACTTTCATTTCATATGTTTTATTAGTAATTCGTTATTAGTAATTAGTAATAGATTTAAAAAAATGTCAATGTTTTAGGATCCCAGAATTTATATTTGAACCTCAGCTTTCAAAGTGTGTCAGCAATTAAAAAATAAAATAACAAAAAAAAAGAAAAATATAAGAACGCCTAAAGTAGTTTAAGTTCCTACAATAGTTTCATATTTGTTTTGATTACGTATTACTAATTTATAAGGCAAGAGATTTAAGTTAATTTTTATTTTCAGAAAATGGAGTAGCCACATTCCAAAGAAGGCCAATTGAAAGGAGGCCCGGAAAAGTAGGCAACGCTTTCTTCTTTTCTTGAACTTGGGTGTGTATATGGTGAACTTGGCCGGTTTATTTGCTGTTTATCTTAAATGAAACACAACGAACGCTGTTTATTGAAACGAACGGAAACGGAAACTGAAATGTACAAACAGGAGGGACAGGTACTGGTACAAACTGCCAAAATGTGGCAAAAAACAAACGCAAATACTTAGCATCGGATGTATATACGCATTATATATATGGTAGCTATGTATCGAGAGAATTAGAGAGAACGAGTCAACGCAAAACGCAAAAACAAGTGTGTGTGTGGATGTGTTACAAGTGAATAGTGTTGGCTATGTGTAATTTTCAGTGTACGTGTGTGTTGCAAGAGCTACCAAGACATCTTTCGTGTTTTCTAATTTCTTGATGAGGAGGCAGAGTGAGATAGCAAGAGACAGAGCAAGAGAATCGGAGCGAGGGGGTGGTGGTGGGGGGAGAATCTATCGATTTCGAGTGCCGATATCGAGTTTACTGGCTCCGTTGCAGTGCGACTTACCATTTTAATATCACTAATCGTCATAATACTGCGTACGAATAGATTGATTCTGACTATTGCGGGACCATCTGGCGTAAAGTTTGGTTTAAAAGTAAGTTTTTCGACATAAATGTGAAACGGTAAACTTATCGAGCTGATCTAACTAAGCTAAATATTGCTTTGCTCGGATCGGCACACTAAGCTAAGTTAGAGATGATTCGATATTGGATATTGGATTTCGATTAACTTAGGCAGAGGCTTAAATTAGCTAAAATTTCGGAATTTTGTTACATAGCTATCCTAACGATAGCTTTCACCAATAATTTTATATCTTATTTATCGAAAACAGAAAGTCAAAGGAAAAACCATTAATATAAACAAACAATAGTTATTAAAAAATTGAAACAATTATTGATTATGGCGGCAGGTTAAGTTCGATATGGGAAACTTTGAATTATTCTTACCTGTGCCATTTATTCCAGATGGTCGTATTCGGGCGTCGTATTTGCCTGCACCTAAAATTTGATCTAAGACTTTTTTCTCCTTTTCTCGGAAATTTATTTTGGCATTATTTGCTCTGAAATCAGGATACGGATAGGTACGCATGTATAATTTAATAAAACGTTTGCTTCAGTTATTTTGGGCAAATTTGAAAATATTGAATTATTTAAATGGTATTGAAGTTTTGGAAAAACATTAGCTGAGCAAATTGTTGGTAATTTGTGGTTTGAAAAATCGCATAAAAGAAAAGTTTTGCATACAATTTACAGCAAGTTATTGTTTGTTTGTTTTTAAGATAAAAATATATACAAATTAATTGGAGGTGTGGGATAGTGTTTGCTTTTATCGTTATCGTTGGTATTATACACTGTCGCACTTATCAAAAGCCAAGGCAAAGTCACATAGCTGCGGACTCTGACCTCGACTTGAGCGTAAATAATTCCAAAATTTATGCTCCGACAAAAAATTACACGAAAATTAATTACATTTTAATGATGTGTCCTGGTGGAGTGTTTCTGTGAGTGTGTGTGAGACAGGATATGGAAATTAAAGTGGATGAAAGCGGCTAAATGGTGGGCGTGTGTTTTAAAATAAGCAAGAACCGAGAAGCAAACTACAGCTCACAACTACACTGCTAATTTGGCGGGAAAGCAGATCAACCAATATTAAAATAAGCACAAAACAATATTATAAATTTTAAGCTTTTTATTTATCTTTGAAAAACTTGATGGTATTTATTTCTATAATGTTCTTTGCGACCTATTTAATGGTTTGAATATTTTTATACCTGTAACTCGTAGAGTGGTGTTTATTAATACCTAACGAAATGAAGAAGACATTTTTCAAATCGGACCATTTATCTTCTTTGCACTTCCTTTAGCTGACTAATCGACTACGAGGTTCTTTCTTTTTCAAATTATTATTTTAATTTCTCAGTGTATATACGTATGTACTTATGCATTTGTTAAAATATATCGGAATCGCTGCCTCACAGCGAGGCGTGGCTTGGCCAAATTAACGACAATTGTATGTAAATCGCATTATGAACGCCACTTCCCGGCCAAGTGCTGTGTGAAACACGCGAAACGAGGACCGCGCGGCAAAAAAATCAGTACAAAATAAGTGTAAAATAAATGGTAAGTGGAGCGTGAGACAAAATTATGAAGCGGTTTACATTTTGCAGCTACTGTTTGCGAGTGGCGTGTACTTGTGTGAGTCACTGGAATACAATGGATTGCGAGTAAAGTGGAGTGCGGGGTACTTACAGTGAAGCACTGCACAGGCTGGCAAAGTATAAGATCGCCCAGAAATAGTGTCCGCTGCCCATGTTGGGAGTGGTGATGTGGTGTGCCGTGCGTCCTGCTTCCTGGAGGGGGGCGGGGGCGTGGCAGCCTCCTCTGTGGGTTCAGTGGGCGGTGGTGGTGGTGGGCGTGGCGACCTGAAATGCATAAGTAATGAACAATTAGTATTGAAGTACTGAACTGATTCGATAATCATATATCGATGTCATTGCCGCAAAATCAAAGTGTCCATTGATCCATTTTGTGCAGCCCGAAAATTTCACTGATTTAACCCACTTCACGATAGTCACTGTGTGTGTGTGTGCGGTGTTAAATTGAATTGGCCATCGAATTAGGCCAATTAACATGCCATTTGGCTATCTGTGCCAGTGCATCAAATACATATGCATCTCAATCTATGCACATCTCCTCGGTTTCTGCCTTTGCCGGTGTGTTAATGCGTTTTGCGAAATACGAAATGCAAAATGCAGCCATAAATGCAATTAAATTTGCAATATCCTCCTGACCCAACACCGAAGGTGGGAAATTGAAAATTTAAAAGGTCTTGACACCGTAATGCTGCTTTAATCTGTTGCCCAGGGAATCCATTACGTTGGCTGGCATTCATGAAAAATGCAAATTGCAATCGCAGCTCAACACATTCAACGAGCAGCTACAAAAGACTATGGCAAGGATTTTTCTCGGTATGTTAGTTGTGAAGTGCGAATGCTCTTTCGAATATTTAATATTTCTTATAAATATTATTAATAACCATGAAAATATAGGATAATCATAGGTGCAATATTCACTGCCCATGTGATTATTTAAGTGCAGATAATGAGTTTGAAGTACTAGGAATTTAGCCAATTAAGATTTCCTCCTTTGTTTATTTAATTGGAAATTCCAGGCAGTCAATTTGAATTAAGTTCACCTAATTCCCAGGCTTTCTAAAGCTTAACTGCGAATATTTCGTTAATTAAAGCAGTTAATACTTTTATCTCTCGTTTGCAGAATGCATCACACTTGCCAGCTGCCTTTCGCATACCCTTTCAATGCCAAACGAAGCTCTCTGTTGCTCGCTTTCATTTTGCAACAATCATTATGGTCGGGGCATTTAAAACAATGCCAACAATGACCGGCAATATCCCTGATATATCTGCTGACCAGCTTTCAGAAGGCCGGAGACGCAAAATGCCGAATGCGAAATGCGAAATGCAAAATGCGTTTGCGTATGCGAATATTGGAATCGAATTAATCCTTTATAAGCATTTTTCTCCACTTCAATGGACGACGTGCTGTGCATGGGCGATAAGTGCGTTGTGGTGACCGAAATGCCACGCCCACAGCCGCCCATCGCTCGTCGGGCCAAGGAAGGCCACAAAATATACACGCAAGCCGAGAGACCAGAACACCAGGACATCGGAACATTGGCGTGGCCATGACCGAGTCGGGGCTTTCACAGTTGTTGCCATGTGGAAGCCCCATGCAAATAATCAATTGGTCGAAATGGGAATGGGCTTTGGAATGGTAATCGGAATGGGAGTGGGAATCGGAATGGCAACAGGCTGGCTCAGGCCGCTCCAAATTTGCATTCGTGCTGTGTTAATTTGCCGCTGCTGTGCCTGCAATTTTGTGCCATAAATACACGCATCTACAGCTGCAGTTGCATCTGCATTGAGCAAAATAGCAGCAACATTGGCGCTGAGTTGAGGACATGGACCCGGGCGGTCCTTCCTGGGAGGCTCCCCCTCCTACCATTTCACCCATTTTATTTTTTGGCCCGCTGTCAAAGAAAGTTAACAATGCGACTGCGACTGCCAAATGTCCCACATTTGCAGCTTGCCAAGCAGTTGGCGCCAATCCTCCTTCCAAACCCCCTCAAAAGCAGGGGAAAAAACACGAAAAATAAAAGGACTACCAACTGTGTGTGTGGTGTAAATGGGTTTACTTTTATTTCATTTGTTTGTGCGTGTGTGTGTGTGTGTGTGTGTATGTTTCTGACGAGTCGACACACTTTTGAGCTTGGCAATGTTTTTACTGTTCGCCACCGACAATAAAAACAACAACACTCGGGCGCTTGTCTACCTCAGCGAAAGCTTTGAGCTGTTTTGGCCGCTTGTTGTTGCCAAGCTGCGAGTTGAATGAACGTTCAAAACTGCGAAAAATATTCGCAACTTGTTTGGGAAAAACAACTATAGATGCCAGTTGTATTTGTTCCGTTAAAATTGGTTCCGTTCTTAATCACAGTATTTGAGAATATTTTAATTCTATAATGTCCAACTCTGAATCTTTAATATATTGTCTGATTAAAATGCATATTTCAAATTCTTGGCCCTTTGTCAATTATCATTAAAATATGATCTTAAAGAAAATAAGCAGACACTACACGTTTAATTAATTAATTCTAATTAGAAGAAGAATGTCGATTTTATTTTAATGTACTTATTATTTTTTACAATTAATTTATTTATATGAAAAAAAATTATCAAACGAAATTTGTTCAATTGCTTGTTTGATTTTTCTTTAAATCTGCGTAGATATAATTGTGTTTACAATTTTAAAAATTAAAAAAAAAATTTTGTTTATTTAAGCTTGAATTTTTACATCTCCGGCGGGCCCTTGTAAGGGGTTTAGGTCTGCATATAAATCCAATAAGGACTTATAAACAGGGAAAAATTTTTCCCGCATACCGAACCCCTAATGAGATTAAATATTTCTGTTAAAAGGCGATTCGACACTTCCAGATTTGTATTCTTTATTCATTTCTGGCTTCTGGCTGGCATTTGAGAGGAGATTTATTTGGCTTTGAGTCTGGTGCCGACTTATGGCTTTATCTTTATCCCCAGCCAGATCCACATTATTTCTAGCAGTGTTCTGGCCAAAAGAGCGTGCTGTGTGTGTGCAATCTCAACACGCACACACACGCACACCATCATACAATCACATCCCGCACAGAGTCGTATATATTTTTTGCGTTTTATGCCGCTCAGCGGCGCTTGTAGCTCGTTATGTTGATTGGATTTTGTGCCGCCCGCACCAGAAAGTAGTCCACACACACACATGTGGGCGAAAACCCCATGGATGATGTACAGATATACGGATACACACACTATTAAGGCACTTGCCATCGCTGCTGAATAAAGTCAAGTGCCGTGTGTGTGCGATATGTGCGCCTGTGTGGGTGCGTGCCATAAAGCTGGATTCATTTTGTTGTTGTTTTATCTGCTGCCCTTACGCTTTGCTCCTCGTTTTATGTATGCAAAAAATTTTACACTCTCGTTTTCGCCATATGATTTTGTTCCTCTCTTCCTGTCTCTCGCTTGCCTTATTTTTTTGCTAAATTGTAAGTAAGTGGGCTTAGTAGCATTTTGCCATTTAGGATTCGCCCGTCTGTGTCTGTGTCTGTGTGTGTGTGTGAGCGGGTGCGTATGAGTGATATTCTGCAGCCCGGATTTGGATAAGGCTCACCTCAGACGGGGGCCTTAACTTTAACATTTAGGAGACAGTTTGATAAACACCGAAATCGCTGTGTGGATGAGGTGCAAATAAAAGTTCACCAGCAGGCGGTGGCAACAGCTGATGACACGTTTGGGTGGCCGAAATGAGAGGCTGGATAAACAACAGCAACGGGGGAGCGAGATCGAAAGGTCAAAGGGCGCTGCATACGTGAGTGGCTCGAACAGATTGCGAAAAGCCCACCAACCGCAAGAGGCCCACTTCATAGCTTTAACAAAGATTTCCCCTTTACATCCATTTCGAGCTAAAGCCTGTGAGGTTGCGAGATTAATCAATGTGTAATATTTTAAACTGCCTTTAATTTCTATTAAATCACGCATTTTAAAAATAATATATTCTCTTTTAATTTTAATTATTTATAAAATTCAATATTTTTATCGTTAATTGTGTTTTATTACAATTTGTAATTCAAATAAGTTATTTACCTAATTATTTAGATAAGCTGTTGTACTAAACAAAATATGAAAATATTTATAATATATTAATTATTAATATTAATATACTAATATTTATGAACTATTTTGTTTTATGATGCTTTTGGGCAACACATAAAATCCTGTGCAGGTATAAATAAATTCCAAAATGTGGGTTTATAATTCCATACTAATAAATATTAACGTTTTTAGTGCATTAAAACTAGACTATTAGTTAGTAGGGATTTAACTAGAACGAAAAAGAAAGGAAATAATTTTCCTTCCATTCAGTATTTTACATTAAGTTCAATTTACTTATGAAGCATTACCGAATATTCTAGAAACCATTATTTTTACTCGTTTTTATTTTTTTAAATATACTCTTTATACCTTATATTTGTGTGATACATAAGGAAAATCCTGAAGGAAAACTTTTGCTAACTTTGCACTCGCATCTCGCAAATGTCAAGCCAGGATTTCATATCACTCGGCTGACAGGTCCAAAAGGTCACAGCTTGCGTCCAGCCGCTTTTCTTCGGCCCCTCCCCTTCGCCCTTCCCCTGCTCACTCATAATTAATTGAAATGTCAATACATTGTTTGTGCGACCCAGCAAAAATATTAATGAAAGCCGAAGAGAATTCCTAGCAGGGGGCGTGGATTAAGGAGACTGGGGCCCCAAAATTGTGTGTGTGCCCTATTATTAGCTTCGAAGGAGGCGGAATCATCTATCAAGCGGAGGCCTACGCATACATGTCTGCGCTATTTATAGGATGTTCGGGCGAAATCTGAACTTTAACTGGAAATTAACTCGCATGAAAATTGGCCAATAATTTGCTGGATTTATTGCCGCCAACAAATTGCCACCCTCGTTCACCTAGTCAAATGGGTCAATAAACTAAACAGCACCCCGAAGGCGATAAAATTGATGGACAGGGGCGTTGTGAGTCGCGAGATAAGCGCGATTAGAAGTTCGTACCCCTCTTTGCCTATTTGGGACCCTTTTAAAAATGCACACGCACGCAGAAAACCCCGCCCCTCTTCTCACCTAAACTCCCGTATATTCACATACATAAATCACATATTCCAGCGCTTTGCGGCCATTTAATGGCTGTCAAGATAAGCTTTCGGGGCTCTGTATTTAGGGCTTCATGTCAGCCCCATACACTCACTCTGTATCTGTGTGTGTTCGCGGCAACCAAAGTAAATAATTGCCTAAACATTGTGCAAAATAGAGGGCAGCCAGCGGGCAATCCGATGTCTGTCAAAGTGCATTTTAATGTCAGTAAATGTGCAGCTTGCACGTCAGCTGAAATAGAAAATGCCAGAAAATCACCCAGGGGTTGGGTTGGGTCAATTAAATTCAGTGCGAGTGGAAAAAACGGTAATATGTACGAACTTTAACTTTTTGGCAAACTTACTTTGTGCCAAACTTGCAACTGACTTCTTGGAAAAACATGTACAAGTATATTGATTGGTAACGAAATCAGGGAGAAAATTCGAAATACTCGAACTCGGGCCCCTTAATCATTTATTGGCCATTGATCATCTTTGGCAAAACTTTTCTATACGTAACTGAGCGAGCCTTTCACTTTAGTTGATGGGTAATCGGAGTTATCCATAATAACTTTTTCCACAGCACTGAAATGTTTCTTATTCGCATTTCAATTAAGTTGGCCAAGAGTTTCGCCTAAGATTGAAGGTTCCGTTGGGCGCCAAACTTTTTGCCCTAAATGTCCCAGGCCACGAGAAATAGTTCACATTGCGCATACGCCCCATGCGCCCACCATGATATCTCGATAGGTGGCGGATGGAAGTGCTTGGCCAAATGGCCAAATCGTTAACCGAAAGCAGACTCACTTACTAGGGCGGGGATTTTATGTCTTGCTGACTCACAGAGTGACTTGCAGAGAGGATAGAGGCGAAGCCCCATGCCATCGCATTTCGGTTTCATTGTCAATTGACACTTTTTGTTGCCGTTTGCCTCCTCTGGTGTCGCCGGCGATTTAAGCTGCATCTGCAGCTGCAGCATCACCGACTTGATTGCATTTTCACAGACTGAAGAGTGGATTGGATGGGGTGGCAATGGGCGTTGGGTTAAGATCTACTGACCCCCCTCATCGCCTGGCTGTTTGTTTTATGGCCCAGTGGCAACTGCTTATTGCTTTCGGTTTGCTCCAATGATGGCTACGTGTGCGAGGACCTCCTCATTTTCCAGCGGAACGGGAACGTCAACAACTCTTTGTTGTTTACGGGCAAAGTTTTTGAGCGCTCCGCTTGCTGCAAGTTAAGGCTGCAAATTGAAATTGTTGCAACTTGCTTCGATTTATGTGTGTTTGCCTTTTCCCAGCTGGTTTGCAGGTTCGGGCAAATATTCACGGCACCGCAGATCCACTTCCACTTCCGCTAATTAATTGCCATAGGAAATTAATATCAACTTAAATGTATTTAGTGTTGATTAATGCATAATTGATGCGAAGCCCCGACGCCGACTTTCGACCAGGTGCAAAAACTTCGCCTCACCTTTTGCGCTGCGAATGCCGATGGTTGGGGGCGGGAAAAAGCTGACATTTTTAGCTTCATTAATCATTCAGGTGGGTCGAGCAGAGGGGGTTGGGGGGTGGAAGGTCGTTATTAATTACAGAAATGGCAGCGAGCTCAACTGAGCAAACATTCAAGTCAATTACGAGAGCAAGGTAAATAAAGTACGGCAAGAGAGAGAAAGAAATTGAAGAGGGTATAAAATAAAATCAGGAGAATAGAGCAAAACTTTTTCACTCCCCGGAAATGGCCATAAATCGGGAAACAGAATTCAATTCATGTTGATTAAAAAATCCCTAACGCGCAGCTCATTTAAATTAATTTACCCGCAGTCGAAATGGCAGCAAATAGTTTTCATAATCCGCAAAGCGAATGCATTTGCAGGCCACACACGTTTGTGAATTGCAATTAAAATGCATGAGCCGCAAATATTTAAAATCATTTCTCGCCACTTGAATGCAGGATGTGACCAAATCATCACAGCTCTTTCCCCCTCCCCCTTTTGCCACTTTAAAATGTGATACAGCATCAACAACATGGCACAAGCTGTGGCCAAAGTTTGTCCAGCTTCCTTCCACTCCTCCTTCTTTTGTGGAGTTTGCTATGCTGCCTTTGTCCGCTTGGCCATAACCAGAAAATGACAAAAGCCATGTCAACAGCATGTTTAAGGGTTCGGGGGTTCGAGTTCCAGTTAAGACAATGCCCTGGATCCTGTGAGCCAGGGATTTTCCCTCTCAGTGTTGGTGTGCCCTCTTATCCGTGTTGCTTGTGGCCAAAGTCTTAGGAGTAAAACAAAACTTGCCCAATTTGGTTACTTTTCCCAGTTCGGCAAACAATGGACACGATAATTTATTCATATTCGGCCACACACACTATCCCCATCTCACCGTGCTATATGGGATATATGGAGGATGTGTGGGGATGAATTTTTAAATAACCATAAATTTCTAAATTTACACAAGAGACACGGAAGACACTGAAGACACATTGCACTTGCGATAAGCCACATACCAAACAAAGGGACACACCCATGGAAAAAAAGTGAAAAATCTGCCAGCAAACAATGGAAATTTTAATGAATATTTTCGGGTCGAAGCTTTTGCTCCCTTCAGAGTGTTGATAATTGCCACATAAATTTGGACAGCAAAAAAGAGAGGAGAAGATGTGCGAAAACTACAAGATATTTTATTATAAACATGGTGTCAGCACTAGCCAAACAATTTGCTAAATATTTATGCATTTGCATAATGCATGCAATCAAATTTTCTCACACAAGACACAACCGAACACATGGGAAAATGGGAAAGTGGGCGTTGAGATAAATATGGGGCGTCAACTGAAGGTCGCCGCTGGCAAACTATAAATATTCAACGAATTATTTGCCAGGAATTTAGCTAAATATAGTAAATACCATGTGCACACGGGAATTCTAAATTCGGAAAATGATAGATTAATGTCTTTAGGTTTGTTTAATAACCTTAATTTTAATAATTAAATAATCGAATTCATTTAAAAGCTAGAAAATTCTAATAATTGATAGAATTTTATATTTAGCCATTTTCTAATTATCAATCTAAGCCTGACGATTTTTTTAAAAGCAAATATTAAGCCCTCTAAAAACCTCTATTCCCCATTAAATGCTAAAACCCCCAAAAAAAACCTAATATTTTATTTATTGCTCAAAACGACGATGGCAATCGGAAAATCGCTTTTGGTGTGTAATCTGTAATAAGCTTTTGTGGTTTATTATAAATATCATTGAATTCGAGAGTGTTTACCCATGGGTCTCATCAATTGCATCACGCACACAGGCACAACCGAGTGTAAGCACACACGCGCACATACACACACACACTGGGGTGTCTGGCTGCCTTTGGTTTTGGCATTAGTGCCAAGAAATTTTGCGGAGGGGCAAGGCCAACTAATTGCGGCGACATAACTTGTTGCGCCCCTTAGAGCCACGCCCTTGCCCCCGCCCCCTTTACCCCCTCCCCTACAACGGGGGTGTTCGCCACATGCATTTGTGTGTGTGTAATAAACGCCGCAGATAGACGGATAGTCGGTATATATATGGTCGCATAGCGGCTGTCGTCTGTCTAAGAACTATTGCCAACAACAACAGCAACCACTGCGAATTGCATTAGCTGACATGTGTGTGTGTGAGGGCGTAGCTTCCTGTGTGTGGGCAAGGGGGCGGGGCACGAGGTCACATCGCTTGTCGCCTGCTCACAATAAACAAAGTCAAATGTCTCCTGGTTGGCAGGCAGCTTGACAAGCATTTTTGTTTGATTTGCCAGGCTAATGAAATAAATATATAGCTAGTGCATGTATATCAATTGACAGCTAGAGAACAACAATCTAGCCAAAACTATAAAAAGTAAATGGCAAAATTCATTTGAGTGAGTATCAAAGGTAAAAAATTTCTAGTGAAAATATTGTAAACTGCAGAACGCAAAAGGAAAATTAATTAAATGAAGAGGATTTTCGAAACTCCTGGAAGCGAAAGCAAACGGAAACCTGAACTCTTGCGGCAATTAAAAGTATGCAAATGAAAACTTTGAACAAATTTATGGAAACTAAATCCTCGTTACTGCCAATCGAAATTTTAGAGAAATGCTCGCTGAAAAAAGATATTATTTTTGGCAGCTAATGTAATTAAATAACAGTAGTCAGGGGAAAGCTCCATCGCTCAAATCAATTAAAAGAATGCAAACAAAAACTTTGTATAAAATTTAAAACGCAAATTTGGAAGGCAAAATTAATGAAATAAAAGGATTTATCCTCAGGGATAATATGTAATGTATGTTAGACATGAAAGCAATCTGATATGATATTAAATAATGATATTAAATAATCAAATCTTATCTAAGTTTGGCTGTCAAGCTTCTCACTGGAATTTTCGAAATGGATCGTTAATATCCTCTCACTTTGACACTCGTCGCTTTAGGGTCCCTCTATAAAATCGTAATATCGGTATAAACAGTTTGGCAGCCCAAAGCATCTTGCAAAGTTATTCGAAACCTCTTGATGGGCAATAACCGGCAGCATGTGGCCAACCGCAGAATGGGAACCGAAAACCGGAAGAGGCGCTGGAAGAGCGGTAAAAGCGGCGAAAGGGCTATTGGACTCCAAACGTCGATGTCTGGGCCAAGAGCTTAATAAAATTATGTGACGATGATTGCCGGCGGAGAGAGCAACCAGAAGCCAGAAGCCAGGATCCCACTATCCACCATCCATTCGGCAGAAACTGTGCTGCTGCTGCTTGGCTGGCACTTGAAAAACGCATTAAGGCTGCAGTTTTGTGTGGCATTTGTATATTATATGTATAAATATATTATATATAGGCAGGTAGGTGGGTCGGTGGGTGGGTACAGGCCATAATACGCTCTTGTACGGCTGCCCTACACTCAAAATAAATTTAACCCTAAATTTTAGAAAATCGCCATTAAAATTTCTTTTTTCTAAATACAAGAAAGTTATTTCTAAATCTAAGGAAATTTTTCTTAAGTCAAGAAAGTTTTCCTTAAATCCAGGAAGTTTTTCTTAAATGTAGAAAATGGTTACCATGAACTAAAATCACCCTAAAATCTAGAAAAAATGCCTTTAAAATTAGAAATTATTTTCTAAAAAATAGAAAGGCAAACGAAAATAATAAAATATATTGGCAACACCTTTTCTAAAAATGAGTGCCCTAACCCAAAAATTAAGCTAACCCTAAATAATAGAAACATTTCCTAAAAAGTAGAAAGTTTTTCTAAAAAATAGAAATAGTTGTTTTCACATGCTCTGGCACACCAAAATGTTCAATGCCAGAACTTGTCAGCTGCCGGCCAGCTGTACTCGTGGCGCAGACCGTTAAAGCACTTGGTTAGCAATCGAATCGACGCGGGTTCGAGTCCCAGAGCAAAATTTTTTAACTTTTTTTCTTAATGTTATTTTATTTTTTTTAATTTATTTTATTTTATTTTTATTTATTTTTTTACTTTTTTTTATTCCTTTTTTTATTGATGGCAAGCAGTAAACTAAAAATAATTAGGTTTATATTCAGTTATTTACTATATACTACACATAATATAAATTGCGTTAGCATAAATATATACATATGTATATACGTATGTAAATAAGTAAAACGCGAATGGTCAAAATTATGCAATTAGTATTCAAATGTGTTGTCCGCTTCACCCTTTACATACATTGCTCGGTTTGCCACAGCAAGTTTAAGTGCTACAATGGCCCAGTATGTAGGCCATTCGCTCCTCGCGCGGGAGACCCGGGTTCGATTCTCACGACGGACAAGTAAAAAATTGTAAGTTTTTTTCATGAACATAAAATATTAACTAATCATAATTTCTACATTCCCAATCTTCCGCAGTCCCGTAGTGCACATTTACAACCACATTTGGCTTTGGTTAGATAAGAAATCCAAGCGCAAATACATAATAATAAATACATAACCTTTAACATTCACAATATACAAGACACACAACGCCTGCATATGTATATAGGGAGGAGTACATAATATAAACGTATATACAAAAAAAAATCATGATTGAACATGTTTTTTTGTTTTGTTTTTAATTTCTATTTTTTAGGAAAATTTCCTACTTTTTAGAAATTTTTGCCCTTAAATTTAGTAAAATTACCCTAAAATTTAGAAATATGACGTAAAAAAAAATCAAAAATATAGAAAAATTTGACCCTAAAATTTAGGGCGAGCTTGTCTTGAAGACAAAAGTAGGGCGATTTCCTTGACTTTAGGGTTAATTTTATTTTGAGTGTATATGCATGCCAGAGTGGTTTGCTGATTGCATGTTAAAAGGCCTTCGCCTGCGACTCTTCTGCAGCTGCTGCTGCTCCTGAAGCTCTTTTTGCCATGAAATTTAATTAAAAACTTGTGTGCCATGAAATTACATTTCAACGTGAGTTTCCTCTCCGAAACTGCTGTGTGCGAATGGGCTGCTTCTGCCACTGCCGCCTCAAAGGTAGGAAAGGAAGCTCTTGCACACGCCGAGAGTTGATTTTTATGTAAAAATGTTCATAAGGTTTTCCATTGCGAAAAGCAGGGGGGTTGGACGACTTCCGTTCGTTCATCGTTCGAGATGAAGTCGTTTGTGGCCGCCGCACCCAACATGATCTGCTGCCTCCTCCTCCTTCCCGGAAGCTCAGAGTTCGGAGTCAAGAGTCCGCAGCCGGGGCGAAAAAGAAATCCCTGGCCAATTATTAAATTGATTTACCAGCCATTAAGCGGGTAAATTAAACGGGAAATACATTTTTATCGATCTGCAGTCGCAGCCCTGAATTATTGAGTATTCCGGATTCCGTATTCCACTTGTTAATTTTCGCAAAAATATTGACAGCAGAAATCAATTTATCCATTGACATTTTATTTGCAGACCAACAGATTTCCGGCTTCCATTTTTCAGGGAGAAATGGCTGGAAAAAGGAAATATTATCCTGAACCATCTTAGCCACTTGGCCAATTTAACGAAGCTCAATTCATAAATTGTTTAAACAAGCAACAGGGCATTATGAATGCAAATCTGGCTCGTAGTTCGTGCCTCGTGGGTTTTGCAATCAAATTGCAACACCTTTGTTCACCTGCTGCCGTTGGCTGTTATTTTTGTTATGCAAAATCGCTGAGCTCGCCGCTTTGGCTTGGCTTTTGCATATTTCAATTAAGCTTTACACACACGCTCCTTGCAACCAAAGGAAAATATAAAAAAGACGAAGGAGGAACAGCTGTCTGCTGGCGCTGGGGAAACGCTCTTGAAAATCCGCTTAAAACTTATTCAATTAAAGTTGCCGCCCGGAGGGGCAAAGGCGACCCAACAGACGACAAATTCAAGTCGTAAAATGGGAAAGCAAATGGCGACCAGCAAACGAGCAAACAACAATGGCAAATGCCATAACTACGAAGCAGGCCGCATAAAAATATGCACATAAAGTGTGTATAATATTGGAGCTCAGGTCCGTGGAGTGCAGCTGTAGAGCTGTAAAGTATAAAAAAGTATAAAAGTAGTGAGACCAACTGGGGCAACACACAAATGTGGCAAATAAATCAGCAGTCACTAGCGAGAGTGTGGGCGCTTGTATACCATTTGCTGGGTTTATTTGCGTGACTTTTGTGGGGCGGCGATGGGCAAAGCGGAAAACATACGGAAAGGGACAGCTGTCTAGTGCCGAAATTCTTGGGAAAACTTTCTAATTTCAGGAAATGCAGCCAGCCGGACAAGTTTTCGGTTAGTCTGTTCCAGGAACTCTAATAATAGTTTTATAAAGCCCCGATTTAACCGAAGTCATTTCATTTGATGTACCAATCATTTTCCGCTTTTAGTGAATTTATTTTTGGATTTCTCTATAGGGCAGTTAAACGGTTTATAGCTGACTGAGATTCTAAGAAACTCAATTCCATTAAATGTAATTGGAAAAAGCAGTTCCAGGAGTTAGCATTTAGCAAAGAAGGTGCCAAACTTCCTGGAAACTTGTTTATTTTTGTAATCTCTTGGAATTAATCATAAAACTTTTATATATGACATTATTTTATTATTTACTCATGCCGTTTAGTGGTTAGTTTTATGACCATTTTTTTACAGTTGTTGACTGACAATAATTTGCGAAATCAGCATTAAAATGAATGCTGAGCACTCAACTACTGTGCAACTTTCGAATCAAAAAAGTTTCACGAAAATAAAAATTAAAAGTTAAAGCGCCAGAGAGGGGAGAGAGGGGAGTCGCTGGCAAACTAAGCTAAACAGGCAAAAATATTTTGTTCGATTTAGTTCCATTTTATTTTCGGCAAAGGCAAAGGCGTGGCACTATACCATTTATTTTTTATTTATTTGCCGTTGGCCGCAGACGCCACAACAAAGCAAATTTTTAGACGCCATGCAGGCAAGTGTGTGTGTGTGTGTGTTAGGGATTGTGTCTCTGTATGCGTGCTGGGGCACTATGCCGGAAACGTGACTTATTTGAAATTTATGTACTTTTTAGCCAAGCGCTTGGCAAAAAGCAGGCTATACGAAAAAGGAAAACAGAGCAAACAGAGAGCCCCGAAAAAAAGGGCAAACATCGCGATTTATAGAGCAAATTCTACCCTTATCTGGGTTTCACTGAACGAACACCCTATACCCCCGCCCCACCATCCCTTGCTGTTTTCGGGGATTTTTAATTATTTTTTATTTGTTAGCTGGGGCTTAATTAGAAAAACATACAAGGCAACATGGCGTATGTGCAATATGCAAATGCAAATGCATTCGCCAAAGAACAACAATTCACAAATTGAAATCAACGAGCATACAACTTGATAGGTTTTTGTTTGTTCCATTTTAGCCCTCCTCTATGGCCCTCTGTACCCTATGGCCTTCCTATATCCCACCCCCTATACCAACCCCTCCTCTATTTATCCTCTATTCTACGTCCTGTGTGCTCTCCTTTCTGGCTCGTTCGTTTCGTTTTTCAGCTCGTGTCACACACGCCATTCACTTGTTGTTGGCTTTGTTGCTGCTGTTCGACATGCATCGATTACATAAATGCGGGGGGGAGGGGGAGGTAGGATGTCCTGGGTGAGGAGGAGCAGGAGGAGCAGGAGGAGCAGGGGCAGAGGTCGGACGAGCAGCGACACAAGTCACGAAGCTTTTGCTAATGATGAGGGCCTTGATGCTTTTTCAATTAACCAAATGTGTGACATACAGATTTCTGTGTGTGACAGTGAGAACAACAACTTGGGCCCCGGCATAAATCAAAGTGAAAGCAACTAGCAAGTTGGGTTTTTGTTTCCTTTCCAATTGCCCTGATTATGTGGTATGATCAGCCTAAAATCGAGATCTTTCCTGCCTTTGAAAATGAGCCCAAGTGCTTAACGCAGCACTTGACTCCTGATGAATGTGCAGCCAATAAATCCATTCAAGCCACTTGCATAATTATTATTATTATAATCCCCCCAGCTGGAAGCCATCCCTATATACACACTCGTGAACATCTAACCCTAATTTGCATTTATGTGGGGCTGGAGGCTGAGGTCTGAGGCCAGTTGTGATTACCTGGCAGAGCTCTTTTGTATCATTCGTCGTCGTCGGCTCCTCCGCAAAATGGCAATAAAAGCAATTCGCAAAAAAAATGCGAATGTGTATGCTCACCGACCCGCAGATATACACACCCACATCCACAATCACATTCGCACAGAGGGCTACTTATAAACTCACCTTAATTAAACGTGATTAAGTAGATTTCCTCGTTTTTCTGCTCGACGAACTGTTTAGTTGTCGATGGTCTGTGTATGTGTGAGTGCTTAAGGGTGTGGGTATTTGTGACCTGTGCTTATTAGTTGCCATTTATTGTTGTTCTTGCAACTGGGCTTCTGGGGAAGGGTATAATAACTTGCCCGTCGAACTTGCCGAGAAATTAGCAGGAATACAAAGAGCAGAATCTAATTTATTAATAAAAGATTTAGTCGAATGAACTGCCAGCAAGAGATTTTGGGATTCTGGGAATTTTATATACAGTGTAGCTTTGTGGAATACAAACTAAACTTTGAGTTTGAGAAAATTTATTTATTTATTTTTGGGGCTATTTTAAATATTTCATAGTTTTATGAACTGCCTAAGTAGTCTTAATCATTTGTAGTTAGTTTCATTTAAATATAGACGTAAGTTAATTAAAATGAAAAGGATAAAATAAAACTGAATTACACAATTTAGTTTGTTTCATAGTTAGGACAGATTAAAATCAAATTACACAAAAACTTCGGACTCATATTTTCCATTGCTTAGGGGCTTTTGTGAAATAGAAACACAAGATGATTAGGCCACAAAAATAATAGAATAATAATGCAAATAATAGAACAGAAATGCAAGCAAAAGAGATTATAATCGTGTGCATTTTCAGGACTCCTCCATGCATTAAGCTCGAGGATTTCTTAGGAAACTCGAAACCACACACTCGATTTAAATTACTTCTCCTCCTCCTCCTGAGTTGGCTGCGCCACAAAAGGTTCAATTAAAGCAAAATCTTCAGCATGCTTAATTTGCCCAAAGAACATGGCCCGAAAAATACCCAGGAGGGTATTCAAGTTTTCGGCTCAACCCAAATTAGCATTCAATTTCCATGCTTTTCCATGCTTTTGCCTCGCATTGTTGGCTGCTTGGGTTGGGTTCGCTTGGCTCACGTTGTTGTAATTTAGTTTCATTTGTGCACGAAAATGAATTTGTATTATTGTTTGCATTAATTTGCCTTATTAATTACGTTTATGCTTCTGACTATTATGTTTCTTTTTTGCTCTGCTTTCCCTGGCTGGGTTTTCCCCCCAGTTTTTCCCAGGGGGTAATTCGAGCATTGGCTGTGCGGGCAATCAAATAAATAATGAGACGGCGACTGCGGCTGCCGCTGTGTGAGTTCTCAGTTCACAATTCTCCGTTTGGAGAACTGGGAAGCTGGGGAAGCTGGGGAAACGGAGTCTGGAGAACTCGAACTCGGTCCGGAGTTCTCGGTTTGCTGGCCACTGCCGGCGTCGCTGTCGTCAACTTTGTTTAATATGCGCAAAACGTCGCAGAACTTTTGCAGCTACTTGTCGTCAACATCGTTCTGGGCCCACCCCCTCCCCTAAAACCCCTCCCCCAATCTCACCATCTTAGCCCCGTGGTTGTTGTGATTGTCTATGGCAACTTGCTTTTATTATTTGTTGCCGCTCGTCTGTATTTCTATAATTGCCTTTTTGCCTTTGTCTAGCCCAACGTCAAGTGTCTGTATCTGTATCTGTGTGTATCTGTGTATCAGTCCAACCAAGAGAGAGTATCTCAACATTTTCAGTTGTCCTGTCCTGTTTATGAAATTCTGACTGCGGCTTGTTGAGTTGTTGCTGGTGAATCAGGCTCGCTGACAGCTTTCAATTTTCCCCGAGTTCGAGGAAAATGGTTTTGGGTGCGAGGAGGGGAGAGGAGAGGAAAGGAAAGTGCAATTCACAATTTTCAATTTACAATTTTCCTTCGGCTGCCTGCCACGTGCACTGCAATTTGGCCACCGAGCTTAATTCAATTGATTGGCGATAGTTGTGGCTTTCAGCCTGACAGAGCGACGTAGACGTGTTCACGGGGCGTATGCGCCATGGATTGCAATTCCTCATACGCCCCGTGTACGCTGTTCGCTGGCAGGGGGAACTTTGCTGACTTGGCTGACTTTTGAACTTTCCCACACACACACACACTCACACCCGCAGTCGCACTCTTGAATGACAGGAAAGAAACAACTTAAATGTCAACCCGATGAAGCCGAGCAGCCACTCCGCCATAAAACTCGCATTTCACGGCACAAAAGCACCAACCTCAAGCAGCGCACTAGGCCACGCTGATTTGTACATAGTCGGGTGTAGGAAAAGCACCAGCACACCAACACAACGGCTCAGAAACAACAAACAGCCAACAAAACAACAGAAAACAGGAGGAAAAACAACAAAAAAAAAACAAGGAGAGTAGTGAGGAAGAACGAGGAATCTGCTTCCGTGTTGATTGTTTCGTTTTGCCCGGCTTTGGTTGAGCAAGAAGAACTGCAAAAGACGACAGGACGACGCCCATAAAAAGCGACTATGTCTGCGGGAATCGCTTTAAAAACAAGTGAAAGGAGCGAGGAGCTGGGAGCTGGGAAAACCTGTCCATCAGCAGAACTATTGCAACAATAAGCAAGAGCAATTTGACAATTGAAGTGCTTCTTCACGAGTTCCCGAAAGAAAGGAGACTCCTTGGCGAAAGACGAAAGTAGCCTCATCGCTTGCCAGGGAGCACTTGAGCACAGTTTCCGGTCATTTACACGTACACACACTCACTCGATCTGTGTATTTGTGTGACACAGTATCCTACATTTTTATTGGCATCCTTTTGGCTAGAAGGCAGGCAAGTGCAAGTGTGTGTGCGTTGCATTACCAGCTTGTAATTGCCGAGGCAGCGGAATCTCGGAATCCCAGATGGAATTCCACCAATCCAATTCAAAGCAATCCAAATCCAAATCCAATCCCATCCAATCCAATCCAAAAACCGGAGCAAGGTCAGGCTGGCGTGGAAATTGAATTTTCCGCAGCTTTGTTTACACATTGTGTCAATTTAAAGCAATTACTCGGGCAGCTCCTTGCGATCCCGCGGGCCAAAAAACCAAGTAACCAAGTAACGTGGCCCACAAAAGCGGGCTATGAAAAATCACCAAAGACAATTGGACCCAACTTTCATAACTTTTTTGTGTATGTTTTTTTCTTCTACATTTACTGCGTGTGTGTGTGTGTGTGGTGAGGGGAGGGGGTGGGCTGCTCTGGGGGGAAGGTCCTGTTTGGATGGATGGATGGATGGCAATTTCTGTGCACAGACTCCACGTGAAAAGCATCGCTAATCTGGCGCTCTCTCTCTCCGTTCTCTCTGTGCTCTCTCTTATCTCGGTGGGAAATCTCTCTCGGAAAATGCTTTCTCTGTCTCTTCTCGGAGGAAAATCTCTGCGCAGCTGCTGGTCCTGCAGGATCAGGGTGTGGTGAGTTATGCTGCTGTGCTGTTATGCTGCCATGCTGTGGAAACTGTGGAAAAACAAGAAAATGTCCTGGCCCTACCTTCTGCTGGCGTCTCTGCTGCTGCGCTGCTTCCTCCGCTGCCTCTGCCTCTGCCGCTGCTCTGCCGACTTGCTTTACAAATTTTCCTGCTTGGCTGCGCGCTTTTCCACTGAACTTCTGCTGCTGCTGCCTCTGATTTTTCCTCTGCTGCTGCTGCTGCTGCTGATATGTGACACGCACTCACACTGGCACAGATACAAAACACTCACACACTTGCACTCGCGCTCTTTCGCTCCCTCTCTCTCTCGCTCACACACTCACACACACACGCACGCACGGGGACACGGACACACAGGCGCTCGTTGTTGTTGTTCGTCTTTAATATTTGCTATTTGCCAGTAGTTGTCGCCTTTATTTTGCACATTTTTCGCTATCATTTATCTAGTTTGCGCTGGCATCACTGCTCTTTGTTGTTTTCTGTCTGGCTATCTGCTCTCTCTCTCTTTCGCTTTCGCTCGCCCGCTGCTTGCTGTCCTGCTCACTCAGGCGCTCTTGTGTGTGTCAGTTGATTTTTGTAGTTAACCAAATAGACTAGTGCACGTTTCCGCTTTGTCAACCGAACACGTCAACTGTCTGCACCTGACTGACGGACCTCGCAGTTCCCAAGTTCCCAAGTTCCCAGTTCTCGATTCTCAGTTCAAAGGCGTCGCTGCGCGAGAGAAAGCAGAGCGAGAGAATCCCATGTGGATGCTGTTCGCCCGACCATCTCTCTTCTGCTCTTCCGCTCTTACATCTCCAAACGGCCTTTGTTTTGATTTATTTTTGTGGTAGGTTCTTGCCGAGATTCCCTGGTCCCGAAGAGCGGATGCGGATGCTAAGAGCGGAGCCAAAAGCGGCCACAGCCTCAATCGTGGGCGCCCAACTAAAAATAATACTTGTAGCTTAACCTTTTTGCAACCCAACAGGGCAACCCCCCAACCCCCCTTCCCCCGTCAAACCCCAAACCCCTCGGCAATCAGCATTCAAAATCCAACTCGCAAAAGTATTCGAAGCGCAAAAATTTGCGCTGCCGGGGCAAACAAAATACCAGCCCCAAAAATAAATATCATAAAAATATGAAAAATAAATAAATGAGCTGGGGAGTTAAGGGAGGGGTAAAGAAAGGCGGAATAAATATAAATATTTGGCCAGCTACAGTTACGTCCCGGCTTAACAAAAGGGCTGCTGTCCAATCGGGTTTACAGAAAGGGGGTTGGGGTGCTCTTGTTGATTTTTTTAAGCGGCCTCTGCTGCTCTTTATGCAAACTGCCGCCGCTCCACTTTTACCTCCACCCCCCTCAGCTCCGCCCACTCCTTCCTGCTGTTGTTGTTGTTGCTGCTGTTTGCGGGTCGGGCGTCTCATGAATATGTAAATTGTTATTATTGCATATTGTTAGGCGCCAGCAGCAGCAGCAGCCGCGGAACAGGATAAAAGCGCCAGCAAGGACTTTTTCCTAAGCGCAGCTCAGGTAGCCGGCAAAGAAAGTAGAGAGAGAGAGGAGGTAGAGAGGAGAGTGCGACGAACTTCCGCCGGAAATAGTAATTCCCATAGATTTGACAAATGTCGCTCAGCGTATTAAATAATGAATACGAAATTTCCTACTCGTGCTTTCGCTTAAGTTTGCTGTATAATAAGAATACTTACTTCGGAATTTCTGCTATTGTAGCTTCTATTAGTAAATGAAAAAACTCAGAGTAAGAATTTTTAGTGAATTAATAATCCATTGAATAATATTATTTGTAAATTTAGAACTTTTTGGTATAAGAAAAATAAATTTATTTAATTGGATTGCTGAATAATATTCTTTTATTTTAGCTATTTATGATTTTAGCATCTGAACTTAGCTTGGAATTTACTAGCAATGATTAAAAATGGAAAACACTTAAATTTTATTTATTTTAAAAATAAAAAACCGCTTTAGATGGCAATGAAAACCAGATATTTCTAGGCTTATTTCGCCGCCCGAGAATCTGTTTCGAGCGAATTAAATTCCAGGCGGATCGGGCGCCTTTAAGCCAAGGCAAATCATTGTCAATGGCGACGGCAACACCTAGGCAACAAAGTAATGGCTGTCAAACGAAGACACTCATAGTGAAAGGACACGGACACACATACACACGCATGTACTTGGGGAGCCTTGACAACCTGAACAAGCCAAAGAACAAGACATTTGCCGCGGCGACTTTGATTGGCAGCCTTCTTGGTAAAAGGACGGGGGTTTGCCCCGGTCCAGGAGTGGGGACCAAATCATCCTGGCTGCGAGGATGAGGATGTGTGCTTTGTGTTTGTGTGCGAGAGGCGCGCTGTCGTCACCGCCATCATCATCGTCATCGTCATCTATAATAACATCAAACACAGCCCGCTGTCCGGAGACCAGAGGCCCACCAGATTCCAGTTCGCCGGCTCTCAGATCTCTCAGTTCCGCGTACCGCTTCGGCCCATTTTCCCTCCCCATCTGCCATTTGCCACGCCCCCGCGTCCTTCGGCACCTTAGGACAATTCCGGCCACCAGCCTCCCCGCTTGTTATCACGCGCAATAAAAAGCTTGCCAGCATTTCGCTTTTTTCCCATCTTCAATACTCTGCTCAAAAAGGGTATGGCGCGTTTGCCGAGATTCTCCAGGGGAAACACGGTGCTCGCAGATTCCCGCTTCTGTTTGCTCTGTGTTCTGGGAAAATTTTTAAAGACAACATAAGGAGCAGCTTTTGAAGAGGCAGCGAAAGGGCTTTAAATAATGTACATTTCGTGTTAAGTAATTATTATTTTTAATACCAAAGCTAAGTACATTTACTATTTTTGAAAGTATTTAAAATTAATTAAACTAAACTATTTTACATAACTTTCATTCCATATATTATCTATTAATGGTTTAAAATATTTCCATATATCCCTAAAAAATTTGTAAACATTTTTCATACAAAGCTTTGTAATCTTACCAGCAAGAACAAATTCTACAAAGGATTTATAGCTATTTGTACTGATTTCTCCTGCAGAATCGGTTATCATCCTTTTTAAAATCCCCCCAGAGCATCAGGGCTTCGTCATCCCCCATCGATGCTTTACTTTTTTCTACAGATGCTTACTTGATTTTTCCTTCCTTGCGATTTTCAAACATTTACTTTCGCTTTTCGCAAAGGAAAACCTAGACAAACACACACGCACAAAGGGAAGGGGTGGGGTAAAAAGGCACGTATTCAAATTGTGGGTGGCAATTGAAGTCCCCCTTCCCCTTCCCCCTTTCCCCTTTTCGGTTTTTCCCCCCAACGCCCAGATGGTCATAGGGAAAAACAGCAACGGCAACGTGGAAAAATACGCCCCGTGTTCGCAGGCGAAAATTGTTGTTGGTGGGTGTGGCAGGCAGCGACGTCGACTGAGGCAGCGGCAGCGGCGTTGCCTGAATGCGCGTTTAGTTTCAAGTGTTATTTTTGTACTAGAAGGCAGCAGCCGAAGAGATTGAGGGGGTGGATGGGGTGGTTGGGGGTGGGGGGGTTGGGCGGGTCGAAGGACTCGTTCTGCGTCTTCTTCTTCTTCGTTGCTGGGCTGCCTTCTTCTTCTTCTTATTCTTCTCGTTCTCGTCCTCGTCGCCTATTTCGGCTGAAGTGCGTAATTGATGTGAAAAGTGGCAACAAACTGTTTTTTATTTGCGCTTGCTTTCAATTTGTTTAAATTGCTGGGCGCTGTCTTTCCACTTTCCACTTGCCACACTCACACAGGGACACACACACTCGCACACTCATCGACACACCCCCACACACACACACATTTTTAAACGCTGATTGAAGTTTTATTGAATTTTAAATTGCACTGGCCTTGGTTTGAGTTCGTTTTCCTTCTGCTGCTTATTTTCACTTTCCACTTTGTACTTGTGCTTATTTGCTGCCAACTCCCTATATACACATTGGAAAAAATTAGAAAAAACGTTTATTTTTTAAGTGTTTAGATAAGTTTTGTAACAATACAACTACTTTATAAAGACTATTATTCATTTATTGGCTAATGTTCCGGGGTTTGCTAAATAAAGTCTGACTTTAACACAAAGAAATAAAAAATTGACATAGTTAAGTGCTGGATTTTAATTTCTGAATTAAAATAAATAATTTGTTAAAATTAAAATCAAAATTCAAAATCAAATCAAAAATACTTATTTTGCTTCTCACTTTAATATTTATTTATTGATAAGAAATATTTTATGACGTTTACATTTCTTTGATTTTTAATTAATATATTGAAAAGTAGGTATATTTCGATTTTATTTGTAATATATTCATAGAAAAATCATTTAAATTTTCCTTTCTTTTGCTATAAACCTCTACTTATCAATATTATATTTTATGTATCACCTTATTTAACACATCGTTTTTTCTCCCTGTGCACTTACACTTTTTTCTCTCGCTTACCGTCTTCATCTTGCTCTTGCTGCTTGAGTGTTTTATTGTTGACACAAATAATGTCACTCAAAATGTCAAAAAGAGGCCGCTGGAATTTTTTACCATTCTTATTTGTGTTTTTTGTTATTTCTTATTTTTCTTCCAGCCAGTTGCCAAGTGCTGAGGTTTGACATACATTAAAGTGAGTTGTCAGGTGCGTGTTTTTATAGGTAACAAGAATATAAATGGCGAATAAATGCCAACTCCCAATTGGCGTAAATCCAGAGCATTTTGCCACTCATTTTCCGCTATTTTTCCCGGCTGGCAACAATTTAGCGAAACTCCCTTCCCCACCCCGCAACTAATTGTAATCAGCTGCCTCTGCGGCACGCCCCTCCGCCGGGAGTTCGGAGCGTCAATTACTTAGCCTTCATTGAGAGAAGCAGCTGCCGCAAGTCAAATAAAACATATTACAAATGACTCTGGCACCCCCGATTTCCCCGACTTTCCCCCGACTTTTCCCCCACTTTCCCCGATTCCCGGGCATTACTCAGCCTTAAGAGCTCGTCCGCTCGACGCTGTGGCAGCAATCTGACAAATTTCGCACAAATTATGCGTTGGCCACAAAAATGATGACGACAACGATGGCACGAATGGGCGACGGGGATGCCCGGCGCCCAGGCTTCATCCAGGCTTCTCGTTCCGAGTCCGATTCCAATCCTGGGGCCGGCAACAAAAGGCGACGAAATTATTATTGCATTAAGTGGAATTATTAAATTTCATCGACGACGCCGACGACGACGGCTCAGCGAAAATAAAAATAAATAAATCTAATCAAAAATAAGCACACAAATAAAATGGCAAATGATAAAAAAGGAATGCGGCAGGAAGAGGACACACACCAAATAAATCAATAAAAGGAGACAATAACACGAAATTCGGTTCCAGTGCCTGAGTGGAGGGAAAAGTACAGAGCAAAGAATTTTATAACAAAGTCCATAAAATGATAAAAAGTGTTTTTTGACCATTTTTGGCCAAGTAAAATTAAATTTAAAAAAAAAAACATTAAAAACTAACAAAAAATTATATTCTTAACATAAACCCAGATCATAATCTATCATACAAAAACAATACTCCAAATAGGAAATTTCGAACCTTGCTAAGCTCGAAATAAAATTCCCAATCGATTTGCAATCAAACATAATATTAATTGTTGGTCAATTTTGGATAAAAAATCCTAATGTATCAAAATAATAAATATTGGGGAAAATATTTATTTTCTAAAAATTAGGTGAAATATGACGTGAATCTATTAATTACAAACCGATTTTTTTCTTTTTCTTGAGTTTTTTACACAAACAAATTAATATTGCGACCGAAACAAATAAAATTGTCGTCCAAGTATAGAATATCATATCTCGCTAAGCTCGTAATAAAAGTCCCAATTGATTGACATCAATCCTGAATTTAATTTAATTTAATTTTTGGATGATAAAACTCACAGACTATCGAGAAAACTGTGAAAATTGAAAATTATACATTCATTTATTTTATTGTTAGCTGTTAAAACAGAAAGAGCTATTTCTCATTCCTTAAAATAAATCAATAATCAATTAAATGTATCAATAACAAATACTATTGAAACACTTATCAGTTAAAAAATGTATTTAAAATATACTACATTTTGCTCTGTGTGTCCTTTTTTTCGGGCCCAAAAGTTTGCTGCGCCACTCAAATCAACATAAACTTTGATATATTGTGTGCGGCAATAGGCGCAGTGTCCTGCCAGGCATGTCCTGCGTTGATTTAATGGCCGCCACCCCTGAGGGTCAGGGCCAGGGGCGGCGAGGGGCGTCGAACGGGGGGCCGCAGCAGCCAAACTACTTATTACGAACGCCGCTTGTCGCCATTGTTGTCAATTTGGTCCTGTCTCTGACAGCACAAGCGAGGACGAAGAGGAGGCTGAGGAGGAGGTTTCGAGGAATCGGCGGCTAGGCATTCAAATTGTAGTCGCATCATCATCTTTATGGCTATTGTGATTTTGGAATTAATTGCCAGCACACACAAACAGAGGCGGATATTTGTCGGCGCCACACAGCAGAAGTGCTTAAAGGATTTCGTGTCCTGTCCTATCGTGTCCCCGAGTTCAGTGGAGTTAAGTTGGGTTCGGGATCAACAGCAGCAACAGTTTTCGCCAGCCAAAGGACAAGGATGCTCCTGCTTTTGGTTACTTGATTGCCCTCAAAAGTATGCAATGCTAATAAATTCAGTTTTATGTGGCCAACGCTCAATTTTCGCCCCAAACCCACTGCCCACTTTTATGACAGATCATTAAAAATTTTTCGGGTCTCATTTTAAGTAGCCTGTTTGTCTTGCTTTTATGGCGCTTGATTCCCGGCTAACTCCTCCCGGCGGCCCGGTCAAAGTCAAAGGGTGCATTAATATTGAACTTTATTGTCTTTTAGCGGGTCAGTTTCTGGGGGCTCCGGTTGCCAATGGTTTAACTGGCCTCAGCAAAATGTGTTAATGGCGGTCGCGGCGGCAAGTGTTTACTGGGCGGCCCGAGATGCTGGATAAATGGATATGGTATATGGGATAAATATTGAAAAGAGGCCCGGCTAATTATGGGGGCCATAATAAATGGGGGAAAGAAGGCAAATGCTCGGCCATGAATGCGTAATGTTTGGAGCGGATCCAATTATTATTCGGCAGCCAAAAAGCGGGCTTCTCCCAACTGCAAATCCCATTTCCCAAAGTCTCAATCCGCTGGAGTGAACTCCCAAACAAATACAAGCAGACTTCAATCGAGTTACTCCACTTACAACATCATATGGTCTCTGACCTCACATTACGTATACGCCCCAGCTGTTTTTCTCCGCTCACTCTCTTTTCGGCAGCAATTGTCTGAATGGTGGTGGTGCACCACCCACCGAAAAAAAGGGCAAATCTCTTGGCAAACATTACGTATACGCAATACTTGTAATAAATGCTGTGGCATGCTTGCTTGGGACGTCGTCATCGGCGACACTTTATTATTGAATATGTCACTCGTCCCCATTTTCACGAGCATCCCCCTTTCCAGCCCCGCCCCTGCCCAATCCCATTTGCATAATTGATCGGCAACGGAGCGCGAATAGCAAGCGAGAATTGTAATCGCCAGCCAGCCAGGGTTCCTCTGGCATTTCCATCTGGAGTTAGCGTACTAGATGAAAACTTCACAGCCGCACGCACTGCCCCCTCTTTTTGTTGGGAAGTGGATGAGAGGCCCTGTCTGCTTTCCGTATTTCCTTTTTTGCGGCATCAAATATTGATGCACAGCTACGTTGACGACGAGCGCTCCATAATTGATGCATGTGTGATTTATGTGCGTCCTCGCCACCACGTTCAATTGTGCAAATCAATTTCAATAATCGACAACCAGTTGGCGGCAATGATCGAAATGAAATAATAGATACATGTGTGTGTGTGTGTGTCTGTCCGCCCACCAATGTCCCCGGAGAGCTCTTCAGCCCAAATTTGCGGTTCCATAAAATGTTCTTGATGCGGAAATTGATGGCACTGGCAGCCCTGAGGAAGGACACAATTCGAGATGCTTTGTGTCTCGACGGAGAAGAAGTCGGGGTCGTGCACACATTAGTCATAAAGTATCCGATTCTCGATATTTTCCTTTTTCAATTGTAAGCGGAAAAAGGCGTTTTTACCAAAGATATGTTCTCTAGTTCCTGTTTATAACTTCCGCTACTTTTTTTTTTTAAAGTGACAGTCCATAACCATTAATAAATTATTTGGATCACTTTTTATTTTAAAATATGTCAAATTATAAAAAATGTTAAAATTTTAGTCATTTTACCTTTTTTAAGTATTATTTCCGTAGTTTACTAGCAAATTCCTTTGTTCCTTTGTTTTTGTAACTTAAATCATTGACGGCTTTCATGACAATTCAATTTTTACCCAGAGAATGCGATTTTATAAAGCTTTTTATTTCATTGACATTTTATTTTTTTTGGGATGCAAAAGTTATGTACTGCTGCATTTCATTTGCAAACTTTTCAGATTTGTGAAAGGTTTTTTTGTTAAATGATATTAACTTTTACGTTTATTTAAGTGGATGCAACTGAAATAAGCAATACAAAAAAAGGTATTTCACCTGAAAAATACCTCTAATAACTTCTCTTTAATTCTCTTTTTTTATTGGCTACTGGCATCGCTTTTTTATCCACAAAGTCATGTTCTCCTTGGTTTGGCCAACAAGTAGTGATCAAAAGCCAACGGCGCGTGTAAACTTCGATGTAGGTAACTTCAGGGTCCACAGAACAAGGCACTCACACCACGGGCAATCAGTCGGCCTCAAATTGTTTCTAATTAAGACTCCCACTTCGATGGCCCGAATGTCCTGGCTAGTCCCGAGTCCTGAATCCTGGCTGCCGCACACAGAATACACAGAGTAGAGACGCCCCAGAAAGTGGGCTTGTCTTCCATCACCTCTATCCTCTCTCCTGGCCGTGCACTCAAGTGTTTTCTATGGCAACGGCTGGCAAATGTGTGCGGACACAGGTCCCCAGGCCTGTTTACAAGCTCAGTTTGCCGCACACACACACAGACTCACATTCGCAGGACTCACAGGATGATATAACGAGCGGCCTTCAGGACTCACATGCATCCAAAGGAATTTAATTATAACTTCTGTAACTAATTTCCGTTTTCGGGCTAACGGATGGGCGGGAAATATGCAAAGTGGCCGAAACGACTGGCCGAAAATGCTGCACAAATTAATATTTAATGCATCCGAAATTGGCAGACAGCTGTTCATTGAATATTACGCATACGCCCGATACGCCGCTGGCCCCCGGCAAAAGTTTTGGCCGCGCTGTCACAGAAATTAACACGTATCCAGAACATAGACATCATCATCACGGTCGTCCTCCTGTTCGCCTCATAATCACCGGGCTCATTTACGTGACTCGCAGTGTCCATTAGGACAACAGGCACACGGACAAGACGGCCCAAAGGATTACAGCATCCCAGGGAGTTATTAGACCTATCAGCATTAGCCGGCGCCACCGGAGAGAGTGGGCCGGAAAAAATGAGTGAGGAGCCCGGGATCCGGCAAACTTTTTTGTGCCGCAACTTTGGCCTTGGCTTAACCCACCAACACCGATACAGCCACCGACCGCCACGCAGCTTAACCCCACTTATGCACAAGGGGATCGTCCTCGTCGTCGGTGGCGTCTCGGGCTAATTTAAAGTTTGTTTTATTTAGAATAAAATAAAATATTAAACAAGCATAAACGAAAAGGGACAGTGAGCCAGAAGGAGAGCCAGAAAAAGAGATGGCGAAAGCAATTTTCATTTGCACTTTTGATAAATTAATTAAATGCGATAGAGAGAGTGAATGAGAGGGATAGCGAAAAAAAGGACGAAAATCTTTAAAATAATTAATTAAATAAACGGACGCCCGCCGAAGGCTGAAGTAGAGAGCAGGGCATCAAGCCAAAGCAAAGCGGCAAAACCGAAAACAAAACCGAACTGAATGCCAAATGATGAATGCGCGTCAAAGCAGCCCAAGCAAATGAATGGAAATGGATCGGACGAGGGAGAGGGGCGGGGGAAAAATCGAGGAAAAGCCTGGGAAAGCCGAAAGCGAAGCAAGCTGAAATTATGGCAACCAACTGACACAGAAATCCATTTTTCATTTTCAGTCACACGACTGGCCCCCGCCACGCCCCCTTTTCGCCTCGACCACGGGCCTTTGCCTACTTATTTATGAGCTTGTATGTTGTAGTTGGTCAAACACACCATATAACAACAACAGCAAATACAACGGGGAAAACTGCAGGGCAAAGAAAAGCAGACGAGATGGAACAAAAAAGGGGTAGAGATTACAAACGAAATATAAATAAAAATAAAAAGCAACAGCAACAGCAGTAACATGCTGCTTACTGATTCTCCTTACTGATTGTTGCTGCCTTTGCCACTGGCAGGCCAAAAAAAATCAACAGAATGAGAAAAAATGAAAAAGAAAATCGGCAAAGGGAAAACAAAACGAAACAATGCCCGGCGAACTGATGAACGAAGTTTGGATTCCCTTGAGCCTCCGCAGCCGGAAAATGTATTCAAGTGGAGTCATTTTTCCAGTTTGTATGAAATACTTGGCATAACTTTTGGGTCGGGTATTCAAAAGTTTTTCGCCGTACTTTCCGTACTTACGACAACTGAGGCATTCAATCTTGTTTAATTGTAGGAATATTCAATGCCACAATCCAAAAGTGCCGAAATCTCTTCATTATTTAGGCATTCTACGGCAACTCCCCCAGTTATCCTAGGCTTTGCATAATCAACCCCGTTGATTACGATGTTGTTCCTGTTGGGTATACACAATATTTAACACTGACATGGGTTCCAACCTACGGCCTGGAAAACCGCGGAAATCTTTGTCAAATATTTGCCTGTATCATATGGAAATTTATTTAAATATATTGTAAACTTTTGCAAAATTGTATTTATATTGTTTATTTTTATAACTTTATTTTTAGAAATTATTAACTTTCCTTGAAGATCTCCCCAAAACTATCCCATCCAAACCATTCCTTCAACCAGGGCATCTCGAATCGCCTCAGTCAAAGACCTTTCCTGCTTTTTTATCCACCTTTTTTCCGTTGTTTTGTTTGGTGAAGCGCCTTTCCTTCGCATTGGTCTTTCGTCTTCGCTTTGGCATTGTCTGTTAAATTACGTATACGCCTCGCAGCGCACAACTTCCAACCGTTGGCTGATGTGAGTGTGTGTGGCATGCAAACAAAAGCCGCTTGTCTGTCAGAGTCGAACTTGAAAACTTTCTTGCGTTGAGATTTCTTCTATTTTTTTTTGGTTTGGGTTTTTGGGTTGGGCGAATAACACAAGAACAACAACAAAAATGAGTTGTAAATGTCAAAAGCGTTCGGAGGATGCCGTAGACAATTTTCAAATGCTGGCAATCTGCAAAGCAATTTGAAAAGAAATGAAAATATGCGCAATAATTTACACCCTAGGCAATTTTTTCCCGCTATGCCACGGCTCCATACTATTATCTATTCTTGTTTGGATTCTGTCGTTATTTTTATACCCGTTACCCGTGGCGCAGACGGGTATACATAATATTTGATTGTCTTTCGGCACTTTGACATCACATGTGATTTTGCATAATTTTTGAACTCTTCTTTTGTCGAGGTTGCAAGTATATATATTTTAGGTTAAGGCCTAGTACTCACTTCAATCGAAAAGCCTACGAAATGAAAATCTCCATACAAAATTTTGAACACGAAATTTTCCGCCTGTCATTTTTGTATAGAAATTTTCGTTTCGTTGTCTTTTTGATTGAAGTGAGTACTAGGCCTTAAGGTGATAAAAACTCATTTTGTGTACTTAATAAAAAACAAGAAAGGAAGTTAACTTCGGCCATGTACTACCTACAATACTTACAAGACTTTTGTGAAAGTTTCATCGCGTAGCAAACTTTTGACTGCAATTATAATAGCCTCTGCAATGGTATAAAAATACCTTTGTAATTAAGAGCCCATTTTCATAAATAGTTTTATAATTTAAATTTTATAATATGAAGTAAAATGAAGTGTATAAAATGTGTTCTTCAAATAAATACAGTTTTTTGTTTGTCTATTTTTATTAGGTTTGGATGCCTAAAAAAAAAACTAATGGTAAAATTCGGTCAATTAAATATATTAGTGACTTACAATTAAATGCAATTGCAATTGGACTTCAGTAAATTATAAATGTCTGAACAATTTAATTTTAAATGCAGCAACACAAAAAATATGAATGATTTCTAGATTAATAATATAATTCAGTAATTTTATATTGCTCTGCCCGCGAAATTAAACAAAGTATTGGGTATCACAAAGTCCTAAATCTGAACCATGCGTTCCCAACTCGCTTTTGGTCCTTGTTGCTTGTGGCATGACAACTCTTCAGCAGGCGAATGACGATTCTGATGGCCACCCATGTCCTCCATGTCCTCCGCTTTCCAGCATGTGTGTGTGTGTGTTTCTGTGTATGTGTTTGGCTGTAAGCAGCTGTCAGTGATTTCTGACAAATTGATTTGACAGTCGACAGGCGACCAAGGGGAACCGAAATGCGGGGCGGTACGAACTTTTGGGCCAGGCAGCAAGTCGGGCGCGTGTGCTAAAAAAAGATGAAAGCCGCCGTTCGCCGTTGCCGTTGCTACCACTACCAGTACCACTCTTGTTGCCATGTCTATGCGTGAGAGAGACGGCACGAGAGAGGCTGGGCCGCTCTTTTTGCCAAAAGAGAAAGCAGCCAAGCAGAAGCAGAAAAGCAAAAGCAAAAGCAGCAGCATCGCCAAAGAGTTGTTGCCCCAAAGAGCAGAGCGTGGTGAATTTTTTTATGCTGCCTGTGTGTATATGGATTTGTTATTGTTATACCCTGCAGGCCAAAAGGGTCTTCGGGGGTATATGCTACACAGGAAAAAAAGGGAGAAAATGGGGATTTTTACCTGGCTCATGAAAATTTGGCCACAATACATTTGGTATACCACTTCCCTTTAGATGCACTTTCATCTCATAATTCTGAATACTATAGTATTGTATTCCAGCGTTATAATGATGAAAAGAACGTCTTTTTTTATTATATATATTTTATATTTATATCGGCCCAAGAATTTGTGTTACAATTTCCTCAAATTAAATTAAATTATTTTTAACGTTATAGTGTTGAAAAAACTATGTTCAATCCATTTAAAGATTTTTTCCATCATAAACAGGTGATTATTACTAATCATACATATTTATATCGTCGCAAGGAATTATATTAAAATTTACTTAAATTAAAATACCAACTTTATTTAAAAAATGTGATTAAGGCATAAGTATGTTTTAATGTTTAAAAGGATTATCATAGAAATTTAAATCCAATTAATTTATCAAATGTGACCTAGTAAAATCTAACTTATTAGCTTCAAGTGCTCTGCATCATATAAATAACATATAAATCGAATCCTGGTTTGTTATTAAGCCTAAGAATCTGTTAGTTTTTTTCCCAGTGCCAAAATCAAAAGATTAAAGTCACGGGGGGTTAATAGAATAAAAGCAGTTGCTTTAAAATATTTCCCCGTTAATGTTTTTGTTTGCGTTTTGTTCGCTTTCTGCTGCCAGTTAGTTACAGCTAGTTACCTGCTGCGCTAAGCTCAGCGCAGTAACTTTAGCTCCTGCTTGATTGACGTTCCAACTGATTGACTAGACTAGTGACTGACGGACTGGACTGAAATCGGAGGGGTGGCTGAGGGATGGGTGATGAGAAACCCCCTGCAGCATAACAAATGGCTGCGGTGGGGTGGTTGTGGGCTGTGGGCTGTGGGGCGGGGGTGTTGGGCTATGGGAGTCGACTTTAAACAGGCATGGGAAAATGCCATTAGATGAGCAGCTGCCAACGTCAGTGAACGGCGTCTCTCACTTGACAGTTTTATTTATAAACTGTGCAAATAAAACTGTAAATCACTAGGGACATAGCCAGCGAAAGACTAGGGGAAAAGTGACCTACATAGATGGCAGGCCCTACCAAAAAAAAAACCAAAAAAAAAACGAAACAGAAATAAAATATATAGAACTCGGCACACTGGGAAAACGAACGATGCCGCCACAAATCAAACAATTAATTTCACTGTCTGAAATTCCAGCACTAAATCAACAGCCAAACAATTGAACCATTTAACTATGTAAATAAAATTAATGCTCCCTGAAAGTGGAAGCTGGCTAGAAATGGGAATGGTAACAGGGGGAGAATTGGGGATACGGATGGTAATGGGGGGATAACACCGGACAGTTCCACCTTATGCCACCGCGCCAGCAAAGCAAAATATCCATTAAAAAGCAATCAATATATGGAAAATAAATGCCAGTCACCCGGGCCACCCAGCCCCATTCGTCCTCATCTCATTTCATCTAGTTAAGAGCCTCTGCCAGCCGCATAATCTGAATTTAATTTACCCCGCAAACACAGCAGCAGCACGAAACGAGAATGAAAATGAAAATAAGGCAAACAAAAACTGAAAAATGTCAAAAACGAAAATGAACTTTCTACAGGGGGTTGTTGGGTTGTTGGGCTGTTTTGGGGCTGTAGAGCCTAGTGTTAGTGAATGGCCATTAAGTAGCACACCTATAGAAAAAGGACCCAAGGAGCTCAAGCTCAAGGTGAGTTTGCCAGAAAGAGAGGGAAAATGCAGAGAGCGCTAGCCGGCCGAAAATATTCCACAGTGAGTTGCCATTTTGCTGCTCCAACATAATTTGTATGCCCCAGCCTCCCAGATTTTCCGCCCGCCCCGCCTTAGTTGACCTGATTCTGGTGACGTCATTCGCAGGGTACACTCATAGAAATTTTTACCCTAAATCACCCTAAAAAACTGACTTTTCGCCCGTGGATTTAGAAAATCGCCCATAAATCGTATCCGCTGGCGATTCGCCCGTGTATTTAGAAAAATTTTCTAAAAAATCCCGATGGAAATTTGGTTTAATTTAGGGTGATTTTTCTTGAAATAAGAAATATTTTCCTGTTTTTAGGGTGATTTGCCCTAATTTTAAGGTGTATTTTTCTAAAATTAAGGGCGAATTTTCTGTTTTTATAGGCGAATGCCCTAAAAAATTAGACAAATTAAAAAAAATCGTGTTTGAGCATGCTTAACTGAATTTGGGAAGCATGTTTTTTTTTTAATCGTCTATATTCTGGGAACTTGGACTGCTTTAATTAAACAACACCGGCGGAGGACACCGTTTCATATTATTGTATTGGTGTGTAGCTTATATGGGAGCCGCGTTAAGAGGGGGGCCCGATCTATACAGCACAGCCGTTAGAACTGAAAAATCATGTTTGTAAATGAATTAGGGAAATAAATATGAGGAGAAAAAACAACTTACTTTTTTTGGTCATTGCGAGAATCGAACCCACGACCTCTCGGTTCAGAGTCTAACGTCCTACCGCTGCACCACAGACCCCTCGCGCAAGACGACGAACAAACTCTGCACACATCTTATTTTCTTGAGGTCTACGTTATAATATGACTAAAGGCAACTAAACCGTATATTTTTTCCTGACGATTGTGACAATTAGTCCCGTTTTCTTGCCCGCAAACACAAAGTATGCTTTTAACTCAGAACTCCCATACGTTTTTAAGGTTTAAAAGACTACTTTAATTTAAAATTCGGACGAAAAAATGTCCTCAGTATTATAATGTTTACAAAAAAAAAAAAAAACATAAAAATCAAGTTGAATCACACAGGGTTCGAACCCACAACCCCACGACCTTAGTCCTCATATAGCAAAGTTGAAAGCGCAAGTGATTAGACCGCTGGGCTACCGAATTTCACACTTTTGGAGTGATTTTTAAGGCGAATCGCCCTTGTATTTAGAAAAATTTTAGAAAAAAAATTAGGGCAATTCGCCGTTGGATTTAGAAAAGGTCAAAACGAAGCAAATCGAAAAAAATCGCCCTAAATATTAGAAAAATAGAAAAATTAACCCTAAAAATATTTTTTTATGGTCACCTGCCTTAATTTTATGGCAAATTTGTCGTAAAAATAGGAAATTTTTCTCAGTTCAAAGGCGAAAAATTTTTTAGGGCGATTTTCTAAAATGTAGAAAATTATTTTTATGAGTGTAGGCCTCACTGCGAATACGTAATGTGCGAATCGGGCTGCAAGTGGATAACTTGATTAAATACGAATACATTATATTATTTCATTTCATTTGTTCGCAGCACAAAGAAAGCAGCAGCATCTGCCCCTTCAACTTTTCTTTGGCTCCTCCATTTGATTTTGACGTGCCATTGACCAGCCACAAAACTGATATCTTCAATTTTCAGCTGCAACTTGGAGCGGGAAATAAAAGTGGAAAAAAAGCGGAGAAAAGGAAAGGAAATGCCGTAGAAAAGGAGCCAAGCCAACATGCAACTTTTAAAGGCAGGGAGAACTGACAGCTGGCACCAACTTATAACTCAAAGTGCTATGGCTCTGTGGGTAGAGGAGGCCCCGGAGCAGTTCCTCCTTTATTTTCTCGCCCCACGAACAAGAAAAACACACACATACATACATATATACATACGTATAGAGGGTGACGGTGAAAAGATACAAAACTTGCAAAAACGAGAGGGAAAAAGAAAAGTTTCAGTTACGTGCTGTTGCTTTTAATTGAATTTTTTCCCACTGTAGCTTCTGCTTCTGCCGAAGCTTCTCCCTAACTGGCCGCTGTGGGCAGCCAATGGTCCAATGGCCTGACCAAGCACATCCGCCCGCCACTTCCGCCGGTGCCCCTTTTCCCGCTTTTCCCACATTTCCCGCTTTTCCCAACCCCAACCCAACCTCCTTAGCATGAGCAGACTCTAGCTGGAGGGCAGTTTTCTTGTTATTTCCAACGCGCAGCCAAGTCGCAAGTCCTTAAGCGGTTTATTTTGCTTCACACTGATTTGCAGGCAACGGAGGTGTCCCGAGGACCCATCCCCAACCCCTAACCACCCCATCCCCTATACACTTGAAATTAAAAATAAGGATTACCGCCATCTAAATACAAGTTATGCGATTATTTGGTGAGAAAAGTAACTGCCTAGAAGGGATTTTCCCTTGACCTTCCGCAGGAACTTTCACAACTTTTAAATTTAAATTACAATTTTTACTCGAAATTAAGTGGCATATTTTATGTTAGCTTTCACAGCTCAGAATTACATTATTTTCATTTATTTTTATATTTTAATTTAAATTAATTTAAAGAAATCTGTAATTAATTATTCTCAACTCTTTTTGCAATTAGGAAACTTTTCCAGCAGTGCAGCTTTCCTCCTCGATTTGCTGCTGCCAGTTTTTATGCAGCAAGTTTTTAATTAAGAAGTTTCAATTTAACATCGCCCATAGACTGCACTTCGCTCTCGAAAAGCGCATTATCATAATAATTTACTTACTCACTTAGCGGGGCGGGGCACTTGAGAGCATAATCGTCGGCAGACTTCTTTGAGGCCAGGCGGCTCTATTCAGGAAGGAAGCTTTGCTCGCAGAGGCAAGGAGATAGCTTTCAATTCGGAAGTATATTTGATTATTTTGAAACACAATTACAACCGCCACACACTACGAAGTTCGCTGAGGAGGGCTACGGAGATCGGGGATCGCTGTTCGAGGACCTCAAAAGATGATCGGTCATTTGGCATGCACTGTGGTCCTGCTTGCTTTAACCGTAATCTTTCTAGCGGTCGGTGGCTACTACACCTACATGCATCCCAAACAGATTCGTGAGCTCGTGGATCCTAGTTTTAAGTGCTTTCTGATTATAGATTATATATTACAGATCTGGAGAGCTGTTATAAGAACGGTGGATCCTGCCGAGAGTTGTGGAACTGCGAGGAGAGGTTTCAGAGTCGCGTCCTTACCACTTGCACCAACAAGCGGAAGATCTGCTGCATGCCGTCGATACAGATGAAAAGTCTCCAGGATGCCGAGGATTACGCCGAATGAGAATAAGTCGGATTGGGGACTTTGGAAATCTAGAAGCTACACCGCTAGGAGGATATACGATTTTTATTGCAAACCTTTTCTTGTATTGAATGTATTATTTCGTATATTATTGGAATAATCAATTGAGATTATTATTCCGGACCGGGCGTTCCCAAATTATTGGTAGATTTTTCAAATTAGATTGTGTGACTTCCTTATCAAAAGGGTTTCTAGTGTTTTTAATTACTTTTACGCATAATTTCAAACATTTTTTGTTAGTGTAAAAGTAAAATTAAATCTTAATTATTTCTACATCCCCTTTAACGCATCCCTTGGCCTATTTTCCTCGCAGTGCCACTCACATCCAACTCTATCCAATTATCTGGCCGACTATCAATTCCACTGGTCCATCAATTGAATCGTTATGCCTGCGATAAGTTTAACATTCTGTCTGGCCAGCATCCTTTGGCCATTCCCCCTGCCATCTCAATCCATTCCCCGCTGCCCGGAAGGCCCAGGGCTAATTTAGTGAGTTTGCTTTGCCATTTTCCCCACCAATAACACTCGCAACTCATTTGTCTGGTCGTGGGACTGCTTAGCCCAATCCATTCCCACCGGGCACTCCACGAGCAACACTTGGCATTGTCCCACACATTTCCTACACTCCAACCAGCCAGCCAGCCAACCATTTTCCCATCTCTAATGAAGCGCAAATGTTGATGTAAAAATTTAATTTAGTTCGTAACCCAACGATGCCGCACACGCAGGTCCTTGCGATTTTCCTGGGGAACTGGAGCTGGGGCGAATGGAATGTCCAAATGTTTATGCATCGTGTGGCGAAACGCGTGTTTACCTTCTAATGTGTGCGTGACATGGACCCATGGGTTATATATGCGCACACACACTCCGCTACACACACGACCGCCATGCATTGAACATAACGTATACGCAGGGATGTCCTTCGGTTCGCTCTCGCTCCCTACACTCCTGGCAACACAAAAAATAATAATAAACGATGCCACCACGTACATGTATTAAAAACAAAGCGCAGCACAGAAAACGCTGACAGGCCCTTTGCCTTCGGTTGGGATACAGCTCCAGCTTGGGGATCCTGGAGGACACCTCCAGCTCTTGCTCCTTTTCGGGCGACTCCCGTGAAAACCATGGTCGCTGGGACCCTGCGAACCGGCAACAGAAGCTCGTCACAAAGAAAAGCTAACAAACTGTGAGCGGAGCGGAGCAGAAACAGCGACCAGCGACCGGAAGGGAGTGCAGTGGCGCGACACGGAGGGGTGATGGAGGGGGGACAGGGGGGGGGGGTCCCCCAAAAGGGGTTGCTGTCGGCCCAGACATTCAATGTCGTTCGCTGGCAGCCAGCGATGTTTACGAGCACAGTGCCCTCGGGCTAAACGAAAACTATTGAATTATGTACATATGTGAAGCACAAACTATGATAAACTAGATGAACTAATTCAACTGATTTTGATTTGAGTTTAATTACTTTCAAATAACTGTCTAACTTGATTTTAGTTTGTGATTTCATTTCATTTTATACTCGTATCTTAGATTACGGATAGCTGCTTTCTCATGTTCTACTACAAAACATATGCATAAACATAAGATATGCAGTCGTCAAAGCTACTGGCGCCATCTAGCGGCTGTTTAATAACTTTTTAGTGGATTGTCCGATTTTAAAATAGTTTTCTACATTTCGATAGGTATTAATAAACACAATAAAATTATATTTACCCTTTTACAAAATCTGTAAAAAAAAAACAGAAAATTCTTCTGGAAAAACACATAAAATTTTAAAACAATTAAAATTAAGAAGCTCACGTAATAATTCCGTAACCTGACTTGCCACATGAACTTGGAATAAAATTAGTTTTGACCACGCCCCAAGCCAGTGTCCTTTGCACACTGGCAGGCAGGCAGGCAGGAAAAACTAACGAACGACATCGGCGGGTCCTGGCAAAGGACCCTTGCCATCCCATCCCCTGAAAGTTGGGACCCCACTGCCACCTGCTCTGAAGTCCTCCTCTTGTTTATGGCTTTGTTTGCACTTTTGTTTATGGGTGTACATTTTAAACGCTATGAGCACCTGCTCCGCCATCATGTGTGGCTGCCTTTGTGTAGGTGTATGGGTTTGTACCTGTGCCTGTGTGACCGTTCCGTGACTTGTACTTTCCCCCAAACCCACCCTGATTTGCACCCTGCTCCTCCGTTCTGGGATGGCCACAAAACGAAGCCGGCTTCTGTGTTCAGTGTCAGCTGACAGATGCAGTGATTTTAAGCGTCCATCAAAAGCTCCTGTTTGACATTTAATTGTTGCACATTGTTGTCCTTGTGGCCGAGCAAAGAGCAAAGAGCACAGAGCACCCAGCATCAGGATCCACATTCACATCCACGTCAACGGACAATCAGGGTTTACTTTGGTCATTGTTCCTCGGGTTCAAGGTGAGCTGCGGCCAAATTTAACACGGCCAAACCATAAAAGACCAAAGTCATGTGCTTTATTACACATTCAACGGCAATGCGGCAGGAGATTATAGCTTTGGTGAACCTATACACAGAAATCCAGGTGTGTGCATTGTCGTTTGGGGTTTAGAGGTGGGAATCAGAGCGTGACTCTGTTGGTTTCTTGGGTCTGCAATGGCAAATTACAAATCTCGTTCGTCAGCGGGGGCTAGAGTTTGCTTTAAATCTTTTGCTTTTAACATCAAAAATATATGTGCCATTAAGAGTTTGGTCATTAAACGAATGTTGGGATATTTTAAATTTTAAATAAAGGTTATAACGTGCTATAACGTAGAATAATGTCAATGAAAAAGGAAATTATTCACCTTACGTTGCTTTTGGCACTAAACTTAATTTTGTAAATGTAAATCATTTTAGTTTAGCTTTGAAATAAAATATAATTTTATAAAAAAATGTATAATTTATAATTAAATATTTTTTAAATAGTTTCAAATATTTTTACAGCAAAAACTATTTCCATAGAATGTATTAACACTTTTTTTCTTTACAGAAATATGTTGAAGTTTTAGTCCTCTCATTAAATATTAAGATTTCAATATACAAAGTTTTTTTGGTGGATGACAGTAAAAGTTAAATTAGTCCTGTGGAAGGGGAATAGCACACAACATTTATGTTTTAAATGAAAGCCCAAAGAGATGAACCGCTGTCCCTGAAGCAAATGCCATTAGAAATATCCCTTTTCAAGTGAAAGTACGAAACATGTTGTGATAAAATATTAAAGTTTTTGAATTAAAGTTTAACGATATCAGGTGAAGGTGAAGGACTCGCCTATCATCCCTGAGACAAGATGTCCATTCTATCCGCAAGAAAACACAGCATTCAGCCTTGGTAGCAAAAAACTTGCAAAAGTTTACACGTGTTGGCAAACGTTTTGGGGTTTCAGTTTTTGGATTATTTTTTTTGTTTTGTCTTTCGGGTTGGCTTCTGCCTAATTTCCAACTGTCACCCGAGATGGCTTTTGGCCCCCGGAACTCACACACACACATGCGACCATTTTCTAATGGCCTTTTCGTGGTCAAGCATTTAAGCGAACCCCGAACCCCCAAAAAACCCGTTTAGCCCTCACCTTTGACTCCATGTCACTTTGGTTTACTTTTGTGCAACCGCAAAAGTCGTTGTTGCTGTTGGAGAATCCAGGATCCGCACACACAAACATACAGCCACCCATACCTTCAAACCTCCAAACACATGCATGTGCTCACACACAAACAGACACACCTTTTCTGACCATTTCGCACACGATGTTGCGGTCGTGTTGACATTTTAAATGCCTTTTCATTTGTCTCCCGCTTTGGGCGCTAATTTCGTTCCATTTGCGCTTTAATGCCGCAAAATTTGACTGGGCATTGAATTTAATTGAATAGTGCGGTCTGACCTTAGTCATCAAGCGCAATCTGTTCCGAAAACCACCTTTGAGTTGTTCCTTTTTTGGTTTTAGCCATAGTTATGAACCACTAAATGCAGGGAAAGCCACCAGAACTGGTTATTTTCTTGGTATTTATTTATGTCAGATTGCAAAAGGCAATGGCAATAAAATTTAGATTTGATATTTTATCTCTGAGCACTAATGACCCCACAGTGACATTTAAGCTAGAATCTCATATGTGTGCGTTATACTCCAGACACTAGCTACCTCTCTCTCTCTAAAAACTTGTCTCCCTCTCCCTCACTCGCTCACATTCTCTCCTTTTCACACACTCTTCAGATGGTCGCAGCTGGCGGGAAAAGTTTTGCTGCAAATACAAAATATTTTCCATATTAGTTTAGAATTTCGCCACCCCATTCCAATCCCCAGCGAGTTTTGGTTTTTCTGCTTTTTAGTGGTGGCATTAATTAAATTTTCATTTTCCTAAGGATACTTCCATCTGAGTTGGGGTAAGAGTTTTCAGTTTCCCGTTCCTCTCCGCATTGGGAGCACTTTCCAATTGAATTTTCGGCATAGCCTTCGCTTTGTTGGTGGGGCAATTAAAAGCGAATTTTCCACACGCAGCACTCACAAAGCATTTTGAATGTAATTAAAAAATATCACGTATACGACGCATGTCCCCCAAGGGGCCGATTCGGCGAGGCCTATTTATGAGCGACCAGCATGGCTATATTTTTTACTTTTTATCCCTAACTCGCTGGCTGTAATGGCTGATTGCCAAAGGAGCACGCACATTTTTCGGTATTTAAGTTTCGTTTTTATGGCCACTGCTTTGGGGGTTTTGCTGCTGATATGGCCAAATCAATTTGGACGATTCATTAGTCATCTCTCTTGCCTGCTAGGAATTTCTACAAAACTTTCAACCATCAACGAGGCCTGCGCTTTGCCAATTATCCCACACAATGGCGACGGGCAAACAATTAAATCATTTTCGATTGATTGATTTTAGTGCCACTCACGGATTGGCATTTACCAAATACATTCTCGAGTCTCGCAATAAATCTGTCGACAAATTTTAACACGCTGTCATGCATGGAAAATGGCAAATAATCAAGTGAGCCAACAAACAGCAAATAAATAAATAACCAGGCAGCCAGACAGACAGAAACAGATTCGAGATACAGAAAGATGAAACGTTCGCTGGCAAATATTTGTGAAATTCTAAACTGTAATCAGGGCAAAGTGATGGCGGCGGCAGCAAGTGTGCTTAATGACAAAACTTTCCAAATCAGTAAAGCATTTTATTGCCACACACTTGCCAAGAAAGTGGGTTGGGGAGGGTGACACACATATTTGTAATATGAAAACCTCATAATCACATCCTGCACAAGTGCACAAACGGAGCCCAAAACTTTCTATCTCAGCCAGTCAGTCAGTCAGAGCCAGCATGGCAAACTCATTTGACTGCATTAGAATTAACATGGCGAAGGAGTTGCCGGGGCAACCGGAGCAACAACTTCCTGTCTGCATTTCCCCTGCCAAAACATTGCGCATACGACCCGTTCAACGGCGCTGAAAACTTTAGCCAACCCGCCAAGAGCTCAGCTGCAGCTACAGCATATTTGTCGCTAAATCAGTTATGAAACCCCAAAAACAACAATAACAAACGAGGGAGGAGCACAAGATTTCCCTTCAGTTTGCCGGGCGAAAAACTTCGTTTACCTGTGCAAAAATTTAATTACAACTCGCTTCGCCAGAGCCAAGAGTGCACAAAATTTTTCATATTCATAATTAAAACTTTTGGCCATGGCATCCAATCTAATCAGCAACCGAAATTTTCCGCAGCAAATTGGTTTGACATTTTCAGTTTATTCACGGCACCCTTTCCCTTCATTCCACTTTGGCTGCTGCTGCTGCCACTGCCGCTAATAAATAAATTATAATTTCAATAAGGTTTTCTCTGGCAGCTGAAACTGAAAAACTAATTTGCCACTCCGCCCCGGAAAATGGAAAAGGGGGAGCCCCCCAGTAAAGCCCGCTTGTTGTTTTAGTTGTTATCGCCTCTGTAGTTATTGTGCTAGCTGATTTTGTTTTTATGGGGGCTGCATTTCCGCGAAGACAGCTTCAAAATTCACGGCGTTAAGCAAACAATACGTTAATTTTTGTTATTCTACTGCCAGCTTAGTTGTTTGAATCTGGGAAGGTAATGATTTATATTATTCTGCAGAAAGCTTAGCTGGTTTAACTGAGAAACTCAAATGATTCTCTACATTTACTTAAATTTAATAAGATTACTGTTTGTAGCGAAACTATGTATTCCTTATAATTTAAATATATTAGATGGAAGCATATGATTCAGAATGTATTATCTCTATCAGGGCTGTGAACCACTCCAGAGCTGAACCACTCCGAACCGGAGTGGTTCACTTTTTTTAGAAAACGAACCGAACCGTAAACCGGAGCGCCGAATTTTTTTATAATTGAACCGGAACCGAACCGGAACTTTTTTTTTTGATATTCGGTTCGGTTCACTAAAAATTTATTTTGTGTGTTCGTGTTTTTTATTCAACAGTGTGGGGGGTTTTCTGATCATATAAACATAGAGTTTATTTACTATTTCCCTTAAAAATGCGCCAATTTTTTTGGCTATGCAATGACTGCATCTAACTCAAACAATCTAATAATATATAACTACCATCTTCCAAAACTTTTCGCAGTATGCCCACATTAAAATTACATGAATAAAGCAAAGAGTATACTCTTTGCCTTAACTGGTAAACACTTTATAAATCATAAATCTAGTAACTTTACTTATAAGTCTTAATGTTATGGTACATATTTCAATGAAAATACATGGAAATAAATGTTGACTTTATTATTTCATTAAATAAAATTTATTGTTTTGAACCCTGGTTCGAACCTGAACCCTGCTCCGGCTCATCATTGAACCGGTTCGCAAACCGGAACATTATCTGTCGATTAGGTTTGAACCCCGAACCGAACCCATGCAAAAATAATATGGGTTCACAGCCCTGATCTCTATAATTTAGAGCCCATAACTAACAATTTTTCATAGCTGGAGCAAAGATTTTTTCTCTCTTTATATCAAAATCTTTATGCCAAAGTTTTACTCGCCCATCAAAACTATTTAAGTTAGTTATTAATTTACGTTTTTGTGAATAACAAAATGATTAAATCTTTCTTACACATCGCATAACTTATGGTTACAATCTTTTCACAAATATTTGGCAAGCGTTTTTTGAGATGCGGCCAAATCTTGGAATTTATACTGCAAACTATTCGTTTTAAACTCTCCTTTTGAATAAGCTATGTTATTTTTAACGGAAAATTAAAAAAAGAAATTTTTAATTTAATTAATTTTTAATTACAATATTACTAAGTATTTTATATTATTTATTGGTTTACCTGGCTCTAAGGATAAAATCTCATTTAATAACAGCAATAACTGAGCTCTGAGCTGACAATCTGCTTTTTTCTGTGTGCTCGTTATTGATAGAGTGAAAATACGATTTATTATTGAGGTTGCTTGGGAATCATTGAAGTCAGGAGCCCACCTAATGCCGGGAGACGTTTTGGCAGGCTTCCTTGAGGTACGCTACTGTCAGTTTGTTTTCCTGCCGTAACCCTGTCGAAGCGATTAAGATCTCGGGCGCAACATAGTGGCTTCTGACGCCAACGCCCCCTTGGCCCCTTAACCCCTTAACCCCTCCACCACCGCCCCTTTCACAACCTCCAACAGCAAGCTTAGCGCACAAGAACAAGCTACAAGTCAGCCAGTCGCCTGCAGACAGCAGCTGGGGATTCTCTCCGACTTCCCAGCTTCTGAGTTTCCCGGCTTCATCTGCATTTGGCTCACACACACACACACTCGCACACACAGGACACAGTTGAATTTGCAGTTCCAGGTCATGGACAAAATGGCGACGCCTACGCAGCAGCAGCGCCAGATAGATAGATGGATGGATGTATAGAGTGAGAGTGCAAGAGAAAAATGTGCGAGAATTTGCTGTTAAGAGCAAAACGCGAACGAAGCGCTCATGTCCGTGTCCATATTCCGTTTTTCGTAGTCGCAGTCCGTAGTCTCTGGTCCGTGGTCCATGGTCCGCAGTCCGTAGTCCTTAGTCCTTTTCCCAGTCCGTGTCCAAGTCCCGGGCCTCTTGGCAAATGGCCAGCCAGCCCATGTGCCTATGTGTGCCTGACAATAATCCAAAAGTTTTACAAGCAAAACCAGAGACCATTACATGGCAAAAGGGCTGGAAGAGTCAGAGCCAGAGACACAGAAACAGAAACCACTTGCAAGCAATTTTCATCAGCGATTCTTCCTTTTTTTCCCGCTGCTTTCCCCGTGTGCGTGTGTGCCTGCTGCTGTGTGAGTGGAACATTTTCCAGTGCCGCTGACAGCTGGCAGCGTGTGGATTTCAGTGGCATGACCGCAAGAGATGCCGCCACCACCATAGCCATTTCCATTTTCATCGCCACCGCCACCGCCAGCTACAACAGAACCCCGAACAACAGGGCATGACAACAAAAGTTTGGTGGACAGCGAGAAAATAAAGGTATAAATTTTTGTCTGCGAAATATTTATTCTAAATATTAATCCATTTATCTTCCAAGCTACTGAACTTTAATTGTAGAAAAATACAAATTGTTTTCTGTTTTTTTTTATTATTATTTAAAATAATAACTCTAATTTCTCTAAATTCTATGAAAATTATATTTAAAAGGTCGCAGCCCATAACCAATTTCTTTTTCATTTAATTACTGAATCTTAATCTTTTCTTTTCTTCTGTATAAAACTTCTTTCTAAATATTCTAATATTCCAAATTTCTTAATATTTCTTAATAAATCTGAAATTTGTCCTAATTCTTTGCAATAGGTATATAAAATGTCCATTATCAATTTACTTTTCATTCATACTTAACTACAAATATTTGTTCAAGTCATTATTTCAACTGATGAAAGGTGTATAAACGTTTTAAAACAATGGGACACTTTTATTTCAGACACTAAAAATGGGTATTTATGAAAAGCTAGCTGTATAAACATTTTACAGGAAGAAATAAAATATTTAGAGACATGAAAGAGGCAAACTGACAATGCATGCTGCACTTTTCCACACCCGAGCGAAACTAAACAGCAATTTAGTGTGCCATAAATTTGGTGAAAAATGTGATACTAACATTTTTCTCAGTATGGCTCCGAGTCGCAGTCTAGAGATCTGGGAACCGGAGCCGGAGCTAAAGTTCATTGTCTACGGCAGACGACGCCACAAAAGGTAAACGATTTGAGGCTCTGTTCCCGATCCAAATAAAAGACCAAAAGCCAGTGCTCAGTGCTTAGCTGGGAAAACCACACGGGGTGGCTGCGAGAATTCTGGGGGGAGTGCTTACCATAAAACTTGGCCAGACTCGGACTCTCGCAGTGGCTCGCCCATTTGGCAAATGGGAAAATATGCTGAAATGTGGAAAATAAAAAGTTTGCACTTTACACTGGGCCCACAATGGGGCCACGCCCACTCCGCCTTTGCTTAGTAGCCGGGTGTTAATAAATTTAAAGTTGGTTTTAGTCGCCTGCTCGAAAAGTAACAGGCGAGAACTTTCTCCAGCCCGTTCCTTGCATTTACAAAAAAAAAACAAAAAAAAAGGAAAAAAACACCAAAAATTGGTCAAAAACAAAAACCTCTGGCGGAGAATAGGAGAGGGAAAAAGGCACAGACACATAAAACAGAAAAGTTTCTTTAAACGCTGCATGGATTGTTATTTCTGTTTTCCTCATGCTGCTCCTGAGCTGGAAAACTCTGAGAATAAAACCAGAAAAAACACACATACGAAGAAAAAACGTTTAACAGTCTGTGCCACACTTTCGGCCAGGACATTTATACGGTTTGTTTTGAAGTTTTTGCCTTGCAACTGGCAATTCGCTTAAAGAGAACACGCATATATTCATACAAAATGGGTGCAAGTGATCCGGATATCTATGGCTTCGATGGGATCTGAAAATGGCTTCAGGGGGACACTAATTTGACACTGAATCCACAAAGCTGATAGTAATTTATCATTATTTCCAATAAATATGATAAATACCATATAACAAACTTTTAAATCTAATCTATCATAGATAAACCCCATTTGTCTTTCATAAATCCATCCATTTTTATTTCCATTTCAACGATTTTAAGTACATACAATATTTCTCACTGAAGCAGTTGTTATATAGTTTGTTTTAAAATAAATAATGATCTCTACTTATATATTTGTTGTTTGTATATAATATCAATTTAATTCAAACAGGTGCAGCGCACAACATTAAGAACCCTTAGTACTTTATTGCTCTTGGAATTGTATTTAAAGGTGCTTGGGTTATATGTAGAGAGAGAGAGCTCGGTAATACTTGAATGTCATTTGATTTACCTCCTTAACTCCGCATCTGCAGGCAAGAACTTTGCACTTTTCGTTTACGATTGTTGTTTTTGTTAGTTCTGTAATGTCATGTAAAATCCACATGGATAACAGGCTTAAAAAAGAGTTTACCAATTCTAGAATGTTTTTAGCAAAAGCTAGCCAATCTACGGAGGCACTTCACAGGTGTTGCTAATCTAATCTAATCGAAACGCTCTAACCGTTGACTACATAAAAGCCTTTTGTCTTTTTGTTTGATATCCATGAAAATAAGCCTAGCGTGTTGATTTGCCTTTAGGATTTAATATGTGGGTCTGAATCCGTTGCGTTGCGAAAGTACAGAATCAGGACTCTTCAGCTCCATGGCCAGTTTGTAGCCCAGTTCCGGACGACGATCGCGACCCTCAGCCATTGCCTTGACCTGGAAAAAGGGTTGGAAAAAAATATATTAACATATTAAAGCAAAAAGTGTGATCATAATATTTTATACTTATTTTTTCTAAGTGGTAAGTAACAAACTATGTATCAGCAGATTAAAAATTTGAAATTAATTTGTATAACTCTAAAACATATTTAATATGTATATGGTTTGAAAAATATTTAAAGCAAAAAAGCTTAGCAATTTTAAATAAAGTGCCTGAATAAAAAAATATATATAGAGATTTTAACCACTAATTTTAACAGCAAAATTCTTAGAATTATGTTTTTAGATTATGGTACATTTTATTTGCTAATTTATTGAGTATGACTCTAAGATTTATTTATTTAGATTATGGTAAATTTTAATTGCCAATTTATTGCATACTTTATTTTTGCAAAATTTCTTAAATTCTAAAAATTATTAAACATAATTTAAGATACATTTTAATTACCATTTTATTGGCTAGGCTATTTCTGGTTATTATAATTTCTCTCTTTCTATTTTTTTCACCAAGTTAATCCTCACCTCGTTAGTATGAACGATAACGCCATCGCTGGTGTTCACCTTCTCCTTGGTGTGCTCGATGTCGTGGACATCCGTTCCCCGGCAGCAGTCGTCGATGAGGATGGTCCTGTACCCGGCGGACAGAGCATCCACCGCTGTGGCTCCAACGCAGACGTCATAGGCCAGACCGCACACATAGATGTCCGTGGCGCCCTTCATCTTCAGCTGGGCATTCAGCGTGGTGTCCGAGAGCTTCTTGTTGTCCCAGAACACCGAGTACGAGTCCACCTCCGGATTGGTGCCCTTGTACACCTTGATGCCGTGGTCCACCACCTTGAGGTCCTTGTGCAGCTCGGCTCCCCACGAGTCCTGGACGCAGTGGCGGGGCCACAGGCGCTGCTTCATGGGCGGCGGACCGGCAAAGATGACCGTATCGAACACCTGGGCGGAGTCCGAATCCAACTGGAAGTAGGGGATGTTAAGTGCCCGGCACTTCCGTTCAATTACCATCGACGTCTGCTTACCGAGGAGGACTCGTCCATGGGGCGCATTTTGACATTATCAATAAATGAAACGTGATCGCTGGGATGCCAGTCCAATGAGTAGAAGACGGCATCAAAGTCCACCGTATCCAGCAGCTTGTTGATGGGCTCCAGTATCTGTGGACGGAAATGGAAGGAGGAGGAGGATGAGGAGGTGGAGCTGCTGCCACTTGCCACACAAAGTCAACTTGAGAGCCACCGAGGAGTCCATAAAGCGAAGAGGAGACGGAAGTGCGTGTTATTAATTTTGACAAATTTTCATGTACCAGCCGCAGAGCCATGTCAGTTGCCAGATGGAAATGAAAATGGAGTGGGCGTGGCATTAAAAAGGGGGAGTGAGCCAGAGAGCGAGCGAGAAGGAGATGGAGAGATCTCGACGACTTCCGGCGTGTGTCGCAGCGCGGAAGCGACTTAAGTAAAGCATATCCGCTTCCGCTTCTGCACTCTCTCTTCCTCTCTCTCTCTCTCTCCCTTCTTATCCCCCTAAAGTATCTGGTATTGAGGTCTGACATGCACAACTTCCACTACCATCCCATCCCCACAGAACCGGCTTATCCTCATCATCTGGAGCGGCGATGACTTTGGCTCGAACCGAGGAACCCAGGAACCCGGGTCCTTCATTTTCATTTCTTGTTACGCTTTACTTTTTTATGTCCTTCCGTCGTCGCCGTCGCTTACCGCACCTGTCGGGTGGCTAAGCTGCTGGCCAGGTTGCTGCCAAGTTAACCACCCAAAATAACCCACATCCCCTAAAACACCCCATCCCCCACTCGCCATTTGCGACTCCGGCGCTCACCTCGTGTCCTTGCTGCTGTGCACTGCAATTACTTATATCCAAGGAACCACTTATAAAATCATTTTGTACATCAACAATGAGGAACGCGTTCACCGGTCGCACAATCTGCCAGAGAAGAGAAGACGAAAAAAAAAGAGATGGTGAGTATCACGAAAATGTTACAGCGGGAAACATGAGCAGCCACGAGAGGGAAAATAAAAAATCGTGAGGAAAGGAAAACAGGAGCAGGGACAACAGAGAACTGAAAGAAAATTGTAAGAAAAATTGTATGGGCAAAGTAAGTTAAGCAGGCGCCACAAAGGCGGTACGCGGTGAAAGGTGAAAGGGGGCGGGCCATTTTCTGGGCGGACCCGGTACCAAAAGTACCCAGAGCACAAACATGAAAAGCTAAAAAGAAAATTTGTATACATATATGGGCTCTGCATTAGCGTGTGTATCGGAGTGTGGCTGTGTGTGTGTGTGCTCTCCGTCGGCTGATGAGTTTCTTTTTTCGCCGCCCAGCGTTATAAATGCGTTTTAAATGAAGTAAAAGCCAGTCAAAAAAAGGAGGAATAAGAAAAAAATAGAAATCTTGAGAAATGTATGGGAGATACAACGAATTGTGAATGCGCTTGCTTTTAAAAAAGAGAAGATATATATGGCGAAAATTATTTTAAGTTTAAATGACATGAAAAACAATACCTTTTTTTAATATATACCTAAATTTCTATACTTTTATATTTATTTCAATATAATTTCTTCAGAAAAAGAATTATTAAAAGGTTATTTAAAGCTTAGTGCTTTTCATTAATTTTTTAAGGACTATTCTAAATTTATTTTAAATAAAATATCGTTTGGTATTTAGCCTAAACTCATAGTGGACTCTGAGTATACCTAATTTATGATATCCTTTAATTTTTTAAATATTTATTGATTCTAAAATATGTTTTAAATCTCCTTAAAGTTCAATGATATTCTGGAGCCAAACTTTTTTTAACATGCATTATAACCTTTTTTTGAAGAGCATCTAAATTTCTCGCACAAACAGGCAAAACACACACACAGAGACAGGCGGGGAGCAGCTCGTTAGGTTGTCATTGCTATCTTGACTGGCAGCAGGAGCAGCGGCATCATCAACAGTGGCGAAAGCATCATCAACAGCCCCATCCTTAGCCCCCGTCCCCCTCAACATTCCCGTCTGAATCCTGCAGCCCCATTCCCATCCTCTGTCGCATCCTTGTGGCTCACTGTAAGCTGATTATGTTCGAGCATATTTAAAATTAGTGAAGCGCTTTTAATTTGTTATTTATGTGCACGCTGATTATGAATGATTATGATCTATGCGCAAACACAGACGCAGTTGCAGCTCCTGCTCTTGGTCCTCCTGCTCCTTGTGCTCCTCCTCCTCCTCCTGCTCCTTTTGATTTGTGTTGTTTGGGCTGGCAGGGCATTTAAAATATGTCATCCAGCTAAATGCCTTAAAGCGCTGGAACGTGAGCTGCAGCTGCAAGGATCCACAGGCAGGTGAACCAAGGAGACTGGAGACTGGAGTTCTGGGCAGCGGGGAGACAGCGCTTAAGCAGTTGATGATTTATCACCATGTTGGCAGTCGCAGTTGCCACTGGGATGCAACCACTTTGGATGCCAAGAGCGGCGAAAGGAGAATTGCGGCAGGAGAATGGAGCACCGAGTCGAGAGGAAGTGATTTACATTTACATGGCGAACATTCTCAACATTTTGAGAATAGTTTGCAGCAGGGGAAGCGGAGCTGCAGCCAGATAATAGCCGGATCAAGGTAGTTAATGTATCAATTTAGCCAAGTTCGTGTGTGTCGTAGTGTCTAAGTGAAAGGAAGTGTTGGGTAATTTGGGTTCAGGGAAATGCCGGGGAAGATTAAATGCCCGGGATAGGGACAGCGACAGGATCTGTAGCTTATATGACAATAACTCCTTCCGAGAAAATGTTGCTCTAACACTCAGAAAAAAACAGTTCTCAACTATCTTAATTTCAGAATTTTCGAACTCAAAAGTGAGATAAAATCTATTAAATAAATTAGTTAAAGGAAGTGCGAGGGAGATGCACTGCTTGAATTTGATTTGTTGATTTGATTTGTTCACAACTTTTTAATTAAAGGTTCGATTTGAAAAATTTCTTCTACTTTTAAAAGAGAAACGGACATAAAAAGTCTCTGTTTTTCGTTCTCAATTTTTTTTCTCATCAAACTCTACCAGTCAGTCTCTCTTCAGTTGCCCTCGAGGCTCTTGGCTCGGTCCTCCTTGTTAATTCAACTACAAATCAAAACTAACCCTCCTCCTTCGGCTTAAACCCAACTCCAAAACAATTAAGGCCGACACATTAGACAAGCCAGGGAGCTGAGCCGAGTTAATAACTGGGGGCAAACACGGCTAAGGCCACAAAAGGCTTCGGAAGCTCGAACAAACGGGATGGAGCCCCGGTTGTCTACCGCAATTTGCACATCAAGTTGCTCTTCGCTCACCTCAAGAAATCAGGGCCAGGCTTCCAATTACGGGCCATCTGGCACAGATGCTACCCAAGATCCACTGGCGAGCCATCATCATCATCGTTAACACGCGCCCCATCCCTCAAATTCCGGCCAATATAAACAACTGACCTCTGGGCCTTTGTTATGATGGCACACAGCCCCCCGGAAATCAGCATCTTAATTTAAAGTTAAAACTATGAATCTCTGATGAAGCTCCTCACTCCACAAAAATGTGCTACAGTTAAATTAATTATTGAAGGCAAGATTGCGGAAGGGGGATGGATAACCACAGGTTGGTTTTTCGTAAGGGGAAGGGCTAAAAGGGAAAAGGGGACTAGAGTTCTTGGCACCTTTCGGTAACCACAGCAAATCTTAAATTCAAATTACACTTGAAGCCGAGACAAAAGGAACAAGTTATAGGAATAACTTTGCCACACACACACAGGAGAAACTTTCGTCCTTCGGTTCGACTCAATTTCGGTGGGAAATAAATTTCAAAATCCGTAAAACCCAGAGCGTCGACGTTTTTTGGGGTTACCAATCCCAAATCGGGCTGCTGGCTCCCAGGCCAACTTCAATTCAGTGAGGCAGACAAACTGTCAAAGTGTTCGTGTGTCTCTGGCTTTTGGGTTCTGGGTTCTGGGCCAAAAAAGTTGCCAAGCTAAACGAGTGACGACGAGACGAGAGCGAGCCACGATTCGATTCGAATGGAATGGAATTCAACTTGCTATTGAAGTATGTGCCAAAAAGGCGAACGTGCCGAAGCCAGACCAGACACACCCACATGCCATCTATATATATTTGGTATCACACATATCCCCAAAATGTACACCTTTTTGGGGGGGAAGGTGGGTGGAGAGGCGGAGGCAGGTGCTAAAGCAATTTCCGCTCCGAAATTGTTGCATAAGTTGGTGGCTGCCAGTCGCCGGAGACCCCCAATACATAAATATATACGGTAGAGATATATATACACAGAGATATATGCACAGATATATTTGGCATAGGCAGACAGTCCTCATCGTCCTGACAGTTTTGTGGATTTGTGGGCTGAGCCGGGCTGGGGCTGACAGTTGCTGGAAAATTACATTATACAATTTATGCGGCTGCCAGACAGCCGGGCTAAGGATTCGATAGGTGGTAGTTGGTAGTTGTTAGGTGGGAATTGCACCCGCCAAAAGAAGTGAAAACTAACTATAAATAAGCGCCCAGAACTTGCGGGGTTATCTGGATAAAAGGTGCCTTGAATTCCGACACAACTTATGGTTGGATAGGATAGTGGGGAAATTGTTTCGCTGAGCCGATTTCGATTAAGGCAAAAGTTGAAGAGGTTTTTGGGGGTAACTGGTTTGGGTGGAAACTATCCTATTCTTAGACTCCTTTTTCCCTATTCCAAAACAATAAAAATATTGAAAAAACTAATAAATGAATTATACTTAAAATTAATTCCGCAATTCAAACAAAAATCTCTTATAAATGTATGAAACATTTTTAAACAATATATTCCATAAAAATGTCTTTGCCTATCATAACCTTAATTATTATGATTTTCTTAGTGGTAGTTAAAATGAATTCAACAATCTAAAAAAAATATATTTTTTAGAATATTTTTTCAAACATTTTCAAACCACTATCTGTCTCTTATAAAAAAATACTCCGTGGAAATTAATTTAACAATCATAATCTCCAATTTTGTAAAAGTTAGTTGAGTGATTATAACCATTATTTAACTGCGTTGAAAACCTAACCGAATTTGCCGCAAGCACTGGTCACCCGAAATGACAGGAAATCAAATCGCAGGTCCTCCGTCCTTTTTCTTTCAAATTTACATTCGAGCCAAGATGAATTGGGCCGTCCTAGTTAACCTGCAATTTATCGCATTTTTTCGCTGATTCCGTTCAAGAGCTTAAGAAATGGCGACTCATTTTTCAATAAAGTCCAATCAACTAAAACCAACTCTCAGACTGGTCAGTAAATCAATGAATCTTGCTCCTCCGGTCATCTTGCTTTTGCCCTCCCCCTCGAGCACTCCCTCCCTTTTTCTGATTTCCTCCTCCACTGTTTCATTTCCTGTGACTTTTTTGGGGTATGTTATAAGTCATTAACTTTCTAAATAATCGCCGCAGCGTGTCAACTTTGGTCGTTAAACTTTCATCAGTCGGTGAGGCAGCCGCCAGGGGAAAATCCAGCAGTCGGCAGCCAGCGACCAGCAAAAATTAAGCTGGGAGCGGGGAAAAACTGAGCGAAATTTATAGCACGATATTATTTTCCGCTCGATGAGCAGAGAAGTTGTGAGGCGACTTTTGGCACTCAGTGTAATTCTCCTGCCCGCCGAGATGGAGGACGACTGACTATTCGCCGTGTCTTTTTCGGTGTTGGTGCGTAACTGAGCACAAAAAAATGTGCCACATTTTGTGCCATAAATGAAGACATTATAAACGGCACAGTGTTAGTGTCTGTATGTCTGTAATATCTGTGAGTGTGTGTGTGTCTGCCAGGGGGAGGGGGTGGGCCAAGATTAACGGTAGACATTGTAAGACACTTAAAGCTGTTGAAGATTTTTGAGTTGCTTTATGGCCAGGGGGTTCAATGAACTATATGATGATGCCTTGTATGATATATGGCTGCCACGCCCACCGCCCTCGTGTGTGGGTGTGCGTGTGTTTCCTTCCACAAAGGAGCGCAAACCAACGAGCAGGTGAGGTGGCCATAAATTTATTATACGAGAAATAAAAGCAGTTTAAAGAAATGAAATATTTACGAACAAAGGAGCTCCAAAATAAAAGAAATGGTATACAGTATGTACTTGTGTACATGAAAAGAACGCCTCTTGCAGTCAATTGAGAGGGCCGAAAAATGTCAAAGGGAAGGCCCAAACAAAAGGAATAGATTCGCATTAAATAAAGTGCCAGGGCAGCGAGTTTATCAGGAAAACGCCGAGCTGTGCTGTATATGTGTCCTTTCACCTTTGTCAATTAGTATTTTAAGCAGAGAGCAAAGGGACCCAAACCCAAGCACAAACTTTGGTCCCTCGTCAAAAACAGGGCTCCCAGAAATGTGAAAGCCGCAGCATTTCACGCTTGGGGCAACTTTCGCCTGGGACCCCGAAAAACAGAAAACCACCTTTCTGTGCAGTTGGTTAAAAAAGCATTTTCTGCACATTTAAGCACATAAATTACGCACTTTCGGGGCGAATGCAAACACACAATAAAAACATCAAAACGTAAGCGCGTCATATTGAATTATGTGTGTAAATCAAAATTGGGGTAAATAATGGACAGACAGACGGACAGACGACTACCTTTCGCATTCAAATGAATTCTGGACACGCGCAATCATTCGATGGGCCATCGGTCGGTATTATTTCCATAAATTTGCTTTCATTTCCATTTCCGTTTCCGCAACTTCAATCGATTTCAATGTGCAATCCCAACCGAACCGAACCGAAATCCACACAAATATATTTATAAGCAGACAGCCGCAGGAGCCGCAAAATATTTAGCGACCGTTGCAAATGATTTATGGCGTTAATGTTCTATTTATGCGTTTATTTAATTTGTGTGTGCGTCTGTATGTGTGTGCCAAAGTTTCATCCTCATAATTCTAAGCCAAACTCAACCCTCCTCCTCTTTTTAGTCGTCCGTCAGTTGATTTGTTTATTATGCAAATTTTTCGGCTGGTTTGTTGTTTTTCCTTTTTTCCGTTTTTTTGGCGCTGCGTTTCGCCTTCTTTCTGATTTTCCCCATCCCTTCGCACAAACATTAAACTGCAAAATTACCATTTATGCAATTCATGCGGAAATACAAACAAAAGTCAATTTTATGGGGCGGCATTTTTGCTCGAATTTATTTCATTTCTCGTGCAAAAACTGCGAATGCGTAACTAGGGTTTCGTTAGGGGCTGTCATTTTTTTAAGTGTTGCCGTTATTACAATATCAGCTGCCGAGCTGCCGGAAGATTTCATTCGCTCTGCTTTTTATACGTTAATAAATTTTTTATACAATATTACACAATTTGGTGTGTGTGCCACGCGGAAGAGGCGGTCCCCGTTGGGCGGGGCTAAATGGCATATCAAAAATAAAATGATTATTCCTTTCCCCATGCTCCACAAAAATAATTTGTCGCGTGACAATGGAGGGCAGGACTCAACAGGCAACGCATAAGCTGCCATCACTGCGTATACGTAATGGGAATGTGGGTGGATTGCCGGGTGGAGAGCAGGTCATCAAAGTTGATGCCTCCGTTTTAGAAGGTGGGAAAATATATAAACACACTGATGGTTTACCATCCACACAGCATAAAACTCAAAGAATAGACTTTAAATATTTGGATATGTGATAAAAATGGTCTAAAACGATACCCCTAATCATTAAGCAATTTAAAGGCGTTTTCCTACCGTTTCCAACCCTTGCTGAAAATTCAGTAAAATTGAGAACTTAAACCAGCTTTAAGTTGTCTTGTTTATCAGGTGGAAACACATCATTAAAAGTTTGCCTGCCAGTAAAACCATCCGCAAAAAGGATGGAAAAACTTTGTAAATTGCAAAAAATTTAAGTATTAAAGTAGCTTTAAACAATTACTTGTTGTACTCAACGTTTACTACACCACTTGAACAGAATCATTTAAATAAATAGCTTATTTAATACTATTAACCAACGAACATGATACAAAAATATATTTAATCTACTAAATTTAGAGGATTTCTAAAATTAAAGACTTTAATTAGAAAAGGAAAATAACTTTCCAATGGTTGCAAGTTCGAAGTATCTAAGAAAACTCTTTTAAAATATAGTTATAAAACAGGAAACACCATTAAACGGAGAATCTAATAACGACTCCTTGTCCAAACCATCGAAAAACTATTTTTATTCCATTCATTTTCACCGAGAATTTTATTCAGATTGTTTTTATCAACAAGCCGAAACTTTTCGGGGAAAATTCCTCGTCGAACTTTGATTTCCACTCGAGAGAGAAGGAAAAAGCCAAATAAAATTCAAAACTTGCCGGCGCTTCAAGTAGCTTAAAGCAGGCGGCAATAAATAAAGAAGTCTTTGCAAATTGGTACCATCACGTACGCAATTTTATGGCAGCGACTGTGGCAAACAAAGTTGTGATGCGGATGGAGATGTGCAAAAGTCATAGACTACAACAATAAAATTATTTGAAATTTTTTCCTCGCCCATTCCTATTTTAATATGCTGGTTGGAGAGAAGAAATGGGGATGGGAACCCATCTTGAATGCAACTTGGCCATGTTTTCCAGTTCCCATACTTTTTTCTGTGGCATTTTATTTGTCACGCGTTTTTATCACTTTACGTGCGGAGTCTGGCCACTGTGACTGTATGAGTGTGTATCTGTGTGAGGCAGTCCCGGCATCGGATTATCACATTTGCATATGCCGCCGCCTGCTGCTTCTTCTTCGTGACAGGCCAGCAGCACAATGATGATGATGATGATGAAAGTGGAAATGCGAACGAAAGTAGAAATGGGGATGGAGATGGTACGCGAAATACGAAATGCGGAATGGAAATGATGATGAAAGCATCCCTGGGAGACCCATGACGTGTGACATTCGCTGTAAGCGACATTTTACCGCTGCCCAAGCCCCCTGAAATCCCCCCAAAAAGCCCCCTCTCCACACCCCTGAGAATGCCGGGGTCTGGGACTGATCAGGATTGAATTACACACACAATCCGAGTACTCGGCCACTTTGATTGCAAATTTTAGCTTCATGTGTGTGTGTGTCTGCTTGTGGAAGGGGAGATACATGTTGACAAATATTTTATTATCACATTTTTTTATGATTTTACGAGTCCCCGGATATAAATCACTGAATAACGCAAAACGTTAACCACAAAACAAGAAAATCATACGTATAGTAGTGCGCAAAAACCAACGAAACCTGAAAGGGGGGCTTGGGAAATTCAGTTAATTCCAGCTCACCGTTTTTATCCACTGGTTCCAGCAGAATTTAAACTCCTCCCTGTCTATGAAGCCATCGCCATTCGTATCGAAGACGGCGAATATCTGCTCCAGGCGTTCGGGTGGCACATCGTAGATATGTCCCTTGTCGTTGCGGAAAAGAGCTCGGCAGATTATGGAAAATTCGGCAAGACTCAGGCGGTCATCGCTGGAAAAAACATTAGGAATGGATAAGAAAATTGTATTTTATTAAAATGTAACAGGAAATGTTTGGAATTTTTTATTAATGAAAACGTTTCTGTTTTAGTAATTGCTAAAAATTTATGCCCTGGCATTTTTTTTATAACTCGCACACAAATATAATCAAATTTCAACGTCTAAAAAGTAAAAAAAACAACGTATTTAATTATTTTCTACTAGAAAAATGTACATTGATTTGATAAAATAATAGTCATAATTAATTTTCTGTTTTCTGCTAACATTCATTTGTTAGCTAAACACTTCATTTGCTAAACATTTAGCTTCGCTCAAATAAATAATATTTATTGCTATTGACTGCTATTGCTATTGATATTTTTAGAAGTCAAAATTTAAATCACAATCTTAAACAGAAGAGCTTTTGAACGGACACAATTTGTTCACTACATTTGCATTTATCGATTCACATTAAATATGCCCCATATAAAACGGCTCAAAATGTCAATTAAATTTAATGCACGCCATTTTACGTTGGACAGCCTGTTATAAAATAAATTATATTTCCATTTGTGCAGGAAAAACTAAAACATTTAAATGATTGTTTATTTACTTTAACCGGTGCTGAATATGCTTTGAATATATTTTTCAACACAATTTGATCATTTGTTTATTTGTTTTGCCAAATAATCTACTTTGCGGCTTGTGGTGGCAGTTTTTAGCGAAACCATATATTTTTTATAATAAAGGTAATTATATAATATAAAACAAAGGGCAAACAACCGAATGGTCCGAATTTAAATTTGAGATTATATAATTACAGGATTAATTTATAAATAGTTGATTATTTGTGTGGGGAGGGCATGTAATTTAATTAAATCCGATAAATATATTTCTTATTTCCTACCAACTACTCACCCGTCTTTGTCGAATGCCGTGAAACAGGCGTCCATTGCTGAACCGTTTGAATCTTCGATGACAATTGGCGGTGTAGGTGAATCCATAACGGCGACGATGTTGCCAACGTCCAAACAAAGCCAACAAATCCAGCAGCGAACTCTCACTTAATGAAGCTCCCGCAGCCAGCTGCAAGTTAAAGTGAAGCCATCAATAATAACAACCGCACACACAGAGGCACACACGTAAACACTGGGTGGGAAAAGCTATTTTCCTGCGGGTGGAAATGCCACCCACCGCCCACTCACTGACTGTACTGTTGTTGTTGCTCTGGGCCCGGCTTAGCCCGCTCAGCTCGAACGCTTGCCAGTTACTGAAAAACGGCTGGCGAAGCTTCGAGCTTCTCTCTGCTCGTTTCCAATGGCTCGATGGCCAAGCGCCGCTTGCCTTCCCATAGATTTATCGAATAAACAACAGATCCGCCCGCCCAAACCCCCAGTTTCCCCGATTCCCCATCTCTTTTTGGACAAGCCAGCCAGGGCATTGTCATGGCGACGACGTCATCTTGTGGTTTACTTTATTTATTTGATTTTCACCGTGCACAGGCACTCCCACCATTTCCCATTTCCACATCTCCACACCACCCCACCAGTCAACCAGCCAAGCTTTTGTGGCGGCGCCCGCAGACGATTACCTGGCGTTTTTCCTAATCAAAGAAGTGCGCATTTTACACTGATGTTTTATTTTATTTATTTCCTTATTTATCTTCGCATGCTGTTTTCCCCTATTTAATGTGAGAGTAAGTAATTTAATTTAATTTATTTTACTTTATTTATTTACTCTCTCGACAGTAACGTAATATATTTAAAATATTAAAAGCTGCAAATTGATACAAATGAATATCGATTTATCTATCTAGACAATAAAATAATGCAGGTGATAATTCACTTATGCATTAACATGTCCTGACATAAATTCCTTGGTAAAATGCAGAATATTGTACTGAAAGCACACTAACAAAAATAATTCTGATTTTGTTTTATCATTAATTTTAAAAAATAATTGTGCTTTCATTTTAACATATATGATGGTGATTAAGAGAATAAGACCCATTAAGTTTACAATTTCGTAAACATTACTAACATCACACATCGATTTATCTATCTAGACAATAAAATAATGCAGGTGATAATTCACTTATGCATTAACATGTCCTGACATAAATTCCTTGGTAAAATGCAAAATATGGTACTGAAAGCACACTAACAAAAATAATTCTGATTTTGTTTTATCATTAATTTTAAAAAATAATTGTGCTTTCATTTTAACATATATGATGGTGATTAAAAGAACAAGACCCATTAAGTTTACAATTTCGTAAACATTACTAACATCACACATAAATATAACAAGAAAGGAAGCTACCTTCGGCCAGCCGAAGCTTATATACCCTTGTAGATAAAAGAATACTCACTCGGTGCAGTTCCAGGGATTCCAGATTCAGCGTTTCGATTTATTTCAATTTTGTTTTTAAGTAGTCAAGAATCAAAACGCCTACTTCCTACAAAGTTACAATGAATTTTCTTATATTTGATTGGGAGCCTTAAGATATAGTGGTCCGATCCGGCTGGCTCCGACATATGTACTACCTGCAATAGAAAGAAGACCTTCGGGAAAGTTTCATCGCGATAGCTTTAAAACTGAGAGACTAGTTCGCATAGAAACGGACAGACGGACAGACGGACAGACGGACAGACGGACAGACGGACATGGCTAGATAGACTCGGATATTGGTGCTGATCAAGAATATATATACTTTATGTGGTCGGAAACGTCTCCTTCACTGCGTTGCAAACATCTGACTGAAATTATAATACCCTCTACAAGGGTATAAAAAGGCTTGACATTTTTTGCTTTATTATTTGAATGAACAAGAATTTTATCGAATCACCGTAGTTTCCCTCACTGTATGTGCAGTGATTTCCTGCTGCTCACCATAGCTTTTGGGACAGAGTTAATGGCGGGACACCGGGAGGCGAATATGAAAGTTTTCGACATTTAGCCTCGAAATGCGGGCCCTCAGCACGTCACGAATCGCAGTTGATTGTTGTGGATATGTGAGAGAGTTTTGAAAAGCGTCAAATAAGTGGAAGAAGTTGAAGGATCGAAAGGAAGGAAGTGAGGGGGACTAAGGTGGGCCACAAGAGCAAGTACAGTTGCGCACGGGGTTCTTGAGTTGCCAGCCGCTAACAAGGCCAATTGCGTTGGCTTCTTTGGCATTTCTGAGCGATTTTTCCACGCTTGAGTGTCAACTTTTCATCTAAGTTAACAAGGTAACTCGGTCTTACCCGGACTTTTCCCCCTCGTTTTTCCCTTTGTTATACTTGCCTCTTTGAGATATTAGTTTTTAAGCCCGTCCTGGGTATTCTTCTATTTGAGTTTCGTTTTTACAGAAAAAATATCCTTCGACTGCATACATTTACCTGCAGCTTATAACATTTCCATTTCCCGTTTTTCCCAAAGCCTAAACCCCTTTCCGCATTCCGGATTCCCTTTCTCTCCGGTAAGCCGCAAAGCCATAGATTTCCATTTAACTTTTAGTCCTATTTCATCCAGAGCTCCCAAGCTAAGCTCCCAACATTGTGTCCTGCTCCTACAGCTCCTGACATCCTTTTTATTTTTTTTTTCTACACACATAGTACAACTAATGCGCAGCAGGCGATAAATTTAAATTTAGACGGCACTGTATGTGTGTTTACTTAATATTAAAGATTTATGCACAATATGTTGGCCGCACAAGGTACAAAAGGCAGCAATAAAATAAAAAATATTGCCCATGATTTATGTGGAGGAAAAAGTCAAAAGCAGGCTGTAAATGATCGCCGAATATCGCTTTAAATTGCTAACCGAAGAGATGGATGCCACCGATACAATAACAAGTTTCGGTTTAATTTGGCCAATAACTTTTCGGCCAGAGATAAAGAAACATAAACATGAACAAAATGCCGAGCGGGCGAGCGATAAAAATGCGCATAATTTCGCTGAGCTGGGCGGAAAGTTTGTCCAAATAAACTTAAGTACAGCGGCCCCCTTTCCCCCCTGAGGAAAGCACAATCCGAAGACCCTGCTCAGCCAGAGGCGCCCCGAAACACACTAATTGAAAACTATTTTTGGAAGGAGCCCAGGGATTCCTGGGCCTTTCGGGCCCTCGGCTCTGGGGTTTTGGGTTTCGAGTTTCGGGTTTCGGCTTTTGGGTTAATATGTAAATGGCGGATAACGCGAAATGTGCAAACTTTGGCTGCGAAACAATTTACGCGGCATTAAGCGAAACGCGTGCGCACACCTCACCTCAGAGACCCGGGACTCCAGATTGCTTTCGATTAAAGTTGTCGACGTCAAAGTCATTGACTAAATAAAGAGCGTCCATAAAAGGCAGCAAAGTAGTTAGCCCCCCTGCCAAAGAAAAAAAAAGCAGAAAAAACTTTGACAATTTGAAAGAGGGCGGGGGAAAAGACGAAAGTTCGGTAAATGAAAGCCAACCAAGGAATAAGAGAGAAATAACGAAGCCAGCACGTGTCCCGATTATGAGTTCGACTGCCAAAAGGTGACACAGTAGGGGAAGGGGGGTTGGGGGGTGCCGTTTCCGGGGGTTAAAACTTCAATTATGCCACAGAACAGATTTCAAGTTTGCCCCCAATAGATTTTGATGGCCATGAATTGCCGGCAACTGCGTGATACTTCAGAGCTCCGAAGGTTAACCCGTTTGAGCTTGAGGTGGAAAGGTTTTCTTTTTCGATGGGGGGTCTTAAATAGTGCACTTGGGTAAATAAATAAGAATTGTTGGTTTTAAATATTGAAATCATTTTTATTTGTTTAAATATGAATCAAATAAAAACACCTCTTAACGAGGTAAAAAACTAGTGACGACCGCACCTTCAACATACAAAAGTTCTGATATCAACATTTGTGACGAAAAATTATTACACTCGTCATTAAATAGACTTTCTAATCTTTTCTCATTCGGCCCGCCCTAGCAGACTATTCCAGCCTTTTTCCCTTCACAGGCATTTTCTATTGCAGCGTGCCGAATGAGAAAATATTAGAAAGTCTATTTAATGACGAGTGTAATAATTTTTCGTCACAAATGTTGATATCAGAACTTTTGTATGTTGAAGGTGCGGTCGTCACTAGTTTTTTACCTCGTTAAGAGGTGTTTTTATTTGATATCAGAAGTTTTTGTTTGTTTACATTTGCTCTCATAGGAGCTAATATATACATTTAAATTTAAATTGGTCAATCATAATTTTAAAACTATTGTAATTTAACAAATTAAGTTAAAAAGGCGTTGAAGTATTTCAAAATACCTTTTAAACGAGGTATAGCACATGTCTGTACCTTTAGTAGTGTAGAACTTACAAACTAACGAAATTTAGCTATTTTTAGCTTTTTCCCGCTAAAGTAGCGGCTTTTTCCAAAAGTCGTAGAACAAAAGATTCCTATATGGAACTCTTAAGTGCAAATTTACTGATTCCATGACCCTAAAATACAGTTCGAATACCCTCACACAAAATTCAATACTCAGGGAGCGTTAATTGTTCGAGCTGGCAAAAGTGGCCATTTTCGAATAAAAATAACTTTTAAACGTGACTTTTTACAGTAATGTCTTGTATACCAAAATTTAAGGAATCTCAAGGGCTATACAGTTTAAAGTTTTAAAGAAAATCGTTAGAGCCGTTTTTGAGAAAAATAAAAAAAGCTAAAAAAAAAGTTTTAAAAAATTGTCTTTTGTTCATATTTTTTTAACTATTACATTTACACAAATTGCATATAGAAAGCGTTTATAGCATTTAAAAATACCTTTCAAACGAGATGCAGCACAAGTCTGTAGCTTTAGTAGTATAGAAGTTACGGCTTTCCGAATTTTAGCTATTTATAGCTGTTTTCCCGCTAAACTAGCTAGTTTTTCCAAAAGTGGTAGAACAAAAGTTTTTTATATCGATGTGATGAACGTCATATCAAATTTTCAGAACTTAAAAAACATATTTTGGACAAGTGGACAAACTGACAAACAGAAATTAATTTTCATTTTGGGAAGAAGAAGAAAATCTTATTTTGGCTATAACTTTTGAACGGAGCGTCGGATTTTGACAAATGACCCCTCATTCGACGGGTATTTTCAAAAGGAATACAACTAAAACATTGCGAGGGGGCATTTATCCCCACCGGCCCCAACAGCTCCAAATTTCGAAATTTTCACTTTTTCACTTTCACCGCTCTCTCTCCCAAGCCAATTGATTTTCTTAAAGTCTTGGTATGCAATCCTTTAAGTTTTTGCAATACCTTTCGATTGGTGTATTACTCATTACGATCGGACTATCACAGCAGATTTTCAATTTTGCGGCTATATAATAGTAGTCGCCTTCGCACACTCTCCTGGTGCGCTTCGTCACTACATGGACTGCCGTCCATAGTGATAGACAATAAAAATTGAATTTTTAGCTTTCTCCAATCACTTTCCCTGCTCTCTAGAACCTCCTGAATCACACTAATCACACAGGAGCGATTTAAAAATTTAACTTGTTTTATCAATTTTCATAGGAACTTCGAACTTCCGCCGCTCCGCAAATCCGCGAAGCACTTGAAAACTTCTAATTCTCTTCCCGAACATGGAAAAAGTGGGAAACTTTAAGCTGCCGCCATAAGTTGGCAGGCAGGGAAAAGGCAGATGCCGATGCGAATGCGGATGCTCCATCCTGCTGAGCGGAGTTAAGACGCTGGGGAAAGTGGAAAATGGAGGAGTGAAGTGGTGTGGAGAGGGGTGGAGAAAAGTCTTGCATAATTTGCCTGCAAAGCGCTGAAAAGTAAATTACCGCCTAAGACTTCCTGTATTTGTTGTTTCGGCGGTGGGCGTGTCAAAAGTAGCTTGTCAAGGCAATGGGATCAGCTAATAAACCACGCATCCCGGGCCAAAGCTCAAGCGGCAGGACCTGATGAGAAGACGGAGGCAGAGGACCAGGACGAGGACAGACACAGGAAGCCGGAGCCAAGTGGAGCATTTAAAAGCAAACGCCTTTGGGGTTCGTCAATTGAATTGCCAAAAAATTTAGCAGCTTCTGCTCGGCTGGCTCTGGATGGGGTGAATTGGGCTTACTTGGATGATGGAAACTGGGGTTTCGGATGTATTGTACACCCAGGGAAAATATGGTGAATGAGAGTGTGTCGAATCGTCCTTTAAGGAGGTACAATCATGGATACATTAATGGTATCAAAATAAAATAATAAGGTTGTTAAACCAATAAACTTGCAAAAACCCATTTCCGATTTTTAAAATCCTTTTTGTAAGCAATTCCAAATTCAATTCCTAGCGTTCCTTGATTAAAAATAAATATTTCTGGAAGCTTAATCAAATTTTGATTTTTTTAAAAAATAATATTATTCGAATTTTAACAATGCTGTTTTGCATATAATCCGATGTCTACTATTGAGGTTATTAGAACTCTCTTCAAAATTTTTTTTAAATATTTATCTACTTTAATTTAACTTTGATGAAAAGCCAATACTTTTTTTGGAAAAATAATAAATATAGATGAAATGTTTGGTATGATAAACATGGAACAATATTCTGCATTTTTACAATTTGTTTCAGTAATTTGTTACAACTCCCTTCGATTTTCGCCAAGTGTAGATGGGGCTGGGCCGAATATGTGTGCTGCCTATAAAAGGCTTTCAATTTTTTGTGCTGTCTGCTGGCGCCTGGTTCTTTGTATAGGTTTAATGCAGGCACGTCAGCAGCAGCAATTTGGAAAGGAGCAGCCGGAAAAGGAGAAGCAGAAGCAGCAGCAGCGGCAGGATCAGAAGGACGACAGGCTACGACATTGATGGATACGCAGTTAAGGAATGCCGAGTCAGCCCTTGCCTGCAGTAGGTGTCAGTCAGTTCCTCAGTTCGTCAGTCATCACAGCCTTCCATCCATCCATCCATCCATCTAGCTATCTGTGTGTGTGTGTGTATGGTGTACAATGGGTGGTACGTGGTTGGCTTTTATCACTTGTTAGTATCTAAAAATACGTGGCCCACATGCCGCCTTTCATTTCATTTCACTTGGTTCGCTTCGGTTCGGTTTGGTTTGGTTTTTCGTTTGGTTTTCCGTTTGCCCCATCCACTCAACGCCATGCCATCCACATCCACTCTCCACTTCTCTCACCTGAACCGCGCTTAAATACAAAATGATAAATTGCCATTTTGACTGCGGTCCCTGGTGCGGCCTCCAATCCACGACCTCCGCCCAAATCCCCTTGGCCACCCCAACACCACCCCCCTTTTTGACCCACCGGCACTGCAATAACGCAATGAACTCCACTCTTCTGAGCCCCAGTTTGTTTTGGCCTCGCCTGCCTGCTGCTTTTTGGCCTGCAAACTGTTTTTGGCGCATTGGCTGGGCTGAAAAATGTTGGCGTTACGCGCCGCTGATGTCGACGCCCAGATAACATTAAAACGCGAATACGTGGCTTTGCAAACACCAGAGCCACTAGGACTACGACTACCATCACCACAACCAATACCTATAGCCTTATACCAATACCAACACCAGGACAAACAGGCACGCACACAAGCCCATGGCCCATAGCCCATCTGCATGCCCAGATGGAGGAGATATGGAGGAGCGTTAATGGGCCGCCTCGGATCGTTGATTTTCGAAGGCGCCAAGGGCACAGTGGAGCAATAGTGGCAAAGTGCTCCTGGCCAACTAATGGATGCCGAGAAAGTGGCATTGCAAAAAGGGAAAGAAAGATACATTTTTAGGTAAGCTTTTGCCTCCCTCCTTTAATCTTAATAACACTCATAAAAATAATTTTCTACATTTTAGAAAATCGCCCTAAAAAATTTTTCGCCTTTGAACTGAGAAAAATTTTCTATTTTCACGACAAATTTGCCATAAATTCAAGGCAGGTGACCATAAAAAAATATTTTTAGGGTTAATTTTTCTATTTTTCTAATATTTAGGGCGATTTTTTTCGATTTGCTTCGTTTTGACCTTTTCTAAATCCAACGGCGAATTGCCCTAATTTTTTTTCTAAAATTTTTCTAAATACAAGGGCGATTCGCCTTAAAAATCACTCCAAAAGTGTGAAATTCGGTAGCCCAGCGGTCTAATCACTTGCGCTTTCAACTTTGCTATATGAGGACTAAGGTCGTGCGGTTGTGGGTTCGAACCCTGTGTGATTCAACTTGATTTTTATGTTTTTTTTTTTTGTAAACATTATAATACTGAGGACATTTTTTCGTCCGAATTTTAAATTAAAGTAGTCTTTAAACCTTAAAAACGTATGGGAGTTCTGAGTTAAAAGCATACTTTGTGTTTGCGGGCAAGAAAACGGGACTAATTGTCACAGTCGTCAGGAAAAAAATATACGGTTTAGTTGCCTTTAGTCATATTATAACGTAGACCTCAAGAAAATAAGATGTGTGCAGAGTTTGTTCGTCGTCTTGCGCGATGGGTCTGTGGTGCAGCGGTAGGACGTTAGACTCTAAACCGAGAGGTCGTGGGTTCGATTCTCGCAATGACCAAAAAAAGTAAGTTGTTTTTTCTCCTCATATTTATTTCCCTAATTCATTTACAAACATGATTTTTCAGTTCTAACGGCTGTGCTGTATAGATCGGGCCCCCCTCTTAACGCGGCTCCCATATAAGCTACACACCAATACAATAATATGAAACGGTGTCCTCCGCCGGAGTTGTTTAATTAAAGCAGTCCCAGTTCCCAGAATATAGACGATTAAAAAAAAAACATGCTTCCCAAATTCTGTTAAGCATGCTCAAACACGATTTTTTTTAATTTGTCTAATTTTTTAGGGCATTTGCCTATAAAAACAGAAAATTCGCCCTTAATTTTAGAAAAATACACCTTAAAATTAGGGCAAATCACCCTAAAAACAGGAAAATATTTCTTATTTCAAGAAAAATCACCCTAAATTAAATCAAATTTCCATCGGGATTTTTTAGAAAATTTTTCTAAATACACGGGCGAATCGCCAGCGGATACGATTTATGGGCGATTTTCTAAATCCACGGGCGAAAAGTCAGTTTTTTAGGGCGATTTAGGGTAAAAATTTCTATGAGTGAATATTTTCTTAAAGGGTGGACAATTTTTGAGATACTAAATAACATATCATTATAATATAAAATACTATTTTTACTAAATAGTCATTACTGAATATTTAAAGCTCGTTATCTCATAATTTTTTATAATTTATATTAAATTATAATTTAAAGATTTTTAAAAATACACATCATAATAGGTATTTTATTAAATCGTAACTTAAAATAAACTGTATACCATTCATTGGCGTAACCAGAAATCTATTTAAGAAAAGAAAAAGCCATTTTAAAATTTGAATAAATACCAGTTAGCCATAATTTGTTAAAAACTCCTTGTCAAAAGAAATATTTTTAGGTTAACATGTAAAACTCTATGGCTTCAACCGAAAGCCGCACCGGCAGCTTACCAAAAATCCAGAGAACTATTCAAACTTAAAGGTCGCCGCTCGAATGTCAAATGGCAATTGAAGTTCACACAGTTTCATTAAGTTTTCAACAGCTAACTGCAAACATTCGCAACCTTTGGCCGATTTCAATTTAATCTTCATTGAAATCGCACTCGACGACTATGGCTTCCCCCCGAGGAAAGTGACCCTCCTCCAGAGCCCATCGTGTGTGATAAACACTTTGCCGCACTCTCGGCCACCTCGGCCTTTAATATGGAAGCCATCCACACACAATTACCCCTAAGAACCCTTTTGGCATTACACCAGCTCTGCTCAAAGGCCATGAACCCCGGTCCTCGTCCTAATCTGACATTGCAGCTTATCCCCAAAACAAAACGATGTAGGAGTCGGATGAGGATGGTTCCATTTTGGGATCGCAAAACACAGAAAAAAGAAGAAAACCACTCACCGCATAGCCAACTCAATTTGGTGGCCATCATTGCAAACGGCCAAAAACACGGACAAAACAGTCGCAGCAAACTTCAAATGGCAAATGGCGCACAACTTCATTTAAAAGGCATTACGACAAACATTTGGCCAACAACTCCGGCGGCAACAACAAGGATAACAACTACAGTTTGCACCTTTTTGGCAAAAGCGTTGACATAAACGCTGGCCCATTAGCATTTTTTATGCATTAATGACAAGCCACAAAAATGGACACATCGTCATGCATATGAATGAGCAAAGGAGGCGCAGGATACCTATCAATGTGTGAATGTGAATGGTAGATGGCGAGGAGGTGTGTGGGGGGGAATGACTGTATCTGGCAGGACATCCGTGCATGTGTGTGGGTGTGGCCATCCCGCACGCGACAATAGACACTAAAACTCATCAAGAAAACGAAGGATAAAAAGGGTCGAACATAACGAATCGGAAGCTGAATGAAAGGATACCCTACATACAAATTAATTGAACTCAGTGGGATTTGATTTTAGTATTTGACGGTGGCGAAATATTTTTGAGAACACGATCTGCAATATTTAATTTCAGGTTTTTAAAATTCGCTTTTCTACTTTAGGGCTAGTACTCAACCCAACAAAAAGTCGTCCAAAACAAAAACTTCATATGAAACAAAATTTTTTGACATTGTTTTTCATATGAAGTTTTTTGTTTTAGACGACTTTTTGTTGGGCTAAGTACTAGCCCTTAACAGATCACAAACTTTATTATGGAATTTTTACAATAATTTCAGGAAAAATAAAGATTTGTAGATCTACTCAATCACTTTATAATGGTTCTACAAAAAATCTTTTAAAATTTTGAGCACTGAAAGAATACGCTACTTATATATTTAAGAGGCTACTACAAAATAGTTCAGTTTACTAAAATTGCCCAAAAGGGTTAATGTAGTTATTTGTAGATCGATAAATCACGTCCTGTACATATGATAGTTCGGCAGAAAATCTCTTACAATTTCTAAAAATTTATGAAACTAGAAATAAACATTGAAACTCAACTACCGAATCAAAATAACGCAATTCCGAGGCAAAATGATTTTGCAACCAATGTGCCTAGCTCACACTTTCACGACCCGTTCGTGGCTTAATAAATTTCGGCTCTAAAAAAGCGGTAGAAAAAATATTTTTGACAAACTGCGCATAGATATATAGATGGCATGGCGCACGCTGGAGATGGATGACGCCTGTGTGTTGATAAGCGTTCCCAATTGCGGATGTTTTGAATAATCGATGCTTCCTGCCTGCCATGAATACGTGTATGTGTGTGTGATGTCCTGGCGTTTCGGAGTGTGTGTGTGTGTTTGCCGGGCCCTAGTTTATTTTTCCTTCTATGGCAAACTATGACTTTTTTTTTGCCCTCCTGCCTCGCTGATTTTTTCACATAAATTTCAATTTTGAATCGCTCGCATTCTGCATTCATATGCAAAATTTCGCTTCTCGTCTGCGCATTTTTATTTGCCAATTAAAAACAGCCGCAGGCTCCGTCCGTCCTCCAGAATCTCCCGATCCGCAATTGCCTCCTGCTGATGCAGCAGCGAATTTAAATACAAATTGTTTGCAGTTTCTTCTATTTGGGCGGCGGCTGGAGCACCTGCAGCGCACAAAAGGCAAAGCCAATTGCAGGGTGTTGCATTTAAATTGCACATTGAACTTTGACATTCCGATAGCAATGCGGCAGAGGCGGAGAAGCCACTGAAGATAGGATCAGGCAGCTGCAACTCCGGCCATTCTGCCTTCCAGTCCTGCCAGCTCTGCCAGTCTATACGGGGCGAAGCGCAATTTATTGGCCAAATATGCAAGCGAAACGAACTGCACCTAAATGCAAGCAAAATGTCAGCCATTCAGGGGTTAAGAATGCCAGGAGCACACACTCCCACACAGCTCCAAAAACAGTGGAATTGGGATTTCTGAATTTATCATATCTCAAATTATTTTTAAAGGTATTTTATGCTTTGCCTTTGTCACATTTAACCTTATCTTTTTGACTTAATATCTTAATATGAAATAATAATAATTAAATAATGTGTCAGAAAATTGTAGAAACCCCCGAATAAACTATGACTAATTGTTTTTTATTTTAATCTACTATTTCAAAGCCAGGGAAATATAAATATTAATTCTTGTGCAATATAAAAAAATAAAGAAGGATCGAGCAATTATTCTTATAATTTTAGAGATTTATTTATATTTTTTCAAAAATATTTATCGAGGTTCCACTGTATTTTTAACGTTTGCCGGGGCACGTGTTGTTAGCTTACGTTACTGATTGCGTCATGAAATATTGAAAGATTGTTAGGTAAATTGCAGAAGGGTTGGCGGGGGGTGTCTGGTGTTTCTATGGCAAATGCAGGTCATGCATTCAACTCGCAAATGATTCAAGGCCATTCCAGAAACCTGAAAAGGTCACCGCAAAATTACCGAGAGTTCGAGTAATTTCATTTTCAATGGGGCTTACTAAAAATAAACTTGACGTGGTAAGTTGCCGTTCGGGAAAAGGTCATGAGCTTGATTAGTGATTGAAATCAATTAAAGTGGTTTTTCAATAAGTTTCCTTTCAGAAAATATAACGCTTTTGTTTAAAAAATTAACTAAAATTTACAATAGTTTTATTTGTTCCCTAAATAAGAGAACTTTTATCCTTTTAAGTAGAAATGCCCCATCTAAACCCTCTCTAAACTGAGGCAGAAATCGCTTTGTAGAACGCACACCCGAATAGACACGTACACCCTGTTGTGCACAGGCATTCAAATGGGTATTCAATTCAGGTCACTTGCCGTCCAGGACGCCGAGAATTTCCCGAGGAGGGGATTGATTTGATTTGATTTCAATTTCGGGCCACTTTAAATTGTCTTAGCCTAAACACAGGGCAACCGAGTAAGCGGGAGGCAGAAACCAGATAGATATAGGCAGATAGGGCCAGTGACCTTTTTCAGCGAATCGGGGCCAGATAAATTAAGTAGCTTAGCTAGACAAAAGGCTGACGAAGAATGGTCATTGGGGCAAACGGTTAAGCTGCTTAAAATCAGAGGCCCACACAAAATATTCCTCCCCCCGAAACTAAGCCGCTGGCAAAACTGTGGAAATTTCGGGGGAAAACTAAAATAATATTAAACGAGGGGGAAGGTCGGCGGAGGGCGGACAATATCCCTTCAAGTGGAAGCAGCTGCTTGATTGATTGATTGATTTAAATTAAAGGCATTAAGTGGTCGGCCGGACGTTGAATTTAATCGATCAAGGACACCAAGGAGCGGCACAATTTCCCAATTGAAAATTGCTTTATGTGCGCCTTCAGCTGCTTAACTTCATCGTAATGTCATTGTCGAGCCGCCTTGGTTGCTGGGCTGCTTGGCTGCTGGGATCCTTGGACCAGGACACTTCACTACAGCTCAGTTCATATTATGTCCTCGTATTTTATGACACAAGCAGGCGGCGCCTGAATTTACGTGGCTCCTCTGGGCACCGTTTCCGGTCCCTTTCCCTTTTTCCTGCTCCAGCATACCAAATAAACCAACAAATCAATTTGCCAGGTGCCAGGACACCGACGTCAGGAGCTACGCTTAGCTTTATTTCACTCTTGGCCGAGATTTATGAGCCAAGGGCGCGTGAGCTGGAAAAAAAGCATCGGAGCAAGCCGAAAGATGAAGATGGAGGTGGAGATGGAGATGGAGAGGATGTGAGGAGCCGGCAAATTGTTTTTGTCTTTCCCTTAGTTTATTTTTTTTTGGTTTTTTTGCCTGGGGTAAGAAAAAGGACAGTTCTGCTGCTAGTCGTCCGGCTTTTGCTGACCAGTCAGCATTTATTATTTATAATAGTCGACGGCTCGCCTTTTTTGCCTGGCAACCTTTCCTAATAGATGGCACCAATCCTCGACCCCAAACCCAAACCCAGGGTCCCAATCCCAGCACGAAATTCCAATCGCAGGCCAATCCACCACCCACTAGAGCACTTTGTGCCACATTCAATTGCTTTACCGGTTTGTTCCTAGCTTCTCTTCGTTTGGCTCTACTGGTATTGCTATCAGTAAACATTTTATTGTCACACACTTGGCACAAATGGGACATCGCCGGCTGCCTCCCCTGATTTTTCCTGGACCCCAGGAACCCACCCACTCCACCAATCCACCCATCCAAGTCGTAGATCTCGGCTCTTATACGGCAATCACGGCTGCAAACAGTCAACAATGAGATTTGTTTTTGGTTTAAGAGTCTAAGAGCTTTTCAATGCAATCTGCAATAGTCAAAGGTAGTACAGGAATCAAGAGAGTGCCGTAATGGTTTTCTATTCTGTGCAAAGAAATTCCATAAAATATGGTATCTAATAAAAATGTTTCCCGGAATGTTTGGGAAATGGCTGAGAAAGGAGCTACTAAAACTGCTAGAGCGAAGAACTAAAATAAAAATGCATCATTCCAAAACTCGAAAGTATAGAAATTCCTTTAACTAACTCCCTCCGCGGAACTCAAGAACGATTATGGCTTATTTATCGTTTTTAATTCGCCTGTTTTTTATTCATTTTTTTTCTTTCGCCCATCGATTTCCTGCCAACGCTTTTTGTGATATTTTCCTGATTTTCCGATTATTGTTGTTGGCTTCGTCCACCCAACGAAAAAAAATCACCCAGCTGGCTTACCTTTCCTTCGCCTTTTTTCATGGTCTGTTAAGCCTTTTCGGTCATTTGACTTATTGGTTTTTGCGATGCCCTCGGTGGAGGGGCGAAAAAGAGATTGTAGTCCCTCGGATTCGGTATAATGCAGCGGGGCTGGTGGATTGTACTTGATGGGAAATGCGTTTAAACGGGGCCCCGGGCGCTAACCACCCACCCATCCACCCACTCACATGGAAGGGGTGGCGTCTGTTTGTCTTGGCCACTCCCCACGGCCATGTGTCCTCTATACAACACAAAGATAGCCAAGGAATAGGTCGCCATGGCGTCCAAGCACCAACACCACACATAATGGACGAGAAATTGTGTGTTGCACAAAAGAAATTGGCGAGTGACTGCAACAAACAATCGTATCGGGTTACACTCTCTGTGTTTATAGTCACGAGCTGTTTGCCATACAAATTTGTATATCATTCGAATTGATATAAATAATACAGCACACATGTCCACAGCTAGGATACATTTATATTTATGGAAATGCGATTTGTGCTGCATATTTGTCTTTGAAAATTTGAGATATTTTCCTCTTTCATTGTTGTGCGAATCGGTTTACGAATGGCAATCAAAATAAAAGTATCACGTTATATTGCCTTATTAAAGCAAGAAATATTGACTACTTTATTTAAGAAATAATAAATGTATTCCGAAAAATTGAAGACAAAATAGGGCGTCTAATAACAAACCATAAAAGTGCCGTTGAGCATTTTTTTACAATAAGAAAATCCCTTTATAAAGGGCAACTAATTAGAAAGAGGGAAAAATTCTGAGCCCCGCCAAAAGTGGAAAACTTTTTTCTTTAGGTACTCCCTTTTCCCCGTGGAAAGTGGAAATTTTATACAAAATATGAAGAACATTTTGATTGTATAATTTAATTAGTTTCAGCACTCAGACTGCCGACTGCGGGAGGGAAACTCAACTCCATAAATAACCCATTAAGTGGCCGCGGAAACTTTATCTGCCATCGATGGTAATCATCCCAGTTAACCGAAAGCTGAAAGCTGCCCGGACTTCAGTCCATTTGAGTGGCTTCGTTTCGTTCAATTTCAAACTGTTGTGGGCAATTATTGTAAGTTTTTCGCTTGCCATTCCATCTGTTCTCAATTTCGCTTTAAGTGCTGCCGCCGCTGCCGCTGCCACGCCTTGTTTTCAATTAAATGAACACACCCACTCCCCCTACCGCCTTTCCACCTCCCCTGGTTGGTTTCATTATTACCGAGTTGCCAAATACAAACAAGCCAAAAAACAGAGCAAAAACAAAGAAAGCGTAAAATCCATGAAAATTGTTGCCGCAATATTGAAAACGCGCCGTATTTGGGTCTCCGTTTCTCCCGAAAGTAGCCCACTCCCAAAGCCGCCAGTACAAATTGAGCAACAAATCCGCCCAACCACCCATCGCCCTACGCCCATCGTCACATTGGAAAAAGCAAGAAAAACAATCGGCAGCAGATTAAGTTCATGCCATGCTGCAGTTACATTTACAGTTCCAACCATCCCACCCCCACTTTTCATATTCATTTTTGCACATTTTGTGTTATATGTGGGCCAAAACAAATGTTGCCCGAAACCGATTTTCACCCGAAACTGGGAAGCTGGGAAACTGGGAAAAACCCATTCTGAGCATCCTTTCAGAGAGTCTTTTCGTTTGCGCTTTTCAGGATCATTGGCAGCGGGTTCGCAATCGTTTGGGGGCGTTGGCTGAGCAAACGTTGCGAAAATATGTCACAACATTTGTTACACATTTTCGGGTCAATTTTTTATTGCATCTGGGGATCTGGGGAGTATACTCCCATCCTATAGGAATTCGGAACGGGGGACTGGGTCTGCTCCCTGCATAAGCCGGGGCAAACCCACATGATCCGAAATCTTGTCACAGCTGCCGGCAACTGCCTTTCCTTGGAAAACCCTACCCACATCCCAAAACCCCTCCCCGAACCCTTCTCCCCTATGTCATTGACACTAGCGTGTCTTTTGGTGCTTTCAATTAAAATCCATTCAGCTGTAAAATCGTAAACAGTTTTGTGCTAGGGAACACAGAACGAAAATCGCCTGGGTCTGCTGATAATGGTGATGAGAAAACTATTTTGTCACTCTTAAAAATACATTGATATCGAGTGCTGCAAAATAAGAAGAAAACAAAGTGGAGTTGCTGTATCTTTTATTTCCAGCTGTGTCATTTTAAACGGGTTTTCATTTAGATGAAGCAGACAAGAGCTTTGGGGTTAGACTTTAAATTAAAAAATACCAGAGTAATCCAAAAATAATTTTAAATATTTTTAAACAAAATTCAAAAGCAAAGGAAGCACTTTCTAAGAATTAGTTTCTGGAATTTACAAAATCAAGTTGACTAAATCAATGAAAAGTTATTCTGAAACTGAATGGTACTCTAAATTCCTGGAAATGGCATTCCATTCCAACTAAGGACCTGCGTGACAATTGAATATGCCGGACTCATTGGCTTTCTACCTACTGGGTATCAACACGCGAGGCAGGCAGAGTAACTGCAAATTAATTATGCACAACAAAGAGATGACCCCCAACCGGCGAACACCGACCCGAGCGGCAAAAACAACAATATACATTTACCATGTTCTATGGCGCAGCACAACATCGCAAAATCCCAACGTCCGCCGACCGGCTGTCCAGTAATTGTTGCTATAATTGTTGTGCAATCCCCCAAACCCAAACCCAAACCCACGCCCAAGTCCAAACTCAAGCCCCGAGCTCAGAACCCCAAAGACCCCACCCCAAAAAGCCGTCACGAATCAGGCAAAGCTAAGGCGAAAAGGGGGATGGGGATGGAATGATCTGAGGCTGCTTCGCCAATGTCGACCGCAAATTAATTTACAACGTAAACTGCAAAATTGAAAATTATGTTGTAATTACTCAATTCTGACGTTTTTCCCATTGACCCAAATTTATGGGGCCGTGCACCCACCCACCACACTCATAAGCCACCCACACACTTGCAAATGTACATATATTCAACACAAGAGTTGAAGGCGCTTCCTTGTGGACGCTTCTTGGCTTTGCGTTTGGATTTGATGGCACTGCAAGAAAACTGCCTTCTAATCCTACAATTTTGCACTCTGAAAAGGCAATAAAATAACGATTCAACACATTAAATTTTGGTTTTAATCAGTATCATAACAATGTTATACATGGTTTACTGAAATCCAAAAACCTCTACTAAATATAATAAATTATCTTTAAACTAAATGGAATAACGATTTTTGTAAAACCAAACAAACATTAAACTAACTACCTTATTTTCAGATTATTCTCTGATAAATATAATAAAATAAATATAATATTACTAAAAAATTACAGAATTATATAATTTCGGGTTACCTTATTTCTCCAAGTGTGAGCTCCCTGTTCATGTCTGGCCTCAACCTTTGTGCCAATTTAAATGCGTAATTATAACGAGTGCCAGAGAGCAGTTAGAGTCCGTTCTGGCCTGCATATTAATTACGTTCACGGCGCCGCACAAAAGCGGCGCAATGAAAGGGGAGGAAATCTTGGCAGGACCAAAGCAGACAATAGGAATTTTAATCAAGGATCAGCGTGCTCGAATTTATTTAAAGGTGGGCCATCAGATTCCCCCACCCATCCCATCCCCACCCACAAAAGGGCACCCGTTCTTAGCCCCTTGGCGCTTTGGTTGGTAATCTGGTCAGCGTGTTTCAGGCATACCATGAATGCCTTTAGCTTCGCCCCCTTCACCCTCTCTCTACAGCAAATCCTGGCCAATTGTGTAAGGCTCCGTGAAGAGGGGACAAATAAAGGCTAATTAAGAGCGGAATGACAAGGCGAAGAAATGGGTTCTCATTGTTACTGCCACGCAACAGCCAATAGTTCTATAGATGGCATAAACTCACGATCTGGAGATTATTGGATTTGCCCACTTTATCAAATAGCAAACCAGCTAACTGGAATGGGCCTTTTCGCCGCAGGATCTTCAGTTGTTTCCGTAGTGTAGCGGTTATCACGTGTGCTTCACACGCACAAGGTCCCCGGTTCGAACCCGGGCGGGAACATCGAAATAACTTTTTACCTTTTTTTATTTTTTCTAATTAATTATTTAGCACTAATTATAACTTTATTTATTGCGCCTTTATTTTTATGTACAAACAGTATACTATTTTCATTAGACCCCAAGTTGAAATTTATGCTCTCCTAGTCAAATTTTTGGAAATGCGATTATATCTTGTTTATTATATAATTGTTATGAAAATTTATACTGAAAAAATAAAATTTTAGCCTTTTGCATTTAGCAGATATTGTCAAATTTTTAATTACAAATTTCATAATTTGAAATTTAATTATTATACAATTTTGTTTAAAATATCTTAAAAATTAAGTAAATGCCAAAAGTATATATGACAAAAGACCTTTCGTCATTTCAAATGCAAGTTTTCCTATTATTTAATCGCCTTTGGCTAAAAATAGAAATGCTGACTCTATTATCTCCCCTTTGCTTGTAAGGGGCCTTAAACCGATCGGTTCCCAAGCGTTTCCGTAGTGTAGCGGTTATCACGTGTGCTTCACACGCACAAGGTCCCCGGTTCGAACCCGGGCGGGAACATTGAGATTTTCTTTAAACTTCTTTTTATATTTATTTATTTTTTTTTTCTTTAATACTGAAAAGTGTTTTTTTATTTTTTTTTATTTTTCTATTATAGTAAAACATTTTTTTAATTTTTGACATGTTAAAAAAGGTTGAAAGTATAAGGTATGTTCTTTGATTTGTAAGATCATTTGCTTCATTTTCGAACACAATAAATCAAACTCATCTCACTCAAATGATGTACAAGAATTTATATGATCAGAGCAACTACACATTAGAATAATTATTATTACTTAAACTGCCAAAACAAGCATTACAAGTAATTACAAACTACAAATAAATAATTGACCCACAGATAAACTGACAGCCGCTAACACAATTACATGCTGTCACCATTTCTATTGCTAGGAAATAAATTAGCTTTACGAGAAATTATCCACAATGCTCTGAGTCATAGTACCATTTTAAATGTTTGTTTATCGTTGTCAATTATATTTTACGCTTAATCGAATAGTATTTACTCAATCCGCTGTAATTAAGTGATATTTTTATGCTTTCTAAGTGTTTAAAAAATTTAGGAAATGTTAACTAAGGTAAGTTAACAGAATCATAGAGCTTTCATGTCGGCTTGACATAACAAATGTATGCTAGAGCTTAAAGTTTTTGATTTTACACTAACTAACAAAGTTGAACTAAAATCTCTGCTTGAATCACGAATTCTAACAATATTTCCACTGACGAAACTAAACCCTTTTAGCGTGACTCAGATTTTGAAAAGCTTTCAAGGTTCCCTTGACCTTTTTGACCCTTTTTTTACAGTCATTAATGAATCACACTCTTAATTTTTTGTAGAAGAGAGTTTTTCTCTTATTTTATGTTACTTACCACGCGCTTGTCCAAAAAAAGCTTTGCATAAACAAAACACTCTGAGCTTTCGAACCTACGCACCGAAGCAGCAACAACGTGAAATTGGTGATTATCAGCGGTAATTGTACAATATTATGATTTATAAGAGTTGTAAATCTTCACAGCAAGTACATGTTGTAATTCAATCACTCAGAATTCGTTGAGGTAGTCGATTTTATGGGTTATTGGTAAGATTCCCGAGAAATACGACCGACTTGCCGGTTGGAGGGAAAATTTCGCGTCCGTCAGCTGTGAAAGCTTATTGCCAACTGAGTATAATGGTATTGAATAGAGTTTTCAAGAGCAGGGAAGAGATATAGAAAGAGCGAACCGGCATCGCCAGAGTACCTTATGCAATTGCTCACGTTTGTTTACCAAGTGTTTCCCCATAAGTGATATAAAAAAAGTTTGGATGAATGAACTTATCACATCCCATTGACAATTTCCAGAATGTGATAGTCCAACCATAATCGCCATGTCACTCTGATAATACACACTTATAGCCTCGCACTCCCATCATATCATTTCCGATCGTAAATTCCGAAATTACAAGCTAAAACTTATGGGCATGACGCATTCACTTATCAACTCAACCAAGCCGAAACGGTTACTATTGTTTATCCAAACTTAATTAGCTATGGATCATTGGGTTCTGTTTGCGTAACACCAATAAGAAAACAATTTGCTCTACTATACAAAACCATGATCAGTTTGTTCTTTATCTTTTGTACAGTAAATACAAATATGTAAAGATATTAAGCTTGCTTAATGAGTCGCAATAAAGACGTAAATACGTAATTATAGATTAAAATTAAAAATCATCACATGAAAAGATACTTTACTTCATGTTTGGCAGCAAAACAACCTTCATCATGTAACTAAAATATAAAACAAACTATTTTTTCACACAGTTTATTTATCAAAATTAAATATTAATAATTTAGTCAACAAATGCCATTCATCATAGCAATGGGATGCGGTTAATAAATAGGGCACTGCACATAGAACAGAAAGCGGGAAGGGAGGGGGTCATTAAGAGTACATAGACTAGTGTGTACCTAAACCTAGGCTACAGTTACGGCTAAGGTGGTCAGGTTGGATCAGTAGGGCGATCAGTCCCTCGTGTGATCGCGTATCCAGTCCAGATATTCAGTGACACGAGTGTAGACACCTGGTGAAGGTATACAAATTAATCAAAAATATTAAAGAGGGTAAAGAATATATAGTAACTTACCAGGATAGCCAGGTTCGCCACACTTGTTGCCGAAGGAAACCACCCCCAGTTGCACCCAGTGGGAGTCATATCGCATCATCAGAGGACCGCCAGAGTCGCCCTAGAAAGGAAAGTAAACTAGAATCCTATCCCTAAAATAGAAAATAATCCTTTTAACCCACCTGACAGGCATCCACTCCGCCATCCGAGTACCCGGCGCAAATAAAGTTCTCGTTGATGGGCTGGAAGTAACTGCGATCGCAGTCCTCGTTCCTCCAAATGGGTAGCTCCGCCTGCCGCTGGCTGGTGGACTCCTTGCCGCCGTAATAGGTGGTTCCCCAGCCCACGACGGTGGCCCTGCGACCTGGCAGTCGCTCCTTGGGCGGCATCCGAACTCCCTTGGGCAGGCAGACGGGGATCACATACTTGGACTTCCTCACCGGTTTGTCCAGCACCAGAATGGCAATATCGTTGTAGAAACCAATGCGGGAGAAGCTAAAGTTACACAGAAAATTATAATATAAATATTTTAATGGAAGACCTTAACCCACCGCTCATGGGTTCGCACTTCCTTCACAGCAAAGGTCACGGGATCAGAGGGTTCGGCATCCGTGGAGAGATCGATGTCACCCAATCGCACTGTAAACTGACGGGCAGCAAATCTAAAAGTGATCAAAAGTTAATAACCATGGAATAGAAATCCCAATCCTTGCCTTACGGTTTCTGTCGCGAATCTCGGGTACAATGGGCCGCAGTGAGGATGTACTTGGAACCAATCAGGGAGCCACCGCACCAGAACTCCGTGCGTTTGGGTCCATGGAGGAAAATGGCCGCCATCCAAGGCCACTGACCATTGGGGGCCTCCACTCCGCCCACAATTCTGCCCGTGGAGTACTCCTGCTGGCCGCACTCATCGGGATCCACGATATTGTTGCCGATCTCATCCAGACCCTCGGGTTCCAGTGGCACCTCCGTTGTGGTGGTCGTCGTGGTGGTTGGCGGTTTCTTCTGGGGAATCAAAACAAGTCCCGAAGTGGGTCGCGTGGTGGGTCGAACGGTAATCTTCTTCGTGGGCAGCGTGGTGGCCTTTGTAGTGCTCGTCGTAGTGGTTGTAGGTCGAGTGGTCAGTCTCAGAGGTTTCTGGGTGGTCAAAACGGTGGAGGATGCCGAAATGGGGCAACACACGCCCGGCACATAGAGGCTCTTGAAGCACAGCGATTCCCTCAGGCTGCTGAGATTGAGCAGCAGGGCGGGACAACTGCTGAGATCCTCGCAGCGACCTCTCCTTCCACTTGGAGTCTTACAGTAGTTCTCCACATCCTTGCCGGTTCCCGCATCATCATCATTACTTTCGTCCTGATCCAGCTTATCCAAGGCACTCAGGGTAATCGAAGCTTCTGTGGTGGTGGAGGTGCTAGTTGTGGTGGTTCTCGGAGTTGTGGGTATCTTGATCTTCTGCTGCGATTGAGCTCCAGTTGGAATTTGGACTAATTCTTCACTGGGCTTCTTCACCTTCTGCTTGTTCTTGTTCTTCTTCTTTTTCTTCTTCAGCTTGAGCTCCTTGTTCTCCACAAACATGGGAGCAGAGTCATCGTTGCCAATTCTCTTGGTGGCCACCTGGATAACACTCAGATTGGCGGGCTTGCCAGCTGGTAGCAAACTATTGGCAGAGAGTGTAATGGGCAGGGGGTCCATCAGTTTGCCCGAGACTCCGGGAAGTGGTTCCGATTTTCCCTGAGGAGAGGAGGATACGGTAGAGGAGGGAGCCAACTCAGTGGTGCTGGAAACACTGCTCTCCTCGCCAGTCTTATCCTCACTCTTCTCTTTTTCAACCCCCTCCGTTTTGGCCTGATCCTGACCACCGCGCGTGATGTCCACCAGCATGTGACCCACATGATTGAGGGCGCCCAGGGTCTCCGAGATGCGATTGAAGGTGGACTGGGAGAGCAGGCGGGGCAGGGATTCGTTGCTGCCCTCCGACTGCTCCTCATCGCTGTCGTAGTACTCGCTTGAACCCTCGACATCGTCGTCTTCCTCATCCTCGTAGGTGGAGCTGGACTGACTGCTGCCACTGGCACTGCCACTACTGGCGGAGCTCTGACCCAAGTCCTCGCTCAACTGGCGACCCAGTCGTCGGTCGTGCAGGTGCGGCTGAAAGAAAGACGCTGCCTTAAGGGTTAAAGTTGTGAATGTCCGTGCACAGCGTACCGCATCTTGATCACACTTACCGTCGTTGGTCAAATGCTGCGGCTGCTCCTCATCGTTGGCGTCAACCGATTGCCCGCAAGCAAGAGTTCCCAAAGAGAGTACTGAAAAGGAGAAGGAAAATTGTTAGTAAAGTTTGGATTTAATTAATAAAAATTTAAAACTTAAATTATTTTAGATGCTTATTATTTTCTTTGTTAAATAATAATTTAATAGGAACTTAAATATATATATTCAATCAAATGCAAAGAAAAAACGATAATTTGCAAGATAAATTTTTCTAAAAACATATATAATAAATTCAATGGAAAATAATAAATGACTGGAAATGAATAAATGAAAGGTCCGTATTATCACACTATTGTTCTACGGAATCTAATTGTGTACAATTCAGATAAGATAGTTGAATTGATAAATTATTGATTTTATTTGATAGCAACGATTCGCTATCATTACACTTTACTTATTAAAAAAATAATATTTATTAATTATGGTATTTTTTTTGGATAACAAATAACAACATATAGTTAAGTCTTCTGTATTTTTCTACAGCTCTAAAAGTAAACAAAACACTTTTTAAGCAATTGTTTAGTGCACTTGCAGTTCCCCCTTTTAGAGTTATGAAACGCACAGTTGGCCACCATTTGGTTACACAGTTTGAAAGCAGGAAGCACTGCAGATCCGCGATCTCCCGACTGACCCAGCTCACTTCAAGCCGAACAATAGCCCTATGCAAAGTCTCTTCGTCTTCGCCGGTTGAATAATGTCACAAATTGGCATTACGCATCTGCAAAGCGAGCCACCGCCCCACCTCCCTTGTCCCTTAAATAAGAAAGTATGTCGTTGTTCAACTGAAGCATTTAATGTTTATTTAGTTTTGTGTTTATTTTGCTTGGCTGCCGTGACATAATCTCAGTTCGTTTGGCTTGGATTGCTAGGGGTTTTTTGTGGTATTTTTGGTGGGCTTGTCTCTTTTTGCTTAATGACTCGACATTTTTTTCGGCGGAGAAGATCGCATCGATGAGGAACTTCCTCCCGGGCGATTCTTTATGTAAGTTAAAAGCGCCTTCAAGGTCGCCGAAAGATTTCACCTCGCAGCGAAGGAAAACAAAATTGATTATCTCGCAGTGATTTGGGTTAAGCTGCTACAGTTTCGGTTTTATTTCGCCTCTTTCTGCTTTATTTTGATTTTCTTGTTTTGCTTTTATGCCAGATTCGAAGGCGGCTCATTAACATTTTTCGAGGTGTGCACTGCAACTTTGCCACTTTCACTTGGAATAAAATTGCCCATACCAAATGGCAATGCTTCATTTCGTTGCTGCTCGCCCCAACACAATGAAATATTGGCCAATTATAGGGCTTATACAGAAATGATTTCTTGGGAAAAGTGAATGCCCCTGGCGCCCTAGACAGACTAAGCACATTCGTCATGGATATGTGTGCTCTCTTTTCGGTTCATTGTTGTTCGGTTCGGCTCGGGCTTTTGTGCATTTTGACCCAAAAAGATGTCACACATTCCTTTCAAAGAAAAAAGTGAAAATTGTACTACCAATTCTTTAATAAGGTGCCAATAATTCAAAATTATTCACCGCCATTTTTATATTAAATTTCAAAATTTGCAATAAAACATTTTTGGAATTTTAAAGACTCACCTAATTGATTCGTAAATCATTAAACTTGAAATTACAAACTACCAAATAATTTATAGATCGTCACTTCATTAATAATCAATTTATCTAATGTATTGACTTTGTCTTAAGTAATTTAATTCTTTTAATATTTGAACCACAAGATTAATTCAATCACTTAAAAGTTTAACTAAACCTTGAGGTAAAACATCCAATTCTCTAAAACCTTAGGTATAAAGCCAACACCAGGAATCTCGTAAGCTCCAGCCAACCAATTTCCCTGTAATTGCGCGGCAAACGAAAGTGAAAATCCCCCAATAAAGCAGTTGAGATGTCAACGCTGCCACGGCTGCTGCTGGAAAATTACAAACTAATCCCCCCGGGGGATCGAAAGAAACGCAGCACAGCAGCTGCATTAACTTCCGAAGCAGTAGAAATAACATAAAATTGAACACTTCATGGTCAGGCCTTCATCGGCAAAGCTGGCAAACCTGGAGTTTTGGCACCGGCAACGGCCAAAACGGCCAGCAAATGGCCAACAAACAGCGGCGTTGACAAGTTTTTTCTCTCTCTATTTTTTGTTGTTGCATAATAGATGGTCAAGCCTGGCGTTGCGGTAATACCAAGAAACACGTACACAGGTGTAATGTTCGGGCCAGGGGAGATCTCCCCGATTGGCCTTGGTGTCCGCATCTATGTGATTTGCATGCCAGCTGGTTTTTCTGTCCGTCTCTGACGTCACCGAGCGGAAGTTTTATTGGCGGCGTTGGGCAGGCAAAGAAAGTTGCAAGCCACCTCACGTTGCACGAATCACGATGATGACGATGACAATCACAATCACACAAAAAAACAAACCCCAATCATCAGCTGCATTCGGACTTTCGTCGGATGCGCAAGTTCGTTGCCTAAGTCTTTTGTTTTCCTTTGTTACTTTTTTGCGCACCGCATTAGCACAAATTAACCATAAGCCGATCATAAATTGTTACCAAATGATTTTTTGGAATGCCCAAAACTAGGTTAATTATCTGTTAATTTCGGGGCCTGATTTTATGTTATTTTGTCTGATTTTAATACCAACCCAGGCAGAGCAGCAACACCTTCGTTTGCATCTTGCCGAACATCAACTTGAAATGCAGTTTCCGTTTTCAGTTCACGAAGCCCTCGAACATTTGCCGAAAAATGTGGTAGTTTCGTTCACTTTTTTGTTTACTATTATTTAACACACTCGACGAAAGGCGATGACGAACGAACCCAACGAAAACGACTCTGAGCGAAAATGAAAGTGTTAAAAAGTGTTAAGCTGCGGCGACGTTTTTCTTCGGTTTCGTTATCTCGGCTTAGCTGAACCACAATTTAGCCTTGGTGTAAACTTTTACGAGCTGCCAATTGGTTTAATTGAATTTTGTAATATTTATTTTTATATTACGCCCCGAACAGATTGCGAAACGGCTGTGAAAAGTGCACGAATTTCACTTTTTTATTCCCAGCTCGAATTAAACAAGGTGCTTTAAACTTAAACAGCTTCAGTTTATGGCTTATGATGGGTTTATTTTGGGGCCTTTTAAAGGGTTTTTTTTTTTTGTAACTCGATGTTTGGAGCGGAGTGCGGCCTGCTTCCGTGTGCCGTTGCTGCCCGAGTTCGACTGAAATTGAAACTGAAACTGCAAAAGCCGAAGACAACATCAGGCCAGCAGCAACAACATAACATTTTGTGGCGTCGTCGTTGTCAGGCAGCTTTAGCTTTGGCCTTTATTGTTGTTATTGTCGATGGAGCATTTCGTTTCGTTTTCGTTTCGGCTTTTAAGGGGCGGGAGAAAAAAGGGGGGAACTTAAGAGCCGCGACGGTAGCCGTGAGGTTGTCAGCTGGATTTTTACTTTCTTCAGACTCTGGGCATTGTCTGTGCAAGAGGTGAGACTTTGAGCACCCAGCGAGTCACTTTAATTGGTCATATTTCTTCTATTAAACTAAGAAAAGTAATTTTCAAAATTTGACCAACTTAGCCAACTCATTGAACCCTCCTCCATTTTAAGCCAAGTCAATTTGCATTGAGCACGCCCACATAATGCTCAACCTCAGGTATTCCCCAGTCCCAAATAAACACTGAATTTGCGCAACCTTAGCTTATTTTTCCGCTCTCGAAGCCTCTGCCAATGCAATCGAGTACTGGGCCCGTGTTCGATGTGGTTTTTGGGTGATTCATGGTGGTGTGGTTTCCCCAAAACGAAGCGAGAGGCCAAAGACTGGCCTACTTCAAATGCAAATGGCTTAGCCGCAAAACATACATATTCACACATAAACATATGATTGATCATCGAACGACATGGAGGAGAAACCCGAAAAAAATTAAGTAAAATTTAAGTGGAAAAAGGCAAACAATTACAAGGTTTTGGTTTTCTGCGATCTCTTAGATCTAACATCTCTTTATCTTATTTCAGGCTCAATTGGTAAATTTTGTTTTCGTTTTTTTATTTCGAGCCCCATATCGGTTTTTGCTCAGGCGTCACTAACGACCGTGAAAAGGCAAAAGTGTAGAGCGTGTGACCAACATAATTAATTGGGTATTCATAAGACCATCTCTCTTCACCCTGCAGCTGTTTGACAACCGCGAACGGTAGAAACCCGAGCAAGTTCCATTGTTCCATCCAATGTTGGCACCTTTAAAAGAAAAAGCAGCGCGAAATAAACTTATAACTGCTGCTCCATAAAAAGAAGAAGAGCAAGGTGTTAAAAACGAATGGGCTGAGAAGTTGTTATGCGAAGTAATAAACCAAATGGGGAAGGTATTTCAAATTAACCTCAAATAGTATCCCTTTGCAAAGCCCACTATTAGCTTTTGCAGTAGAAAAGCTTTTATTCGCCTGGGTTTTGATAAAAATTATTCAATAAAAAGTTCCCTAGAGGACTTTTCTCCTGATACTATTTAAAAGCTCACTTTTTTAATTTTTGTTTAAAATACCCCACCCAAACAACCAATCACAAACTTTTTGTTAAATGGATTCTCTATTTATTTACAATTAAAAGCATTTGTTTGAGACATTAAATTACAATTCACTTAATCTACATCAGCTACAACGTCACTTGATTAACTTTAAGCATTTTTAGGAATTTAATTGGTAATTTGTAATTTATCCTGTATTCATAACTCCTTCTTTTTCTTTCCTTTTCGTCTTTTTTTTGTTTTTCTTGTGGTTCAACAATCATCTATGTTTAAAATTCATTGACTTAAAGCTTGTGCGTGAAAGCTTAAGAGTAAATTTGCGATATACGTTTCGATATATGCGAACAATCAACGTTTAACACTCGGATGGAGCGCCAGAGAGAGCTAGCGAAGTGTGTATGTACAGGGCCGAAGAGGTCGTAGTTCGTAGTTCGCGGTTCGCGGTTCTTACAGATACTCGTAGAACACACACCAGTAGATGCCGTTGAGGCTGGCGAAGAGGGCGGGGAACAGGACGCGCGAGGAGCGGTCGATGTAGATGGCCCGCTTGAGCCGCTCCTGGGCGGGGGTCAGCTTGGGCTTCGGTAGTTCCGGTTCCGGTGCCGCCGGCGGCGGAGGCGGTGGCGGCGGCGCAATCCCCGGAGTCAGAATTATTCGCGACTCCTGCCGCGGAATCCACGGACCGTCCGCGTCCAGCGGCGGACGCACCACACGTCGAGTGGTGGTCACAATCTGAAAAATATTGCACATTAAATTTTATCTTCAAAAATAAATGAAATGAAATGAAATGAAAATATAAGAACTATTTTAATTGAATGCCCTCCTTTATCTTGTACACTATTAAGATTTGTTAAAAAATACTACTTAAAGATATAATTAAATTCAAAACCGCAAGGATTAGAAATAAAATTTGGTATCTAAAATATTTTTAAATAAAAGTTGCGAATTATTTCACATTATTCAAACGTTAAGAAAAATCTGTATTTTTAAATATTATATTGGTTATAAATATGGACACGTTTTGAAAAACTAATTTTAATTTAAACTTTACTATTACATAACTACGGCTAAAAAAAACCGTAATATTTATTTAAAGAAAAACTTAGATTAAAAAGTAGGTGCACATATTTTAAATCTAAATTAAATTGTTCTTACACAGAGAAAATTATCAAAAGTTTTAGGTGCAAAATAAGGGGTGAAACATTTTAAAAATTAAAACGTTTCATAAAATTTATTTTACTTTGCATTTTTAAAACGTTTTTATTTTTATTTTTAAAACGTTTTTATATGAAAACGGCACCTAAAACGTTGCATAATTTTCTCTGTGTAATTTTCGTGAGAAAACTTCATTTTTTCCTATTTATATTTGTTGAAAATTGTTGACTTTGCTACTAAGCTTCTTATTTCAGAGCTTCGTTTCTTCTCTATTTGTTTTCTCAAACTAAAATGATCAGAAAATCAAAGAAACTTCCACTTACCCTCCTGTTCTTGGTCATCTCGTCAAATATCTTCTCAATCTTTTCGATTTTCTCATCGGCCAGTGGCAACATAGTGGCCTGCTGTTTGCTGGCCACCGAATTGCTGCCACCCGGAGGAGCCCCTCCCTCTCCCTCCTTTTTGGGCCCATCCCCCGCCACTGGCTTCGGAGGATATGCCATGGGCTTGGGAATGGGCGTGTCACTTAGGACGATGTTGATCAGACAATACTCCATGAGGGCCATGAACACGAACACAGTGCAGACGGACATGAAGGCGTCCACGGCCTTGAGATAGGAAACGGGTGGCAGGGAGGACTGCGACTTGGCGTGCTGCGTGGAGAGGGTGAGAAGGGAGGTGACGCCCAAGGTCACGCGGGCCGGTGCCGCCTCCGGCTTGATCCAGAAGGATACCCAGGACATGATCACGATCATGCAGGTGGGTATGTAGGTGTTGAAGACGTAGTAGACCAGGCGGCGCTTCAGGGTGAACACCACCTCCAGGCAGGTGAAGTTGCCCGTGGAATACACCTGGGTGCAGTCCGCCGTCTCATTGCGGATGAGAGCCACCTGCGGCAGCTCGATGTTTTCGTCCACCACCAGGGGCGTGGTGGGATCCCACTGGAATATCAGGTCGTCTGTGGTGTGGGATACTAAAAAAAACAAAATAAATAATTTCAAGAGCTTACACTCGGCTGAGAAAATCTTACGGCTCTCCATCTGCAGCTTGCATTCCTGTGTGTCGTGTGGATAGATGGCAAAGTTCATGATGCAGGACAGTTTCAATGTCAGCTTAACCATGTAGAGTATGGTCTTATCCTTGTACAGCCACATATAGTGATTGGGTATGGTCATCGTCTGAAAGGTTACCGATTTGGCGTTTTTGAAGAACGAATCAGGTCGCCACATGTTCTTCAGCCAGTCCACCTCCAGCAATCGGTATTCCTGTGTCATATTCTCCGGCAATCTCAGGCGGTGATCCTTCCAAGTCTGGGCGAAGAACACGTCCGCCACATAGGTCATCGAGTTCTCATCGATGGAGTCCAGACCCATCACCGTCACATGGAAGTAGACTATTGTGGGCTGGCCCTCCTTCTTGGGCGGTCTCATCTTATCGTAGCGCTTGATGTCCTCGGGCAAGATGTCGGTTATGGCCAGACTTTGTCTGGTTTTATGGGAAATTTTTGATTCAATACTCGGGTTGGTTGTTTTTTCATACTTACTGAAACTCCCCTTTGGCATAGTGCTTCAGGCAGATGGTGCAGATCACCAGAAGAATTATTTGGACCACCATTTCTAGCTGAGCTCTTTCTGCCTGACAACTAAAAACCAAATGGTAAGCTATTATAGCAATTTTAAATTACTTAATATTTTCAAAGGGATCATAAAAAAATATTTCTAAAATGTAAAAACATTAACATAGCCAATTTTAAAAAAATATTTATAAAATTTAAAAAAATTCTAAATTGTTTTGGTCTCTAAAGCTCAAGAGTTTTTGAAGAAAATCTTCAGGTCGTACTGGCTTCGTCATAAAAGGTAAGCTCTTATAGAAAATGTTAAATAACTTAATATTTTCAAAAGGATCTTAAAAGAAATATTTCTAAAATTTAGAAACATTGAAAATAGTTTTAGCTCTTATAGCTCAAGAGTTTTTGAAGAAATTCTTCAGGTCGTTCTGGTTTAAATAACTTAAGATTTTTAAAGAGATCTTAAAAGAAATATTTCTAAAATTTAGAAACATTGAAAACAGTTTTGGCTTTTATAGCTCAATAGTTTTTGAAGACATTTTTCAGGTTGTTCCTGAAACCTATTTTCGATGAGAATTAGTATTATTTTCAGGGTTCTTCCTGCCCAATGTCTCTATACAAAAGGTCGACTTCGAGACAAACAACTTGAAGCGATTTCCCGGTCTGTGACTGTGTCTGTTTTTCTGCGACCTTGCCGCCAGGTGGAAAGGATCAAAGGCTTTCGAGGGGTCTGTCCTGGCATTGACAATGCATCGAGAGCGATTGGCACGAAAATAGCAACAATTATGCCGCTTAACCAAGTAAATAAAATGGGGGACGAGACTGGAGAAGAGACAAAAGGGCAGTTGCCTTCGACAATGCCTCGATAGCCTCGGCATTGGATGGCGTCGATTCCGAATCCGAATGCGGGATGGCAACCCTGGCCGCAGGACATAGACAGCAATACCTGCCGTCGTCCCAGTTGCTCGCTGCACACACAATACCGTCTTAATTCACAATTAAAGCCACTCGAAGGGGCGGAATGCAGTCGGTGGGCGATGGGTGAACAACGTGCCTTAAGTGGCCCATGCGCCTTTTTATGCGACCGCGAGGATGCCACGCCCCCTGCTCCTGCTCCTCCTCAGCCCCCCAGCCCACATGACGAAGACGGAGAAGAAAGCGGGCAATGAAAGAATCCTGCCAATGCTGCAGAGCCCCCATTAGACAAGGACAATTGCCACGGCACAAGTCTGGGGCTCTCCTTCTTCTTGATGGCAAATTGGGACAACTTAAAGCATCAGCGATTTTAAATAATGAATTCATTAATAGGCTTTCAGGCTTTTAAAGTGTAGTTGGTAAAATTAATTCAAGTATGTATGATCAACTAATTTTTACTCGTGACTTGATTTAAAACAAATATATAGTTTTAAGACACACTTCTTATAACGCCACAAAAGTTTAAAAAGTAACTTATTACAAGTAATAAAAACCTTAAATTGGTGTTGTTATAATGTACTCTCTTCTAATAAATAGTTCAAATATTGAAGTGCACTTATTTGTATGAAAAGAAGAATATCTTATTAAAAAGCATGCAAGTGTGTTGAAATACTAAATTGTTGTGTTACAAAAATGTAACCATCGAAAAAACCCTGCTATTTATGCTAACGGTAGAGGAAACCACTAATAGAAACTACAACATTTTTTAAAGACAATAATTTTAAAGTTTTAAATATATTGCTTAAAAATAGTGGGATAATAAAAAAAATATTTTCTACTACAATTAAAAAAAATTCTTATTTTAGTAACCGCATGTGCGTATTGCAACATAACTGTCAACACTTTTTACACATCCCTTCAAAAAATGTTGATAAATATTATGAAAAATTGGCAAACAAATTTTAAAATGTTTAAAAACCTTTTGATTTTCATGTGAAAGTTCTTATATTTTTTTATACAGTACTTCATTGCATATTAACCATAAAACATCTTAAAAAATTATAATATTATTTATAAAACCATTTCTAAACAAAAGTTAAATCTTTACAAACTTTAAATTGACTTTTGAAAAAAACCTAAAACTTTAAACATCTTACACAGTTTTTGGATGAATTCGATGCAAAGGGTTCTCTTGAAGTCAACTGTATTTCGTTTGGTTATTGAAGCAAAAGATTTCTGTTGGATTTCTGGAATCTTCACAGAGATTACATAACCATCAGCTTGTCGCACTAATTGACATGTTTAAGAAACACCACTTTTTATGAATTTTCCGGAATAATTGAAAATGTTTACCGATATGTCAAATATGAAGTTTATGTTCACATAAATATTTAGCACTCTTAAGCATTTAATTGCTGACTGGTTTTTAATTTTTAAGATTTAGTTCCTTCCGTTTTGAACGTCTTAGCAGTTCAAACTTTCGCTGACAACTGACAGTTGGAGGCGAACAGATTTGAATTTAAAACGTTGCCAGGCACGAACGAAAAGTTCACCAACGAAGGATGCAGGATGCTTGACGCGATGCTGGTGTAAGTGATGCGTGCGTGTGGGTGAGTCCTTTTCCGACTTTTCCGTGGGAAAAACAAAAGTGAAAGCCGCCAGAAGCATAGTCTTTAATATATTTGGGAGAACAAGGAACTATCGTGGATGTTTGTACATGCGTCTATATATAGGCCAGGCAAATATCCTTTCCCCAAACGAGGGCTGCATCGCCATGGGCCTGTGTGTTTGTCACTTAACATAATTTCCTCGAGTACTTTGGCATTGCCTCCATTTGCCACATAATCTCGGCTCGGCTCTGTCGTCATCGACATTGTTGTCTTCTCCTTCGCCCAGAAACTAGATGATGCACTGCCGCATGTGGAGGGCAGGACCTTCAATTTGGCATCATGGCAAGATGCGACATTTGTCTATCGATTCGGCTTGTTTAATTCGAGGGAAAATTCTTGAATGTGTATTGCAGCTATTTCGCTCGTTTGTTATTTGTTCACACTTGGACTCTTAGGTCCAGAGCATTGTTCAATCAATTTCCTTGTTAGTCCTCCCCTAACAAGTGCTCCGCAAGTTGGCAAGTGGCCCCAGAAGTGCCGTTTGTCGCATCAAAAGTTGGGGCCAGTGGCATCCTCGAGGGGCATACGACACTTGGAGACCCCGGACTAATGAATGCAGCGCTACGGTAATCCTGTGATCCCCCTCTGACGTCACAAGGAAAGCACAATTGGAATAACAAAGAATAGAAAATAAAAGCCAGCGGAAAACTGCGGGGAAAATCAAGTTTAATGAGATGACTAAAGCGCTTTGGGAAGTGGGAAATTGGTAAGTTAATATTATGGGGAAAATCGGAAATACACAGTTATTTATTTATTGTTTTTGTTGGATTTTTCCATTTCCTAACATGCTTTCAAAATATATTTTTAATGAAATTATTTAATTGTTTATTGTCCAAAAATGAATTTCTGTAATTCAGAAATAGAAGGAACTTTACAATGCTGGAATATTTCAAAATATTTAAAAAATAGAATTAGAATCTTAAGAATCTTAAATTTATAGCCCATATGAACTGCACTTATTTGTATTAAAAAGGAAAATTTAACTTATTGGAAAGATAGATAAAATAGATAAAATATCTTATAATTACATAATTAGTGATAGCACAATTTATAATGAAGGAATCATAAGTAATAAACACCTTGCTTCCTTCTTCGAATTCCTGGCGACCTTGAGGTACACTCACTTGTAAGCCAGCTTTATACATATGTGTAGATTTTGTGAGTCCCCGAGACCTGCCACGCCCACCCGCCCCTAAGCACTACTCGACGCCTTGCCGCAACACTCTTGAGCGGATTCCATACATCCTTTCTGCCTTTCTGGCTTTCTGGCCTCCGACCGAAGGAAAAGAAGAAGACTCGTCGTTATTAAATTATCTCTGATGCGATAATAGCACACTTAAGTCAGCACCTCACCCCCCTCCCCCATCCCCATCACCATCCCCACCCCCTTTCACTCCTCTCTATTGATGGGGCAGCTATAAAAAGCCGCTGATTTTTCTATAGTTTATTCGAATGCAGTCGAGCTTGGACCTGTTCTGAGTGCTCCTATTCCCCACCAGAATCATCATCATCCACCCCCACTAAGTGGTGCTCTTAAGTTTCTGCTGAGGGCAGCATCAGGGCGGCGGCTATGGCAAATTCGCAAAAGGTTTTGGCGCACTTGCAATTTGAATACTTTGGATGGTGGCGGTGGGGAATAAAAAAATATCTAGGGAACTTTTCACTTGTGTGTTTGGCTTTTGACAAGCGCACTACGTCATAGAAAATGTTGTAAAATAAATTATGAGAAAAATAGTTACAGAAACGGAAACTTATTAAGCCAAATGAATATTTCGTTTGCAAGGAAAAAGCTGTGACGTCAAGAGAGCCAAGGTTGCAAAGTTATTTGGACTGATCTGGACTAACTTCCCCTGAGAAATTAAGGGATGAGCGTCAATTGCATTGTTTTGACCAAAACCAATCGCAATGTTGGCCTGCGAACGGAACTTGGAGATGAATTCATTGTTATTATAGAGGTAACATAACTATTTATGGTCTGTTTTCTGTTTTTAAATGCTAATTTTTTGATACTATAAGTAAAAATGGAAAATGGACACACAGTAATTTTAATTGACGATACAGGTTGGGACGAGAAATTAACAGTAATATTTATGTAATATTAAAATTAACAGACCAAATTTTGATTTGTTATATTTTTTAAAATTGGTAGTTAAATAATTTTAAATCGGTAATGCGGTTATTCCACTACATTGGTCGGCTCATTCATTAGAACAATTTTTTCTCAGCCTATACGATTTTACGTAGGTGCGAGCAAGACAGATATATGTCAGCTGCAATGAGCAATTAATGAGCAAAATTTTAAAAACCGAAGGCCACCATTTTATTTTTTTTTGTATGAGCAAAATTGAATCTAAAAAGTACAATTTTGCTCATTTATTAGAGCTACAGTAAATCGGATCTTGCTCGCACCTACGTAAAATCGTATGGGCTGAGAAAAAATTGTACTAATGAATGATCCGAACGATGTAGTGGAATAACCGCATGACCAAAATACAACATCAGTGTTTCTAATTTTTAACAATGCTACACGAATAAAATTTTCTTATTTAGTACCAGCTTATCAAAATAAGCTTATTTCAAGATTAGCTTTAATCGAACGCTAAGATATCAGCCAATCATATCTTTTCCATTTCACTTCCTGCCACTGAAAGGCAGACAAAATGCCATTAAATATTAATCACCAGCTTTGGGGAGCGGCGAGAAACCACACAGTGTCCCACAGAAGATGTGACCCACATCGGCAGCACGCGGAAGTTCGGTGAATGGAACTCCCGCTGCCTCGCCCACCGCCCACTTGCCCACATATCCCAACTCCACCCACTTCATTCATGAAAAGCCTCAAAGCGAGGACATTGAACCGCCCGGGAGGAGCTAATCAGGGAGTTTTCAGCAGGGGGATGATGCTTAGGAGGGGTAGGGATGATGGGTGGTGGTTAGTGGGTGGCTTTTGGGTGGTGGCTCTGTCCAGCAACAGATGCCGCAAGGGAGAAAGAGAGCCACAAAGAGAGAGAGAGAGAGGGCTAGCCAGGTGGGCCGCCACATTGTTGACAAACAAACCTGTAGCCGCTGGCCAACACGTGGCGTTCGCCGCAGTGGGTGGTGGTTCGGGTGGTTCCACTGTAGCTACCAAACGCGCATGCTCCGCTTTCGCGGACAGCTGAGCGCGAAGCCGTGACGTCGCTATTGATTTTTACACAATCGCCGGACGCGCATCGCTGCAATTGGAGTTGCACGGACAAAACGGGAACGCACACGAAAAATGCTCTAAAGGATCCGCAGCGCATCCTTCGAGCGGCTAAAAAACCAGAGGCTTTCTTGCAGGCGCAGCTTGGCGGTGGGGCAACCGCATCGGCATCGGCGGAACCGGAACCCAGGATGATCAAACTGCGACCATATGTGCCCTCCAAGAGGATTGCCATACGGGACTCGTCCATAGATGAGGATGCCAGCGACGATGTTGAGGACGAGGTGTTCATCAAGGATGCCAGGTCGGCGAAGGTGAGTTCTTCTTGAAGAAATTAAAGATCCTAAAGTGCAGTGAAATCATTTTTAGAAGGGTTAATAAAACGGTGGAAAGACTTCGTCTTAAGTTTCAAGTGTACAGATAAGAAAAAGTTCTGTCTCTGGATATATTTTAAGTGTTTTTTTCCTTTTAAACCTACTGTTTCCTGGATTTTAATACAGTTTATATAGGCTTGGCCTGAACTTATCCAAAGTTTTGTGCTTCCATATGCCGAAGTTAATTTTGCGATAAATATTCGCCTGTTTATACACAGAGAAAATTATACAACGTTTTAGGTGCCGTTTTCATATTTAAAAATAAATATGAAAAGTTTAAAAAATGCAAAGTAAAATAAATTTGTATGAAGCATTTTACTTTTTAAAATGTTTCGCCACTTATTTTGCACCTAAAACTTTTGATAATTTTCTCTGTGTACAACTGTGAAAATGTAAAAACTTCTCTGTGAAATAAATTATCGCATAAATTAAAGAGTCTTTAAAATATATTTAGACTCTAAATAAATATGAAAAAATAATAGAAAAAAATACAAATAAATAAATACAATCCCAGAAATAAAATATATTAATTTAATTGTGTGAAAATTGGCTTTTAAAAACATTTGTACTAATTTTCAATTATTTTTCATCCACAGCGCAGCGAGGAGCAGGGCCTGAAGAGGCCCCTGATGGCGCCGCGTCGCAAGCACAGTCCCGGATCTGCTCCCGGTTCGGGATCAGGATCGACGCCCATAATGAAGCAGCACAGGCGGCGACGCTGCTGCCGCTGCTGCGAACCCTTCTGCTACGCCTTGGCCGCCCTAACGGTGCTCTGTGCCCTGCTCAGCCTGGCGGCCCTCATGCTGACGCTCTTCCCGCTGCCGCTGCAGCGAATCCGCCACTGGTGGCGCCCCGATCCCGCCCAGCTGGCGGCCATCTCGGGCTCCGCGGGCTCCTCGCGCATCGCCTACGGCAGCTCGCTGGGCAGCGAGTTCGTGCCCTGCACCCAGATCAGTGTCCAAAAGCGCTGGACGCGCAGCTTGGCGCGGATGAACAGCGAGAGTCCGCTGCGATCGGCCGACCTGAATGGCGACGGGATCAAAGACGTGGTCTTCGGCTATGGCGTCGACGACAACATCCACTACGAGGGCATCCCGCTGCCCAGGTGCCAGTCCGCCCAGCAAGGCGAGGAGGTGCCCTGCGAGGGCGGAGTGGTGGCCTTGAACGGACTGGATGGCTCCATCCTGTGGCAATCGTGGAGCGTGGCCAACGTCTTCTCGCTGCACTGCAGTGCGGATGTGGACGGCGACGGGGGTACCGATTGCGTGGCAGCTGGGAGATTGGGGGTGAGTTATATGTCATTATCCTTAGAAACACTGATAAAAAAAACAAAGCAAATCCATTGATTTTAGATTTTTATTATTTTTAAATATTGAAATATTACAAAATTTTAAAATTTAAGGAAATTTTGGAATTTTTATTGATAAAGAATGATTAACGTATTAATGACTAACATTGTATCTATTATTTTCTACCCTAATTTAAATATTTATATCACGAAATTGAATATGTTTTTTATTTTTTTAATTAATTTTTTAATTAATTTAGGTATTTAAAATTTTGAATTTAAGATAAAGATACTTATTTTTGCACACCACTTTTTTAATACTTAGTTTACTTCAGTGGAACGAAATATTTTTAGGAATTGTTATCGATAAAGAATCATTAAAGTATTAATGACTAACTTTGTATCTTTTATTTTCCACCATTATTTAAATTTGTATATCAAGAAATGTGGTATGTTTTTTATTAAAGCTACCTGTTTTTCCTACTCCATTTTTTATCAGTGTACTTCAATATTTTAAATTTAATTTTGAACTTAATATAAAGCTACCTGTTTTTCCTACTCCATTTCTTATCAGTTTAGGAAGGGAATAATTTAAGGTTTTGTTTAAATTACTGAAATTTTCTTAATAATATTTAAACATTTTTAATCTGACTCCCCCAACAGATGATCTACGCCATAAATGGCCGCACTGGCTCCGTAATCTGGCGCTTCCGCGAAATAGAGGTGGAGACGAACTCACCGATCGTCATGGATCTGTACACGATCAATGTGCTGCGCGACCTGGACGGAGATGGGGTGCCGGAGATAATAGCCGCCCACCTGGAGGAGCGCGAGGAGTCGAAGGCGGGGCACATAAAGCTGATTTCCGGCAAGACGGGCAAGGTGATCCGGAGCATTCCGACGCCGTATCGCGAGGAGATGTTTGTGCCCATTCAGCTGCTCACGCAGGCGGACGGAACGGAGCTGCTGCTGATCGTCACCGGGGGTCAGAACACCCCAGGTGGCATCTACTCCCTGCGACTGCACTCCCTGATGGCGCACACCAGTGAGAAGCACTTCACGCCGCTCCATCGGCAACCGGGATCGGGTCTCATGGTGCCCGCCGTGCTGAGCGATCTGAATGGCGATGGCATCTCGGACGTGGTGGTGGCCGCCTTCAATCGCAGTGTTTTGGCCTTCGACGGAGCCAACTACACGATGATGTGGAACTACACCTTCCCGGCCAGCGAGTGCGTCAGTGCCATTGTACCGGGACTCTTCGATCACGACAATGTCACCGATTTCATGGTCAAGTACAACACGGGTCCGGGATTTCCGGTCTACTACTACTCGCAGACCACCATCCTGAGTGGCAAAACGGGACAACCGCTGCTCAATGCCATGATGACGGATGCAGGCGGTGCCAATAGCCTGCTCGGTGGCGTCTCCATTTCCCAGAGCTTCGGCGGCGACTTCTTCCTGCACTGGCAGCTGCAGTGCCGCAATCGTCCGGATGCCCGGGATGCCTACGAATTTGTGCCCGATAGCGATATTATATTACAGGCCCGGGCCGACACCTGTCGTCTGCGGTACAACGAGTCCACGGTGCTAAAGCTCTACGGGATTGCCAGGCACATCGAGCCACCCGGTGCGGTTCTGTTTAGCACCGATGATCTGGAGGTTCAGCTGAATCGCACACAACGACCGGCGGCGGCTGGCAAGAAGTCCCCGCTGAAGCATCCCAAGCTGCTCAAGAAACTGCTGGCCGGCAATCGGGAGCAATTGCTGCGCCAGGTGGCCGCCGGAACGGAAATGGGTAATGGTAACAGTTTAGGCAGAGGAACTGAGCAACCGGGCAGGCGATCAAAAGTCCATCATCGACATAATCCCTTGATGGAACAGCAACTGCAGGAGCTACTGCCTCAGGGAGCAGAGAACGAGCTGCCCAGCTTCGGAATGGGAGGAGGAGGAGGTTACCCCAAGGAGTTTGTAAGTACAAGCTAAATTAGAAAGTTAAGAAAAATTTTCAAAAACTATTAACCTTTAAGAAAATTTTTTTTTTATTTTTAAATCAATTAGTTCTCATCTTTGATTTTTTACCACAATTCGATTTTTTTTCTAGATTTATATGTCATACCGTCTTTGCCGTACAAGCTAAATAAGAAATTTAACACAAACTTTCAAAAGTATTAACCCTCAAGAAAAAAACAATTTTTTTATTTTTAAACCAATTAGTTCTCATCTTTGATTTTTTACCGAATTTCGGTTTTTGTTTTAGATTTCTATGTCATACCGTCTTTGCTGGCGATTCAACTTCCCGTTTTAAATAAGCTTCTTTTATATAGTAGTATAAGTATAGACTAAACCTTTTCCTTTTTGCAGAAGGACTACGAAGGACTGCAGCTGCCGGCAGATGCTGCGAATCAGCTGCGCCTGCCGGAGGAGTACGAGCTGGTGTACAACGACGAAGTGCCTCCGCTGCTGGAGCAGAGCGACCGTGAGCGGCCCATTCACCTGCGGTCCAAGTACCCCAGTCCCGGCAGTCGCGATGTGCGCAGCGGGTTCCTCGAGGCCACCTCCAGCACCCCAGCCACGCCCAGCACCACCGGGCAGCCAATGTCCAACCAGTCCCCGCTCAGCCTTTGGGATCTGGAGCTGGACAACGAGGCGCGGGAACAGGCCGTGGACGCCCAGGAGGGCAACAAGAAGCAAAGGAGGAGGCGTCGCAAGAGACGCGAAAGTGCTGCCGGAAGCACGACTGCAGCTGGCGAGGATTCAGAGGATTCTTCCGGAGCCGACTGGTATTTGGCTTCCATCTCATCCACCGGCGTTTTGCTGAAGGCACTCGGCAATGCCAGTTCCTCGCTGGACTTTGCCTTCGTCCTGAACATCCGCGAATCGGAGGCCTATCCGCCGCTCTTCTCGCCGCAGGATCTCAGCTGCGTGGAGGAGAAGATCAGCGCCTACAAGAGTGAGTGGTACAAATGTTATGAAGGTATCTTATCTAAAATATCCCTGACTATTCACAGGCTACACCATCGACAACCTGCGCGTGCTGCGCAAACAGTTCCTGAAGCAGTGCCTCAGCGAGCGTCTTGTGGACGCGGAGCCGGCCCTGCCCAAGTTCGAGTCGCAGCTGGTGGTGACCCGCATCGGGATCGAGTGCACCTGCCGCTCCCTGAGGCCAGGGGAGGTCTGCTCCGAGCTGGATCCCCTGGAGTCGCAGCGCTGGACGGAGTTCATGGGGAACTCGGGTCATGGCTTCTATGCCAACAACCACTAAACGCTAATCGCCAATCGCTGGCGGCGGTGGAGGATTTCGCAGCGGAGGACCGGGTCCTTTTGGCCACCGACGCCGGAACATCCCGCCATCCCGCCATCCCGGCGGCCTAACTCTTTCTCTCGATGTCTCTGTCACTACAGTCACTATTGTAATTTATCGTCATTTGCGTGTTGTGGGGTTTCTTGTAATCGTAACAGTATTTACCTGCGTGTATTTGTGTATATTTTACGAGTTCTTTTGACAAATAAAACTAATCCAATTTAAATTTAATCTTAATAATATCTTAGGCCCTCATCCTATCCTTAATCCAATTTAAAAACGCTTTGGTTCTGGTGTAAACTGCTGGCATATTAGTCCTTCCGCAATGTACATATCCGTAGGAAGCGATGCCGGCTTGATATGTAAATTCTGTGTAGTTAGGTCCCATATCGGTGACCATCAGAGGACCGCCTGAGTCCCCTCTACAGGTATCGACTCCTCTTGGACTACCGGCACATATTTGGAGCTCACTGTTGACCCTCACGTTTCTAAACATTCTATCGCACCTATTTGAGTTCACTGTTATGATGTCGCCGTGCTTCAGTACATCTCCCTCTGTTCCCCAGCCGGCTATTTTAAACTTGGTTATCGTCGAGGAGAGTTCGTTTTGCAGGAGACAAATCGGCTTGATTCCGGCACTAAAGCTGGGGGAATAGAAATTGTTTATCAGGCAGTGTTAAAAAATTACAAAAAAAACAATAAGGGAAGCTAGCTAATCCGAAATCCAGAAATATATAAAAAATAATATTCCTAAGAGAAGAAGGTAAAATTTAAAAAAGCAACGAACTTATAATTTTTGTTTCCAGTATTTTTGGAGCTATAGAATATAATTGTCCGATCAGGCTTGTTCCGACTTATGTACTATCTTCAGTAGTTTCTACCCGATAGCTTCACAACTAAGAGACTAGTTTGCGTAGAAACGGACAGACAGACGGACAGAAGGACAGACGGACAGACGGACAGACGGACAGACGGACAGACAGACAGACAGACGGACAGACGGACAGACGGACGGACATGCATGGCTAGATCGATTCGTCTAGTGATGCTGATCAAGAATCGTAATTATTAATTCCACTTGTTTTCTGTTATCATATTGGCCCTTCTTGAAAGCATGATGTTTCCAAATCATTACTCACCGTACTGGCATTTTGAGTCGCAGCAGGGCGATGTCGTTCTGATACATTTCTAACGAGCCCCTTCCGTACTGCTCATGCACAAAAAGCTCCTCCACGTCGATGACCAGATAGGGGTCAGTACATCGAATGCGTAGATCAGTGCATTGCGAAATATTCTCTGGAGTGTTTTCGATATTATGCCCGCCTAAACCCACACTTTGGAGGTCCAAGTTAACCGGCATGGCAGACACACAGTGGGCTGCGGTCAGAACATAACGATTGTTGATCAGGGATCCCGCACACGAAGATACAATCTGCGAAGTTGACCTATCCAGATACAGGAGCTTTGCCATCCAGGGGAACTCATTGGCCTCCGCTGCTATGCCCTTCGCAATGCGAAAATCAGATGTCCTCGATTCGCACATATCTGTAGATGGGAGCTCATTACCAGACTTGGGACAGCATATCATTTGCGGCCCCGGATATTGCCAGACACTAATGCCATATTCCGTCCTCATTTGTCTCGTCCATTCGGTGTTATACAAGTGGGGGCAGTGATCTAGTCTGATATGTTTTTCATCCGGTTGGCAATCTAAAAAAGGTAGAAATCTTTTATGACTTACTCGAAACTCAGCGAACCGATTTTTTTTTTGAGATGGCATATCAATTTCATTTTTGGCCATATGATACAAAAACTTGAAGGCTTTAAAAAAATATTTTAAAAATGAGTTGTACAAATATTTTCACAAAAAACCCCCTGTGATAAAGCCCTTGGAATTTTAGCTTATCAGTCTACTTAATGTCTTTCAGCTACACAAAATATTCCTAGTGCCGCCAAAATTTTAATTTATTTTGAGGTTTCTAATAGAACCGTTAAAAAACCGTCGACAATAATTACCATTTGGAGCCGGATTCGCCAGAAGGTAAGCCGGAATCAAGAGCAAAGTACCAACTCTCAACAAAAAGAACATGTTTACCCGTTGCGCTTTAAAATAAGACTGATTTCTAAAACACCACCAGCGGCTATTTTATATACTTCGCAATCTTTTTCGGCACAAATGAAATTATTCAGAACCATATCAGAACGGAAGTCTACATAAAAAAGTCGTTAAATTTGTACATTTTTATCAGCTCTCTCTACAAAAAGAGATCCAAGTATTCAAACTTAAAGTTCAAACAAAATTTGAATATTAATTTATCTTTATGATTCATTACTTTTAAGAAAACTGTTGAAATGTAATAATAGAAAAGATAGTAATACGCGTTACTCGTAGAGTAAAAGGGTATATTGTATTCGGGGCAAAGTGAAGTAAAAAGAATATAAACTCCTGATCAGGATCACTAGCTGTGTCGATCTAGCCAAGTATAACTTAAAATCTTAAAATCAATGGGCTTAACTATTTTTAAATTGTTTCCCGCCATTGGTTTGAATTTGGTTTCTTAGCCAACGTTCCAATTTCCATAGTCAAGATGAGGAATTCAGAGTTGCTCTAAAAAAACATCACCAAACTATTGCTTAAAAAATTCTTTTGGGAATGGCAAACCATTCTTTTGACGGATGCTAGATCTGTCATGCCATGAATGGACCCAGAATACATGGATCCTGACAACGAACGTACGTTCGGTGAGTTTTCTGTCACCTTTGATATCGTCAGTTATCATTTAAAAGTCTAACAAAATGGGAGACGGTCACAAAATAGTCGCTGAGTTCAAACGATTGCTAGGTATTCGTAGCTAGTATTCCTGAAAATATTATTAAATATTATTTCACCTGCAGCTGAACGTCGCTGCTCGAAATATCTTATAGCGTACAAAAATGGCTACGAAACAAGGGCACAGGAAATTTTGAAGTGTTTGAAGAGCCATGAGGATCGTGCAAGAGAAGCTGTGACTGCTTTAGAAAAGGATTTGGAGAAAAGTAGAGCTGAGCTACTAATACTTGAGGAAAAAGCAGAGGCCCTAAAGGCATTGGAAAACTATTTGAACGAAAAATACAAAAAATAAAGAGCCTATTTAAAATACCATCCCTGTGTTTCAGTTCCGCGTTCCGCGAACCGCTTCGTGGCGCTACCTTGAGTGCCGAAAACAGCTGATCCGGGCTGCTGAATTCCGGGCGACGCGCTGCTGGTCAATAAATAAAAGCGAACTTTTGTTATAAACCCATAAACTTTTGCATGCCCGGCACCTGAGAGGCGAAATCCAGCAGCATGGGCATCCTCGAGAAGATTGCGGAAATCGAGCGCGAAATTGCGCGGACGCAGAAGAACAAAGGTTAGCCAAGTTTGCCGCGCTGGCCAGAGGGAACTGGGAATTTAGGTTAGGATTCGATTCTGGCCGGGAGTTGCTAAGCTGTTTTTTACCCTCTCTTCTTTCAGCCACCGAGTACCATTTGGGCCTGCTGAAGGCCAAGTTGGCCAAGTACCGCTCCCAGCTGCTGGAGCCGTCTAAAAAAGGCGAAAAGGGCGATGGCTTCGATGTGCTCAAAAGTGGAGATGCCCGGGTGGCTTTAATTGGCTTTCCCTCCGTGGGCAAGTCCACAATGTTGTCCACACTGACCAAAACGGAATCGGAGGCGGGTGAGTTGGTGGGATATATAAATATAGATAATCCCCCTTATAATTTTCACACCCCTTCCTGCCAGCCAACTATGAGTTCACCACCTTAACCTGCATTCCGGGCGTCATCGAGTACCAGGGTGCCAATATCCAGCTGCTGGATCTGCCTGGTATTATCGAGGGCGCCGCCCAGGGCAAGGGGCGTGGTCGCCAGGTGATCGCCGTTGCGCGTACCGCCGATCTGGTGCTGATGATGCTGGACGCCACCAAGCCGAATGTCCATCGGGAGCTCCTCGAACGGGAGCTGGAGTGCGTGGGCATACGGCTGAACAAGCGCAAGCCCAACATCTACTTCAAGCAGAAGAAGGGCGGCGGCCTGAGCTTCAATGCCACCTGTTCGCTGACGCGTTGCAACGAGAAAATGGTCCAGACCATCCTGCACTCCTTCAAGATCTTCAACGCGGAGGTCCTGTTCCGCGAGGACTGCACCGAGGACGAGTTCATCGACGTGGTCACCGCCAATCGTGTGTATCTGCCCTGTCTGTATGTCTACAACAAAATCGATCAGATTTCCATCGAGGAGGTGGACCGCCTGGCGCGCCAACCGAACTCAATTGTGGTCAGCTGCAACATGAAGCTCAATCTGGACTACATGCTGGAGGCGCTCTGGGAGGCGCTGCAGCTCATCAGGGTCTACACAAAGAAGCCGGGCGCTCCGCCGGACTTTGACGACGGATTGATTCTCAGAAAGGTAAGATATTATTTTATTAAAATTCCTATTTAATCTCTGACCTCTTATCCTTTAGGGCGTCAGTGTGGAGCACGTGTGCCACGCCATCCATCGCACGCTGGCCGCTCAGTTCAAGTACGCCCTGGTGTGGGGCACTTCCACAAAATACTCGCCGCAGCGCGTCGGAATCGCCCATGTAATGGCCGACGAGGACGTCATCCAGGTGGTAAAGAAGTGAAGATTGTTGCAGATGAAATATATATTCTATGCTATAACTAAAACCGAAAGGCTGTCTAATGTCTTTGGCATGAATGGATTCAATGAATTATTTTGAATTTTTTGAGAATTAATTAGAATTTTGAGTTTAATAGAATTGAATGAATTTAAATTTTGAGTTTAATAGAATTGAATAACTGAATTCCGAAATAATTCAAACGACAATTTCTTTTGAAGAAGAAAGTCCCATAATTTTGTGATTGAATCTGCCTGAACTTTATTTACTAAGCAGTTAACATCGATTTGTTAAAAATGTTCCACTTTTTGTTCTCAAAAGAAAGCACAAAAAATCTGGCAAATTCACAAAATTCATAAAAATGATTCATTCAATCCGAAATGAATTAGAGAAACATTCAATTTATTTCACATTTTTATTTTAAAAAGACTACTGTGATATTTTGTTTTAAACGTCAAAAATAACGTTCTTTTTACTCTTGTATATGCATTTCAACAAATCTGGAAAGCAAATTAACTGTTATTTGTTCATGTCTATAAAGTGCATAAAAAGCAGTTAAATTGTTGATTAAAATATGTAAAAACCTCAGTAGGCCTTTTAAAATAAAAATCTCAAACAATGATTATTTTTGGTCCCTGAATTAAACAAATCAGAAATTTCATGGCATACTATGCTATAACTAAAACCGAAACTCCCTCGAATGTCTCTAGTACATAACGATTTATTCAAAACTTGAAAACAACTCCACTCTCACTTGGCCGCTGCATTGCTGGCGGAATTTGCGGCCGCCGCATAGGATTTATTCATCAGGGCCGAGATGTTGGAGAAGGGCGTTGGACCGCTGCTAATCCTCTGGGGTTCCACCGACGGCAGCGGCGGATTGTCGATCCGCTCGAAAACGTTGGTCGCGTCCCGCAGTCGATAGCGCCTGAGGTTCAGATAGTGCTCCTTTTGCTCCTCCACGCGCTGGTGCAGCTCATGCAGACGTCCCGCCAGCGAGATGAAGCTCTCGTTCAGCTGGCGAAAGCCTCGCTTCAGATCCTCGGGCGAAATACTCTGCGGATTGGACAGCGCGTGCATGTGGCGTTCGGTCAAAGCGATCTGCTGGCGAAAGGCGATCAAATCCTGCTCGTACTTGGCCACCAGGCACTGAAAGTACTGGAAGGGAGCGCTGTGCTCGAACTGCAGGCCCGCGGGCGTGTCCTGGGTGCGCTGGGCCATCTCCAAAGATTGAATCGCCTTGGCGGTCTCCTGACGCATCAGACGAATCTGCTGGTTGTTGCCCTCCACCGCATTGGCCATGTTCTGCAGGGCCCACTTCAAGTTGGCGATCTCGTGGGTCACATTCGTGAACTTGGAGGTGGAAGTGCGGCCAATGTCCGAGGAGATGGTCTTCTGCTGCTTGATGTACGCTTTCAAGGCGTCCACCGTCTTGACTATCTCGTCGGGCACTTGGGTCTCCTTGATCTGGAGGAGAACTATACGATTTAGTTACTTAGTTCCTTTGCTATACTGCTTATACATACCTTAATCCCATTCTGCTTGTTATCCCCCAACTTGGGCTGCGTGGCACTCACATCAATCCCGCCCAGGCCCACAAAAGTCGACGTTGCCGGGGCAGCTGGCTTGCCAAAGATTCCTCCTCCTCCGCCAATAGCTGTCGTTGCGCTGGTGGTGCCCAGTTTGAGGCCCGTGTTGAAGGGCTGTGCCGTGGCCGTCGTGGTGGTGGTGTTAAAGTTCAAACTCGCCGCCGTGGTGGCCTGTGGCTTGGCGAAGGCAAAGGATCCGATGCCGGTGGATCCCAGTGCCGATGGCATCGCAGCTGCAGATGTTGTGGCTGTGGTTCCGAATCCAAAGGCCGGCGGTGCGGTGGTCGGAGCACTTGTGGCCGGCGTGGCAAAGGAGAAGGTGGGCGCCACGGTGCCCACGGCGGGTGCAGGTGCTCCAAAGGCCGACGCTTGGGTGGCAGCTGGGGCTCCAAAGGCGGGAGTGGCTGCAGCCGGGGCTCCAAAGGCGGAAGTGGCTGCGGCTGGAGCTCCAAAGGCGGGCGTAGCAGCGGGTGCTCCAAAGGCGGTAGTAGATGCAGGTGCTCCAAAAGTACTTGCTGCAGCTGGAGCTCCAAAGGCGGGCGCTGCGGCGGGGGCGGTGCCAAAAGCAGGCGTGGCCGCCGGAGCTGCGAACAGGGAGGAGGCAGCCGGAGCAGCTCCGAAGGACGGCGTGGAGGTGGCGGCTCCGAAGGATGGTGGCGGAGCAGTCGTCGTCGCCGGTCGCGCGCCAAAAGCAAAAGCGCCGGGTGCTGCAGAGGCGCCGCCAATCGGGGCGTTCGTGTTGGGCGTAAACATCTCGGGAAACCCCTCTAAACGACTTGCACAAGAATTTTAAATAGTTAGATGTACTTTACTGCTGCAAAATGCCGAAATTATTTTGTTTAATGTGCGAACGCATCGAGAGTGGAACTGTTTATTTAGAGATGGCAATATCGATAGTATCGATAAGAAACGAAAACATCTAAATTTAAAATAAAAGAAATAAAAATACAAAATTAGCTTAAACAAAACTGTAATTTATAATCAAAAATATACAAAAATTAATTATTTCAAGTTTAGTTTTATCAAAAGTTTATCTTTCTACGCCTTTGTGAGTGTGGTGAATTGTGCTAATGTTAAACATGGTTGTAATTTGATATCAAAACGATAGTTTCTATACAATATTACAAAGAAATAAAATATTTAGTACAAATTAATTGTTGGTGGTTATTTAAATATTAATAGTTTACTTTTACTAAAATTAAGCAAGTAAATTTAATTTTTGAATGAAAATTACTAATATTAAATCGGTTACAAATTAAAAAATTATGGTCAGAATTTTATTTCTCATTTTTCATGGACATACGTTTCACGAAGCCTTGTCCGCAAAAAAAAGGGAGATTTAATGGGCGTTAAATAAATATAAATATTAACAAAAACCCATCGAGTTCTTATCGAGCTCTGTCATCTCTGAAAGTTTCCCATCATCCAGCCTTGTGACACGCTGCGCACACACACCACCAGGTCGCTGAGGTGAGTTTGCGTGTGTGTGACTTCGTCATATGACATTTTTCACAGTTCGTCGTCGATTTTGATTTTGTCGCACTTGCTTTTTTCGACTTGCACAGTACACCACGTAGAAGTTGGGGAATTATGGCCAGCCAGACGCAGGGAATCCAGCAGTTGCTCGCTGCCGAGAAAAAGGCAGCCGAGAAGGTCGCCGAGGCCCGTAAACGTGAGTTTTTCCATTCGCGAAAATATATTTTCCATTCCCAATTGGAAGAAACGGCAGGGCGAAAAAGTAACTGCGCTTTTTTCACCACTCCACCGCCTCCATAATCGCCGTTGTGTGTGGGTCACATGATGTGGTGGAAAAAAGTAAATACAAGTCGAACTTCTATAACTCGTAATTCTTTGTAATAAAGCTTTCCAATTAACTTATATTCAGTGAATATAGAGATTATAGATATAGATTGATTCATTTCTATAACCCATATTTATTGTGGGAGTTATGTGTCCAAGTTATGGAAGGTCGACTGTATTAGGGGATCTTGAGTTCCACTGACTTTTCATCTGGATTTCTGGGTAATCCCGCAGGCAAGGCAAGGAGGTTGAAGCAGGCCAAGGATGAGGCCACCGAGGAGATTGAGAAATTCCGTCAGGAGCGCGAGCGCGCCTTCAAGGAATTCGAGGCCAAGGTGAGTTGGATGGGCCCCCTATAATCGTATAATCCCTATAATAATCCCCAATTCCAGCACATGGGCAGTCGCGAGGGCGTGGCGGCCAAGATCGATGCGGATACCCGCGTCAAGCTGGCCGACATGGACCGGGCTATTCAGACCCGCAAGGAGCCCGTCATCCAGGAGATCCTGCAGTACGTCTACAACATCTCGCCCGAGGTCCACAAGAACTACAACCACAAGTAAACTGGCCCCTGTGTGCTGTAAATTCAATGTCCACGTTCAACTCTAATCCATAATTTAGACCCGTAATAATAGTGGTTATATCTTACTGAAAACACTGCTGTATTATTATTCCATACATTAAAGTGAGAATTCGTTGTTGTTCCATGTAAAAATAGCGAAAATATTAGTTCGTGTACCCATCCGCTCGGGATTGTATTATCTTTGTTTTGTGTTTTGCCCAATACACGTTGTTGTTTAATCCGAAAAGTCATGTGTTTCAATTGTTTTCCTGATTTTGGTTTTGCACAGATTTTCTATTTCTGCAAGGTAGTCAGCTGCTACATGTGATAAGATTTTTCAGTGGGTGGGTTTTATCGGCCTACAACACTGAAACAAAACGATAGTCACGACTCTGGTATGAAAAAATTAAAGAGTTAGTTAAACTAAAGAAGGTTGTTAAAATCTATTGTGAATTATATTATTATTTATAACCATTTTCATATATTTAAATAAATTACACTAGTTTACAGCCGAAATGCTCCCCAGCAATTGATGGCAAATTCTGTTAGATTTGGATCCCTAGATCACGAAAATAGCACTAAAATTTTTTTCGATGGCACAGTTTTTTTTTAAAGATTTTTTAAAGTTTGAAATGTTAAATTTCGGACTTTTTTCGAATTTCTTCTTATATCTCGGCAGATATCCACTCGGTTGGGCCAGTTTTAGTTTTATTTTAAAGTCAATAGATCAGAGCTTAACTTTGCCATACAGATCAATACGATTGGATGAGTAATGGCAGCGCAGAAGCTTGACAAAGATGAAAAATGAGTTTTTTGGTCGACTGTAAGTCGGCTGTACATATCGTAAAAACTCGAAATAAATCCGTTGAAAAATCATAACGAGTACAAACATAAAGTTTGCATCCTACCAAATAAAACAAGCCGGATATGGCCCAAATCCATGGAAAACTGGATTTATGGTGGATTTTTAAAGTTTGGATTTTTTCACTTTTTTCGGTTGACAGAGTCCAAATTTAAGATTTATCATAGGCGGCGACATGTAAACAAAAATAATTGGTGCTGGCAGCCGGGTCACTAAATAGCTAAATCAGATATTTAAAAGCTAGAAAAATGGTTAAAGTGAATTTAATTTTTTAATTAAGGTTACTTTTTTCATAAGAATGAACTATCCAAATGGATAGTACTTAGTTAAAAATACTCACAGTCATAACGCAAGCAATTTTATATTTTTAAAGGAATTTTCAGAAATTAAATTTATTTTATAATTTTCTAGCTTTTAAATTTAGCTATTTTTTGACCCGGCTGCCGTCACCACTCATTTTTGTTTACATGTCGCCGCCTATGATAAATCTTAAATTTGGACTCTGTCAACCGAAAAAAGTGGAAAAATCCGAACTTTAAAAATCCACCATAAATCCAGTTTTCCATGGATTTGGGCCATATCCGGCTTGTTTTATTCGGTAGGATGTAAACTTTAAGTTTGTACCCATTATGATTTTTCAACGGATTTATTTCGAGTTTTTACGATATATACAGCCGACTTACATTTGACCAAAAAACACATTTTTCATCTTTGTCGAGCTTCTGCGCTGCCATTACTCATCCAATCGTATTGATCTGTATGGCAAAGTTAAGCTCTGATCTGTTGACTTTAAAATAATACTAAAACTGGCCCAACCGAGTGGATATCTGCCGAGATATAAGAAGAAATTCGAAAAAAGTCCGAAATTTAACATTTCGAACTTTAAAAAATCTTTAAAAAAAAACTGTCCCATCGAAAAAAAAATAAGTGCTATTTTTGTGATCTAGGGGTCCAGCACTAACAGAATTTGCCATCAATTGCTGGGGAGCACACCAAGAATATTATTTTGTAAACTAGTGTTATCAGCATGTGACCAATAATACAGTCACTGAAATGATAAATTAATTGCTTTATGTTAAACTTTATGTAAAGATTTTACCCAATGGTAACTATAAAATATTTGGTTTTATTACAATTTCAAGCAAAACTAAAGAACTTTTCGAAGAACCTAATAAATCCGCTGAATTTTTGAGAGCCTTATCAAACTATCTAACTTTTGAATTGGGCGCCCAAGTATCGATATATAGTGGAATACCAATTGATGGTTTCCCACCACTGAAAAATTTAGCAGTTTATCACAGTACTTTGGCAAAAACGGTTTTTTGCTCTCGGTTCTCCACTCGGTTCTCGATTAAATCAACGGAAATTGATTGATAATTAGAAAATAATACAAGGGGTGCAAAGTGCAATAATGAGATGTGATATTAGATAGTAGTTTATTAAGATGAAAGTTGATTGCTTTGACCTCGCACAGAATTTTGGCAACTAACGCACACAGATGCAGGTGTCTTGTGAAAGCGGCCAAGAAGAGGAAGAAAGGAGAACGATTTAGCCATATGGGCTAAATTTAAAATCTGCTCACCAAACAAGATGCTAAATTTAGGCAATGCCAAGGTTGCCGCTCTGGAGGAAGCCACCTCACCACCCCCCTTTTCCAAGGACGAGAGCTTCCAGCTGTTGGAGAGAAGCTCTAGTCCCCCCGCCGCCCCCCTGGAACCACCCTTCACCACCCCCCTCGCACCATTCGATATGGAGCTGATGAAACGACACAATCTCCACGAGCGACTAACGGGAAAGGAGAGTTTCTGGCGGGGAAGAAGGGGTTCCGGTTCGGGATCGGGATCCCAGAGATTCGTGGACCAGGAGAAGCTATCATCATCGCGTGAATCACTCAGCATCGCCGACAAGAGAGCCAGATTTGCAGAGAGGTAAGCTTAGCTTTTACAAAAGCACAAAAGAGCGGGAAACCCCATTCAGACCTTTTCCGGGCCGAGGAAGTGCCCATTAAAGTTAATTGCAGTTGTCTGCTTTTTGTTGTAATTTTTCTGTAATTGAGTTCTGTGAGGTATACAGGGTGTCTTAATTGATAAATGATAATTATCAAGAACTATGATTATTTAATTTAATAATTATAAAACGGTTTTCCACTATAAAGAAATAAAATATTTTTTATATATATGTATATGTATATAATAAATATTTTTTATAAAAAAAAAGTTGTATATTATACGATAAAATATATAGCAATTGAAATTACAAGTTTTAATGTAATATAATTTTTTAAAATGTTTTTTTCTCTATTATGTTTTTATTTTTAAATGATCCAGTTGAAGTTATTTTTTGATATTTGTATTTCTTGGGCACTATTTCAAACAAAAAAAAATCAATCTCCAATTCCTTGTGCCGAATTCTAATCACCCTATATTGCTTATCTTTTATTCAGTCCAAACATAAACACTAGCTGAAAAAAGTACATTTGCTCAGGCACATGAAGTGCGATTCTGTGTATTCAACCAATATTTGGTTCGATTGTTCACTTTTGTCTAATATTTTTGGTTCGGCATGATTTCAATAATTTTAGTGAGTCATGGAAGGTGATTCCCCTGCTACACAGACCATTTGATATGTATGTATGAATATGTATGAATGTTTCATAGAAAATTGAGTAATTAGTAAATACCAATAGAGCTAATTCATTTGCTCGTATTTATTATCGACTCAATTTGTTATCATAAATAATAGAAGTAACGTACTTTGATATTTAGCAACCACTATGTTTCATTGAAAAATTAGTATTTAGTAATTACCAATAGAGCTAATTGGTTTTTACATTTATTATTTGTTATCATGAATAATGGAATTCCTTTCCCCTTAGTGGGAAATGGTAAATGACTACTTTGCTCTCATTGTAATGTGCACACAATCATAATCCTGTATTTACATTTAAACTTGATAGTGTGTAGGTATAGTGCACTTGACATCTGAATGATCAGTCGGTGTCTGGGGCTTAAGTAAACATGTGCTCAAAGCTCTCTCAAGAGACGGTCTTCTCTCTCAAAAATAAACAGCTGACTTATGGGGTATATATACAAATATACTATGGGTAATCCCAGGGGGTTGGGGTGTACTAAGTCCCCACCCGGCAAACTGCTCAGCTGGTTGCCCGCTCTCCTCAGTTTGTTGTCGTTGCTGCTGCGCGTTGGTCGCCTCTCATTCCTCTCCAAACTTATTTGTTGGTTGCCATTGCCAACGTTCGTGGACTTTAATTTAGTGTTTATGAAATATTTGCTCGGACAAGAGGTGAAAATTTCGACCAAGAATTTTCCGCGGTCAATGTGATTAAATCAGCTGGTAGGTCACGAATTTAAGATCTGTAACCGAAGATAATTCGATCACCTCTCAAGGAAACGGGTTTTTTGCCATATTTCCGTGTGTATTGTAGCATTAATCATCGTTTCGGGAGAAAACCAAAAGACAGTATTTTCTTTATCTGTGTGGTGTATCGCGCATCGTTTTTTGTGTACCTTAAGTATTACGATCTGGGCGGATGAATAAGCCTTTGATGCATATAATGCCTATATGATCGGTGGCATTTTAGCATGAACATTTAAATTATATAAGCGGTTTTCTGCCACCTTTCGCCGCTGCAGAAATATAACCGAAAAAAAACAAACCCCACACATGTTTAATAAATTAATGTCTCTCTCACTCTCTTGGCCTTGATTAAATCAAATGCCGAAAATTTCAACGTGTGGGCCTAGACAAAATTAAACCGCCATCAAACCGTTTGTATGTAAATTTTAATAATATTTTTCATCAAAGAAGTTGAAGCTAATTATGAGTTGTGTGAAGGCCGAAAAAGTGTAAAATGCTCGATGAACTAAAAAGCTCGGACGAATAATAGTACAAAAGAGAACGTAGCAACAATAAAGGTTAACAAAGAATAAGATTTATGATTAGGGGAGGATTAGGGTTTAAGGTATTGAAGAATGGATGTTTCGATGTGTTCCCATTAAAAACGCAGTATTTAAGTATAAAGCTGATGTGTCTTAGATAAGAAAATCATTACACTTCATACTTAAGTCTAAAGTCAGGCTGTTACACTTCATAAGTCAGACGTTCAGCTTGGACGCTTATCAGTTGAATTATTTTTTTATATTATATAATTCATTACTTGCTTACTTAATTCATCCACAATGCATTCTCTAATATGCAATTTTATTCACAAAGATTACTCATTTCTTTGCACTTTAAAGTTAGAATTATTCTATATCGATTAAAGCAATGAATCATTAGAAATCGCATCACATGAATGTGTTTTTTAGCATACAAATATCAAATGTTTGTATGTAACGTAAATATTGTTTGTAAAAGTAATAGCTTAGCGCGAGCCACTGCTCTGTGTTTTGAGCAAATTAGACCAAAGACGACTAAAACATATGTTGAGATTTTATACTTTCCAATAAACACACTGTGTAAACACTTAATTGCTGGGATTAATAGAGCAAATGTTAACTGAGGTCATCTTGTGCCTTCCTTCCGCCTGGCATAAATGTCTCATTAAATGGGGTAGCTCGTTAAATTCCAGTAGCTTTGGCTCTCCCAGGAGGTGACCTAAATATGTTATTGGTGTTTTGATGGGATGTCCGTCCCATTAGGAGCGTTCCGCACGACAGGAGTCGCCGCCTCGGGAAATTAAACGTGTTTTGCTCCCGTTAACTGGGTTCAAACTGTTTCACATTAACTTTACCGGCTGGATGAAAGCATTTCCGAGTTAACCATGAAATCGGTTTATTTTTTTTAGTAATGGAAGAACAGTAAACCATAAAAAACTAAGTGAGATTTTCTTAAGTAATTGAAAAACTTATTTGTGCTCTACAGTTAATTATTTAAAAAGAAAAAAATTAATTTTGTTTTTAATCGGGAAACCACAAAATTAAATTGTTAAAATAATTGAATAATCATCATCGTCGTTTCCTCTTGGGGTGCACATTTATTTCCAATTTTTTTATTGGAAGCGTTTTTAGAACTTATGATTAAATTTTGAAATCGAATGCTGTTTTTTATTCTACCAATTCTTTTTTTAGTTTAACAGCACAACAGCTTTAGGGTACTTTAGTCTCAGCTAAGAATGTTTATCTCCTAGCTTTCAAACTAAACATTATCTAACCAGGTAAATAACCTAATTAACCTTATCTACCACCGTCTATCCCGTAGCAACGCCCCCACGCTCCAACTGCAAAACGCTGTCGAGCCCCGGGCCAATGGCAAAAAGCCCACTGGGGACAGGACCAACCCATCGAATCCAGCCGAGCCTCTTCTGCCAATGACTGATCCGGATTTTCTGAAGGGCAACGGCAGCGGCGTCTACGATGATCGCGAGTGCAGCTGTCCGAGGGAGTTCTACCAGCGGGCCGAGATCAACTCCTCGCTGTTCTTCGAGGACTGCATCCGGTCCATTGACTTCGTCCTGGCCTACAGGACCAGTGCCCACGAGCCCACGGAGGTGGAGAACACGGAAAAGCGTCGTGTCTTCGAGGCGAATCTCATTAGCCAGGGTCTGGAGGTCGAGGCCAGCCAAAAGGACCAAATCTGGTTCGTTAAGGTGAGTAAGATAGTTGTAAAAAATATTCCAAATAATTTTTATTTAATATCTTCAGATCCATGCTCCTTTGGAGGTCCTGCGGCGGTATGCGGAGATACTTAAGCTGCGCATGCCCATGAAGGAGGTGAGTCTACATAGTTTTTATTATCTAAAAAATTATAATTTTATAGCATACTTTTAAGCCGTTTAAAAAATTCCAAAAAATTCGTTTTTTTTTTAAATTTTTTAATTTATTTTTAATTATTTTACATTTTATATGATTTTAGTCGTTATGCAATTTGGGCATATATGAAAGATCGAATCGCCTACGAAATGCGGCCAAATACCTGTCCAATAAGGTTGGCCAAAGCGTTGAAGTTGAACCAGTTAAATATTTTATTATTAATCCCCTAAAAATAATCTTAAATTATCTTTTTTCGTTTAGCTTCTGCTGTGAGTTTTTTACAGATCTAACTAAAATCCCCAGTCTAACCTTGATAAATTATAATGAAAATATAAAGTAGAACAAGCCAGCTTGAATGTTATTTTGATTGTCATATTTCTAGGCTCTTGTTTAATGTAACTTTAACTCTTTTAGATTCCTGGCATGTCCGTGGTTAATCGGTCGACCAAAAGCGTGTTTTCTAGTCTCAAAACTGTTTTCCAATTCTTCCTGCGCAACATCTACGTGGACGAGGATATTTTCCCGAAAAGAGCGCATCGATTCACCGCCATTTACAGTCGAGATAAGGAGTATCTGTGAGTGGAAAAATAAATTTTATTCAAATTTGATTAATTAATAATTTGATAATATTATTTCCTGACAGCTTTGATATCCGACAGGATTGCTTCTTTACCACCGCCGTCCGTTCCCGCATCGTTGAGTTTATCCTAGATCGCCAGCGATTTCCTGCCAAGAATCAACATGACATGGCCTTTGGCATTGAACGACTGATTGCCGAGGGCGTCTACTCCGCTGCCTATCCGCTGCATGATGTGGGTAACAGATTATATCTATATTAATTTATAAAACCATGTATTTGCCTGCTTAACACAGGGTGAAATAACAGAGACGGGTACAATGAGAGCGCTTCTTTACAAACATTGGGCCTCGGTACCCAAATGGTATCGCTATCAACCCCTGGACGACATCAAGGAATATTTTGGTGTGAAAATTGGTGAGCTATAATAATTTAAAATTAAATAATGAAAAACTAATGATGTTTAATCCACCTTTAATAGGTTTATACTTTGCCTGGCTGGGCTACTACACCTACATGTTGCTGCTGGCCTCGATTGTGGGTGTGATTTGTTTCCTATACTCCTGGTTCTCTCTCAAGAACTATGTGCCTGTGTGAGTTGTCTGTAATTATTCTTATTTTGTTATCTAATAGTTGATTAATTTTCCAGTAAAGACATTTGTCAAAATGCTTATACAAATATAACGATGTGTCCCCTTTGTGATTGGTGCAACTTCTGGGACCTAAAAGAGACCTGCAACTATGCCAAAGTCACGTACCTCATTGACAATCCCAGTACCGTGTTCTTCGCCGTTTTCATGTCTTTTTGGGCCACCTTGTTCCTGGAGCTGTGGAAACGCTACTCCGCCGAGATAACCCATCGATGGGATCTGACGGGATTCGATGTGCACGAAGAGCATCCGAGGCCACAATACTTGGCCCGTTTGGAGCATATACCGCCAACGAGAGTGGATTATGTGACCAATATCAAAGAGCCAACGGTTCCATTTTGGCGCATGAAGCTGCCAGCCACTGTATTCAGTTTTTCGGTGGTGCTGCTTCTGATTGCCCTGGCATTTGTGGCCCTTTTGGCCGTGGTTGTGTACCGAATGTCCATGCTGGCGGCCCTAAAGGTCGGTGCTAGTCCAATGACCACCTCTAGTGCCATTGTCCTCGCCACAGCATCGGCAGCCTTTGTGAATTTGTGCCTGCTCTATATACTTAACTATGTAAGTGAATAGTAGGTGAAATCTTTTAATGAAATATTTTTTTAATTATTTAAATTATCCTCTTAGATGTACAACCATTTGGCCGAGTACCTAACTGAGTTGGAAATGTGGCGCACACAAACCCAATTTGATGATTCGCTGACCCTCAAAATTTATCTGCTGCAGTTCGTCAACTACTATGCCTCCATTTTCTACATAGCTTTCTTCAAGGGCAAATTCGTGGGCCATCCGGGACAGTACAACAAACTATTTGACTATCGTCAGGAGGAGGTGAGTCCTTAAATTGAAATAATATACATATTTTATTAATTAACCGATTTCCATATTTTTTAGTGTTCTTCTGGCGGCTGTTTGACAGAGCTTTGCATCCAGCTAGCCATCATAATGGTGGGCAAGCAAGCATTCAACACTATTCTTGAGGTCTATCTGCCCATGTTCTGGCGCAAGGTTTTGGCCATTCAGGTTGGCCTATCGCGACTTTTTAACAACACCCCCAATCCGGACAAAACGAAAGACGAACGCTGGATGCGGGATTTCAAGCTACTGGACTGGGGTGCCCGAGGTCTGTTCCCCGAATACTTGGAGATGGTCTTGCAGTACGGGTTTGTGACCATATTCGTGGCCGCCTTTCCCCTGGCTCCATTCTTTGCTCTGCTCAATAATATCCTGGAAATGCGACTGGATGCCAAGAAACTTTTGACCCACCACAAGCGTCCAGTATCCCAGAGAGTTAGAGATATAGGTGTGTGGTATCGGATTCTCGACTGCATAGGAAAGCTTAGCGTGATCACAAATGTAAGTAAAATCGGAAAATCCAATGGATCTTAAGATTTAACATATTTTTTTTACATCCTTTAGGGATTCATTATTGCCTTTACCTCCGACATGATCCCGCGTTTGGTATATCGACATTATGTCAACAAAAATGGCACTTTGGATGGTTACCTTAATTTTACACTATCCGAGTTTAAAGTCGCTGATTCACCCACCTTGAATAGCTTGGCTGGCGATCTCTCCAACATAACCACGTGCAAGTGAGTAGAATATAATTATAAACTTTTATTAGATAAACTCTATTACTCATTGTTTTTTAATTATTTCCAGATACACAGATTTCCGACTACCACCTTCATCTCCGGAGAAATATACGCTAAGCAGCATGTTTTACATCATTTTGGCTTGTAGACTTGGTTTCGTTGTGGTCTTTGAGGTAAAAAATCTTGAGCACTAGTTTCACTATTTTAAGTTAGTCAAAAAAAAGCCAAGAACGTGTTTGATCTTAGTTTCCAAAACGATTTTTATTTATTTATTCCAAAACATATATTCAAGGGCTGTTAGTTAAACAATTAAGGATATATCAAGACTCCAAAGAATTTCAGGCATTGAATGTGTGAATGACATCGCTGGGAATGACTTCGATATTCTCACTGGGCACAGACTTCAGTTTTCGATAGAGAGCATAGATGCCGTAGGAAAATAATGCATTAAGCACTGAAATGTATTTTTAAAGTTATTAAATCTTCCCATTATCAGATCCGAATAGCCCACCTATAAATGTGCCAAAGATTAAGCTTCTAGCTATCCGACGATCCACTGCGGCATCAACTTCATCAATTCTGAGCTCCAGACTCACAAATATTCCCGTTTCAACGGCCATTGAAAGCAAAGAATTTATCAACCAGGGAGCAATACATACGAGTCGTTTCTTAAAATATTTAAAAATTGATTTCAGAAAAATTGTTTTTAATTAAAAAATTTTAAATTATTCACCTGCTTGATGCCATCGACGAGAAGGAAAGCTACCATTAAATTTGTCAATGCCTTTACCCAAATTATAAACGTTGCTGTCATGTAGAAAACCTGCGAGAACTCTCGAACCCACAGATAGTTTACTGTAAAATTAATGTTTAGAAAGCACAACTTGTGTTTCTGAATTTAATTTACCTAATGTGGAAAACAGGGTTCCAATAGGAGTTAAGGCTTCCACTTCGGAATCCGTTTCCCATTTTCCAATATCTATCAAATCGAAGTACAGATAATAGCTAGAGGGTCCCAGTATGCTGAGGGCAATCAATATGTCTCCGCAGGCTATGCAGAGGCCCACCGATGACAGGCTAAAAAGCTCGAAATACTTCATTTTTAACCCGGTTTTTTTTTGGTTACTAAAGAGTTAAACTGAATCCTGATTTATATATTGTATAGTTTTCGTATCCTTTAGTTTGTGTTTCCTTGATTGTAATTTGTTTCCTTGAATATCCTTTTTCTGTAATTTTTAAACTTTTTTCTTTTAACGCGACCGATTCCCTCGAGGTGTTCACAGCTACTAACTAAAGTTTTTGATTCTAAGTAGAACTAGGGCCAATTATCACATTTAGTTTTCGTTTTATTCTATTCATTTATCTTTCATTTTCCCTGCATTTTCTTTCTCTTATGCTGCAAATATCCAAAGTCCATTCAGCGAAGTATGTTGCATGTTTGCTTTCTGTTGCTGTGCCGGTTTTTTGGTTCTAAGGGGTTTCTTTTTTCGAATAGAACTCGACCAATTCGTTCCCAATCACCCACATATTAGGGTTGAGGCTAGCACCTGTCTAAGCTGCCTTTAGCCAATTGCATTTACTTGCCTGGAAAGTTGTCACTACCAAGGCTTCATTTGACCCCAAATTGGGTAGCAGCGTCACGGAAAAAATATTCTAAATCAGGGGCGTGAGATGATGAAATTTCAGCATAAATTAGTTGGAAAGATTACCTCAACATTGATTGGTTTTTTTCGATTTTTGCTTTCAGAACTTTGTGGCTCTGGTGATGATTCTGGTGCGTTGGTGCATTCCGGACATGAGCGTGGAGCTGCGGGATCAAATCCGTCGCGAAGTCTATGTGACCAACGAGATAATCATCGATCAGGAGGCTCACCGGGCGCGATTTGGTATGTTTTTCGATTATTAAATTAATTTTAAATTTTTAATAAAATTTTCTGCATTTTTCAGAGCGAGCCAAGCGAAGCAGTTCGGTGCTTCAGACACCAGTTGACCAGGACATGGATGCTGCCTCCATTCAAGAGCCGAATGCCAAGTTTATTAACATTGAAAAGCTCCTTACTGAAAATCTCACCCAGATCGAAATGGATGCGATTATACATGGCGAAAACCCAATCACAGGAATCTCCGGTGCAGATTGCTTGGATGAAGTGCACAAAAAACTCAGTGACTAAGCTAGAAGTTCGTTAAAAGTGATTCATTATGTTACGGATGTTCCTTTCAGTCACTTAATTATGTCTTAGTTATGACTCCTTAATTGAAATTGAATTATTGCAATTGGTTTGCAATTTGGTTACAAGCTTTACTCATGGTTCATTTGTTTCGTAAGAGCAAAGTTAATATTATCTAGGCTATCCTTTTTTATGACATTTAAATGTGGCTTAGACTTATTTTAATGCAGCCCAAGTAAGTGCCAATATATGAACGAGCACAATTAGCTTAATTTTAAATACTATTGAAAATCATGAAATGTAAAAGGAAATCTCTATAGGACAAATCTCACTCATCTTAAAAACTCAGGCTCTCAAATGACTCGTACATGAACATTTATTTTAGATAGTGTAACATATATAAATGTATTTATTGCATTCATTGAATTGTATATTGATGTTGATATACTGAAATCTCTATTTAATGTTGATTATAAAAAATAAACAAATAGTAAAATACTGGTGTACATGAAAAAAATTATAAAATAGTATTTTTGAAACATTTGGAAATTTAAAAATATTGTTGGTAAGCTATAAGCATTTTTGCTTTTAATTTTAGAGATTTTTTTGGTAATTCCACCATCTAATTAATTAGTTTAAAATCTTCTAAATATTATTTTAATTTAAAATCATTTATTTATTTAATGTAAAAACTATTCTGTAAATTTAATAACATTTTTTTCACTTTTCATACAATTAATGTACATAGGAATTTCGATATGCCCGACTGTTCACATTGTAGCGCCCTGTGACGCCATCAGCCATCCCTGGTCGGCACACAACGACCCCCTTTTTCGCCACCTGGGGGGTGAAAGGGGGGTTCCAAGTGGCGCAACAAGCATGCATTTGGGCCAAGCACATTCGGCGCCACAGCAGGCGACTTCCTCAAGATACAGATATACGGATGAGTGCTCGAGTATCTGACTGCCTTGGGCATATCTGGGTATCTCTCTCTCGAATCGCTCTTTATCGCTATGGCTGCGCATGAGTCGAGACAACGGTGACGTCACTCGAGAAAAGCGTGCGCGCTCTCAGCTGATTTTGACCGCCTGCTACGCGCACATGGCGATATGGCGGTATCGTGAAAATACAACTCGTATACATTTTCATTCGCTTGCCTCGTTTTCCACAGTGCAGAGCAGAGGCTGAGCGAGCGCTTGACTCCTGTTTGGTTAGTCAGTTGGTTTTGTGTTCAGTTTACGTCGCGATTTGGCAGTATAAACATCGCAGGACATCGAGGGACAAGGGACGCGATGCCGGGTTCGATGATATTGGTCCCTGGCAGTGCATTCGTTTATTGCCCCAAGGCGCTGAGACCCTTGGCGGCGTTGCCCTAGGATATCGTATAGAGGTACTCGCCCTGAAGTTCCCACAACTGTTGTCCTGGCAACTGAACGTTCGCAACCAGGATTTGTGGTGGGTCAGGCCTCGACACGCATCTCCGGGTGAGTCAATTAGTTCACTCCAGTCCGCCTTTATTAGCTTCATAATTAAAAAAGCATTCGGAGCTGTCATGCTCAGCCAATTGAGGTTTTGTGGTTTGCTGCATTGCCCATACGCCCCGTGGCCTCATCTTCGCAGTGCCAGAAAAAATAAATCAACAAAATGTATATATAAATTTAATATTTAAAAATAGCCTAAAGGTAAATCCGAAAAATTGCAATTTAAATATTGTTTGTATAAATAATAACTTGTTGATTCAAATGTAGATATTTAAACATTTAGGTAAAAGCCTATCAAAAAATAAACATTTTGTTATTATTTTTAATTATCTTGTTTGCCTTAAAGCTTGTTCTAAAATATTTTAAGCTTTAAAATAATTAAATAATTTATTTTCTAAATTAACCTTTCAGTATCCTTGATTTGGTCTAAGATTGTTGGCAATTATGTTGGGCTTTCCTTGTGCAACTCCCCATCTCCTCATTCCAGATATTGATTTTTAGTGCCGGCGCCGGCAAATACTCGCAGTTGAGCAAATAAAGTTGACGCTGTCTTTGTCCGTCTGCCTTCATTGTCCCGCTCAGGAATTGCAGTGTCCTTTGTGCCTTCTCCCCGGTGGAAGGAGTTTGCCAGGACCTTGGTTCTTTGTGCTGACAGACATTTAGATCCCACTAACGGGCCACCATTTATATCAGTGCAAAATACGCATCAAAAGTTGTATTCCCTTTGCGGCAATAAGTTCCTTGAACTTTCAGAAAAAAAAATAAAGGAAGGGAAAATTCCCCGCGAGTTGCCAAAGAACTTTTGCAGCTCTCATGCTAATGAGATTGATAATTTTATTGATTTAATAATTCCGGCTAAGTGAATCACTCTTTATAATCCCCGCCCGTGATGTTAGGTATTATTTCGATAATTATAATTACTCAGTCGCGTAATGACTTCGATCGTTTATGCTGGGCCATTTTAATTATTTACAATTACACTGGATTTGCTTAGCCGCCAGCTGACGAAAGTCCCGTCTGCCTGTAATTACCCTTGAGGCATATCATGACCAATATTCCACCCAGTCGCCCCAGACCCTATCGCATTACACATGGAACCCCCCGAAGTCGCCAAGTAAGTGCTAAATAATGCACAGAGATTGCAAAGTGTTTCTAGTTTGCTTCTGTCCTGTTCTGTTTGCTCCACTCGGAAGACTCTGGCCTGACATTGAATAATGATGTTGTGAGCTGGCGTTATTAATGCTTTCTGAAGCGTAAATATGAAATTTTTGAATAACATGGGACCATCAAACTAAGTCTGACAACTCACTCAAAGCGAGCATAAATTTTGAAAAGGTACAGGATGCCGGCTTGTTAAATCAATGAAGTGTGTGAAAAATTACGCATACGTCATGTGGTACAGGTCAGGGACTTAGCCACTCCATTTTTCACAATAAAGTCACTTAATTGTAGTAAAGCCGTCTTGTTACCTGCATTCATTTATTTACATTTTCCACTTTCCCCTCCATTTTATTTTTAAACCGTATTGTGTGGAATATTCATTAATCATTAATTTATAAATATTTTTTCACCTTTCAATTTCACTTATCATCATTGAAACCGCTTTAATCTGAATATTAGGAACAAATTGCGCAAATTGAGTATACGCTGCGTTATGAAAACGAACATTTCCGGTGCTCAGTGAAAGAGATTGATATAGGCAGAACGATAAAAACAGATTCGCTAATTTAATTTGGGTCTTCGACATACACACTTACAATACGGGCATGCACGTTTTTCTTCACTTAAAATCCAAGACTTTTGTTTACCAAATAATAGCAAAAACATCAATTGGAGCACCATAAGAAACCATAAGTAATTGTTCGGTTATCAAAATAAAAAAGCCCCAAAAACAACAAGTGAATAATGAACGCAATTTCCTTTCAACTTGGAGCATAATGGGTGGAAATCAAAGAATCGCTGAGTCATAGAAATTTTTGGCCTTTGTATGCACTTCCCAAACTTTGTGTTCATGAAAATTCATATACGTAGGTATGTATATCACTATGGCAGACGCGATTTGCGTGCTTATAAATTAAGGCAACGTCTGTCTCTGTGTATTTTGCCGTCCTTGAGCAGTCCTATAAATAGATGTGCCCCCTGAAGACCCCCCAAAGACAACGTCCGCACCGATGTCGAGTTCCGAGTTCCATTTACACGCCAGGAGACCCTCAATCTGAGGAACCTGCCCCATTTGCCGCTTCTCCCAAGTGCTGGCCATTTTGTTGGTACAATTGTAAAACGTATTTTATGGTAATTTTCACTTCTTATGCTCGAGCCACGCACATTGCCCCGTGATGATTTACGATGCCTCGGATTTTGCAGCAAGGAGTAGATTTGATTACCGTGGTGAAAGCTTATCAGGTTTCGTTTTGGGATAAACAAACCCAATCTGCGTCATTCGATTCCTAATTAGTTTATTTGCCCCCCATTCGCATTTAAATTAGCGATCGCATAAATCCAAGCAGAAAAACAAAAAAACCCAGCATAAGCATATCAAATTGCTAAACATCGTAAAAACATTTAATGGAATTATTTCAAGATAAATAAATAATAATAATTCGTTTAGTGTATTTTGGTATTTAATATGGCAATTAAATTAATTTCAATAAAACAAAGAATAAGAACAATAATAACCAACTATCCACACTTATATATTTAAGTTATTTTAATAAATAAAAACTGAATAATAAATCGCCCTGTCAACAAACGTCAAACAGATGCCGTTTAAAATATAGAAAAATGGCAAACAAACTGACAATTATTCCCCTTCAGTTTACTGTATATAATTAATACAATTGATCTTGGCAATATGCACATACTATATTTATGTTTTTCTATTTTTAATTTATTTGTCGTTCCATAACTCAACATCAGAAAAGTCAATTAATCGTTATGAGTAGGTACTCCATAAATATCCCATAAGGCCAAGGAAAGTACAATAAGCATTGTGCTGTCAATTTCCGGTATTAAAGCCAGACATTAAATGAACAAAAAATTCTAATTATCAATTTTCAAGAAATCTTATTTAATGCATAATAACGAATTGATATTACTGTTAAATGGAATGGCTCTTATCATTATTGATTTGATTTCTAAAGTGAAAATTCAATGGGTTGAGTGGAAAAATTATTTTATTTTCTTATTTATAAGATTCCCAATTTAGAATTCTGTATCAATTTAAATTGCAATGACAAGTTATTGGCCAAGTTGGCTGTCGCATTTGTTTAATAAAACCCAATATGTCATGCATAATAATTGCATTTGTTGCATCGCGTCTTGAGCAAATAGAATGAGACGAGTCGATTGCGGGTCAAGGTTATCTGAGTATCCAATCGTTTCTCATTATAAGCCCTCTTCTTTATTTAAAGAACCCATTAATCCTTCTACAAAGTAGACCTCAATTTTCAAATGCATCACAATTGCAAATATAGAGTACAAGACTAATTATAATCCAATAGGCGGCAAATTGCGAGAGTCAACAAATGAGTAAGCAGATTCTTTAAACGCTGCCAAGAATCGAAAAATCTCTCGAAAACAAAGTACTTTTGCTTAGCCGAAACTCAATGTGAAGGTCGATGGCGGAGATGCAATCGTGCCACAACTAAATATGTAGATTAGAAAATAATAAATATTATTTTGAAATAAAACTAATATCTTTATTTTTAATTCAATTAAAATGTATTTTGTATATATTTATTATGGACAAAAATAAGCAGAATTGCTAACAACTCTATTTCTAATTAATAAAATACTTAAATTTTACTTTTTATGTATAAGCAATAAAACTTAGAACTAAAATTATTTACAGCCAATTTATCTTTTTTTACTATTCTTCCACGAACTTTTCTAAGAAGCGGGAATGTTCTAGGAACGAAGATAATAAAATCGTGATTTGTTCTCACCTTCAATACCTGGCAGTCGTTTTCGTTCTGAGCATTTATCAGAATATTTCTCCTCGGCCGAGTGACAGCGGTGAATGCTCTCAAACAAATCGGAGACGCATAATGAAAGCAAACCAAACAAAACAAATAAAATAATTAAATTTGGGCATTTGTAAAGAGAATATTCGACTGCTGACGTCACTGTTTTGGGGCCAGACGCTGGCAAAACAAACTAAAAATCAAGCGCAAATCGAACCGGTTCCGTTTGGTTAAATCGAAATACATATAATAAATAATTGTTAACAAAGAACTGCAATAATCAGATTCATTTTTGTTGTTTGTACCGATTTTGCATGCAGTTCATGCTCAACAGCTCGCTCTTTTTATATTTTTTAACGGGTAGAATGGGGTGTTTCTTGGCGGAAAACTTTTGATTCTCATTCCGATTTCATTATGTTTAGTTTGATTTATTTTGTGTGCTTACCTGCCATCAGGTTATTATTGCGTTGTAACGCATCGGAGGGCAAAACGCATTTCGAGGGTGTAGCAAACCATTTCGACCCTCGATCTGCATTATTAGCACGGAGAAATGCGTAGTTTGTTTATTTCTTAGGGGGTTGATATCTGCAAGATCTAACAATAGGAAAATTCCCCTGCAGTTAAGCATCCCTAAAGACGATTTTACTGGGGTAATGCACCCTGTAAAAACAGGAAGACAGCGTTGAACAGCTGAGAAGAAACAAAAAGAAATAAAGGAGAGAGATTGATAGAGAGAACATTACAACAAAATCTAAATTGTAGGTATATCTCTCTTAAAAAAATGGTATGGGGTATGCTAGAATTACATATTAAAGTTTAAACGTGTTCTATTATTTAAGGTTTACTTTAAATGAGTTTAGCAATTATCATATAAATTGGCAACAAATACTTTAAAATATAATATTTTGTAACATATTTAAGTAATTATAAGGGCAGCGATAAAATGTACTGGAGTATTTTCATAATATATATTTAAAATAAAATTATTGTAATAATTTATTTGATCCCTTTTATAGGGTATCTCGTAGTCGAGCACTCAACTATCCGCAACTATTGCTTTAGTTTTTCTTTGCCAAAGTCATGGCCGATATTTTGAATACCTGACGAGCATTGAACAGTCGCACAACGGCGCTCGCTCAGGAACGGAACCCAGAAATCGCATCCGCGGAATTTTTCAATTTTCGAACTGCAAGTGCTAACGGTGAATCGCCGTATATCTGGGCATTGTATACTAGACAACCCGTTGAGTAAAAGTTCGGGGTTAAAGCCATCAGTTGTACACACATAGTAGTTGCTCCGTAAATTCTCAATCAGACGGTTTTTTAGTGTTTTCAGTGAATCGGCGGGTGCCAAAGTGCATTCCTATGTGCGAGTGTGAATAAGAACAAGCAAAAGGCAAACAATTAATTGACGACAATTGAAGTGCAGTTGGCGATCGGAAGAGGCAGCAGGCAGCATGCAAAGAGTTTCTCGCAGGCGAGTGGAAAGTTTTGCATTCGATCTATTTATTTGCGCTCGGTCGCCAAGTGTCGGCCCATATAAATAGCAATTAACGAATTTATGCAATCGTCTTCGGCCAGTTGTATGATTTCGTGCACACACAGCCAGCCTTATAGACCATAAATATGTTTATGCGCACGTGTATGAAACTGTGCCCCCTTTAAAAATAGACCGAATAGAATGAATGCAAACCGTTTGGTTTTCTATTTATTTCCCATTTCCCAGTGCCAGTAGCATTGGCAGTGCCTCCCCCGAACCGGTTTCAATTTAGTTTTTCTGGATCGCGACCAAGACACACGTTCTTTTGGCCTTGGCCAATATACGTAATATCGGGGCTCCGTGTGGGTTCTAAAGTGGCGAACTGGAACCTCTGGGAAATTAAATGGGGAACGCATCTGAATGCCAATGGGATTTTCTCTGTGGGAAGCACAGGGTTATTTCGTGTCCTTGTTTCCTCATCTCAAGTTTACAAGGATGCGTGGGAGCTAAGTACTTAAACGATGCCAGGGAACACGGTCTAAGGAATATTACACTTAATCAGCTTGTTTTCATATGCTCGAGTTCAACAAATATCAGCACAAACAGAAATACTTAAAAGAAAGTTCAGTAAAGTGTACAGTTTATTTATCTTAATCTTAAATGAAATTGGCTCAACAGGTGACAGGTAAAGATGTCTGAAGATAAGACTGAACAGAACAAGAATTTGCGTTTCGATGTTTTTAAGAGTCAGCAAAAAAGCAATAAGATTACACAAATTAAAATTGTTTTGAAATTTACAAGGAGCTTAACACTAAAATGATGCAATTGAGTTAATCTAAAATTTTGCATACGGGCAATTTCTATAAATATCAGTGCAATCAAAAGCACTTAAAAGAAAGTTCAAATACACTTCATTTGTCAGTATCCTAAATTAAATTGACTCAAGGGGTGATAGGAAAAGGTGTCTGCAGATAACACTGAACAGATAGCTATAAGATATTAATATCTTTAAAAATAATAAGATGAATCAGCAATAAAAAATATCCAAACAAACAACTAAATATGGAAAAATTATAATTCATTAAAAATTTGTTATCAAGTATTTATTTTAACTTTTCCTTGTTGAAAGTTTTTTTTTGATGTCTCTTAAACAAACCAATTAACTAAAGTTTATTTTGTATTCCTGAACTACATAATAATTTAAAGTGCCTTTCGTTGAGATTTCCTATAGAAGTGCACTCTATATTCCCGAGTGCCGTTAAAGTAGTTGGGGAGCAATTACACCTGAGCTGCAGCTACAGTTTTTTTGCACTGCGGCGAGGGAAAGGAAATGAACCGATCGACGGAGAACCATTATCTCTGGGCAACCAGTTGGATCTGGTATTCGTATTCGTACGATAATCTTGATTGCGTTCGTGGAAGCAATCTCCTTAGTGCAGCGGATCGCATAACGTGTTTTGATTTTCGCAGTTTGTAACTGGTTTCCCAAAGATACCCTCTCGAATGACATTTGACCGATGTCGAACTCAAATAGCTAGTTATGTCGATTCTTATCGGGGTCTCCACCGTATGATTGATGCTTGGAGTTCGGCCCAAACTCGTTTGCCTGATACATTTCTATTTAATTAAGCCCCTTGATTATGCGCATATATAGTCTTTGCATAAATTAAAGAACAAACAAAAAAATTAAAGCAAAAAAGTTAAGTCACGTTTTTGACTCATTTATATCAGCTGTCTCTCTGTGTGTGCGTTTTTGTTTGTGCGAACGATAAACAAATATATTATTTGAAATTAATTTTGAACTTTTTATGCCGGAGACGTCGTTGTCAAGCTCGTTTGGTTTTTTGGTTTATATTTATTTTTATTTGATTTTTGTTGATATTTTTTTTTTTTTTATTGAGGGTCAGCGCTGAAAAATCTCTCTGTGTTGTTAGTTTTGCACTATTTTTTTGATGTGTCTGGCGGGGAGAAAGACTGGCCCAACGTGTTTCGCCATCGAAAGTCTGTTATTCAGCTCGATCATAAAATGTTAATGCGTAGTCTGGGCTGGCGGCCCCGACTGGGTGTGGATCGGGCATATGGGATCTGGGATCGGGGGTCTGTTGTCTATATAGCTATCAGCTGTAGCCAAAGGTAAGCCTTTGTGCGGCCTTTTGTGGCGAAACCGATTTGTACCGGTTCGGAAAAGCTCCAAGTCCCCAGCTAAAAACCCTCTGATCAATTTGTTTTGTCTCCGGCCCAGTGATTCCCCTCCCTCCACTTGGCGATGGAATATTCCCAACACTTATGCTGGTACGGCGTTCAGCCAGCATATATCTCGTGTATATTGTAGATGGGGATGCCATGACATCATTTGCATAGCCCATCTCGGGTGACTTCGATCCAATTGGCCAGTGTTTCTCGGTGAGTCGGCACTTTCATTCATCGATTTGTTTATGCAATAATTGATTGTTGTGCTTATGTTTGGCCACCCAATTGAATGGCTTTCTTTCGATTGTGATCGTTTTTTTGGGCGAACTCTTTTGGAGGAAGTACTTTTTGGGTGGGTCAAACAACTCAAGTCGGCAAATTTTTAAATGGAATTTTATGGGTTGGTTTGGGAGTAAAATTTCCATTCTGGATTTGATATTTTTTGATAATAGAATGGGTATACTTTTAGCTAATTTAAATATTCAAAAAGATTATTGTAAAATAAGACATTAAAAGCTCACACAAAAAGATGCTAAAAATGATTTCAATTAATGCTCTGTCTAACTATGGAAATAAAGGGTAAATAATATATTTTTTATTATTGTAGTAAATTAAAAAACATAAAAAGTCAATGACATTTGTCAAATGTTGTTGATAAGATTAAGTTTTTACATGTCCCATCAAGGTTTTCTTCAGACTGAGTTTTTGATTTCATGCCCTGCCATCACGTTCTAAGTATAGCATTTCATGTTGTTTGCCAAGAATGTTGGGTATCATTTGAGCTTTATCTTCTAACTATAAAACTGAGTGAACGCTAGATATATAGAGTACCGAGAAGAACCACAAATTTTGGTATTTAAGGAGGGCTGGATTAACGACACTTGTTGCTGTTTCTTTGAAGGAGTTTTTTTTTGGGGGCCCCTTGGGGGTGGGGGAAATGAAATTCAGCTATTTCATGGAGAAAAACTGCTGACGCCATTTGTCGAGCATACGCCGCATTGCCCCACGGCTGATTGTACGAGTCGCGAATGCGAATTCGAATTCAAATGGGAGCGAAAAAGTGCTCAAGCTGAGCCCGTGCTCATAATTGGTTACAACTGACACAAACCAGTCCGGATCGGATGGCCTGGCCAACTCGGCGACTCAAAGAGTGAGTCAAATGTAAAGAAAGAGAGAGAGAGTGAGCTTTATCAGGGGGAAAACATTCTCTCGATGGAGAGTCCTCTTATCACTCGGATCTGGGGGCTTTTCTCTTACCCCCTTTTTCGGATGGTAGTTTTGGACAAAGTGTTCCGGTTTGTGGCTGTAGTACCAATTATATCTTATCTGGCCTTCAGCACTGTGGTTCAAATGGCGGCCGCATTACTCAGAGCCATCTAGTTTACTATAACTTCAATGCGATTCTGCGACGCAGATCTGGCATATAAAGATATTTGCCCCATTTATCGTCCCGCATTCAAGTAAATCCCATCTGGCAATCTTCCCCTAATTGTTAACCCATTAAAACGGAAAACACTTCGTTATGGAGGCGTTTGTCACTGGCATTATTTTTATTTGTCGCCAAGCGCTCTAATTGATGCCAACAGTTTTGTATATCTATTTAATAATAATTGCTGCTTGGCAAACAAAAGACATTTTGCCATAAAAGCTTAATCAGCGACAAACAAAAGCAAACATTCGAATCAATTGAAGTTCACAGAAGGGAAATTCGATATAGAGGGAATAGTGTTTTCAAACTGAACTTAACGAACTTGAATGGGTACACAGCGAAAAGGGTAAGGTATTTATTAAATGATTAGTAAACTAAAATTTCTAGATAATTGGTTTAAAAAAAGGTAAAATATAATGAATAAATTCTTTTTTAAAATAATGATCTAATAATTTACCATTTAAGATTATCACTTTTTCATTTCATAAAACTATCTCAAAGTTTCTTTCTGTGTAAATATAAGGGTTGCAGTGAAACTAATCAAATGCATTCTTAATGAATTGAAAGACAGAGAAATAGAGGGAAACAACTAATACTTTTTCGGTACCCAAAAATCAGTAGTCATAAATGACTCCCCAATTTCTTTCCGTATGAAGCGGGGGAAAATCGAGTGAAAGGGATAAAGTGCATTCTTTATTTGAATAAAGAGAGAGGGCAACAGCGTGGTAGAAAGAGAGGGGCGAGCCAAGAACACTCTACTCATTTTCAGTTGCAGCTTACAGCTGGCAGCGGAACTTTGCTGGCACGCGAAAGCATTTAAAACCGACAACATTCGGTGAACTTGAAGTCAAAACGAATCCAATTGTCACGCGAGCAGCAGCAGAAGATCGCGAGCGAGAGGCCAACAGCTGATCGCTGAGTGTGTGGGAGCGAGTGAGTGAGAGGGAAAGTCGCTCAGGATCGGCGGGAAAAGCAGATCGACCTGTCGCAAAATGTAAAATTCATAACAAATTGCCTAATTAGTAAGTTCAATCCCTGATGGCTATTATTATAAAATCCGTTTTCGAAACATTTCGCAAGAGTGTGTGAAAAAAACAGACGCAATAACAATTTATGATATGAGGGAAGTTTAAGTTTTGCGTGCTAAAAAAAACCTCAATGAAAAACCACAAAATTCGAACGGTTCAAGGACCAAAACTGAAGAAAATAAATACACCCAGAAAAAAAAATGACCTAAAATGTCAAAAAATGGCCTAGAATTTAGGTAAAATTGGCCTAAAACTGGAGCTAAGTCCTTGAATGGCCTAAAATTTAGGATACCATGACCTAAAATGTTAGGCCATTAAAGGCCTAAAATGGGGGTAATTTTTGGCCTAGATTTTAGGTAATTGGCTGCCTAAAAATATGAGAAAACCCCTATCCAAAAGTTTAGGCATTCTTTGGCCTAAAAATATGTACTGAAAAATTTATTATATTATAAAGTAAATACAGAAAAGTTTATAGCTAACTCGAGGTCAATGTCGGGCATAGTCTTCAAGAAGTCGTCATTATGCCAACACACAAAAAGGAGCGAGGAGGCTTCACAGTTCAGCAGTGAAATCGCTGTCTTATTCAACGATCGAAGTGGGTTACCATGCAAGCCGCGCTATAACTGGTTGGGAATTATAGCGTCGCCAAAACGGTATCAGAGTTCCGTGCAAATTTATTTAGGTAAAAGGCATTAATTTTAAGGCCCACGCTGACCTAAAATATTAGGCTATACGGGACCTAAATAGTAGGGCAAATATACCAAAAATTTAAATTTTTAGGCAGTACTTGACCTAAAAAGGAACTTTTAGTCCATTTAAAATGTTTTAGGCTATGCATGACCTAAAATGTTGTCCATCATTTTTCTGGGTGTAGAGAGATGATAGATGGTGATTTACAAATGATGTTTATGGATCCAATATTGTGATTCCGCTCCAATTTATTTTTGGTTTGTAAAAACGTTAAAGGGCAGCCAACTTTTCAGAAAAGAAAGCGAACAGAATATATTTTTTGAACAAGCCCAGAGCCAGACACCAAAATCTCCTTTGTTTGCTTTGTTATGGGGCGCCTAAAAAAAACACTTATACGCAAATACACCCCAAGTTAAATTCCTTTTAGCCCGACACCTTTGCATAAGCATAATCTAGGTGCTGTTAATATTGGCCCAACAAATTAATACAGTCCCGAAGATGATGGTCGTAATTCTCGCCCCTGATGTGTTAGCGCCTTTGATTTGATATTCGCTTTTTTACGCCTCTATATTGTTTGTTTTTCAAGTAGGTGCTAAAGTTAGACGGAGAGTGTAAGAGGATCTGCCGCCGAGCAGCATATAAACGCAGCTTAGTCACTAATTCAGTGAAAATCCCCGCTCGATCGGTCGGATAACAGGGCGTATGCGCGATGATGAGTAATGCTATCTATGAATATGAAATGAGAGTTCTTCAAAAAAGGGCCAATGGAGCCCTGCACTTTCTTTGTTCCTTTGTTGACAGCCGCCGCACAAAGGAAAGCCCCATGAAAATGCAATTATTTGCAAGAGTAATGTGTATTTTCCGGCTCTTGCGAAAGACCATCCATCTGGCAAATACAAGTACAGTTGGCCCATGTGAAAAGAGCGGCCAGCACGTTTTTTCTTGGCTGGGGGAAAGTGCGATAAGATCGAACCCGTATTCCGTATTTTGCGTTATGGCATTGAGTTTTTCGGCTACGCACCTCGATTTTTGGCCACTAACTCGTTAGCACTTGGAAGTCGGCTACTTGAGTGCTGCGTGTAGTCGTCTGAAGTTGGCCATTATCTAATCGGCATTTAGTGGGCCGCATGCCTTGTACTCGCCTTACCCACTTGATTGGGTTTTAATTGTATCAGAGTATTAGCCATGAGCTTTGATTTCTGATTAGTGTTGCCAACAAATTGATATTTATTTATGGCTCCCGGCTCATTCTACTTTAGCTACCAATAAGCCTCAAGTGTGTAATAAATTGTCGTCTACTAATTGCCGAAGAATATTGACTAATCAAATTATGCTTTCCTCTAATTGGTTGCGTCTTTTACAGTGGCTTTATTATTATAATAAAAGAACAAAGTTCAAGGGTCCATTGCTATCATATCTTTTTGTCAAGCACGGCAGGTATTATTTTGTACCTTGCTGTTTTAATGTTAATCTTTGTTAAAATATGTGTTCTTCATGTGCTCACCAACAGAACAGTATCTTTGCGGTTATGACTCCTCTTAAAACCTCAAAATAACAAATGTATATATAGAAACGGCGAAAAGAAAGCGACCCCAAAAGAGCGTATAATCAATGCGTATTACAAAATCACTGTCAATGCTACGATTGTGATGAATAATTAGCAGAATAATCGTAATGGAGTGAGTCAGAAAAGAATTTCCCCCTCTAAAGAGATATTATATGCGCCAAAGTCTTAGGCAAAAATATAAACTCGATAGGACATTTATTTATAGGGCAAGCTAATCTAAATTATTCAGAAGGGGAGTTTGTCTTGAGAATTAGCAAGGCAATTTCCTCTGCATGCGCTACAAAATCCGATCACAAGGGTGTGGAGTATGGGGATGTAAATCAAATGAAATCGTATCGAATCCAATCAAGTATACGCCGTGTGGTCTCTCATAAAAGACCGAAAATCGCAAAATTCAAGCTTGGCCAGGGGCTATTTGTTTGTTTTTCACAGGTTTTGGATTTAATTATGACCTGTTTTCTGGTCCGCCTGTTGAATTCGATTTGCCGCCGCCGCTGCCGTCGACGTTGCTGTGCGCGAACAGAACAGCTGTTTGGCGTTTTTAATAAACAATCGTCGGCATTTGGCAGCTCAGTTTGTGAGGAGCGTTCGGCGGATACACATCGCACTTATCGCTCTTGGCCAGCTCGTCCGTCCCAACGGGCCTTAACGGTTCCGCCAAAGCGCACTAATAAAGCCAAAAAAAAAACAATAAAAAATAAAATTATACAAATAATATTTACAAAGTTTTATTTAAATCAAGTCGATCGTGCGCGTTTGTTTTCGTGATTATCCAAACGGATAAACATTCAAATCTCGGGCTACAAAAATATTTTCGCTTTTTATTGGCCACGGCGTGTGCGTTTTGTGACAGAGCCATTGAACTTTGAAGTATAGAAAATATTTGGAAAGACATAAGCAATAGTATACCTAAATCCCTATACTAATTTGTTGTCGGGAAATTCTGTTTGCGGTGCGTCGCAGAAAAGCGCTTGTTTCTACGCTGCAAGAATTGTTTAAAATTATTCTTTTGTTTCGCCCGATCTGCTTTGTCGGTTGGTTCGTAAACAAATTTTGTGGCCGAATTTGCCAATTTCCCCATAAAATATAGCAAGAGGTAAATAAAATTTAGTTCCAAAAGTGAGCTAAATAAATAGATTTAAAGCAATTACGAAATGTTAATGTTACGAAACTCGAAAGATTTAGTGTACAATGTGTAATCAGAAGGAACCTTGGATTCGTTTCGACGAAAAGCTCACAAAAAGTGGTTCTTGGCGTGGAAAACCAAAATAAAAACCAGTTGCAAACAACCGAAATATGCATGAAGCGCTCCGCAAATTATTCATTTATTTCGCCAAGATGTAAATCATTAATGTCTCGCTAGCTGCCACGCTGTTGTCGAGTGGCCAACTCCCAGGGCAAAAACTATTCGGAGAAATCCAGCCGATCTATCCGAGGTCTACATACATATATCGTCACCAACACGTGCTCGGTCCCCAATTGAAAGTCGATTCTCGTACTTGACAACAGTCTCCGCTCCGAGTGGAACTATGGCCCTGGCATTAGTCAGGCCTCCCTCTAATATTTCTTGTTTTTTTTTCGGGGTTTTATCTAAATGAACGCCTATATAAATATTTTGCCAGCGATAAGTCCATGTAACCGGCTGTACTGATGACCTCCATTTCGGCTCGTTGAACACGCCGAACGATGTTTGGGCAAAGTCTGATCGCAGTTATCTTCGGTCTCCGGATTAGCGAACGGTAGCCAACTGATTATCTCGACTGGCGAATCATGTTCAATATGGTTAGATGGTTAGATGGTTAGCCCCGCGTGGAAATGTTGTTTTCTAATCGATTTTCTCGCTAAATTCCCAACAAACGTGCTAAATGAATCTAATTATTTGCCTATTACAATTATTTTAGACGAATTAGCGGGGAAAAGTAAACTAGGAATAGATGACAGAACGTGGCTAGACATAGCAATTAGAGTCACTCAAAAAATATCGGAACTTGATTAGAAGCTTTAGGTGCCTCAATTTTATTTTAACATCCGTAAGAACTATAAAAATATCACAAATATATTTATTAAGATGGAATTGTTTATTATGAGTATAAGTAAACTTTGTCAGTTCTTCTTGAAAATATTGTTAATACTGATGAAAGAAAAGCTTCTCAATATACCTTAAACTGTAAACAGCGCAAACAAATGGTTTATCTTCCATTCAAATTTAGTGTATTTTGTATGTGATTGCTTGTGAAAATATTTATTTAATTTCTTTGTTGTCTGTTTGTTTGATATACGGCCTGAAAACATAATAATCTTATCTAGATATATTCTCTGAAACGTTCAATGACCCAAATTAACGAACCAAACACGCTCTTCATTGCAGACCAAGCCAAAGCAACAAATGTGACAACTAACAATAAATTGTGATACAACACATGTGAAATCCGCTGGCAAATTGGGCTCGCCTCCTTTCCCCCTCAAAAAAAAGCTAGAAATTACCGTTCGAAGAACCAAGTCACAACCATCAACAGTACAAACAACTCACTTAGCTCCAATTAAACTCATTTCAACATGGATTTCGATCAGATTCTGGCCAAATGTGGCGACTTCAATCGCTACCAGTTCATGATACTCGCCCTCTTCGGGTTTATTAATATCATCGTATCGATGGTGAGTTATTATAGTTCTTAACTTTAGATTGCATTATTTATTTTATTAATTTGCATTTCAGCATTACTTTACACAAACAGTCATTAGTTTTGTGCCAGATCATTGGTGCTATCATGATAAGTTAGTGAATATGACCTATAAGGAGATCGGGGAGATCTATGCTCAGTTCGAGAATCCCTCGTGCACTCGACTAGACGACATTATCAGTGTCCACAATGTCACCGTGAGCAGCAAAGCCTGCGAGAAGTGGATCTACAACTATGATTTCGGCTACAGAAGCATGAACACAGAGGTAGGTCTGGGTTTTTTTCAAACCATAAAACTGGAATCAAGAAAGTTCTAACTATTGATAATTAATAATCAAATTTCGTTTAGCTCAACTGGGTCTGCGACTCGGCGTACAAGGCTCGCATTGGCCAGTCCCTGTTCTTTATTGGCTCCGTGGTGGGCACCCTCTTCTACGGCCTGCTCTCCGATAAGATTGGCCGTGTTCCCGCCCTAATCTTGTCCAATTTCTGCGGCTTTGCCGGGGATTTCTCCACCATTTTCACCAAGAGCGTGGCCACCTTCACCCTTTGCCGTTTCATTTCCGGTTTGGCGGCCGACACAAACTTCTACCTGATGTACATTATAGGTAAGTGAAAGAGTAGTGTACCTATAAATTAGAGCTATTATGTGACTATTTATTTTTGAGTACCATTTAGCAAGTTTATTTTCGATTAAAAATATAATATTTGGACTTAATGTTAGCAAATTAACTTGGTAATAATTTATAAAAGTGAAGGCGATATTTATGAGAATAAAGAAAGGGAATATTTGAATTTCGTATGATTTCAATTAGTTTATTTTAATTTTTAGCTTTACTAATGCTTTATAATACTTTATATCTTATAGTGCTCGAGTATATAAGGCCCAGCATGAGAACCCTGGGTCTCAACATGGCCGTGGGTCTGTTCTACTGCCTGGGCCTGGTCTTCACTCCCTGGCTGGCCGTTTGGGCGGGTCACTGGCAGATCTACCTGGCCTGCACATCGCTGCCCATCCTGCTGGTGGTTCTGTACTACTTCGTGGTTCAGGAGAGCGCCCAGTGGCTGGTGACCAGGAATGACATCGATGGGGCCATTGTGAGGCTGAAGCGAGTGGCCAAGTTCAACGGCTGCCGGGTGACCCAGGCGGAGTTCGACGAGTTCCGGCGCCATTGCCAGATGACCCGCGAAATGCAGGGCGGAGATGACAAGAAACAGGCCACCCTGCTGGACATGTTCAGAACGCCGCGCATGCGCAAAAACACACTCATTCTGTTCTTCAAGAGGTGAGCTACACACAAAAAAAGCATGTCGCCGTAAAATCGTTATGTGTATATCGTTTTTACATTAAATACTCATTTCGACCATATCAAATTTACCTGGCCCCAAGAAATGTTGATATTTCATAATGTAAAATCGATCTACGTTTCATAACAATTTTTTTTTGGGCTTATAAATATGTTTATCGAAATTCAAGACTCAAACTGGAATAGCTTAAATTTCTCTTTGGAGGTTCGAGTTATGAAAGTATTTAAAAATATTTATTTTAATATCTCTTATAATATTTTCTTTTATTTTCTCCCAACCATAGCATGGTAATCACCCTGTGCTACGATGCCGTCTCCCGAAATGTGGAGGGCATGGGCATTTCGCCCTTCATCATGTTCTCGCTAAGTGCCTTGGCAGTGCTGCCCTCGAGTATCCTGCTCGTCCTGCTGCAGGATCGCATTGGCCGGAAGGGCATGGCCTCGGGATCCCTGCTAGTGGGTGGCCTCTTCACAGCCGCCGCCGGAATTGCGATTGCCTACCAGCAGCACAGCCACAATGCCATTTTGCTGGCCTGCCTGACGATCGCCGCCCGTTTCGGAGTGGCCATCTCTTACGAGTCGGGCTCCCAGTACGCTACCGAGCTGATCCCCACCTGCGTGCGGGGTCAGGGAGTGGCTGCTGTCCACGTCGCCGGATTCGCCGCCTCCTTCCTGGCGCCCTACATTCTCTGGCTGGGCACCTTCTTCAAGGCGGCGCCCTCAATCATCCTGGGCGTCCTGTTCTTCGCGGGATCTTTCGTCTGCCTGCTGCTGCCAGAGACGCTAAACAGGTTAGTAAATTAAATTTAGGAAATTCATCCTTTTTTAATTTAATTTTAATTTATTTGTTTTAATATCCCGATTAAGTAAGACTAGGTATTTTTGAGTAACATCGGTCACTTTATTTGAATACAAGATTTCAGTAAATACAGATAAGAACACTTAATTGGATGATCGACAAAAAAATGAAATCAAGATTGATTGATGATTAATGAATCCATCATTGTATCTGCTTATAATGATCATTAATAAAGATTTGAAGCTTAAGATTACTGCAGTCTTACATTTACTTTCTAATCAAAAGATCTAGAGAATTAATAACGTTTTACGATGAGTTGATTAAAATGAATGTGTAATTTAGAAACATTTTGTTTATTACATAAAGATTAGCTCTTTGCTAATTAGATGATAAATTGTTTTCTTAGTAATTAAATTTTATTTTGTCATATTAAAGCTAGTATACAATACTAAAATTAATTTAAAGAAAATGGCACTGGAAACTGAAGTCCTTCGGCCAAGTAATTAAAATATGCGATTAATGTCTTGAATTGCAATACAAATCGGGAGATAGAAATATAATTACTATCTTACTTGGAACATTTTTTTAATAATTTTTTTTTATTTTTAGGAGCCTGCCCACGACAATCGAGGAGGGCGAGGTGTTCGGCAAGGGCGAGCGGATGTTCGACTTCCCGTGCCTGCACAACCGGCACGATGACGCCGAATCCGACTCCGAGCTGGAGAAGTACAAGCGCAAGCACTCGCTGATCGACGCCAAGCAGATGCAGATGGAGTCCTGCTCGAACGGAAAGCGCAAGCAGTCTTTAATCGATGCTGATCGCGAGGAGCAGGCTCTGAAGGACGCCAAGCACTGAGGAGCGAAGGTGACCTTCCGCCCTCAGTAGTTCGTTAGTAGTAGTTTAGCTAACCAATTTTCGCCTAGACCTTAAGACCCCAGGCCTACAAAAAATGTGTGCTCAGTATGCGGAAGCCTTTTCTTATATGTATAGAGTGTACCCTTACAAATTTATATATATACCTACAAATATGTATACTTATTTACCTACTCTAGCTGGTAATCATTTAGGGCGTAGCTGTACATTTAACTCGATCGAAAATTACTGTTTTTCCAAAATGCTGATTGTGTATAAGAATGGAATCGTATAGTTAACACTTAAGCGGCACAAAATCACTTAACTACAACCAATTGAATACTTATCGTAAGAGTTTTTCATACCTTCATGTACATAAGTGCGATACTACTTAGGCCAGTAACTGAATGTTCTATTTTTGATTTTGATCCTTAAGCAAATGAGAACCATTAAGCAAACTGATAATAATTATTTAAAATTAGAAAACAAAATATAAAATATACAAATTGAAAAAAAATGTACTCAAATGTTGTTAAGTTTTTCTTTCTTCTTTTTTAAGTTTTTTTATTAATCTTAATTTAAGAACTTGTTGCAGCCAAAAAAGATTTTGGCTAAACTCCATCTATGAGCGAGAAGCGAAGTCTGAAGATCGCCAGCGCCATCTGGAGCTGGGGTTAGGAGGAAAAAGTGGGGTGAGTAGGGTTGCAAGAGGCAACAGAGGGAAATGTAAAACTTCGTCCCAGATCCAAATCTAGGCACAAACGATGACCACCCGAACTCTTTCCATTTTAGCAGTCATCAGAGTAAGTTGGGCCCAATTTCATAAAACAGCCAACATAAAGTTTAAACTACAAAGTTAAGGAAAAAAGGTTGGCTATACATATACATAAACCTAAAATCATTGGAAAATATTAATTGTTCGAAACTACGGAAATACAGCAGTTTTTAAAACAATAATCAAATAAACAGTGCTTGCAGGTGGTTACAGTTTTACATATCTACATATGTACGAGTTTATCGCATGCGATTTCCAGTCTTGTTTCCCATTCAATTTAAAATGGTCTTTCCAAAAGTCTCGAACTGAGCGGGGAAAGAGAGGGAGAGGAACGAATGGAAGCTTAGCACGTCCGCGTTTCCTAAAGTCAGGCAAAGGAAAAGAGAGAGAGGATGGAAGTAACTTTAAGCCGGATTCCAAAAGCTAGGCAAGGAGAGAAGAGATGCTAAAATTTCAGTTGGATCGCGAATTTTACCGAGCCTGACGTTCGCAAGGTTTTTCCTCGGAAAATCGAGTAAAAATGTTGGAAAAAGGTTTAGATATAATGTTAATTAACAAGTTGAAGTAAACGCCTTACTAATTTTCTTAAGTAAATCGTAACAAGCAGTGCGAGGAGTGTAGTGTAAGAGTAAAAAGAGAAGGTAAATTCCTTTTTAATTGGCTGGCAGTGAAATAATTGATTGCGAGTAAAGTAGAAGTGTTAAATGTATTTGTTTAAGTTATTTCCCATATATACATAGACGCTTATACCTAAGCCGCCATTAACCTTGGTACAAAATGTGATTTTTCTTTGCATTTGCTTTAATGATATTGGAGAGCAGATATACATTTTTAAATCCCAACAACGGAACGGAATAATTGGTGAGTAAAAAATTCATAATTATATTGGTTAAGATAATGTTGTTTTTGAAATCATCAATATTGTCCATTAAGTTGCCGAGCAACCGCCATTAGTTTTCAAAAATTAAAAATAACAAATAACTACTACCTTTGTCCCACTGTGCGCTTTCGTATGTAGGCGACGAAAAGGAAACGGATTACAGTAAGGAGTTATATATATTCCATCCTTCTTCGCACTTCGTTCGTTGTTTCTATTGGAAGTTTGTATTTGATTATTACCTGCTTATTACTTACACAGGCCTGCAGGAATTTAGTTTTGGTATCTTCCAAAACGATTATATTACATGTGTATTTTTCTTTTAAATGTTTAGCTTAATAAGGATTTTTTATTGGCGTATATAAATACGTTTTATAAAGTTGAAAAGAAACCGATATTTTTACCTCCGCTTAAAATGAATATTTAGCAGTCCCACCCAGCAAACATAAAGGGTCATTCAAAATAAAAGAAAATAAATTAATTGGCTCAGAATGGGCCCATAATATAGGCCCATAATATAGACCCTTGGCAAACATCTGAGGAAACAAGTGCGTCCTATTTTCTCTATCACTTCGGTTTTCTCATAATTATAATTATAATTGTCAACTCCATTTGCTTTTTAAATATTTATAAATTTATTGTGAAAGAAAAGGAGTACATCATATATTTATACCAGTTCTGTTGTGGATATATAGGTTGGATAAATGTATTCTAAACAACGGTTTTTGTTTAATTACTATGCATCCTTCACATGAGTAATAACTATCAGACCATTCGGTTACAGGGGTCAACATTCCGTCGGCCCCATCATCAGGTTAAGTGGCTAGCAGGTTAAACAGCAGTCAGCTTTCAGGTGCATCGTTCTCTAGGGTTTAGGGTTCAGACTTGAGGTCCTCATGCTTGGTCAGACTTTCGCGGCGTTTGTGTAAGCATGGGAAGTACAGGCAGCTCTCGTTCATCGCGAACCGCTCGCCATCGGCCAGGGTTTCGGGGAGTTTCCTAAATTGATGGTGAAATTAGTTAAAATGGACGATCTTAAAGGTAAGGGCCCTTCACTTACTTGTGCAGAGTTTCTGGAAGGGTGAGGCAGAGCAGAGCGCCCAGGAACATCAGAATGCTGATAAAGATCGAGGGCAGTGGCTTGTAGTACTGCGCCAGGTAGATCACATAGAAGGCCAGTGAGCTGGAGGCCAGGCCCACCACATGGATGTTGGACACCGCCTGGCCGCGCACACTGGTCGGAATGATCTCGGCGGCATATTGGATCTCTGCATCGTAGGAGACGGTGGTGCCAAATCGGCCCAGACCCACCATCAAGGCCAGCAGGATGGCGTTCTCATTGGGATCCAATACCGCGATCAGGAATCCTGTGGCGGCGGTGATAATTGCACCCACCAGTAGAGCTCCACAAGCCATGCCCTTGCGACCGATCTTGTTCTGTAGCAGCAAAATGGTGAATCCCGCTGGCAGGTAAACACTGGAGGTCAGCGAGAACAGCTTAAAGGGCGAGGAGCCCAGACCCTCCATGTTCCTGTTGATCACGTCGTAGGAGAGCGTAATTATGACCCTGAAATAAAAAGGTTAGCTATGTGATATCACAACAACAAAGGATTGGACCTACGATTTAACCAGCAGAGTGGTGGTGAAACGACGCAGCCGGGGAGACTTAAACATCCCCAGGAAAGTGTCCGTCTGCTTGTTCAGCTTGCTCTCCTCGTTCATCTTCTCGCGATAGTGCTTGACAAACTCGTCGAAGACGGAGTCCTCCACCTGGCGACCATTGAACTTGGCCACCTTCTTCAGGCACTGGACCGCCTCATCGTACTTCTTCTTGGTCAACAGCCACTGGGCACTTTCGCAGATGAGGAGTGGATATATGAGGACACCCAGAGCTGGCAAGGAAGCCAGCCAGAGGTAGCGACGCCAGTTGCCAATCCACATGGCGATCCAGGGCGAGGTCATCAGGCCGAAGCAGTAGAAAACTGCCAGGATGATGTTCAGACCAAAGGTGCGACGCTTGGGACTAAGGTACTCGAAGACTGCAGATCAATAGATGAGTTATTTTGTGTGAATTAGCTGTAGAATCCCCAAACTCACCCAAGATGTACATGAGGTAGTACATGGTATCCGTGGACAATCCCGATACAAATCTGGAGAAGGCGAACCAGGGCAGCGTGTGGACAAAGGAGGTGATAAAGTCACCAGTCGCACCGGACAACGAGGCCATCAGCATGGCGGGCAGTCGGCCAATATGATCCGAAAGAAATCCGAAAGATATTGTTCCCACCACTGAGCCCAGGAAAAAGAAGGATTGACCCACAGCCGGCTGGTGGGATTTGTCGCAGACCCACTTTAGCTCGGTGGTGAGACTTTCGTAGCCGTTCTCCCTCTCGAAGATCCAATCCTGACAGGACTCCTCCTCTGAGGCAACGCCAGTGCCATTAACCACCTCCGAAAGAAGAGTGCAGGAGGTGTGCGATACGTTGGAGTAAATGGATCTCAGCTCCTCGGCACTCAAGCCCATCAAGTCATCGTGGGAGCACCTGAGGAGGAAATTATATTTAAAGTCATTTAGAATTAAGTACTGATTTTATTTCAAATATAAAATCAACGAAATCACTTTAAAAAAAATTAGAGCCACTAATATGTTTTTATGCATATTTATTTTTCATTTTAGTCAATTATATAAACAACTGATTTTACTTAAAAATTCAGGCAAGAAACATATGGCAAAAAAATGATATTTTGTCGACTTTTTTTTGTACTAATTCAGTATTGTTTAAGAGATATTTTTAATTTTAATTAACCGCACTTTAGAACCATTACTTACCAATGTTCTGGGGTAAAAGTAATGAGGGTCTGTGAGAAATAGTGCAAAGAGCTGAGTATATTGGTGTAGCCGTACAGAATTAGTAGGACAAACTGAAACCGTCCAAAGTTTCCGCACTTCTCAAGCACGCGATCGAAATCCATACTGATCTCTAAAGAATTTTACTTTTACTATTAACTTAGACACTTTGTTTATGTGGACAGCGCGTTGAATCTTCCAAGAAAAGAGTCAACTACATTCTGCCTGTACGAACAGTATTTTGACGCCCAACTTGGATCGGCAGCCGCCTTATATAGTATAAAGATGTAGGCGTCGCCCCTGATTAGGATGGGTAATTAGTAACACCGAGAGATTGGGCTAGGCAATCTCTGTCGCTTTTTTGGGGTGTGTGCCGATGATAAGAGGCTGAGACCAGAGCAAACATTCAGTCGAACAGGTGAACGAACAACCCTACACAGTAGATGTTTGTTTACCCCGCATAAAATTAAAATTTACAGACAATCAACACAGCTTCAACAAGCACTAAGGAGGGATATTTTTTCAAACTATATAAAAAATGGCCTTGATTTCTAGATGCCATATAAACATTTCATCAAAGAAATGCGTCTTCATCCGCTTATCAGGCATTTAACTTGGTCACTCGAACGGAGTTTCTCGAAAATTTTGGCTTGTTGACTTTGCCTTAGATTTATAGCAGATTTAGCCACTGCTGTGCTGTAAGTCACGCCTGAAATGGAATCTTTTTAAAGCGGGGGATTACCGGATGCCCGGATTCTTTGTTTGTCGCCTGACACTTTAATGGGAGGCCGTTTAGAGATATAGATTATATATAGTATAGATTACAGGTCTGCTTTTCGGAGGCGCCAAACGAAGCCTCTCAAAAGTGCAATGAAAGTAGGCTTATCTCGCCGGGTACTAAAAGTTCCGGAACCATCGGCGTGATCTATATAAGTCATGCCCTAGACAAGTGATACTTGTGTTTAAACAAGCCAAATTAGCGTCTGTAAGTGGACACTACACAACCTAATGGATGTCTGAGTCTGGGATTAAAGGGGTCTGAATTCCAGAAATGCGATCAGTATATGATGAAATTGGCTACTTTTCGTTTTATCCGAAACCATAAAATCTGAGCTCATTGTCTTAGTAGCGTAATTTCTACTGCCGCCCATAAAAATTAAGTGATCCGTAAACATGTTTTGTTATTATTCTGTATTCATGGGTTTAGGTTTTATTATATATTAAATACATTTATTATAACTAGGTACTTTGTAATTTAGCTGGCTGACTCCAGCTGAGATTCGGCTTCTTTTGTCAGTTTCCGTGAAAAGCAGGGAAAGTAATACCATTTTTCGCCCTTGGCAAAGACCTCGCCCTCCTCGAGAGTCTGTGGAAGTTGCCTGCAGGATAAATTTTATATATATTGAAAGAGTCACATTAATTTTTATAAAGAAACTTACTTGTGCAATGTCTCCGGAAGAGTCAGGCAGAAACAACCGCCAATGACGAGCAGGAAGCTAATCAAGAGCGAGGGCAGTGGCTTGTAGAAAGTGCCCAGGTAGATTATGTACGAGCTGAAGAACCCGAAGGCATTGCCCACCACATGGATGTTGGCCACCCCTCGTCCTCGCACACTGGTTGGAATAATTTCAGCCGCGTACTGGGCCTCCGCATCGTAGGCCACCACCGCTCCGAATCTCGCGAGGCACACCATGAAGCCCAGGAGAACGGAGTAATTCGCAGGATCCAGAGTGCCCACCAGGTAACCAGTGGCAGCCGTGATGATGGCACCCACAAACAGAGAGGCACAGGCCATGCCCTTGCGTCCGATCTTGTTTTGGAACAGGATAATGGTGAGACCACCGGGCAGGACGACAAATCCTGAGTAGGAGAAGAGCTTGAAAGGCGATATGCCCACGCCTTCAACGTTACGACTCAGGATGTCGAATGCAATTGTGATGATCACTCTGAGAAAATATAAAGGCAATTAAACCAATTTTTAACACACCATTATCGTTTCAACTCACGATTTTATCAATAGAATTAGTGTGAACTTTCTCAGTCTTGGAGTCCTCAGCATGCCCATAAATGTGTCCTTGGACTTCTTTTCCGAACTGTTTAACTTCTCGCGATAGTGCTTGATGAACTCATCGAAAACCGAGTCCTCCACTTGGCGTCCGTTGAACTTGGCGACGCTTTTTAGATTGCTAACTGCCTTGTCGAACTTCCCCTTAGTTAACAGCCACTCGACGCTTTCATGGAGGCAAACTGGGAAGATCAGCATTCCCAGGGCTGGAAGAGAGGCCGCCCATAGGTAACTCCTCCAGCTGCCTAACCAAATGGCCATCCAGGGCGAGATCATCAGGCCCACTGAGTAGAAAACGCCCAAAATGATATTCAGACCGAAGGTGCGGTGCTGTGGGCTCAAGTACTCGAAGACTGCAAAGTTGAGTGGTTATGTATAGTGAAAAATATTATGGATCCAGTAACCTACCCAAAATGTACATCAGGACATACTGAGTGTCCATAGAGAGACCGGAAATAAAGCGGGTGAAGGAGAACCAGGGAAGATCTCCCACGAAGGAGGTGAAGAAATCACCAGAGGCTCCAGTCAAGGTCGACAGAACGCAGGCAGGCAGACGTCCTATGCGATCGGCCAGATATCCGAAGAATATGCTGCCCAGGGCGGAGCCGATGAAGAAGAAGGACTGACCCACCGCCAGTTTGTAGGCATCGTCGCAGACCCAACCGAGCTGTGTTCAATATTTCAGACATCAGTGTTTAGATACCAAATGCCTTTTCTACTTTTGGGCTGAGACTTACCTCTGTAGTAACGCTCTCGTAGTTGCTTTCCCTTTCGAAATCCCATGAGTTGCACTTGTAGTCCCGAAAAGAGGACAGATCTTCATCGTATTGAATGACACTGCAGGCCAACAGTGAAGTCGAATTCGGTTGGAAGTTTTCTTTTGGTGCAGAGCAACTAAAAATAAAAGGAAACAAATGTAATTAGAGTAAGTGAGGAGAGAAACAGTTTTTTTTCTGAATTTAATACAAAAATGTTCATTTTTGTTTTGTTTTTAAAATAAATATTATTGTTTTTAGTTTCTATTTTATTGTTGAGATTTCCGCTCACCTGTGCGAAGGCGTAAAACTAATAAGTGTCTGTGAAAAGTAGTGCAGCGAGGATACTATATTTGTGTACCCATAGAGACCCAACAGCAGGATTTGGTATGGACCAAAGTTTCCACACTTTTCCAGGACACGCTGGAGATCCATTTCGCCACAAGAACCTTCCCTGATCGCAAACGAACAACTTATGCCAATGGAGGGTCCAAGCAGCTGGTATATGTACATATACTCGATTCGGGCGCTGGCTATATAATGCTAATACTGTGCAAACACAGAATATCTACTGCTAGTTTATCTCACACCGGGGCATGAGGAAGAAAGAAAGCTTTTGAACCATTTCCGACGTCTGGCTACTGGTTGGCGTGTGGAGAGTTTCGTTTGGGTCCCATGGGGTGATTATTAATGTGACGCCCGCACAGCATAAGTATGCCCTGGAATTATCTTTACGGGCGTTATACGACCCACTAAACTGTTGCCGTCTGGCAAATAGATACAAGTGAATCTGAGCAAACAATGTCTCGTTGGTGTTACACAGATTTTTAGACCGATGTATTCAATAAGAACTTTAAGTTCTAATAACTTAAATATAAAGACTTTTTTCGACAACCTATTACTTTTTATCGATGTGTTGACTTATAACCATTGACTTTTTCTGTCGATAAATGTAAATTAATGCAATCTGAATATTTCCTTTGAAAAATTATATAAAAGAAGCCAGACTAGAGCTGGCAAAAACATCATAAAACATCTTAACTAATTTCCACTTGAAGTATGAGCTATATAGCTTTAGTCAGGAGACACTTATTTCAAAACAAATACATCGTGTTACAAATATTAAACAAAAAACGCCAGACACATTTAAACGTCTTCAAGGTGATTGTGGGCGTTATAGGGTCGGAAACGCTTCCTTCTACCTGTTACATACTTTTTATTCTCCCTTCTATTCCTTTTTACTCTACGGTTTACGGGTATAAAAATGATATAAAAGAACCTAGTCCTTGAGCAGGCTTAAAACATCATGGGGGTGTCACAGAAATCTCTTCCAACCAAAATTTCCACATGATTGTCAATATTTCCTTTAATAAATACTAGACTCTAGATCTTGGGCTGACTAAAAACCCATATTTTCCACAAGAAATATGAGCTACATATTTTTTGTGCAAGACAAAAAAGTTACAATAAAACCATTGTTATATTCTTGAGCAACCTTAGTATATCTGGTCAAAGGAAATTTCCCCTTATCCACGTGCCAAAGAATAAGGTGGATTTATTTTGTTTGAGTAATCTTTATAACAATTTTTCAGGTGCCACTAAAGTCTGAACAATCCAAAATAAAGCCCAAAAGCTAGAAAGATGTCTGGGTTTGGGATTTAGCAGATCGGATTTCTAGAAATGCGATCAGAACATGATGAAATCGGGTTAGTTTATTAGTGTCCGAAACCATATAACAAGTAATTCATGTCTTAGCAGCACTTATCTACTGCTACCCATAAAAATTAAGAGAGCAGTAAACATATTATCATGTTGTTTGCATTCTTTTGTATGAAAAGATAATTCTTTTATTATATACATTTATATTATACATTTATTGTAACTCCTTTGTAATTTCGTTGGCTGACTCCAAGTGAGATCCTGAATTATTTGTTTGCTGTCTGCGCGAAAAGCAGGGAAAGAAATACCATTTCTCGCCCTTGGCAAACACCTCGCCCTCCTCGAGAGTCTGTGGAAGTTGTCTGCGGGATAAATTAGATAAATATTAATGAATCGGATGATACTAGTCAGCAAAAACTTACTTGTGCAGTGTCTCCGGAAGAGCCAGGCACAAACAACTGCCGATTAGGAGAACGAAGCTGATCAGAAGAGATGGCAGCGGTCTGTAGAAAGTTCCCAAGTAGATTACGTAGGAGCTGAAGAAAGCGAATGCGTTGCCCACCACATGGATGTTGGCCACTCCACGTCCTCGCACACTGGTTGGAATGATTTCCGCCGCGTACTGGGCCTCCGCATCGTAGGCCACCACCCCTCCGAATCTTCCCAGGCTCACCATTATTGCCAAAAGAACGGAATAGTTCGCTGGATCGAGGGTAGCCACCAAGTAACCAGTGGCCGCCGTAATGATAGCACTCACAAACAGAGAGGCACAGGCCATGCCCTTTCGTCCGATCCTGTTCTGGAACAGGATAATGGCAAGTCCACCTGGCAAGACGGCAAATCCTGAGTAGGAGAAGAGCTTGAAGGGCGATATACCCAAGCCCTCCACATTACGACTCAGGATATCGAAAGCAATCGTGACGATCACTCTGAGGAAATATAAAGAAAGCTTAAAATTAATCATATATCATCTTCATTTAAACTCACGATTTTATCAATAGAATTATTGTAAACTTTCTCAGTCTGGGAGTCCTAAGCATGCCCATAAATGTGTCATTGGACTTCCTTAGAGAACTTCTTAGCTTCTCGCTATAGTGCTTGATAAAATCATCGAAAACATAGTCTTCCACTTGGCGTCCGTTGAACTTAGCGACGCTTTTTAGATTGCTAACTGCCTTGTCGAACATCCCCTTAGTTAACAGCCACTCGACGCTTTCATGGAGGCAAACAGGGAAGATCAGCATACCCAGGGCTGGAAGTGAGGATGCCCATAGGTAACTCCGCCAGTTGCCCAGCCAAATGGCAATCCAGGGGCAAATCATCAGGCCAAAGCAATCGAAGACTCCCACGATTATGTTTAGCCCGAAGGTGCGGTGTTTTGGGCTCAAGTACTCGAAAACTGCAAGAGTTTTTATTTTTACTTTCTGCGTAAAAGTGCAAGCTCAGTTTACATACCCAAAATGTACATCAGGACGTACTGAGTGTCGATAGAGAGACCGGAAATAAAGCGGGTGAAGGAGAACCAGGGTAGATCTCCCACGAAGGAGGTGAAGAAATCACCAGAGGCTCCAGTCAAGGTCGACAGTACGCAGGCAGGCAGACGTCCTATGCGATCGGCCAGATATCCGAAGAATATACTGCCCAGGGCGGAGCCAATAAAGAAGAAGGACTGACCCACCGCCAGTTTGTAGGCATCGTCGCAGACCCACTCGAGCTGTGTACAATATTCCGGACATCAGTGTTTGTTTGGGTTGTCTACCTTATTACCTCTGTGGTAACGCTCTCGTAGTTGCTTTCCCTTTCGAAATCCCAGGAGGTGCACTTGTAGTCCCGAAAAGAGGACAGATCTTCATCGTATTGGATGACACTGCAGGCCAACAGTGAAGTTGAATACGGTTGGAAGTTTTCTTTTGGTGCAGAGCAACTAAAAATAAAATAAACCAATATAATTAGAGTAAGTGAGGAGAGAAACAGTTTTTTTCAGAATTTAATACAAAAATGTTCATATTTGTTTTGTTATTAAATTATTTTTTATAAAATAATGTTATTCTGTTTAGTTTAAATCTTATTGTTGAGATTTCCGCTCACCTGTGGGAGGGCGTGAAACTAATCAGTGTCTGTGAAAAGTAGTGCAGCGAGGATATTATATTAGCGAACCCAAAGAGACCCAGCAGCAAGATTTGGTATGGACCAACGTTTCCACACTTTTCCTGGTATATGTACCGTATAGTCGATTCGGGTGATGGGTTTATAATGCTAATACTGTGCAAAAACAGAATATCTACAGATAACACTAGGCAGCATCAAAAATTAACCTCGATTAATGCTATATTTTTGGATTCGTTACGAATTCCCAAGTTAAACTGCGTTTTCCAAAGAGTTCCCCGACGCAAGGATTCTTAGCAAAAGGACCTCAAAGTTCGAAAAATGCTGAAATTGGCCAACTTTGCGGAGCTCTCAGAGGCAAATGGATGCATGGCTTGGTTTGAAGTTAAAGTTTTTTAAAAGATACACCCTTTATCTTTCAAACCCCATACATAAAATAATTTAAGGATTTTTTTTAAGGCAGAAATAAATTCCAAAAAACATAGTCTAAAAACTGAAAAACATACAGCTGCGGTCAAAATAGTAGCAGTGTCGCCGCCTTGTGTAATTGTATCCAATTAGTCTAATAGTAAAATTATAATCAATACAATATTACCAGGAAAAGATCAATTACAACAACAAACTTTTAAATACACAGGGCGGCAACACTACTACCATTTTGACCGCAGCTGTATACTTTTATGTTTTTTTGACTATGTTTTCTAGAATTTGTTTCTTCCTTAAAAAAAATCTTACAAATTTTTTAAGTATGGGGTTTAAAAGATAAAGGGTGTATCTTTTAAAAACTTTAACATCGAATCAAACCATGCATCCATTTGCCTCTGAGAGCTCCGCAAAGTTGGTCAATTTCAGCATTTTTCGAACTTTGAGGTCCTTTTGCTAAGAATCCTTGCGTCGGGGAACTTTTTGGAAAACGCAGTTTAACTTGGGAATTCGTAACGAATCCAAAAATATAGCATCCATCGAGGTAAATTTAAAAAGCACTAAAAATGCTGCACAGTGTAATTTATCTCACACCGGGGCACAAGGAAGATAGAAAGCTTTCAAACCATATCCGACGTCTAGCTTCTAATTGGCGTGTGGAGAGTTTCGGTTGGGTTTCATGGGGTGATTAATAATGTGACGCCCGCACATAAGAATGCCCTGGAATTATCTTTATGGGCGTTATAGGATCCACTAAACTATTGCCGTCTGGCAAATAGATACAAGTGAATCTGTGCAAACCACTTCTCTTTGGTGTTACACAGATTTGTAGACCGATTTATTCAATAAGATCTTTAAGTTCTAACAGTGGCGGATCCAGGATTGTTTTGTGGGGGGTGATATTAGAATAATTTTTAAGAAAGTTTCTTAAAGAAACTTATTTCACATCGATACTTTAACCAACTTCAATGTAAAACAATGCAATGTCAATATTTCCTTTAACAAAATACTAAAAGCGCCTTGACCTTGAACTGCCTAAAAAATTCATAACCTAAATATATATCACCAAACCAATATTTCACAACAATACCATTGGTTATTTTCCTTACCAAGCTTACTAACTTGGGTTCCACGGAAATTTCCCCTTATCCACTTGCCATAGAATAAAAGGGATTTATTTCGTTAGAGTAATCTATTTAACTAATTCTTTAGACGGGTGCCACTTAAGTCTAAGCAAACGCCTAAAAGAGTCTTTCCAGTGCTACCCATAAAAATTAAGAGACCCGTAAATATGTTTTGATATTGTTGTATGAAAAGTTATGCTTTTATTATACATTAAATACATTTACTTTGTAAATTCGTTGGCTGACTCCAACTGAGATCCTGAGTTATTTGTTTGCTGTCTGCGCGAAAAGCAGGGAAAGAAATACCATTTCTCACCCTTGGCGAATACCTCGCCCTCTTCAAGAGTCTGTGGGAGTTCCCTGCAGGAAAAATTAAATAAATACAAATGGATTAGAGGATAGTAGCCGACAAACACTTACTTGTTAAGGGTTTCTGGAAGAGCTAGGCACAAACAACTGCCGACTAGAAGAACGAAACTGATCAGGAAAGACGGCAGAGGCCGGTAGAAAGTTCCCAAGTAGAGGATGTAGGAGCTGCAGAAGGCAAAGGCGTTGCCGACCACATGGATGTTGGCCACTCCTCGTCCTCGCACACTCGTTGGAATAATCTCAGCCGCGTATTGGCCCTCCGCATCGAAGGACACCACCGCTCCGAATCTTCCCAGGCACACCATGAATCCCAGAAAAACGGAATAGTCCGCTGGATCGAGGGTGGCCACCAAGTAACCAGTGACCGCCGTGATTATGGCTCCCACAAGGAACGAGGCACAGGCCATGCCCTTTCGTCCGATTCTGTTCTGGAACAGGATAATGGTGAGTCCTGCGGGGAGGTAGCAGAATCCCGAGTAGGAGAAGAGCTTGAAGGGCGAAATGCCCACTCCTTCCACATTACGACTCAGGATGTCGAAGGCAGTTGCAACAATTATTCTAAGGAAATGTTATAGAAGTTAAAGATAAGATTAAAGTTAAGAATAGAATACATCTTTATAATTTTACTCACGATTTAACCAATAGAATAAGGGTAAACTTTCGCAGTCTTGGTGTCCTTAGCATTCCCATAAAAGTATCCGAAGATTTATTCTGCGAATTGTTCAACTTCTCGCGATAGTGATTAATGAACTCATCGAAAACAGAGTCCTCCACTTGGCGACCGTTGAACTTGGCGACGCTTTTTAGATTGCTAACTGCCTTGTCGAACTTTCCCTTGGTCAACAGCCACTCGGCGCTTTCATGGAGGCAAACAGGAAACAGCAACGATCCCAGAGCTGGAAGAGAGGCCACCCACAGGTAACTTCGCCAGTTGCCCAACCAAATGGCAACCCAGGGGGAAATCACCAGGCCAAAGCAATAGAAGACTCCCAAGGTTATGTTTAGCCCGAAGGTGCGGTGTTTTGGGCTCAAGTACTCGAAAGCTGAAAGGATTCTTATATTTACTTTCTGGTTTAAAAAGCAAGTTCAGTATACGTACTCAAAATGTACATCAGGACATACTGGGTATCCATAGAGAGGCCGGATAAAAAGCGGGTGAAGGAGAACCAGGGCAGATTTCCCACGAAGGAGGTGAAGAAATCACCAGAGGCTCCAGTCAAGGTCGACAAAACACAGGCAGGCAGTCGTCCTATGCGATCTGCCAGATATCCGAAGAATATGCTGCCCAGGCCGGAGCCAATGAAGAAGAAGGACTGACCCACCGCCAGTTTGTAGGCATCGTCGCAGACCCAACCGAGCTGAGTTCAATATTTCGGCCATCAGTGTTAAGTCACTAAGCGAGTTTTCTACTTTTGGGCTGAAACTTACCTCTGTGGTAATGCTCTCGTAGTTGCTATCCCTTTCAAAGTCCCAAGATGAGCACTTGTAGTCTCGAAAAGAGGACAGATCTTCATCGTATTGAATTATATTGCAGGCCAACAGGGATGTGGAATAATTGGAATTCTGCAGGAAGTTTTCTTTTGGTGCTGAGCAACTAAGATAATAAAATTTTAATGTGGCATTATAACAAAAATTATCATCTATATCTAAAAAGAATTTGTAAGTTTTTAGAAAAACTCTACCTGTTAAATTATAAACAATATTGTGTTGCCTATTAGTAATTAACATTAATCAAGCGTCTTGCATACTATTTAAGCCACATCGTATTTAAAGTGCATCTTTATGTTAATGTGTTTTTTTGCGAAATATAACTTGTATATTATTAATGTTTATTTATATAATACCCTTGGTTACGATTTACTGTTCTGAATTTCATCACTTATTTTCAAAGTGAATGCGAATTTCCCGCTCACCTGTGCGATGGCGTAAAGCTAATGATGGTCTGCGAAAAATAGTGCAGCGAGGAGATAATGTTCGCGTAGCCGTAGAGACCCAGCAGAAGGATTTGATAGGGGCCAAAGTTGCCACATTTATCAAGGACACTTTGGAAATCCATTTTGGAATACGAAACCGCAGCGATCGCGAAACAGCGACTGATGCCGACTAAGGGGTTCGAGCCGCTAATATATAGCCAATTCTGGGTGCTGGCTATAATACACCTCAAACACTGAATACCTGCTGCTAGTTTATCTAAAAATAGGGGAAAATAAAGCGTTTGAACGTGTGGTGAGTTTCGTGTGGATCCCATTGGGTAATTATTAATGTGACGCCCGCACAGCATAAGTTTGCCCTGGATTTATCTTTACGGCAGTTATACGGCACACTAAACTGCTGATGTCTGGTAAATAGATACAAGTGAATCTGTGCAAACAATGTTTTGTTGGTGTTACACAGGTTTTTAGAGCGATATATTCAAAAATAAAAATATAAAGACTTCTTTCTACTCAATATTACAATCGATAAATATATAGCACTGCAATTTGAATATTTCCTTTAAGAACCCAGACCTTGAGCAGGTGAAATACATCATAAAAAATGTTAGCTTAAGTCCAGCTATATAGTTTTAGTCATAAGACACTTATTTCACAACGGTTCCAAAGTATTACAAAGATTACACAAAACAATCAACCTTTCCAAGCGACAAAAAGCAGCAATGGTATTACTTTTTACTACAAGCAAATAATTATGTTTATAATGTTAGTCACATCGATTTTTAGAATCTTTATATTATTTATTTAGAACGTAATAACATTAGGTTTTATTAAAATTATTAAAAATTTTGTCAAAAAGCAGCTAGTCCTTAAATACTACCTTAGCAAATATAGACTCTATAGTTTTTATCACCAGGCAAATATTTCACAACACAACCCTGTTTATATATTTTAACTCGGGTCAAAGAAAATTTCCCTTTATCCTGGTGTTATTAAATACGGGGAATTTATTTCCTTGGTGCCACTAAAGTCGGAACAATCAGAATATAAGCCCAAAAGATAGATCCAGATATTTAGGGTCTAGGATTTAGCAGATCTGATTTCTAGAAACGTGATCAAAACGTGATGAAATCGGGTAAGTTTATTATTTTCCGAACCAATATAACTAAAAATTCATGTCTTAGCAGCGCTTTCCACTGCGACCCATAAAAGTTAAGCGACCAGTAAACATGTTTTGATATTTTTTGTATTCTTTTGTAAAAAAAAGTTAATGCTTTTATTATAAATCTAATACATTTATTATAACTACTTTGTAATTTCGTTGGCTGACTCCAACTGAGATGCTGACTTCTTTGTTTGCTGTCTGCGTGAAAAGCACGGAAAGAAATACCATTTCTCGCCCTTGGCAAATACCTCGCCCTCCTCGAGAGTCTGTGGGAGTTGCCTGCGGGTTAAATTAGATAAATATTAATGAATTGGAGGTTACTAGTCAGCAAAAACTTACTTGTGCAGTGTCTCCGGAAGAGCCAGACACAAACAACTGCCGATTAGGAGAACGAAACTGATCAGAAGAGATGGCAGCGGTCTGTAGAAAGTTCCCAAGTAGATTACGTAGGAGCTGAAGAAAGCGAATGCGTTGCCCACCACATGGATGTTGGCCACTCCACGTCCTCGCACACTAGTAGGAATGATTTCCGCCGCGTACTGGGCCTCCGCATCGTAGGCCACCACCGCCCCGAATCTTCCCAGGCTCACCATAAATCCCAGAAGAACCGAATAGTTGGCTGGATCAAGGGTGGCCACCAAGTAACCAGTGGCCGCTGTGATGATGGCTCCCACAAGGAGCGAGGCACAGGCCATTCCCTTTCGTCCGATCCTGTTCTGGAACAGGATAATGGCGAGACCGGCGGGCAGGTAGCAAAATCCCGAGTAGGAGAAGAGCTTGAAGGGTGATATTCCCACGCCTTCTACATTTCGACTCAGAATATCGAATGCAATTGTGATGATCACTCTGAGAAAAAGTGTTAAAAGTTAAAAATATTAAAATAATATCTACGTATAAAATTTAACTCACGATTTTATTAATAGAATAATGGTGAACTTTCTCAGTCTTGGTGTCCGAAGCATTCCCATAAAAGTGTCCGAAGATTTATTCTGCGAATTGTTCAACTTCTCGCGATAGTGCTTGATGAACTTATCAAAAACAGAGTCTTCCACTTGGCGACCGTTGAACTTGGCGACGCTTTTTAGATTGCTAACTGCCTTGTCGAACTTTCCCTTGGTCAACAGCCACTCGGCGCTTTCATGGAGGCATACAGGGTAGAGCAGCATGCCCAGGGCTGGAAGAGAGGCAGCCCATAGATAACTCCGCCAGTTGCCCAGCCAAATGGCAATCCAGGGGGATATCATCAGGCCAACGCAATAGAAGACTCCCAGGATTATGTTAAGCCCGAATGTGCGGTGTTTGGGGCTCAAGTACTCGAAAACTGCAAGAATTTTTATTCTTATTTTCTGAAATTAGTGGAAGCTCAATTTACTTACCCAAAATATACATCAGGACATACTGTGTGTCCATAGAGAGACCGGAAATAAAGCGGGTGAAGGAGAACCAGGGTAGATCTCCCACGAAGGAGGTGAAGAAATCACCAGAGGCTCCAGTCAAGGTCGACAAAACACAGGCAGGCAGACGTCCTATGCGATCGGCCAGATATCCGAAGAATATGCTGCCCAGGGCGGAGCCAATAAAGAAGAAGGACTGACCCACCGCCAGTTTGTAGGCATCGTCGCAGACCCACTCGAGCTGTGTACAATAAATAAAAATAAAGAAATAATAATAATATTCCAAACATCAGTTTTTGGACACCAACTGCCTTTTCTACTTTTGGGTTGAGACTTACCTCTGTAGTAACGCTCTCGTAGTTGCTTTCCCTTTCGAAATCCCAGGAGGAGCATTTGTAGTCTCGAAAAGAGGACAGATCGTCATCGTATTGAATTATATTGCAGGTCAACAGGGATGTGGAATAATTGGAATTCTGCTCGAAGTCTTCTTTTGGTAACGAGCAACTGAAAAAATAAAGTGTCCGGGTTAAAAAATATTTTATAAATTAACATATATTTTAAAAATAATTTTTTGAAATAGGCTTGTTGATAATTGCCAAATTGTAAATATTTTTATTTGCTTATCAATACGTTTTATTAATATTTGCAGCGCTCATACATATGAATTCACACTTATAGTATTTAAAATGCATCTTTGATCGCAAAATATCACTTTAATGGTTTGGCTTGCTTGCGGGATTAAACTTGAACTTAAAATTTTCCATTGGGCCTTGCTATGTTTATTTAGAAGTGACCCTTGGTTCTGATATACTGTGCCGAATTCCATCACTTCTTTTCAGAGTGAATGGGAATTTTCCGCTCACCTGTGCGATGGCGTAAAACTAATGATGGTCTGTGAAAAATAGTGCAGCGAGGACACGATGTTCGTGTATCCGAAGAGACCCAGCAGAAGGATTTGATAGGGGCCGAAGTTGCCGCATTTTTCGAGGACACTCTGCAGCTCCATTTCGGCACACGAAACCTCTGCGATCGCAAAACAGCGACTGATGTCGACAAAGGGGTCCGAGCAGCTGGTATATAGCCGATTCTGGGTGCTGGCTATAATGCGCTAATACACTGCAAACACTGAATACCTGCTGCTAGTTTATCTCACACGGGGGCATTAGGAATAGGAAAAAAGAAAGCGTTTGAACAATTTCCGACGTCTGGCTTCTGTTTGGCGTGCGGGGAGATTCGGCCGAGTCCCATGGGATTTTTATTAAGGTGACGCCCGCAGAAGCATAACAAAGCGCTGGGTTATCTTTACGGGAGTTTTACAATTCCAATATACCTAAAGATTCTGGCAAATAGAAACAAGTAAATCCCATTAAACAATGTCGCGGCGATCTTACACAGACTTACAGTTTGGTACATTCAATTAGAATTTCGGCTATCGTGATCTTTGAGTTCTGATTAAATTTCTATACATTTTTCATAGCCCGTTGAAAACTGCATCCGCTTTTCTCTACTTCTGTTTTCTAACTGACTGAATCGAAAAAAATCTAGAACACTCTTTTTTCGTCCATTATAGTTTCTGTAGTCTTTTTTCTTCTAATCACTCAGACAAAATTAGTTTTAAATGAGCTCACCCAAAAAAGTGTCTTAGTAAAGTTAGTTAAAGTGTCTTTTTACTTTTTTTGTTTACCCAGTGACGAAAAGGTGAGTGGTTTGCTATTTTTAGTCAGTGGAGTAGTAATCGAAGCTCATATGACTTCGTTTTTTCACTGGCTTTCGTCACACATGGCCTTTGGAACTTTCAAAGTAACAACATATTACAATATAGTTGTAGGTTGTATATGAACTAAATTAAAAACATCCGATTAAACATCCTCTTAAAAATTGTAAAACGATTTAAAGAAAACCTCAAGAGATATTGAAAACGAGGTGAGACGGAAATCACTGAGAAGTGATTTCAACTGCTCCGTCTGACTGTTTTCTCGACTTGTCTCTAAAGTTGATCGAGCACTTGAATGTGTAATCATTTTTGTGCAAGCAAAGATATTTAGATATTAAACAGACTTACAGTTTGGATCATTCAACTAGAACTTTCGCTATTGTGATTCTTATCAATTTAACATTTATCTGTAAAATATTTATAAATTCGTTTAAGAATCTTGATTTTTATTATATTATTTTATTGATTGCTCACTTATCTTTCGTACACATTTGGTAATCTTATTCTACAAATGTATTCTAAGTCTTTGATACCGTTGCTAGTTTAATATACACAAACAATTTGGTGGGCTACACAGAAAACTTCAACTGCGGTGATAAAACATATTTTCAGTAGTGACCTAAAAGTAGACGTTCGATTCCGTTGAATGCGAGTACATCTTGACGTTTTGGGTATCCAGAGTGGCGGCTGATTGGGTGCGTTTCTCCAGAAAACTGAAGGTGTACCAACGATCGTTCTTCCCGAAATTCTCCCCATCCTCCAGCGAAGTGGGCAGAGTGCGATGAAGGGTTTCGGGCAGCAGGAGGCAGAGACACGCCCCCAGCAGGGACAGAACGCCCAGGATAATTTCGGGAAGCGGCGAGAAGATGCACCTCGTGTACAGGATGTAGGCGCTGAAGAAGGTGAAGGCATAGCCGGCCACATGGACTGCAGCCACTCCCTGGCCTCGAACGCAGGTGGGGATCAACTCGGTGGCATACTGGGCTCCCGAATTATAGGCCACTGTCACTCCAAAGCGGCCCACGACGGAGAGGCTAACCAGCAAAGTGGTGGCTAAAAAATTTAAATTTTTACATTAATAAAATTTTACAAAAAATTCATAAAGTGTAACAACAAAAAATGTTAATGTTCGTAAGGAGACTAATATAAGGATTCTAAAAATAATTGATTTTTTCTTCAAATTTTGGAGCTAAGACTTTTCAAAATTCAATTGGCTTGAGACAAATTAATAAATGAGAAAATTTTGAAATGTATTTAAAGTGTGTAAAAACAAAAATTTCATCTGGCTTTTCGTCGCGATTCTGGTTAAATAAAGAAAAAGATACATAAATTAAAAAAAAAAAGTTTCAAAACTATTTACCCGGGCTATTTTCTATTTTTTTTGTTAAAATAAAATATTGAATATACATAAATCTCCCGTCATTAAACTCCCGCCATTAAATTCCCATAACTCAACTCTGCAATATAACCCCCCCAACTGATCGGGTTGAACTCACTCTTATCCGATGCCGAGGCGGCGAAGATGATGCCCCCGGTAACCGAGATGAAAATGCCACTCAGCAGCAGAGAGGCGGAGGCCATCGCCTTGCGGCCGATGCGATCTTGCAGGGCGATGATCAGTAGACAGGCGGGCAGAATTGCGGTGGCGCTCAGCGAGAACATCAGAAATGGCGAAATGCCAAGGCCCTGAACATTTCGCGATACGGCATCGTAGCACAGGGTGATGACCATGCTGCGCGAGGGTGTTGTATTGGATATGAGTAGTATTCATCTCGAATCAAATCTTGAATCTTTAACTCACGATTTGAAGAAGAGGATGAGCGTGTTGCGGCGCAGGCGGGGCGTCTTGAACAGGTCAAACAGATGGGGCGAGGCCTTCTGGTTCTGCTGGCTGAACTTGCACTCCTCGACGAACTCCTCGTAGGCGCTCTCCTCCACCTGCCGTCCATTAATCTTGGCCACCCGCTTCAGGCAGACAACGGCCCTGTCGTACTTTTGCTTCGAGATCAGCCACTGTATGCTTTCCGGTACAATAAAGTAGAAGAATGGAACCACTAGCAGGGGCAGGGAGGTGACCAGCAGGAATCCATGCCAGCTGCGCATGAGCACGGCGATCCAAGGGGCGGCCATGGAGCCCAAACAGTAGAACAAACCAATGCAGATGCTCAGGCCAAGGGTTCGCACTGAGGGACGCATGTACTCCATAACTGAAAGAAATATTTGATATTAATAATATCATTTAATACTATAACTCTAAAAACTTACCCAAAATATACATCATCACAAAGTTGCTGTCCGTCGCAATGCCCGAGATCATGCGAAAAATACAGAAGAGCGTGACATTGGTGCTCCAGATGGTCAGTAGATTGCCGGTCATGGCAATCAAATTGGCTACAATCAGAATGGGAAGACGTCCAACCAGGTCCGCCAGGTAGCCCAGCACCATGGAACCGACCACAGAGCCCACAAAGAACATGGACTGGCCAAGAGTGAGTTTCCAGGCATCTTCGCACACCCAGTCCATTTCGCTGGGAAAGCTCTGGTAGCCCATGTAAAGCTCGTAGTCATAGCTGTAGCAGGTATTTGAACTAGTGGAATTCCTGTTCAGAGGCAGGCAACTTGACTCAGCCGGCGGCTCAAAGCTGGCGGGCAAACCGTCTGCACACCTGGGCGTATGAGCAATGCATTAAGTATACGACGCGATGGACAGCGAACTTGCGCATACGAACCAGTATTTGGGTACGAAGCTGATGATCGTCTGGGAGTAGTAGTGAAGGGCCGACAGCACGTTGATCAGACAGAAGAGCAGCATCTGCAGACGGCTGAAGTCGCCGCATTTCTCCAGTATTTTGTCCACCTCCAGCATTGTGTTCTTCCGCACTCGCACCACTTGCATCCACGTCTCACGTTTCTATCAGGGAATCGAGAAGAGCCTACGTCTCATCTTCGCCACGGCATCTGCGAGCCGCTTAATTGACTGCGTTGAATTTCTCTTAATTTCCAAAACCAATTAGTGCGCTCAGTGATTCCTGCCAGAACGAAATCAGAAATAATTCGTGTAAATTAGGTTTGACAGCTGGGGTCGCTCGTCAGATGTTTTTTATTTTTACAATAAGCCAACAAAAACTGGCTTTGGGTCGTTAAATCGCAGCTGTTCCAGTAGCCCTTTAAACTGAAATTATAGATATATTCAGTTAGTTTACTGGAGTATTCTGACAGAGAAACTTTTTGTTTTGCATGTATAATTCACTTATTTTCAAATTTTAGTGTTTTACAGATAACAAATTTAATACACGTAATAGAAATTTAAATCCAGCGAGTCTTAAAATGCACTATTTACGATATTTTTTTGTATTATTGCTTTATTACTGAAAGAATTTAATTCTTTCTTTGCGACACCATGAACATTTTCTGTAAATTGCTTAATAAAAGCAGAGATCAAAGCTCTGAATCTTTATTTCACATCACAATTATTTGTACACATTAATTCAAGAAAAATATAAAGTACAACGACTGTTGGACTCTTTTAAATTTATTAAATTTATTTGCGTTCTTTGGACTTGGACAAGCTTAGGTTGCCAGCAGATGCGTGATAGAATAAAATTCTTCATAAAATTTGCGATAAGGAACAGACTTTTGGCTGCATCCAAAACAACCTGCCGCAACTGAACTCTGAATATGTATAGTCACTGACCGGGAATTGCGCGTCTCGGGCGAAATTGCGATGTCAACCGCACGGAACGAAAGTAAAGTTTGATGTGGGGCTTTCGACTTGCCTGCAGTCGTATTTTTGTGAAAACGAAATTGCCCAATACACGAAAGATTTCTATATGAGAGTGTATCAATAGGGGAATACTCATTACTGACGGTTTTAAATCAAAATTTTGGAAAGTCATTAGCAGATTTGATTTTGTTTTATTACTTCTAACTTAAATATTTGGCATATATAGTTTTTCTAATTTTGAAGTGCTAGTATATACCCAATCTCCCGGGAACAAATAATTTTGGAGACGAATTGCCCATTTTAGGCCTTTGTTATTTCTGACTACTATGATGAGGAGATAAATATAGATTTTTGAGGTCGGTGATTGCAAACATGCAATGCTGTTTATTTACAGTTATTACAGCTACGATTGAATTTGTGACGTCAAATCAGGCATATTCATTTAAATTGCAAGCCGATTGACTTTTAGTATATGATATCATTACAAAAGGCTTTGTTTAACTTTGTCTGCAACTGATCTGTGTTATTGAATTAAAATATATAAATTAAAAGAATTTCTTTAAAACTTTTGACCGATTTCTTCATTATTAGTTGTTTGTTTGTGACAGACTAAGAATATAGTGTTTATTTAAAAAGCGTGATGTTTGGGTAATATCTGTAATCAGTGGTATTTCGTATAATTTTTGTGGTTGTCAATGTGTAAGGTGAAATTATCGTTTGAAACTAATAAACCTTTTGCATTTTACCCTTTTATAAGAATTATATTAAATGCAACATTCGAAAATATATTTAATCAGTCTTCGGGCAGGTTATTTTATCAGATGACAATGTGCCATGTACAATGATCTCTATAAAATAAATCCCTGTTCACTTCAGTCAGTCTTTCATTTCCAGTTATATACAATCATTGTTATTATTTTTTTCGATTTTGTGAAAGCAAGGGAAGTGCAGGAAGCTCTCGTTCAGGGCAAAGTTTTCCCCATCCGCCAGGGTTTCGGGCAGCTTCCTAATAAAAAAAGAAAGCCATAAATAATAAGACTAAAGTTATCTCAAAAAACCCACTTGTTCAAGGTCTCCGGCAAAGTCAGGCAAAGGCCGGCACCGAAGAACATGAGGCAGCTGATGAAGATCGAGGGGAGGGGCTTGTAGTAGTGGGCCAGGTAAATCACATAGAAGGCCAGTGAGCTGGAGGCCAGACCCACCACATGGATATTGGACACCGCCTGGCCGCGCACACTGGTCGGAATGATCTCGGCGGCATATTGGATCTCTGCATCGTAGGAAACGGTGGCTCCAAAGCGGCCAAGACCCACCATGATGGCCAGCAGCAGGGCGTTTTCCGTGGGATCCAAGTGGGCCAACATGAAACCCATCGTCGTGGTGATGAGTCCACCCACAAAAAGGGCCGAGCAGGCCATGCCCTTGCGACCGATCTTGTTTTGCAGCAGCAGGATGGCCACTCCAGCGGGCAGATAGACGATCGAGGTAAAGGAGAAAAGCTTGAAGGGTGAAGTACCTAAGCCCTCCATATTGCGATTGATCACATCACAAGAGAGTGTTATGATGACTCTACAAGGGAAGGGAGTGATTGAAATATTTTCTTATTTAGAAAAATAAAGAACCTACGATTTGAGCAGCAAAGTCAAAGTAAATCGACGCAGACGAGGAGTCATGAACATGGCTAGGAAAGTGTCCTTCTGGCCATTGAGCTTATACTCTCGCTGGGCTCTTTCGCGATAGTGCTTGACGAACTCATCGAAGACAGTCTCCTCCACTTGGCGACCATTAAACTTGGCCACCTTCTTCAGGCAAATCACCGCCTCCTCGTACTTCCTTTTGGTCAACAGCCACTGGGCACTCTCGCAGATCAGGAGAGGATATACAAGGACACCCAGAGCTGGCAAGGAAGCCAGCCAGAGATAGCGACGCCAGTTGCCAATCCAAATGGCCGCCCAGGGCGAGGTCATCAGTCCGAAGCAATAGAATATGGCCAGGATGATGTTGAGGCCGAAGGTTCGGCTTTTGGGGCTCAAGTACTCAAAAACTGTGGAATAAAAAATAATTTAAATTATTTTCTTTGAACTATTCAATGTTACTTACCCAAGATGTACATAAGATAGTACATGGTATCCGTGGACAATCCCGACATAAATCTGGAGAAGGCGAACCAGGGCAGCGTGTATACAAAGGAGGTGATAAAGTCACCAGTGGCTCCACACAAGGTGGCCATCAGAAGGGATGGCAGACGACCTATTTGATCAGAGAGATATCCAAAGATTATGGTGCCCAAAACAGAACCCATGAAGAAGAAGGATTGACCCACCGCCGGCTGGTGGGATTTGTCGCAGACCCATTTGAGCTGCAGATAAAAAGATATTAAATAAATAATAATACTTAATTAATGTTACCGATATTGTTTACCTCTGTTGTGATGCTTTCGTAGCCACTCTCTCTCTTGAAAATCCAATCCCTGCACTCACGCCCCTCTGCTACCACGCCCCTGCCATTGACCACACCCAAAAGGGGCGTGCAGGAAGAGTCGGAAATGTTTGAGTACACAGAGCGAAGCTCCTTCTCACTGAGACCTTGGAGGTCAATGTGGGAGCACCTGTATGGCGGAAGATTAGCTTAGATTCAGCGAGAGGTATTTAATCTATTACCAATGCTCGGGTGTAAATGTGATGAGGGTCTGCGAGAAGTAATGCAGCGACCCTAGAATATTTGTATAGCCGTAGAGCAGAAGGATGACCACTTGAAACCTCCCGTAGTTTCCACACTTGTCGAGAACCTCACTGAAATCCATTGTGACTTTTGGAGCGACTGACTATTTGCAACTCTCTTTCGGAACTGACCAGAAGCCTCGGTGAAGCTACTGTAGAAATAGCCATATATTTCTCTATAGCCATTTTTAACAACATGTTTCGCCTGGGCAAAACAGCTGGATGGGCCTTTAAGATTGAAGATATATTGCCAGCTGTGAGCCCTGTAACCGTGAAAATATGACCAGGAGATGTCACACCTATCGCGAATTTTTCGTCGTCACAATTTAAAATATCTCATTAAAATATTTTAAATACTTCCCATTCATTTTTTTGATTATCAATTAGTGGTTGGATTTCCTATTTGTACTTTCTTCAACCAGGCAACTATGTTGCATTAGCCTGACATTCTTGTTGATCAATTGCTTTGATCTTCTGGCTAAAAATAGTTAAAACAGATGACATCGACTGGGATTGCAGTTGGCACGACTTTGATTCTTTGCTATACTTAGTTGTCGCATAAACAGACTCGATGGTAACAACAGGGGTAAAACAATGCATGCAGCTGTCAATGGTTTTCCAGATGCCAGATACAAATTTGCGGCCATAAATTAAGCACACAAAACGGTAAACAGCGGAATTGTCGCAGACAGTTGGCTGTGAGAAGATGGAAAGGGTATTTTTTTTATGGGAAATCGAATTGGTTTAAACATTATTAAGGAAAATTGCTAGAAAAGTATGGTGGAATTGCAAATATTGTAGATAAGTCAAGAACAGTTGGAACATCATTAGAAAGACCTTTTATGAGAGTTTTCAAAATATATATTTATTTCGGATTTGAAATTTTAAGATATTTTACGAAAACTATTTACATATCTTTATTAAAAAGTCCTACCTATATAAATATTAACAAATTAACATGTATTAAACTTAACGAAATCTTATATAGTCGTCATGACGCTCTTTGAAGAGTATTATTAATGACATTATTTGCCTAGACTGTGACTGTATTTTTTCGGCCTGCTCTGTGGGCCAGACTAATGTGCCGACAGCGGCGCGTTGACCTTTCGCTTTATTAGGCGGCTGTGGCGGCTGGCTGCCCCCGTTCTCGCCCCCCTCCTCCTAAGGTGAGCCCCTGGCTCTGGGTTCGCTCCAGGCACTCTTAATTCAATTGTGGACTGCCTGACCTTTTGCGCATGCGCAGCAACTGCCATTTCATATGGCAGCCTGTTCTGCTCAGCTAATTACGCGGCGATCGAATCCAAATCCGAATGCAGCAGGTCCTAACATCCAGCCGAATGTTAATTTAACATTTCAATTGTGTGCGGCCAAATAAATTTTCACATAATTGCCCAAAAAGTCGGTGTCCAAGTGGGGATGTCGATCGAAAAGCGAATCGTAAACGCCGCAAAAGTGAAAGGGCAAAGCTCGGGTCTTTTCTTGGCTCTGGGGTCCCTTTAAATGGTTTAGCGGAAGAATAACCTTTCTAAGTCGACACGATAACTGCGCCAAAGTTAAAGCCAGGCACACGATTTGCCGCCAGGTGGGCAAGAGTCAATCCCCGAAACCCGCTAGTCCACAAAGTCGTGTCTGCACCATGTGCTTGATCGCTGGCCCAAACCAAAGACTCTGACTCTGGGTCTCTCTTGATCTGAAATTAGTTTATTGCTGCCTCGGCTGCCTTGCCATGTGAAGCAGGCGACATTTGCCGCCGATCGGTGGCCGCAGTATAAATGGCCAGAACTCGCAGCCAACGCTTGCAGTTTTCGGTTACTTCTTCTAGCGCGATCGTCGTCGAACTCAACGCTACTCAACAGCCACTCGTAAAGTGGTGTGTGCTGAGCCTGTGACAACTGTGAGCGAGTGGAAAGGATAACCGCGCAAGGACTTCGTTATGCTGAAGGTGTGAAAATAAAACAAAAACTGTTTGCTTTCTTTTAATAATTTGCAAATGGAATTAAACGAGTTCAATACAATACCAATAAAGTTAATTCCAAAAATAGTTGCTCAATATAAAATTAAATAAATTCAAGCAAGAATATAAAAAATGTTTTTAAAGGAATTAAAATTATAGACCTTTTATAAAATTCAAACTCAATTTTATTCAGCTGAAATAATAACAGTACAATATTATTTTGAAAGAAACTCAACTTAAGTCTTTTGAAATTTGTTAAAGCCGATTATAAAGTTATAGTTTTAATGAATTAAAAATGTGTGTTTGGTTTAAAAGCCCCACATTTTGAATGGAGAACTTACTACTCTAGATTATCTTAATAATATTATTGGTATTATATTAAAAAAGTATTTAATAATCTTAACTTCTTTTACCCGATATCGTATAGATTTCCCTGCTGAGCGCCGTGCTTGGCATCGCCTATGCGGGCGTGATTGGACCCGGACCCGGTCCCTACTATGGCGGTCCAGCGGGTCCCGGACCGCTGCATCATTATGGCGGATATGGCCCGCCGAGTGGCCCCCTGCCCGGTCCCTATGTGGCGCCCAAGCCAGCTGCTCCCGAGCCCTACGATCCCGAACCGAAGTACTCCTTTGGCTATGACATCCAAGACGGTTATACCGGTGACCTGAAGTCGCAGCACGAGACGCGTCACGGCGATGTGGTGAAGGGCAGCTACTCTGTGGTGGATCCGGATGGAACCAAACGCACCGTTGACTACACGGCGGATCCGCATCACGGCTTTAATGCGGTGGTACGCAAGGAGCCGCTGGCCTACAAGGCACCAGCTCATTTGGCACCTGTCCTCGCACCTGCACCCGCTCCAGCGCCAGCTCATCTGGGCTATGGCCCGGCTCCGGCTCCACCTCTACCGCCGGTGCCCAAGGCTCCCCTGCTCTCGTATCCTTTGGCCTTGGGTCCCCTTCACCGGGCTGCTCCTGCACCCGCCCCCGCTCCTGCTCCCGCACCAGTGCCTGTGCCAGTGGCTGCTCCAGTCCTGCCCTCCGCCCACTTCCATGCCGCCTATCCCGCCCTGACCCACGGTCCCTATGCCCACTATCCGGCTCCTGCGCCCGTGGATCCCCATGCCTACTATCATCACTAAGGCCCACCGATGTCCCACACTATCCGATCTGATTTGATTCGACTTCCATCTATCATCGCACGCAGCTTACACTGACCCAAAACTGAATCTCCGGCTTTATCTGTGCCAAACGCTGTACTCTCAATCTCTTTTGCTGTGTTCTTCGAGGGATTTGATACCGATCCAACGTGTAGATTGATTTTAAGATACACCTAGCCTATGTACATTTCTTAAGAATATGTTGTTGAATGGTTGGTCTAGAGAAATAAACCGATAAAGGAAAAACTTTACTGATTTTGATTGGGTGCATATATAGTATTTCTGAAGAAGGTGTAGTTGGTTCTGTGAACATATTTATTTTAAGTAATTTTATTATTTTAATATTTTTTACCATAATTCTGAATTTTGTTGGGTAGAAAATCAGGGTCTTTGATACAAATGGTCCCTAAAAAGGTATACTTACAGTAAGTTCTTAATCAATCCACAAACAAAAATCATAAATAAAACCAATGTTTAACGCAATTGATGTGTGTTTAATTTATTGTATCAACTTTTCGCAATGGTTCATATATGTATATGTTATATGATATCGTATGTGGCATATCTCATATGTATAATTATTCTGATTATGTATAAATATATGTGTGTGTTGTATATAAACGTTTCGAGTATGTCACCGTATGTTATAAATAAGTTTAGTTCAATGCATAAGTGTCATTTATTTATGTTTTATGTATAATAAGTTCTATGAGCTACCATTCGTAGAACAGATTGAAATGTGTTCGATATCGTTATATGTTTGCTCCATCCATATGTTTGTTTCAGAAGTTCATCATTATGCTGAGTGCATTTTGGTCTCGCTGCACTCGATTAGGTATACAATTTAAATACGATTATAGTCCTTAGTTTTGTAATAAACGGTATCAAAAGATAGGTACAATTGAGTCATGCCTGCTACCACTAAATTAATTTCGAAGCTTCTATTCCAACACAAACGATTAGTTGCCAAGCTCGGGGCTTCGTGTCTACCTTTATCTTCATCTCTATCCGTCTGATTGATTTGATGTGTACGATTATTTAAACTAAGGGGCTTTAGGCTGATATACCATACAAAGTGCTGTGCTCTAGAGGCCTTTACAGTTGGACAGGACACAATTTAGCTAAGTAATTCTGCTTAGAATAAGAGACTAATATACGGTGTACATACGGTAAATAAGCGGCTAATATAGCTCACAATATTCCTTGACAAGTGTATAATATTTAATTCATAATTTCTTCGTTGATTGTTTGGCTTCGTCGCGGATTTCTCCGTCCGGTTTTCTCATCGGCTTTTTGCGTAAGGTATAAATCTATTGTAGACAACCACTGGATGATGAAGACTATTTCGGGATATGCTTGAATTGCGTTGCTTGATATTAGTTGTCAGTACAAAAATTGGGGACAAACAAATGGCAGCTTTGGCTATTCTCAACTCAGATCTCAGTTACTGGAACTGATGCTTTTAAATTCGTCCTCGACCTACATACTCCTAGAAATGGCTTTCGACCTATGTATATAGATTTTATATATATGGTTTTGAATGGGATATGTTTCACTAATGATTAGATATTCGACTTAAGCATTTTTGTTTCGATTTTGGTTTATTTGTTTATAACTTGAAACGGAGGGTTTTCTTTTATTAAACTTGATTGGTTATTGGTAGGACATCTTTTACACACTTCGATGCGATTCGATTCGGTTTGGGTTGGTACGGTATGGTTAGAAAAATACTCATAGTGGGGACATTTCACTACACAGAAGTTGTTGAATATTTTGCTAACTGCATTTTGTTGATAGCTAAATCTCTTTATTGAATTCATTCTAGATTTATAGTCATTTTGTGTCATTTACTAAGTGCCTGGAAATTCTAGTGATAAGTGAACCTAGTTAAAATAAACCAAATCGATAGATGAGAAACCTAAATTATAACAGTTTCTAAAAATGTTTCCATATTGTCCTTATTTTCGTTCCTAACTTTCTTTTAAAATTTCGTTAACTAAAGGTGGAAGTTTCAAGAGAAATTAACTTTTCATAATATATAGCTAAGGTCTGATATATATTTATAAATATTTATTGATCTGTGGCATATCTAGGTTAAAAATGTACTCTCTTTCGGTTATATCTTTTGCTTATATTGATGTGAGTATTGTACGATATTGGGTATCAAGTTGTAGACATCTAAATTTATCGATTCGATTAGTTCCTTGTGGTATTTAGGTATTTTAAAGCAGTTTTCAATATCATTTGATTCGTAATTATATCTGAGTTATTCAAGTGTAATTTGACTAGTTTCATTGGAATGATGTGGATTATCTAATTTGTATGATGGTTCTGGTAGTAGATAAGATTCGATTCGATTAAGTAGATAGAAAAGGTGGTCCATTTAGTGATCGTATTCGTCAGCATATGATTAGGTTTATAAAGATGTCTGGTTGGCTACAAACCAAAAACAAAATAAATGTAAAAAGTCAGTGTTTTTCAATAATAGTTCTTTAATTAAAAACATTGCAGCACACTTTCAGTTAGCACAGATATTAATATTAAATAATATTAAGAAATAATACACAAGAACTCGGAATAAATAAGGATACAAATTAAAATTGATTGCGTGTTTACATTTACATTTAAAACGCTTATTGTATAAGCTTTGAAATGATATGAGAGCTAATCCAAAAACTGTTTAGCTGGTTTTTTTTGTATCTTTGAAATTGGGTTTTCCCTATCTTTTTTTTTTTTTTGAAAAAGGTGCGAGTTATAACAATTTTGCATGTACTAGCAAATTATGATTATGTTTCATTTATGATATAGGTGTTTTTTTTATTTTATCGTAGGTATGTATGTGTGTGAGTTACAGCTTATCTAATCTTTAAATCATTTCTGCATTATTTCCAGCTTTCAATATGTTTCACTTACTTATGCTTCGATATTTGTATATAATATATATAGATTTGTATCTTTCATAACTACTAAAAAAGTGTTCTCAGCTTATTCCAAGCTCTTCTTGAAATTCTCCTCCATCCGATTCATCGTATGCAATAAGGTATAAATATATGTACCACAATAGTTATATGGATCTATCTTTAGGTGTTTAGGTATGATTATTTAGAATATTTTGCAGGCCAGCCAATTGGATTTCCTCACTTGCAATTAATTCTTTTGGATTCTTATACTGTTTTTTTTTGTTTCATAGTTTAATGCCTTGCAGTTAAGTAACGAAGGTGTTATTTATGCAGTTCCACGCAGGTTTTCTCCGTGGTCGTCGTCGTCGTTGTTGTGTTCGTAGTGTTGCTGCTCGACGTCTCGTCCAAATCATCGTTGATGCTCTCCAGTTCCTGCTCGGTAATGATGGTCACCAGGCCACTAGAGTTCTCTGTTGAAAAGGGAAATAAATCCAGATTAGAATTCTACTAAATATTTTAACATTCGATTTGCTGAAATGGTGAAAAGGTGACAACACAAATCGTTGCATTACCGCTTTAATCCAACACAATCTAGGCAAGATCTGCTTGGCGGGCATGGGGCAGTGGAACGAGAGCAGAGCAAGAGAAATAATCGAGATTAGTATTTATAGAGGGTGTAAAAACCAAGGAGACAACATCAACACAAACAACACAGGAGATTGGAAAGCGAAAATAAAATCTAGCGCCCGAATGTAGGCACCGCAAACGAAACACAAACAGAGGTGGCCATAAAATTGAGCAGGCTACAAAAGGTGACAGTGAGTGCCATCAATTTCCGCACCATTCAAGTGCTGCTGATGCTGCTGCTGCATGAGGCTGGAGTGCGGGGGTGGCGGTGGGCGTCCGTCGTCCCCCAAATATCCGCCCGATGTCTGCATGCCGCCGGATATGTCCAGTCCGCCATTGCCTGTCATCAGGCTCCTTTGCTGCTGTGGATGTTGCTGCTGCAACTGCTGCTGTTGCTGTTGCTGCTGCTGTTGGTGCAACGCGTTCAGGGCTCCGCTGAGCTGGTGCTGATGATGCTTCGCCGCCAAACTGGCCAGCTGGGCGTGCTGCTGCTGCAGCTCGCTGTTCATCCCCGGCAGCATAATTCCCTCTGCGAGTGTGTGTTTGCGGTTTCAGTTTCGAAGGAGATGGTGGGTTTTCATTGATGGTGGGCGTGTACATTAGAGTGGGTGAGTGGGTGAGCGGGCGGGCGAATTTGGAGCAGAACAGACAAGAACAGCACACAATTAGAGGTTAGTTGGCAGAAGAGCCCCCTCGTTAATGCTAGTGGGCAGCGAGGCTGTCACTCTCTGTTAGTCGGAAGGCTAAACATTGGGGCAAGTTCCTAATCAGTTTCCTTTAGTTCACACTTTGCTTGAGCGATTATAAGCCTATCTATTTTGTATTGCCTAAACTTAAAGCATTTTTCTGCTTTTAAAATTCAGTAGAAAAGATCATTGCTATTCCTAAAACTATTTTATAAAGGTATCTTCGTAAAAACCTACTGATTTATATACCTACTTATTTAATACATTTTTTTATGATTATTTTGTATTATTTTTTAAATAAAAGTATTACAAGAAGTAACTTAAATCCCTGGAAAGGCAAAAAGACAAAAATATTTTTAGGACTCCTTCACAAGTAACTAAATTTCCCAACCAAACAGAGCTATTTGCAATGCAAAGCACTAGTCTATCAACATAAATATCCTATCCCCTGCTTGCTAATCCCTTCCCACTCACTTGAGTTGTGCTCGTAGTGGCCATTCTGCTGGTTCATCTTGGCCGGCGAGTCGGTGTTTAATTGCGAGGCGGTCACCGAGCGGGTTTGCAGGGTATTTGGCTTGGAGTTCAAGGCGGATCCGGGTGCGCTGGGCAGACCGCTGCTGGTGGCACTACTGCCGCCGCCATTGGGTTCATCCAACAATTGTCGCAGTCGCTGCAATTGGGCCTCTAGCTGCCGATTGTGGTCCTCCAGGATTTGCATACGCGCCTCCAGGCGACCTTTGTGCTGGCGCAGCAGCTTCGCCTCGGCCATCATGTCCTGGAAAGGCAGTCGGTTAAATATTAAATATGAATATTAAATTAAAAATCCATTTCTAACCTGTCCCTGTTCGCCTTGGCCTGAAAGACCCGTCATGCTGGAACTGGAGTGCTGCATGCCATTGGAGTCCTCGGGCGTGCCGCTCTGCTGCTTGGTGCACAGTTGCTGGTACTCCGCCTGCAGATTGGCGTTCTCCTCCTCGAGATCCCGTATGATTGCCTCCAGCTCCTCCCGCTGTTCCGCGTCCATGGCGGCCATCACTTGGACCGGCGACTTGGGCGCACTTCCGTTGCTGGTACCCGGCAGAGCCTGGCAATACTGAGCGATCAGCTGGTGCTCGTCATCGCTATCGGGCGTGGAGTTCGATCCCGTGCCGCCGTACTCCACTTGGGCCAGACGCGAGGCGTACATCTCAAGCCGCGAGTGCATGTCGTTCTGCAGCTGGTGGGTGGTGTGCTGCGGACTGGGCGCAGGACTCTCCAAAGCATCACCTAGATTTATAGGAATTAAATGGGTTAATAATAAAAATATACCATATGTATATATATCTTACCCTCCAGCACACTCTGAACGGGCAGGTAGCCAACGCGTGGATGCTTCTTAAAGTATTTGCGACTCTTGAATTTGTTCTTCAGGGCGCGCGTAAAGTCACGAACGTCCTCGGTGGATGTGGTCTAGAAAAGGCAGTAAAGTAAGTCAACATTAGCGACTATAACTATATAAACGAAATGGCATCATTCCTCCTCCACTTACAGTGGTGCAGTACTCGTGCATGGGATGCGTGAGCTTGTGGTTCTTGGCATTGCGGCCGAAGAAGAAACACTTTTGGCACATGTCGAAGTTGAAGCACTTGAGGCATCTGTAGCGGAAGCCCACGATCGGGTACTCCTTGCAGATGTTGCACTTGGCCTGATGCTTGGCCGCCTCCGCCGCCGCCAGGCGATGGAGCACCGGCAGCCACACGAGGCTCTGCGGCTCGTGCTGCAGCCAGCCGAGGAAGTGCTGCAGCTCAATGGAGATGTCCTGGTTGCCGTCGATGGCCTCCTGCGAGATGCCGGCCTGCTCCAGGCAGGACCTTACCGAGGGCTCGATGTTGGAGCCGCCGAAAGCGGCCACCTCACCCAGTTGGCGGGGTACCTAAAATAAAGGAGGAGAGTTCTTAATATTTATCTATTTTAAAATAATTTAATTTAATTGTATTTTGACATCTCTGACGTGTTATTAAATAATTATTAAATTAATACAAATTATTATTGGCCAAAATTATCAATTATTTTCTTTGTTCAATTAAGGTTGCATAATATTAATTAAGGTTGTTAAAATAATTTAGTTGATTTTTATCTCAATAATGACAATATTAATTTGACATTTATAAAACCATCTAAAAATGCGTTATCATTATGCAGATATAAATCTTTAACCACACATTAGTAACTACACATTAAATACGATTTCCAATTTGATTAATTATAATGATGCTATTATGATAACTTTATTATTTTTCTGTGCTCACCTGTATGCAATCGTGCAGCAGGAGTCCCAGTCGCCTCTGATCCGCCCGCCGGTCAGTGTCGGCAACCAGGCGGAACAGATAGCGATACTTCTCCTCCAGGTGACCCTTGCAGAGGAGCACTAGCCCCACCTTGAAGCTCAGCACGCGGATCTGGCCGGTGCGCTGGGAGTCGTAGACATTCAGGATCCAGTTGATGGCCAGGTCCAGCATCAGCGTCAAATCAATTTTATCGATTGTCACGTAGAGCGAATGCAGCACCGTGGTCATGTCGGGTATGTCGATCAGCTTGTCGTTTTGGGCACGCAGGCCGTGCCGATCGAAGGACTCGCAGGCGGTGGACATGCTGATCCTGTCGAGAGCTGTTAGGGGGATTTTAAGATTATAGTTTGAAGATTATACAAGTGTTTCTTAGTGCCTAACTCACCCAGTCGCTTTTGAACTGATCGCAGTTTCATCGCCGTTCTGTAGGCGGAGAAGCGAATCTCGTTGAGATCTGCCAGGCCCTTCATCAGCTCGATCATCTCGGGATGGTCCCAGTGCGTGGTCTCGCGTTCGTGGCTTTAATAAGTTAAGTTGGTTAAAATTTTATTTAGAATTTATTAAATATTTATAAAGTTATATATTTTTTTTAGTACATTTTATCTGTGTTTCACTGAAATTTTCTTTCTAAATCATGTAAAATCATCAGAAAAAAAAGTCAAATAAAGATTATCCCTTTACAAATTACAGTTTAACATTTTTACTTTTTTAAACGAAAAAAATTAATTAAAAAATTATAATTTAAATGACAGCTTAAATCCAATTATAATTGTGATTTATATCTCTGGCAAATACTTTACATATTTTTAGAGATCCATAGACTTTAATATATTTTCCCCCATACTCACTCGATGTAGTAAGGCACATTGGCGGCAGTGGTGGCCCGTTCCCAGGGCGGCTTCACGCTCTGGCCGAGATTGGGCAGCGGTCCGATGGTGCCGCTGTTCGACGTGGTGCGTCCATCGTCGCCGTTCTCGTGCGTCTGTTGGGCTCCAGCCTGGCACAGGACCTTTTGGCGCTCGTCCATGGCGATTTGCAGGAGTTTCATGCTGTCAAAAGTATATCGAAAATAAGTATATCAGTAAACAAAGGATTTAATAATCAACTCACCGCGTATTCAAGTCCTCCAGTTTGGAGAGGCAGGGTGTGGGCACCAGCACCTGGTTGGCGGTGAAGAAGGACTGCTGTTCATTGCAATCATCGAGCAGAGCACTGGCCGTCGTCATCTTGTCCCTGAGACGCTGCAACTGTTGCATCTGCTCGTTGGCCTCGCCCACGGAGGAGGGTGTCAGCCAGGAGGTTTTCGTCTGCTCGGCCAAAGCAACGCGGGAGCTCAGATCCTCCAGGATCTTTTGGAATTGACGCATTTTCTGTAAGAACAAACCATAATGGAAAATCAGTTACGTGAAATGGCTGTTAGAGGGAATTACATAACTATTTAATTTTAGTTTTAGGGCGTAAGACATAATTTTCCCGCAGACAAGAAAATGCATTTAATTTGCTTTTATTGCCTACGTGTAGGCGCCTTTCACAACTTTCATTTAATTATGATTATGAGCTTAGTTGAGCTCACGTTGCAGTAACGGCTTATTATACCCAAGATAAGGAGATTAAAATGTTGGCCCAAGCCAAGCCAGACAACATAAGAACTAATGCCAATCAGTTCCAGTTAGTGTGCATACCTTAAATCGGATTAGTTGGCCAATGCGATTATACCTCTTCATTTTTTACATAACTAAAAATCATTATGTTTCCTTGGATGCTGTAGACTATTTTATATTTTTAAATTTTATAGTGCTTTCTGTGGTATTTAAGGGATATTTTAAAGACTCGTGCTTTACTGTGATCCCAAACGTATTTTTATAATGTGCGAATCTGATGCTGCTATTCCATTTTCTATTTATCTTATCTATGTTTTTGAAGTGTGCGAGTGTGGAGACGCTTCTTCATTAGCAGTTAAAAGCAGACAGCTTGCGCTTTAGCGTTTATGTCCTTTGTATGCACTGGGGATACCCAAAACTCTGGCTGCTGCTCCTTTCTCACTTTCTGCACTTTTCGCTGCGCCAATTTGGCGCTTTTGTAACTCTAAACTGAAAAAGGTACGAAAGCGCTGAAAAAGGAGCAACAGGAGGGAAAAGGAGCAACATCTGTGCACGTTTCATTTGGCCCATTTTCACTCCGCCCTTTTCCCCAAAGTGCGCCCGCCCAGACCCCTGAGAAAATTTTCGCTTTTCAATTTTTACCTTGACACCCCATTTCCCCATTCTACATTTCCCACTTTCCACCATTTTCCATTTCCATAACCCGGCAACAGAAACTTTCATTGCCTGCCGTTTTGCATGCAACAAGCAAAATGCATTTACCTTGGCAAAGCAAAAGTTTCTGCAGCCCGCAAGGAGCAGCATGGAGTCCTGGATTCACCCACCCACCCACTCCTACTCCTTCTTCCTTTTCTTTATTATTTCATTTAGTTTTCCCAGGATCCCTCAGCATTTCCTCTTCCCCTCTTTTCGGCTTCTGTGTAGTTTTTTAATTTAGTTTTCTTCGAGTTTGTGTTTTTGATTTGGAACTTTTGCCTTAGCTTTTCCAGCCTTTAACTCTTTGTAGCTCCCGGGGCGAGTTTATGCCCCATAATGCACTTGTACCAGGCAGTTGTCCATGTGTTTGCCTGGTCGTAGCCCTAGCCATGTATTTTTCTTCAGCAGCTCTTGTTTGTGGCATTTCCCAGGGGCGATTGTTGATTTGTCTTTAAAAACTAAATAAATAATCCTCTTTTGTTTGTGTAAGTAAAGTTGAAAGAATAGAAACTAAGTACAGAAGGTAAACTAAGGGCTTTAAAGGTTTACAGCCTTTTCTTAAAATATATTTTTATTTAAATCATATCATATTTATTACCATTTAATTATTAAAAACCTCTTCAGTGGTTTCGCCTCTGCTCATTATCTTTTTCCCACACAACTCAAAGGAAACTGTGTGGTTTTTCTTTATTTTTTGGTTCACCTCCGCTGCTAATTAAGCACACAAATTATTTCCAGCTAGAGCTGCAAAATAATCGATGGAACCATCGATAGTATCGATGGTTGGCCGCCGGTGACCGACTTCGATATTTTTCAGACTATCACAATAGTTTAAAAAACCATAAATTCGGTCGAATTCTTTATAATTGTTCAGCCATTTTTAATTTTTATGAAACAACATTTTTTTTTCAGATTGCGCGCGCACTGTTTTTTACTTTTACGTCATTGAAATTTATCACAAGCGTTCAGCAGACAAAATTGATCACTGATTACTGATCCATATGTATGGATATGTATTAAAAATATCTTTATTTAATCTAATCTTTAATTTAATCTAATTGCGTTTTGAATTTTCAACAATTAAAATTTTTAATTTTAAAAGGATTTCCAATGTTTATCTATGAGCGATACTATCGCGATAGTATCGAGGTTAATTCTGCAAACTATCAAAACTATCGATGGGGCCTACCATCGATGTTTTTGCAGCTCTATTTCCAGCAACTCCAGATGAAAACCTTTGTGTGTGGCTGCTTTGAGCTCTCGGCTCTATTTATTTTTTAATTAGCGGAGCGGGAAACGCAGCCAACAAAGGCGCCCAAAGGCTGTGGCCAACTTGTCGCTGCCAATCAATAATTTGTTGTTTACAATAAATATGCTGCATCCTCCCCCTCATTGCACCTCCATTAATTAGTGGCAACAAGCCAACAAAGTGGCCGCCGCAGCAACAAAGAGACAAGAAGACTGTTTGCCATCGAAGTCATTATGTGCAAAAAGGCAGTGGGGGTTGGCTCACTGATAAGAGGGCAATGCACTTTTAAAGCTGCCTCCTTGGAAAATGCGACGGCAGCACAGAAGAAGAAGAAGTTTAATCAGCCAGCGCTGAAGAAAAGTCCCGACTACATGCATTGTGGGCCTTTCTGTCAGTGCTGCCATTTTGTCCTCTTTCCGGACAGATCTGTCCTTTTTTTAACGACTTTATCCGGAAAAAAATTCAAACATCCCCTATCCGGAAATCTGTCCTTTTTTCAAAGATATGGTTTTGAGTGTTCTTTTTGCTAGTCGAAAGTGTATAAACCTGCTTTTATATGCTAAAACGCCGTTTTAACCATTATTCTTACAGTTCCGCACTTTAAAAATAATTCTTTTTACAAATTATCAAAGAGATGTAATGCAGTCGATGGACTTTCTTTATAGTACGATTTTTTCTGTAGCAAAAAAAAGAGGAAAACACTTTAAAAAGTTCTCAATTTTTACTCTCAGCCTTTTTGTCAGAAAAAAATTTCATATTTGAACGACTCTTATTCGGGTTTGACGCAGATATTGAATTTTTTTTAATTACCAATATAGTTACTTGAAATGCTTTTATTTTTTTAATATTTTAGATTATTACGTATACGCACAAAAATTGACCATGGTAAAATGATCAAACGAAGAAGGTTGTGAGTCGGGCGCAATAGATCATTACATAATTGAATTTAATATAAAATCCATTTATATTAAGTAAATATATCACCCATTGGTAAAAACAGAAAAATGGAGGCGCATTTACTTTTGTCCTTTTTTTTGTCCTTTTTTAAACTTTTTTGTCCTCTTTTTCCCTGTTTTTTTTGGCTTTTCTGTCCGGTTTTTCAAGCTGAGTGATGGCAGCACTGCTTTCTGTGCAGCCAAAGGGAATCCTTGCAAAGTCAACAAGGAGATGGGTGGTTGGGCGGCCACAGTTGGGGGCGTTTGTCCATGGCGTGTACTTAAAAAGTGCAACTCTGTGTAATTTAATACCATCCGCTTGACTCCATAACAATTCCTTGGCTCGGCTTGGCTCCACCTGCGGCTGGCGAGCCGGGAACTTGGTTAAATATATAAAGCAAATGCTGTCGACATATTTTCTATGGCATCACACAGGGCAGCACAGAGGGAAAAATCATTATTTACCTAATAAATTTATTTTTAAATTATAGAGAATTATTTGAGACCTTTAACAAATTATATTATAAGACACTTTAATTTTTAAATTATTTTTTAAAATTTAATTTTTAAACTTATTGGAGTTTTTTTCCAGTATAGAAAACACCCGCAGAGCTTATTAAAAATGCTTTGTATTTGCCACAGGAAACCGGAGGCATGTGTATGTCAAAGCTGAGGCAGAAAATTCTACCTTTAATTGACATTTTGCGGGGCTGATATTGCTATTTAAGCAGGGGTAAAGTTCGCAACGAATGATTCTGCAGTTAAATCAATCATTTTATCAAACTGTTGCTCCTTTCTTTTTTTTTAAACCCTCTCTATTTTACCCCTTGCTCAGTGAGCTGAAAACGGAAATCCTTGCTTGCATTAATTAATTGAAATTGCAAGTGAAACTGAAACTGAAAAAGTTTCGTTCAAAGAAAGCGGGGGATTGGGGTAAAAAAAGAAAGAAAGGAGAGAAAAGAAAACTCGGTTAGCAGTTTGCCATTTCCTTTTTTTTTAGCAAGGACACGTCTACTTAAATAAATCACGACCAACAACGAAAACGAATCCTTTATGGCTGTGGGTGGGAATTAATCAAGATTTCAAAGGAAATGATGGAAACAGAGAGATGGATAAACAGAGAGCAGCCGGCAAGGATTCTTTTAATTAAAATTATACATTAAAATGAATATTTTCTTCTTTCAGTCAGATAAAAAAATGATTTCTCTTCGTTTGTTTTAAGTGAATAAATTCAAGTGGTCAATAAACTATATAGGTCCGTATAATTTATATAGCTTTTTTCTCGTCTGCATATTATAATTAAAGTAGGGTTTAAATCTTGAAAACGTATGGAAATTCAGAGTTTAAAACCTACGTTAAATTTAACAGACGGACGAGGAAAAATTTCATTTTAAAATTAGTTTTAAAAAATGGTAAATAAATTTAAAAGTGAATAAAAAATAATTCGGCTAATAAGCTATATATTTATCCCACATAAAGTAGCATAAAAATATGGAAAAATATTTTTCCAGCAGCCATGACCAATATTTCACACCACGACTGTTAGCCGATGCACAAACCTCATTCTCATCGCGCAAAATTCCGACAACCTGGAGGAACATGCGCTCGGCCTCGTTCTGCGGATCGTAGTTGGAGTAGGTGTCGTCCACCAGTGTGATGTCGCCCAGGCGGCAGTGTAGCTGCTCCTCCGACGAGGACGAGTACAGCGACAGGATGTTGCGACGCCGCTCCTCGACAGCAACAGCAACAGTTCCTGCCGACGCTACAATGGGATTGTGGGCAACATCTGGGCATTCTGGCGGTGCTTCGGCCTCATCGCAACCACTGCTGCTCAATTGTGAGTAGCTGAGGCTCAGCTCGTCCAGCTCCTCGCCTTCCCCTTCATCTTCTTCTTCCTCATCCTCCTCGTCATCATCCTGCTCCATTTCGTGCTCCAGTTCAGTGCCTCCCGTGCCACTGTCGCCGCTTTGGGAGCTGGCCTTGGCCTTGGCCACGCCCCCACCGGCAGTGGCCGCCCCTACATTAACCACCACCAGATTGTTCAGATGGCTGGCAAAGTGGTGGTGCGATTCGTTGCTGCTGCTGCTGCTCCGACTGCGACGCTTGAGGGAGCGAAAGGGGGCGAGGAGGCGGCGTCGGGTGCTGCACGTGGGCGTGGCATAAGGCGGCAGCATCTCCATCTTGGGTGCCCCTGAGTATCGCTCCAGCGACCTTGACTTTCCACCACTGCTGTGCAGGGCAGAGCGTCCCGTTCTGGTTCTGGTGTGGGAATTCTCAATGATTTCACCTGCCTCATCACTGGAACTGTGGGTCATCGCTGGCGATGTTGCAGCCTGGCCGCTGCTGGCAAAGAGTCGCATCCTGGACAATGATTCCAGCTAAGGGAGGTATGTTTTCTTATAGAAGATGTTGCTGTGGTTGCAACTTCTACTAGCAATTGTTGCTGCTGCAGTTTGAGTAGATGTTGCTGCTGCTCCTGCCCTTTTTCCTAGCAATTGTTGCTGCTGTAGTTCTAAAAGATGTTGCTTCTGTTGCTGCTATTATTGCCGATGATGTTGCAGTTGCTCCTGATATTGCTGCTGCTCCTTTCGGCCAATGTTGCTCTGCTCGTCTGCCGGGGCGAGTTAATTAATCTTGGTCTATGCAGATTTCAGGTTTTCGCTGTTGCTGCTGCTGATGTTGCTGCTGATGATGTTGCTCTTGAATGCTCCTCTCGCGAACAAAAAAACTTAGGCACTTGGTTGTTGCATCGTTTTAGGGCACATTCTTGCGTAATGAACGTTGTTTTTATGCGCTTATCAATTTATATAAACCGGTTCGACAGGATTCTGCGTTTATTATTGCATTTTCATTTTCAGTTTTCTCTCTCTGTTTATTACTGGGCAAATATGACAAAAGCGTTTAGAACTCAAATACAAATATGTGTGTGTGTAATTCGTATTACAAATATGCCCCAAGTCAATAAGCCACTCAATTACGCCGAAAATTCCCAGCTCCACGCCCTTCTGGTTTCCTCCCTCCCCACCCACAAATCGCCCAACTTTTGCCTAGCGTTAATTATCCAGACATCTTGGAGTTGTTTGCCAAGCAAAAAGGTTGACTGCATTCTGTTTACACAATTGTTGTTGTTGCGACTCTGCCTATATCTCTATATCCCCATCCCACTCTCTCCCATAAGACCTTTGCGTTTGGTGCGTGTAAATTATGTTGGGCAATATTTACACGCCGATAAGCCAACTCCAATGTTTCAGTTAAGATATTTATTGTCTTGTCTCTGGGTTCTGAGTTCTGGGTTTTGTTCTGTTTTGTTCTGTTCTCGAACCCCTGACATTGCCGAGGTGCGATAAGTGGAAAGGTACGAAAAAAAGGGGGAAAAGTGGAGAACAGGAAAGGCTAAAACCAATAAAAGTGGGATAGGTTAGTAGAACGATCATATATTTCACAGGAAACTAGGGGAACTGCTTTAGGCAACATTGCCACAAAGGGGTGACGAAATATGGTTGAAGATGAGAAATTCTTGGAGTTTACAGAACTAAACAAATTACAATTTAGGAAATATAAAAATTGATTAAATTATTATTAAACTTAAATTCACTCCACGTTTTTCCAGTTTCTTTTATAACAAAAAGCTGCTTGCTCTTGAGATTTTTTAAAAGTTTAAACCCCCTGGAACTGGCTTCTGGTTTCAATAGAAGATTAAATACGGCTTGACTCTTTGGCCAAGTCGGTCTCAAGTGACTAAAACTAAGCAATGACCCCGGTTAAACCCCAAACGGGGGGAAAAACAACAGAAAAAGTGTGCAAAGAACAAGCTTCAAAAATAGATGACATTCAAGAATGAAAGAAATGACCGAACGAAAAGCGGAAAACCGACAATAACTACTGGGAAAAAAGAGGCTATAAGGAGTGTGGGGTAGACGAAAGCTCATTAAAAATTCTAAGCTGTAAAGCAAAACAAAGTTTTAAATAAAGTCCAAAGCGGGCGGGGCGGGGCGGAGAGGGGCGGCCAGAAGTGGAGACAAGTAAACTAACAAGCCATTGACAAAGACTTCGCCGCGCTGATGAGTGAGTGCGCGGCCAAAAGCGTGGAAAGAGAGAGGGAACGATAGTGCGAAAGAGAGGGGGAGTGCGATGGAGAAAGAGACGGGTAGAGCTGGTGCAAAAGAAATGCCAACGAGTAATGCCGGTAATGACATTGTAACGGTATTTATTACAACATTACGACGAATGACAAGTGTCTAATTAGTTAAAGCAACATTCCACTCCCCATCTCTCTGTCTCTTTTTCCGATGCACCCGTCTCTCTCTTTGGCTTTGGCTTTGCATAAATTTTATTTTTTTCACGAAATTCTGTTTGGAGTTTTTTTTCCTCTTGAAAATAAGAGATGGAAGCCTGATTTATACTCGTGATTTAAAAATGTCTATATTAAAAATATAAATGGATTTAAAATTTTTATAAATGATAATACTTTGTGTAAGGGTAAAAAAAAAACATTTTTAATAAAAATCGAGAGCAGAAAGTTCTTAAATCGTGAGTATTTCTCACGCTCCCACCTCTAAAGTCAACCGAACCCTAATTGGAATATATGGCCGAATGCAAAATGTAAAATGCAGAAATTGTTTACAGCACGAGCAAAAATAAGGGAAGAGGGGAAAAAATGCAATATTTATTGCATTACTTTTTTGTTATTAACATGGTTAAATGCATTACGAAATATTGAAAAGCAAAGCCAGCATGATGGTTGCATTTCAATTTGATTGATGTACTTTGTGGGTACGTGAGGGAAACGCCAATGCATTTCATTATAATTTTCACTTTTTTCCCCCATACGTCCAGAGATAACATTCTGCGTTGACTTGCATACGAAATCTCCCCCTCGAATATGAATTGATATTGATAGAATGTGACGCTGATGTGTGCAGAATGCATTTGTTATTGCCATTGGAAATGCAAATATTCAGAGTTTGGCAGCAGTATGGATGCTAAGGAAACAATTTTCCAATAATTAAAATGCAACAGATTGAAGAAGACATTTCCCCGGGCACTCAAGCAAAAGTAAAACAATTCCATAATCAAATAGATACAGAGATTCAGCTGCTTAATCATTCGAAACACAAGCCAAAGCGAAGCGAATTTGAATGTTATCAAGTGAGCAAATCAAAAGTGTGTATTTTCACTTTCGGTTTTTGGCGAAACTAATCCACAATGCTCAGCACACGCGGGGCAGTCAACTGTTTTACTGACCAAAAAAGACAAGACCAAGATACAAACGCTTATAAATCACCAAAGTGAGAAGCAGTAGGGAGTCTTGAAAGGCACCGAAAAATAAATCCGTTTACCTGCCTCTCTCAGATACTCACTCTGCTTTTGTTTATCAACAACCAAACTAATTAAGTTGCCCAGCTGAGATCTTCTGTTACCAAAAAGATATAAAGAAATAGAAAGCCCTGCGGTCACCTTCGTATCGTTGCACGCTTTATGAACCCAAAAGATATAGAGAGAAGAAATCCCGAACTCCAGTGCTGAGTCATGGAATATATCGCTGTGTAAATGGTTCAACATAAATCAAAAGCGTCACGAATCGTAGATCACCTCGAATCGAGAGACCCGCACCCACGAAACCGAGGACCCAACAACCACGTGCTTACGATAATTGCAATTTGATTGAACCGAAGCGACGCTCCAGCGGAATTCAAACTTTGAGTGCCCAGAATTTTTGAACAGCCCGAGCGAGCGAGTCATTCAACCCATGAAAACAACAAATAAGAATCCGAATCCGACGAATTCGAATCATGCAAAGCCGCGTCTCTGGCGGATTACACAAAAGCCCAACCGGAAATTTCAGCTGGAAAAAGAGCAGGAAAAGCAGCAAAAAAAAATATCTGAACAAAAAAAGCAAAAGTGCATTATGCGACCCTCGGTTCTGGGCTTTTGTTTAGCTGGTCTCGCTCTGTTTGGTCTATGCATTTTCACAGCGAAACTGGGAACGAGAAGGAATTCCCCATCTAGTTCTGAGTGGCCGACCATGAATAATTTTCCAGTTGTGACTTTTGTTTTCGATTGTCAAATCCATACAAATGATGAACAAAAGAGAAGAAAATGTGTGGGCGTAACGTTTGTTAATGTCTTTAATGGGATATCACTGATATTTGGAGTAGATAAAGCAGACAAAGTGATTTTGCTTTATTATAGTAGAAAATAATATAATAAAAACCTTCTTAAAATTCAATAAAAATCAAATTCCTTTCACTTGCCTAACCCACAATCAAATTCAATCAGCAAAGAACCCAGATTTCAATTTAATATTTTTTGCGCATTTTTCTTTCTGCCTCAAAAACTCTTTGGCGAAAAAAAGGAGCGGAAATTTCATGCGTCATGTGGCAAAATTGAAACCACAAAAGTCACTCCACATTGCCGGGGCCACGCCCCCAAATGTCAGTGCATTTCAGGGCCCAAACATATGCGAGAACATTTCCATTCTATACTATATAAGAGGCTGCCTGGAATTGGCGTTGAAAAATGATATCAAATTTGTATTTGCCTGGCAAACATACAAACTTGTCGCGCGGCAAATAAACTGAAACCGACTTGGCAGTGCATTTGGGCCAAGTTACCCAGTTTCAGTTGCAGCAATGGCTCAGCTTAGGCGGGAATAGGAGAAAAAAAAGACTTTTTGATGGCCAGACTATAGACTGTGGACTTGCCCATGGCCAGCAATAAAAGTCAAGAGTGCCAAGCGACATGGAACAATTTATCACAGGCAAATGATCAAAACAAGGCGGAAGGATCGGAAGAAAGAGTCCTGCCCCGGGGCGTTGGGCGTGGCAGTTGAAGGCTCTGCTCGCTCTGCTCTTTCCCTGGCTTAAAACGAATTTTCATATCAATTTCGACTTGGCTTTTGGTGGGTGGATAGAGTCGAGTAGGAGAAACGCTTTGGATTCAATTGTTGAATTTTCCGCACACAGAACGAACGAACGAACGAAAGTGGCCGCAGGCGAAAATAACGTGGAAAATTTACAAGATGTTTTCAGTGCGATAAATAAAGTTGCAAATGTGAACTGCATCAGCTGCTTGAAAAACGAGGAAAACCCTCCGTCGTTCTATTCACCTATTGAGGCTTTTCGGAGCTGCATTGCTTCGTTATGGCAATTTGCCTCAAATTGGTTGCTCTACGCATTCGCACAAATTGGGGCTCTGTATCCCGAGTATCCGAATATCTAAGTATCTAAGTATCTGCATCTGTGGCGGGGCAGCTAGCTAAACTGGTTCAAAACTGTGCTTTAAGACATGTTTATTGGCCAGCTACAAATGGTGTTCCTTTTTGGCTTTGCGGTGGCTTGAGTGGGTGGAGTTTTCCACCGCCATGCAATTAATCGACTGGCTTTTCAAGCAGTTCCACTTTAAGGTTTTCCTTTTCCCTTTTATGGCCACCAGACAGCGCAGGGAAAAGTAATTTTCACAGCATTTTATGGCCACGCATTTGGATTAATAATAAATGCAGAGGTGCAGATGAGGAGATGCTGCGCATAATACCGGCATATTTATGGGACTAGTAAAATGTTATGAGAGATTCACTTATGACAGCTGCAGGAGCAGATCCTGAATGAAATTAGTTCAAACTTTGAGGTTGGCAGCCATTAAAGACCTGACCTCCCCCCGTTTAATCTATTCAATTAGAAGAGTTGACCATCCAGCAGCAGCGGATGTGAGAGAAATTTTGCACGTAGAAGAAAGAGACGTGCATGTGCTGGCCATTGTTTGTGAAAATTATTTTATAATCATTTTATCACATTTTCCAACCCAGCTGAGCTGCCAGCAGCAGGAGAAATAGAATTTTCACTGGCACTAGCACACCTGCCGCCAGGATAGAGATCCTATCCAACTATCCTCCTATCCAACAACAATGGCCCGCAAGGCTCAAAGCCAAAAGCAAAAGCATGCAGGCAACTTTTGCCTTGCCATTGATGGCTCACACACACACTCGCACATGTACGCCCGTTTATGGCTTTGAATCTTCATTTTCCTTAGACAATGACAAAAATGGAGGATAATAGATAAAATTAAGTGCAACTGCAGCAGACACAAGAGGGAAAAGAGGAGGAGGGCTGGCTTTTTGTGGGGTTTATTGTCGCCCTTTTGTCGACGGATGCTGGAGGATGGAGGATAGGGGAATCCCCGAAAGGAAAGTCTGGCCAAGTCATGGATGCCATTAATAAAGTGCATTGAATTGGCTGCTCCTCGGAAAACTCAACAGAAAATGGCAATGGCGCTTTTCACCTCCTCTTTTTGGCCTGTAAAACGTTTAGCGAAATTGTTGAACAAACATGGAGTAATGGAGCAGAGTGAGTTATGTTACGTAGAAGGGACATAAACACATTCCATCGATTGGGTAAAATGTTTGATAAAATTGTATGTAGGAAATTCTACATTGTTTTAATTTGAAATATTATCGAGTATTCAGTATTTTCTCTTGATTGCTTGGAATACGCAGCAGTTTAAAGAAAGTTTCCATATTATCAACGATTAAATTGAAAAAGTTCCTGACATCACGGAAGTTGTTTCCCCTTATGCTTAATATAACCTAGCTAATCAACACATAAATATTATCAAAGAAATGTCAGAGAAAAGAAGATCAAAACCTGAATAAAACATGAACAGAATTTCCATTGATTGTGTAAGTCGAGAAGAAAATGTTTTTCGATAATCTAAACAGACTTGAAACATGGTTTTACAGGTATTTTATATTAATCTGGTTCATTTATGGATTCAACCAACTTCCGCTGTGATATTAACCAGCGATTATAATCCAACGATTGGGCGAATCGAAGACCTGTTATCGCTATCACCTCACTTCCCACATTCCAATCTCTTGGCAACCACCAGCTGTTTGTAATCAACTTTCCCCTACACTCCCGGGGAAATATTAGTTCAACAAATTGAATTAAACATTCTGGGAAGCACTCAAAGACCCGGCAGCTCCTCATTCTCGAAACCTTTAACGCCTTTTGAGGCGAAACTTTGCGTAACCTTTTACCCGGAAAATTCGTGGGAACTAAGCAGCCTTAAGCACAAACTTTTCAACTGTAATAAGAATAAAACGAGTTTTAACCTTTGCCATATTCTCTCACCTCCTGTGTCTCACTTACCATCAAATTTCATTAAAATGTTGCCGCAAAATTGGGGTACCCCAAAATTCTGTTTTGTAATAACTTTAAGAGCAAAAGCAAGGGAAAAAGGATCGCGATTGACACCTACGCAAGGGTCTGATAAGCACAAAACCCCCGGCGACTTGCTCATCCCGGTCATCATCATCTTTATGCAGAAACAATAATAATTTTTAATGAGTTGTAAAGTATTTTTACAACTCGTCTTTTACAGCTTCAGAAAAAATGGAAGGGAGAGAGTTTAGCCCGAAAAGCGAAAGTCGAGCACCTGAATTTCGTATGCCCGGCGCATGCATATATTCATCATGTATATTTGGTTATACATTACTTTTGATGGCTCAATTTCCGTTGCGGTGCCAACTTCCGTGCGCCGCCTTCAATGAGCCGAGACAACAAAACACGCCCCGAAAAACAAAACTGAATTAAAAAATGCGAAAAAATTGAAACCAAAAAAGCAAACAAGTTGGTTCAGAGAGCTCGGAAAGTTGGGTGATATGCGTGATTAAGCACCGACAGATGCCCTCCCCTACTCGTTATTTTCAGTGTTTTTTGCACCAAACCAAGCCCATTTTTACATGATTGTTCTCCCCTTTATTCGGAGACAAAAAAGTGAAGCAGAAAAAATAATGATAAATATGCTGGAATCTATTTTGGGGAATTTTCGTAGGCGGGTGTGTCACTTAATGACTTTTCTGCTGAATGCCAAATGAACAAGTTCCGCCGCGGGGGGAAAAAAGGTAAAGTCTGGGGATCTGATGGAGTTGTTGCGATGTTACATTGTTCCCAGCGCGATTTGCTGTTGAAATTGTTTTCAGTCGCCAAGGTAACCGAGAACTGAGAGATGTCAGATTGCTTTGTTTCGAGGTAGAGTATTTCAGACAAATCAGAAAATGATAAGGTTTTTGTTTGAGGTGCGTTTCAAAGCCACAGAACTAAACTAAATATTTAAACATAAGTTATATAACGAGTTTAAAAATCCAATAGTATTATTGCCACATTTATTTAATACTGATTAAAACCTTGCTTCGCTCTCTTTGTCACTAAAATCATTATAAATGCAAGCGTGAATGAAACCGTGTTTCAATTCGATCTCCATTGAGTCACACAAATTCATTTCCAATTTCCTGATTTATTTCCCCCTCCTCCTCTCAATTTCCACCCCACTAAATCAGCTTAAATGTGATTTTCCCCCGCTTTTTGTTGGCTGCAGCTCACTAATTAAGTGGATCTAAGCGCTTTCCAAACAACCAAATGCGAATGGCAGACGCAACGCTTTAAAGCCTCTCCCAAGAGCCAGACATCGGAATCGATTGAGAGACCTGAGGCGACTGGGACTCTATACTCTATGGAGTCTCCATGCCTCACTGGATGGCCATCGTAATATATTTGCATTAACCCAGTGACACATTTTGACATAATCTGATTAATTGGCGTGTAAAGGAGAAATAAATTGAGCGGCGTCTAATGAACCGATGGCCGGAGGGAAGATGGAAGATGGCGAACGGAAGATGGAAAAGGCAGCTGGCTAACAGAAGGAGACTGCCAGATGGCGCCGGGAACCGAAGAACGCCCACGTGATAAGTGGATGGATTCCGCAAGGGGAATGCAACTATCTTCGCCCCAAGAAAACAACAAAAAATGTTCCACCAATGCAATAATTTGCTTTAACGAATGTTGATAGCTTTTTCACTATCTAGCTGAATTATACACGGAGGGAAAAAGTTAAAAAAAATTAAATGGCAGACATAAAATGCTTGTAACTTTCAGATGTGTCACAGAAATTAAGATTATATCAGACTTTTCAACTAAGGCCTAGTACTCACTTCAATCAAAAAGGCAACGAAACGAAAATTTCTATACAAAAATGACAGGAGGAAAATTTCGTGATCAAAAATTTGTATGGAGATTTTCATTTCGTAGGCTTTTCGATTGAAGTGAGTACTAGGCATTAGTGACAAAAACAGGGTCTAATTTCAATAGAATAGAAAAATAAATAGATCAAAAAAATTCCTTCATTTATTTTTCAGTGGTTTTACAAAAGGTTTTATTTAAGAGAACTGAAATATTATATTTAGTCTAAAATTTAATTTCTATCAAAAATATCTCGAATTTTTCCTCTCTGAACCCCGTGTCTCCAATAGCTAATTGATGTCAACGGCTTGTCGGCATAGGCAGTTGAGACCAGGAAGATTATGCAACCGGGCCAGACCGCAAAATGTAGCTGCTCCTACCGTTCCGACCGTTCCAACTGCTCCCCAACCGACCGACCTGATCCGCCAGATTGGCCAGATCCGAGTGCTCCACTCCGCTGGCATCTCTATCAAAATCAAAAGACGTGTCAAGAGTTGGCGGGCGGCGTTTTGGCTTTTCTTGTGGTTGGTTCGCTTCACTTCGCGTCGTCTCGGTGTCTCAAAGTCCTCCACTTAAACCGCCAACGCCGCAAAATCAATCAGGCATAGGAATGAATAGGCATAGGCAGCAGTCACCCTCAGCTTCTCTACTTTTTTTCCTCAGCGTTTTTCAATTTATTAAATGACATTTGCATAGCATTTTCGCCTAGATTTCTTTACACACACCAAAATGGTTAGCCCGCTGGCCCCAAAGCATCAATTTTTAATTTCATTAGCATGGAGGGCATAACCCACTTCACCACCCTCTTTTGGTTTTCTGGATTTTTCATTATCTGCTTTCCCAATTTGCATTCGCCGGTTTCTGTTTTCTTGCTCGCCATTTTCCGGTTCATGCGTTGCTCGCATTTGAATTTTAAATGATTATTGATTTTACATTTCTAGGCGAATGAATGGTTCGGTATGTAGTATGTACTATACACCGAATAGCTTCCAGTGGATGGCCTATTTATAGCGCAATTCGGTGGTCTTTCGCTCAGGGTCAAATAAACTTGCTAATTACCCAAAGTGCATGGTTCAAGTTCTCTAAACAAAAAGGGGCAAAAGTCTCTTCTCTTCGCTCTGGTTAAAGTAAAAATGTAAACAATTCACAGCGATGGCTAAATAAATATTCATGATGAAGTAAACAAAAGGTGGGCGGTGGGTAAAAAAAAAACAGATTATGGGTCTTATCCATCAACTAGTCCCCAATTACTCAACTGGTCAACAGATGTTGCAAATTCTGCTCGAGGGCAATTTGATGGATATTTAAATACACATTGTTGTATGCAAATTATTTCCAGGTGTGTATTTTGATTTTTACTTAAAGATATTCAAAAGATTAGATTGAACCCAAAGATTAAGCCAATTAGGCTCTACAATAAGAGCTTCTGTTATGAATTTCTACATGTTGTTTTGGCCTTTTTTTGTTTTGTTTATCCAAAGATAAAAGCTCTGACTAATCACACTGGCAGGCCAAAAAGAAGAAGCCAAACGGCAGCAGCATCCATAAAGGTAATCGGAAAATGTTTATTTAATAAATAAATTGGAGAGAAATTGCGCAGCTTTTGGCTGACTGAGGGGCTGAGTGGATCAATGGGTGGATTTTTGTGGGTGGCTGTTTGGTCACACACTGCACAACGTATTTATTCAATTAAAATAATCATAAAAGGAAATGTTTATACTGCTGCTGCTGTGCAAATATAAATAAAATGGCCAAAAAATATTGTTATGCATGTTCGAGTTCAGAGTATGCAAATAAAAATCGATACAATTAGTTTCCATTGAATTTCGAGTGGTGGCGGAGTGGATGCTTTTGAAGTGCTGATCCAAATATGGCTCTTTAGCTCAAGTTAAAATTTCCCCTTTATTAAGCTTCAATTAAAGTTGAATTAGAGAGAAGATTGTCGTCGCTGGGAAAAGCTTTTCTGTTTTAAACTTTCTTTTTTCTGGCAATTTTATAATAGTTTGGTAATGCTTCACGGCTGACTAAATACGGCGGATTCGATTTGGTTTGCGGACTTTGATGCGGCCCGAAGTCTGACGTTGATTAATGACTCAAGTCCGAGGGCGAGGGCACATACCATACCAGTTAACTAACTAAATTTTCCCCAAAGTCCCCATTTCCTGGCTGATTTCTGGAGTACCGAGTAGCTACATTTTCTGCTCAATTGGCTTGTCAACAGTTGGACAAACATTTGAGCTCATTAGAGCATTCGGAATTATGAATACTTGACTTCAGCCAGCCAGTAAGATTGCCTTTTGGGTAATCTGTTTGCTCCAGTGATTTGCATAAAATGCGAGTCTACAGAAGAGGCATTGACTTTGGTTTGGACGAATGCGAATTTCATTTCATTCTACGACTGGGTTTCCTAATTGAGCTGTCGCCCAGAAAAAGAGGCGCATGAAATTTAATTGAGTGCAACTGCATAATTGCTCAATTAAAGTGATTGTGTCAGCGCTGCAATGGCAGCGAAAAGCGGCCGATAAACACGCCACAATTAGTGCAGCAATTTTTTAATTGATTGAAACACAACTGACATCGACTCCCCATTGACAGCTGCCTTTTCTTTTTTTATCACTCTAAGTGCGTGAGGATGGGCAAAAAAACCTATCTGCAGCTGCAGCTACGTGAGGAATCGGGGAAAACTCCCACTTCGTCTTGGCCAATAAAAGCCGAATTGTCTGTAAGTATATACATATGTATGTATATTTCACGGAACAAAGCGAGGCTGCCAATTCAGATTACCTGAATTGCGCCATTTGCCAGATACTTTTTTATCCCGAACTCTCGGTTTGTAAAACTGGCTGCAAATGCCACTTGCTCATTGAGATACAGCATTTGATGCATGCCTGCGACGACTGTCGAGATGCATTCTCTCTGGAATTTGTCACAACTTTTGGGCAGATGATATTTATGTATTTTATTCACCAGACATGGATGCTTTTAGTTCTTCTTCTGGTATAGGGAATTTATCAGCATATGTCAAAGGCATTTGCAGCTGAACTGGTAAGAATAATTTGAGATTGGGATATGATTTTTAAAAATTATTTTTGGTTAATATAAAATATTAATAAATTAAATATAAAAAAAAAATGCAGTATCTTTTGTATCTTCTGTAAATTTTGCTTCAAATTTCTATCTCCACTTCGCGTAGCCTTACAAAACTTTATGCATTTCAAATATTATTCGCAGTGAGTTACATTCCCAGGACAGATGTAGATGCATTGGGACAGTCGAGTGAACTTTATTCCACACCCCTGACAGCGGCGAAAATGCCCGACTTTCTTATGCAATCCGGCAGATACTTTTTGGCCCAAGCCAAATCCCTCCCACTCCTCTATCTCCTCCTCCTCACCCATCGAATTGACATGCAAAATGTGTGCTATGGCGCCAGGCTGATGTCTGAGCTCCGAGTGCCAGCCATTTATTCGGCGCTGGTGGAATTGAGTTGCATTTGCCATTTTCCGCTTGCAGTTCGCAGTTTGCAGTTTGCCATTTACAGTCGCATCTGCGGGCCTATAAATAAGCACGTCACACCGTTAGCACCATTAACTGCATATTAATTGGCCGAAATAGACACCATCTAAATGGCGACAGGACTAAGCCACGATCGCCTGGCATTTGCCCAAGTTTAGATATTTTTGTGCACACTTTTTGAATTCGCGTGTGCGAGACGAGAGTCTTCTCGAAATCGCAAATGGCAAATGGCAATGGCACTTGGAATGTGCCTCGAATTACCCACTTCTTTTTCTTCGGGGGGCGTGGCTGCCTTAATTGTCCGAAATAAATATTTACTCCTCTCTCGCACATTTTGGCGTGCTAAGACGGGTATCTTGCAGATACACACACACACATTCACATTTATCAGGAGCTCTACGCATGCATAAATTAAGTGCAATTAGCATAAACAATTTTCAGCTTTTAACTGAACTAACTGGGTGAGTGTGTGTGTGTTTGTATAGGGGAGGGGGTCTCTTAACTTGAAAGGGGGCATGGCAAACACATGCTCGGCAGCCGGGGAACAACATTAAATCTGTGGCCACAATGCAAGACGTTCTGCATATAAGGCTGCGGCCAGAAATTCAGCTTATGTGGATAGATTACTTTTGGCCAAATTTGGTGAAGAGTGGTTTTGGGTGGGAGAATGGTGAGGAAGTTAATGGCACTGCGGAAATTTATCGAATGCAGTGCGTTTAGGGTAATCCAAGTTTGTAATATTGAAAAGATTTTTTAAAAAGCTCTGGACTTTTAATATACATAAAATATTACAAAAAGGCTGTGCTAATCAATATCTTAAAAAATAAATTTAAAAAAAAAAAAAAACTCTACCACCTTTTAATAAATAGTCTAATAAAAAAGGGGGAAAAAATGTTATTTAAATTGGAATAAATCATAAATAAATATTTGCAGCAAACTACATTTGTAAATAAGGATTGCAATAATAAATTATTTTAAAGAAAATTCCTTACTCATCGCAAAAATAAATATCATTGACACTTTATCGTGGCGAAATTAACCAGAAAAAATACACCCTCCCACTTTTATTTTTTTGAATACCCCAATGAATATCCCTCACATAACCCCTTATATTTGTCTGCCCGATGATTTCATACTGCAGCTGCAGAAGTTTCGAGTAACAAATTTGGTTCTTCTCTGTTCTGTTATGATCGCACTCCTTTTTTTTCGAAAAGCTCTTGATGTATACACATGCATGTACTTAAAATCCAAAGTAACCAAAGTCCACCGAAGAAGAAGATGAGCCGATGAGCTCCCTTCTTCATCGCAGAACGACAGATCCGAATGGAACGCAATAAAACAGAAGCACATGATGGGGGTATATCGGATCTCAGTCGCTGGTGTTTGTTTACAGAGTTTTACATACCGCGGTACACATGCATATGCATACTTAAATATGACGTTTAAATGGCGTTTAGTACGTGAAATGTAGGAAAATGTCGAGCACATGGCAAACAACGGAGGCAATCGCGAAATTCGCAGACTGCAGACTGCGGCGGGTAAATACTGTACACAAATAAGTGAAGCCCTCACATAAATGAATAAGTGAATTCGAGAAATTTAAATTTAAACGAAATTTGCGAAAGGGGAGACGTGTCTTGATATCGGAAAAGCGCCGCCTCATCAGAACTCGAAACCAGACCGTAAAATATTTACGATTCCTACTGAAAGCCGATCTTTGTGTGGGAACTGGGTCCCCCAATCGGTTATTAAACGGCGCCCAAGGTCGAATCGGTTTGGGGTTGTCACAAATCGTCGGAAATCGTCAGTGTCAATAGGTTGAACTAGATTCCCTGAATGATATTATGATGCAAACGATTGTGCTCGCCTCGAATTAATGCAGCTGACAGCTGTATAACAATTCCTTAATTTGCCATTGCTCCTGGGGGTAAAAAGTAGAAAATCAAAATATTTTGTGACTCACAATTAAAATTCGGCTTTCAATTGAGACTGATTACTAGAGGAAAGCAGACGAGTTAGAGACAATTACGGAGCTTTCTTATCGCATCTGTCAGGCAATTCAACTGGGTCACCCCCCATCCTCAAAGTTCGAGTTCAAAATCCCCACAAGCTGTTTCCCGCAGTTTTATTGGCCGTCCGACGCAATAATTATAAATGCTTGTCAACAGCTTCAATAAAAAACACCATATCACTTTGGAGATATGGAGATAACCCTTAAGACCCTTAAAGTACCCGAGACTTATCTGTTATGTTAGATAAATGTGTCACATTGATGATGTTCTACTTGTAACCGGAATGCAAATGGAAATGGGAATTGCTCTTGTGCCAAATGAATATTATTGTTATGGGGTGAGGTTTTTATGAGGCAGGGGGGCTTTTCCACCACTCTTGTTGTTGTTCGGTGCCCATGGGTTAATAAAAACAGGAATGTAAACGACAGACAGAAAATATGAGAAAACAAAAGAAAAGAAAACATACTTTGAGCGTGTTGGAAATTAGAATTTCCGATACAACCGATACAGAATGCGGCTGGAAAAATAAAACAAGAAATTTGATCACTTAGACAGGGAATTAAAAACGGGAGTGTTAGATTAAAAAACTGCAAATGAACAGAAAGACAATTTTAATGGGAATTATATGTTTCAACTTCAAGCTGACATCATCGCCAAGATCGGGGATTCAAAAATATTTGGCAGGGGTTAAGGAACGGAAATCGGCGAGAATTGGGGCCACAGCAGGCAGTCCAAGTCCAAGCAAATAAATTAACGATATTGATGGAGTTTAGAAAGTTTAACAGAGGCGAGAAAAATCGAGTGGCCAAGCAGCAGCAGATGGCGCCAGCGATTTGAGTCATATGCGCTCTAATTAAGCAACTGACACTGACACCCAGAGGAAAATGAATAAAGGAACTGAGTTGGGTACCCGCAAAAATAAACATATAACAAGTATACGAAAGATACAAAGCTCAAAGATGCTGCGACACAATGTAAATCCAGTTGAGATACAAAGATATATGTGTGTGGAGCAGCAAGGCTACCCAAAACACTCGGAATGATGACAAAGATAAAGTGAGCCACAGCCAGGGATTTAATAAAGGAGAAGGAGATACAGGCGACAAGTTTAACAAATAAACTGAACTGAACTGAGCAGCACAACAACTAAATCTCCTTATGCTCGACCAAGAAAACTCAATAAAATGCAAAGTAAATAATAATAAACGACCTTGCCTTGCCATGGAGGACTTTTCTCGCTTCCCCGGGATATGTATTTTGCTCTGTGTCTCTGTATCTCCGGTCTCCTTTTTGACAGTTGAGCGTGGGATATAAAACATACACACCTCGGGAGTTTTCGCTCTCCGAGATGCAAATGAGATATTCCTTGGATGTGAAGGAATTTGCAAAACAGAGCTTATCTGCGGATTCTCTGGCAGGCAATTAAATGGACAAGTCAATGGCACCCCGTTCACAATCGCTACACAAATATTTGACAGAATACCAATACATCGGAGAATTGGCTTATAAATGGAGTGTCCAACAGGTAACACTGAAAATACATTTATCCCGCACCTTTAAATTTCCAAAATTATAGTAAAACTAATAACAAGAAAAAATTAAAAATGATATTTAAATATCGTTCATTATTTCTAAAATGTTGTAACAATATTTTAAAAACAGTAATTTTTTTCGACTTTTATTAAATACTCAATTTTATAAAACACATTCCCAATTTAAGTAGAAACATTTAATTTGGCCACTAGCAAACGGGGTCAGATTTTCTCACTGTGTACTATACCCATAAAAACGTGTAATTAAGTCAAGTCTGAGAGAGAGTATGAGATGAGCACTTTTCCCGTTAATAATTCTTATAAATACATTTCCATTGCGTTTGCCATTTTGTAATTTCTAGTCGCCAAAAGCTGAACTAGCAAAAATTGTTCTTAACGCCGTTGTCATATTTTTTTATCCACTTGTTCCCATCGCCTCAAGAGAGAGAAAACGAAATTACTATAAATTTCTGTGTAGTTCCTCGGATGAAATTTTTTTCGTTTTATTTGCGATTTGCAGAACGGCGGTGAAAATAATGGTGTATTGAACACGCGCTACCACAAGTTGGTGAAAAGTGCGCACACTTTTAAACGTGACTGTTACAAAGAATTTTTGTTTCATTTATCACTCACAACACAAATACACAAAGTTCTGGTGTTACTATACTTTTTGTTGTTATTGTTGTAGTCTTGTGGCCAACGTTGACGAAAAATGATTATTATAAATTCGACCTTATTACTCTTGTTACTTTCGTTTGTTTTGCTACAGAAAAAAAATACAGAAGTATGAAATAACACCAAAACAATTTATTTCTGCAATTTTTCTTTTCACGGCGTTGGTTTACAATTGTGGTGGCCCAGAAGAAGGTGAAGAATATTTTTCGCACTTTAAACACTTTTTCAGGGAGGTTACATTTTTTTAAAAATGATCCTTGAGTTAGGAATTTTTTTCATTTATTTATTTCGTGGCTATATATTTTTTGTGTTATTATTTTACCGGCAGATCGCGATCGCGACAAAAAACGCAACCAACTTACGCGCCGCCGCTTCGAAAACTGACCCAACAACAAAGCCGGCGAGCGTTGGAGAGCGAATCGCTGCTGCACTCGAAGAAAGCACTCAAAAAATACTCGAAAACACTCGGAAAACACTCACAAACTCACACTCCCAAAAAACGAAACTTGTTCTCTCGCCAAGAACTTGTTGCTCACTTGCCCTGAGTTTTGTTTATGCATTGTTTATGTCTTTATGTTATTCATTCGTTCCACTCAACCTGGCTCTTCCACACTCACACTCACTCGTTTGGTTAACTCATTAAGTGGTTGTCATGTTGAGTGGCCCAATTGAGTGCCCCTCTCGAGTGTTGTTGTAATTTTTCAATCTGCCAGATACTTCTGCACCCCTCCTTTGTTTTATTTATTGCCCGAGTTTCGGTTTCGGGCTTATTTCGATACAATTTATAAATGCATTTGAATGGCCTGTTTTTTGTCGCTCTTTATCTTCCCGCATTTTGGTTTGTCTCGTTTTGTTTTGTTTTGGTTTTTATTCGTTTGTTTTTATGGCTTTTTTATATGATAATTTACACGCATTTTTTGTGCGATTTTTTGTCTCATGAGTCTCGTTTTTGAATGAATGATTTTTGTGACTCAGAATTCATTATGGTTGAGGGAGTGGATTAAAAAATGTTTATAAAAGGGTTATGGATTCACACTCGAAAAAACTTAATTTCATACCTTTTTAAGTAATTTTATAATGATCATTTTATACCCTTTTAAATGTTTTCTACGCAAATTTATTAAAAAGATTTTTTTATTAAAACAAAAAAAAGTGGGTCTTGTTCTTTTATTATTTGAGAATACTTTTGAAAAATTGAATTTATTTATATTATTTTTTATGAGTACAAGTATAATTTTTTTTCGAGTACTTTGCCAAATGAATGGAAGCCAAACGACTGTGTAGAAAATCCTAAAATATCACTTTCAGTTCCCTTCTAACTCCGATTTCCCTCAACGCCTTTCGAGTTTCTGCTATTTCTGTCATGCGAATCTCATAAACAAAGACAGACGACAAAAATGTGCTTCCTTTTTCTCTGCTTTGCCAAAAAAAGGAAAAAGAGAAATGCAAAATTGGCAAATAATTTTCCCGTTTGGTCGCTCACACGTGACAAAGTGTGAAAAATGCCACCAACTCATAAGCGTATTTTTCTTTTTCTGGGATTGTCTTAAGCCTACACTTGCTTTAAAAGGCGGGGAGGAAAAGGATGTGGAAAACCAAATTTATGAACTGCAGACGCGACAGAAAGCGACGGATGAGGAGGGGAGGTGGTGCTCAAATCTTCGGCAATAGTTCGTTTGTCTCTCTGTCTGCAGAGTGCAGCCGGAAAATCTATTTTCGAGCGCATAATTTTCTTTTCCAGTCTGCCACCTTGTAGGGCAGTACTTCCTCCTTTTCTGCCCTCGTGTGAATATTTATCTTTGGCCAGGCGATTTGTCGTCTGCCAAGGCAAAAGCAAAAAATCCAGATGCCCAAAATTCATCTGGGGAAATCTTTGAGTTTGCCTTGCATTCGGATTTCCTGAATTTGGAAATTGAAATTGAATTCTCTTCGCCTCTTCCCTTTCGCTTCTAATTGTTTTTTGAGGTCTTTGCATATTTCCTCTGTCTATTCGGTGTTGGTTTGCATTTTTCCGTTTTGTTTGTGGCGTTTATTAATGTTGATGAATGGACGGAGGTTTCCTGAAGTTACTTCCGATAACACAAACTAATTGGAAGTGCTAGCAAAAGATATCCGAAAATAAAGGAAAAACTTTCTTCTGGGCTTTACATTTACATATTTATTATGGGGAAGCTAACCACTTTTATGTACAGATTATATGTGTGATTCACTGCCAAATAAATTACTAAAAAGATTTATTATTTTCATAAAAATTACTGGAAATATTTAATACTAAAATTTAACCCTCTAACAGTTGTTACTATTTAAACACACAAAATAATTGCCTACGGCTAGCAGATGTTTTCAAATGCTGTTTACAAATTGCATTTCCCGATTTTATTTTAGTTACATGTTTTATACATATATTGCTTATTTTGCCATTTGATTTGAGAGTGTGAAACCAGAATTATTTCCATAAAAAAATGGCAAATATGTTCTTAGTATCCCTGTTTTTACAGCTCCGTTCCCCTTTACCCGTTTCAATTAATTGGAAAGCAACGCCAATTAGAGAACTATTTCATGCCATATTGTGAACCCGGCGGCAAATATTTACCAACTGCTTGTTTTTACCCCCCGAAATGGCAGTCAGAAAAAGAAAAACATACAATAAATGGCAAATATTTATGAAATGAAAATCCTCGACCCTGCTAGAAGGGTCAACAGGGTGAAATTGGAAAAAGTTGACTGCCGCACAAAATGGCGCCGTTAGCCAATGGAAAAAGGAGCACAGAGTCGCTTCGAATCGAGCAGAAATATTGACAGGCCAAATGAATTGGCCACATGGTGAACCACGTTCCAAATAGAAGGCGATGCACACTGTGTGTGTGCAGCAATATAAAGCACAACACGTTTGACAATTATACATTGGTTACATTTCGTGGCATATTTGTGCAGTTTGCGCAAACAACAAAAGCGCAAAAAAAAGGAAAAGACAGAGGCAAAAAAAAACCCATAGGAAGTGCCGCAAAAAGTCAGACTGGGAGTGCAATATGCGGTTATTACATTGATTGTGGGCGTGGCTGCAACGGATCCTCCTCTCCCAGACAGAGATATAAAAATAAACCACGAGAAGAAAGCCGCATGACCAAAGCATTTTAGCGTGACAATCAATTGATTTCCCAGGCGGTTGACGTGAGCAATGATATATATTTTGCTATATTTGACGTGCAATATTCCCCCATTTTTTCACGGTCCTCAGCTGCTGCCGCTGCTGTCTTCTTGTGGCAAATTTCTTGTTGTTCTACTTTTTATCGGCATTAAAGGATTTAATGGCATGGAATGCGGCTTTTTTTAATGGCGGAAGTCCTTTGTTTGGTTAACCATTTCGAATTGTGTATGTTGAAATTTATTTAATCCCTCTTAAATAATATTTAAAACGGTATTTGGGAAGCCATTAAACAATGGCGTTGATTGAAGTATTTTACTTTTGCTTTTTTGTGATGGTATGAATTTAAGGGTTTTCATTATTAAAGCAATATTACATTTATTAGATTTAAAATAGGAAACGTATCTTTATTTTTATTTAACCAATAAGTAAAAATTATGTAAATTTAATCAATAACATTTTGGTTAAAAACTCGACATTTTAAACCCTTTTGAGTACCAACAAATTTGCCTACCATTTTTCTAAGCATCCACAAATATTGCATACTTCCAGGCGCCAGGGGTTCGGTTCTTGGCTAACGACAAGTGTGTACAAAATTTACAAAATTGTTTTATTAGCTTTTGCTAGTAAGTTACTTGCCCCGGTAATCTCTCTGTTGCTAAATCAAAATTTCCATAGATAATATTTCTCCTGGTGTCAACCGAGTCCAGCAGTTCGTAAAGTGTGCACATAAATCACTGGCCGCACAACACAAACGCTCTCACATGCATCACACACACTGCGTATGAGTGATTTATTAAACTATTTTGTGCCAAAGTGAAGAGAAGCGGGGTGAAGCTAACTAAATTGATTTCATTGTATGTCCTGGCCTGCATAATAAACCAAACACAAACTGCAACGAAAACTTTTAGCTTCGGCAAGGACATTTTTCAGCAGCTTTTACTTGAAGTGGTCGAGCACGGAGGAGCAGGACATGGTCCAAGGACCAAGGAGCACCAGCTGCGTCCTAGTGGTCATAAGGGGTTAAATGAGTTGCCCCTCCTCATGTCCTCCCGCTTCAATATCGACCACATGTGGTTAAATTATGGCCAGAGCTGACTGCCCTTTCGCCCATTTTCTGCTATTTTTCCGAACCGTTTTCCGGGAAATCAATGAAACATATTTCAAAGCGTTAAGCAATTGCTTTTTAGCGTCCATTCAGCATGCCACTGCGGACTGGCAATTCCACAATTTTACCCATTTTAAGTGGACGGTTCTCCGATTCGATTGGATTCTCTGGAGCGTATCCCGCTTGGGGTTTCAATTCGATTCAGATTCACATTCACGCATTCGCTGGAAGCCCAATCCTATATCGAGCTAACTCCATAAAATTCAGAGTCTCGCATTATTTGCCAAATGAGCCAGAAGTAGTTTCTGTGGCTTTGTCTCCTCGGACCTCGAACTCGAACCCTTTTCATTAGCATGGCCGGGCAGTGCTGGACATTCCACATCTGATTGAGTTTGTGGGCGATTGCCAAGGAATTTCGGCGTGACATTGATGTTGATGGGGCGCCATGCATCATTCGGAAGGCCAACGAAAAGGGGGCGGCCAGAGAGATGCCTCCCAGTTTGATTGAAGACCCTTGCAGGGCATTGCATTGAGGTTTGCCGAAGCCAGTACCAATCAAACTTCATTAAGGCTGACTGCCTGATTGCAAATGCTGGTTGGAAGTTCGAGCTTCCATAATCTTATGCTGTGCAGCTACAATTTCCTTTTCGTTTGCCACTTTAATTTCATTAAAAGTCTGCGGAAAAATATGCCACTAAGTCAACAAGAAAACAAAAACAACAAGAAACTAAAAATCTACATTGCTCACACTTGGGGTGTTAATACCGTAATCTAATAACTTCTTACTAAGTAAATTAAAAATAATATTTTTAATAAATATTATTTAGCTGTCAGCGGTTTTTCCTTATTCTGTATGGTATGTACGAAACTTGCAGAGGCAAGCAAAAAATAAAATTCTTCTCTTCTCTCGGCTATGCAAATGAAATTTCCCCAGAGAAACTTTTTATTCAATTAATAGAAATTTTCTCCCTGTGGTCAATTAACCACGATGGCCACTATGCTGCGGCTTAGATACGAGGGGGGAGGTAGGGTTTCGGTTACTAGACTCTGGCTAAACTTTGCCCCAGCTATTTGGCGACTTCATTTAACGTGGCCCAACCAGGCTTTCATAAAACGCTCACAAAGTTTGCAGATTCGCCCCCTCCACTTTTATTCTGTCCTGCTCTCTGCATCCTTGTAATTGTTTTAAGTTGCATTTATTTAAACTTTTTTATATTCACAGTGTCCCAACTTTCCGCTTTTTTCCTGCTGGCAAACTTTCTTCTTTCATTTCTATTTTAATTTTTACTTTTCTACCTTTTTAATACCCCATCGCAGTTTTTTTCACATTGTTAATTTTGTTCAAGTTTCTCCTATCAGTTTTTTTCTCGTTTGACCATGGAATTCATAAAACAAAAAAAAAAAAAATTGTTACGTAAGGCGGCTAAAAGGTATCGCCAAAATAGTTAACCAACTTTTACAGGTAGGCAGTCAATTTTTTTCAGCCGCTTTAACTTGATTTTTATGCCAGTCGAAAAAAAATATGAAATGCAAAATAAATGTTAAGCACTTTCGAGGAGTCTGCATTTTTTCGGGGTGTCGAGTGGCTTTGAGAGATTATTTTCACAGCGATTTCCGCTGCTGATTCAATTGGTTGGGAGTTGACTGGGTCGGAAAACGAATTTATCAGGGATCATTTAATAGAGAGAGCGGCGGCAAACTCGTTTTAAAAATGCGTTTAAACTGTTTTAGTCAAAGTGGACAACTATCGCCGGATAACAAATATTTGGAAATTTATTTGATTTATCATAACGAAGCCGCAAACACCATACAATTTATATATAAATATTTGGAGCCATCAATTGGGTCAACATTTCGTTTTGATTTTTCATTTCACTGAAAAAGGGGAAAATATACAATTTTCACCATCAAGTTTGACCCAATATAATATGAAACTGCTCCCCAAAGTAAAATTTGTCTGTAGAAAAACAAGTGTGCCAAATAGGAAATTTATAATACTCAAAACGGGATTTAGAGCAACAAATAGGATAAAATAAGGCATTGTTTACACTGATTGTTTAGTTTAGATTAACTTTCCTTAGCCGAACTTAGAAAACTTTAATACTGACTGTCTAGATTTTTATTGGCTTTCTTTCTGCCGTTTTGAGAACAGGATATCTAGATTTTTATGAGTATTGCCTTTTGGTTGTGCCTTGTTTTTCCCCGATATTGTTTTCCCGATGGTCGTTCACTCGGCCGCATTGATTTTCGCTCGACTGGTAGTATGCCACCTACAAAACACACACAAAAACCGGACGAGTATCGCATACAATATGTGCACTTTATGCGCTTTGATATTTTATACATTTTGTTCCCTCTCAACGAGTTGTTTTTGCTCCGAAACGGGGATTGGGTTTGGTGTGCCCCACATGTTGTGGCCATTGTTTGCACAGTCTGTGTGACATTTTTATGCGATCAAACATTGTTGCATCAAATTTACGGTGCGTATGAGTAACGACGACGGCAGCAGCCTCCTTTCAAACCTCCAACACATTCATGCCCTTGCGGTGGAATATATTATGTTGTTGTTCTCTGACAGACTGAAACCCCAACGACAGGCGTCATAAAAAACACACTTGCATTTATTAGCCCCAAAAAATAAATGCGAAACAAAAAGGGACAAAATGTTTTGGAAGCAGGAGTAAACTTTTTCGTTGCGGACGCAGCAAATGTAATTGAATAAAGTATTTTTGTCAGGAGAAATGCCAGATAAATTGTGAGTTCAACCAAGTAGTTATGCCATAAGTTAAACTTTTTTCGCAAAAACAAACTAAATTCGATTTCCTCTTGAAATATCCAATTCCCATTCCCTTTTTTTTCTGAACACCAAAGAAAGAACACTTAACGAGCAGTTGTAAGAGGGCAAAATTACGCGCAAGTTCGAGTTCAAATTTCCATAAGCCCCACTCAAATTATGAAAATGTCACCAAGGAAATGAGAGGCAAAAGTTGCAAGCTACGAATAACGAATAACGAATCTCAAATCTCGACTTACCGTCATGTACTCATCCAGGCGGTGCTTCCAATTGTCAGATCTATCGATTAGATTGTTCCACTGCTCGGAAAGTTTTCCCACCTCCCGCCGGATGCTGCGTGTTAGCTCACGGCTCTGCTCCTCGGCGGACATGTAACGCGAGTCGGAATCATGGTTGGCTAGGGGAAATAAGAAAAGGAAGGCAAAAGATTATGATAGGGAAAAATGAACGTTGGGAAATTTATGAAAATCAAGTCAAAGACAAAGACAAAGTTCTGACGCAAAAAGACAATTGCGCTGCCATTAAATTGAGGAGTATTCCCCTGTTTTCCCACAGATATTCCTACAGCTACCGGCACGTACGGGAGTTTATGAATTAGAGATGATATTATGGCTCTTAGTGTTCCATCTCGGGCATCTTTGATTATGCTGATTGCAGGTTGTGCGATTAAATTTGCAATAAAATAATCTCTCGGACAGGTAAGCTCTTGGGGGAAAAGCCGAGCTCAATGCTAAGTGAAAACAAAGAGAAACTCAAATTTGAGTCGACTGGGGAATCAATTAGCTGGACGGCCAAACGGCACCAGTTAAAGCCAAAGTTTCGAGTCAAATTCAATGTATATCGATGTCTTTAAGCCATCGATTAGCTTCGATGAGACCGCAAAACCAGCAGAGAGCAGCTCAACTTTGGCTATTTCCTTCCACAACAATGAAAGATGAAAGCCAAAGCCAGTTGGCAGAGGGAAAATCGAAAAGGAAAAGTGTCAGGAAATTTGAAAGACAAACTGACGCGCTCTTGTGGCGGAGGGAAATGCAATAGGAGACCCACGGACGGACGTACGGACAGACTGACTGACTGACAGTCGAGTGGCAGCTGCTGCTGCTTTATAGCCAAGCCAACACAGTCACACAAAAAAGTAAGGCAACAGGGCCACCAGCCAAGGCAGCTAACTCAAAGTTGGCTAAATCCGAATTTAATTTAATGCACGGACGGAGCGGAGACAGCGAGCACAACTTTTATGGCCAAAGAGGAGAGGTTGGACAGCTGGTAATGTGATGCTAAGCAAATATCGAGAGTTGAATACTTTCCCCGGCTCCATCGAACTTTCCTCGTAATATTCAAATTCAATTTAAAGATTGAGTCTATCGCTTTGGATGTTTTCTGCTTTTTGCTCGCTTCACTGCCTTTTCAGGACGAAACTTTTCTCTTTCAATTTTGACTTCATAGAAAGAGCTTGCATAAAAGTTGGTATGTAAATATATATTAAAAAATATTGGTTAAAAATATATATTGAAATAAAATCAAATTTCTTAAAAAATATATATTTTCTTAGATTTAGGGCAGATTTTGGTATTATTTAATTATTTAATACAAACTAATTTTCGACAATCAACCCCCATTTAAATAAGAGCTCTAAGTCTAGCTGCTTAGTTTTTAATTTCAATAATCATTAAAATTCATTTGCGAGTGGTATTTTGGCCCACTCGCCGAATTCGACTGGCGGACCACAAAATAAACATCAGAATGGCTAAAATCAAAGGCCAAAAGAGGACGGTGCGGCCAAATCTCTCCCACAGCTGATGGCTGGCACTAATAGCGTACTAATCGCTCTAATTGCTCTGGTCGCAATTATCCCTGACGCCTTCCCATCTGCCACACCCCCCTGATGCCACAAAAAATCGAAAACAAATCCCCAGCCAGGCTCTAACCTCTCCCACCGAGCGAGCCAAAGCCACACAGCCATTTGCTAAATTGTTAACTACAGTCTAAAAAAAAGGGAACAGAAACTACGATGAGAACTAAAGCCAGGACCTGAGGTTTCAGGGACGCACGGAGGGGGTTCGGGGGGTACAGGAGGTACGTGTGGTGGTGCAAAATCAATTGGCAATTCTCCGGTTGCCCCACAACAGTTGCCTCTTTTAGGCGCTCACGTCCCGAAGAACTATCCTTGGATTTGTATGCGTGTGAGTGTGGTTTTTGAGCTTGCTAAGCTTTTGTAAAATAGTTAAAGCAAATTCTTACATGTTAGTTTTTCGTTGATTCGTGAGAGATATTCGACAGAAAGTTCAATCAATTGTGAAATGCTCTAGGGAATGTAATGTGGGGCGGAAAAGGCAAAAGGATAAGAAGAAGTGCGTTTTTGCTGAATTCATTTAATATGAAATAAGATTCGAATACAAAATTCAAGGTGGATTCGTGCTAAATGTTTAATGAATCGATGAATTATTGAGGCTGTAAGCAGTTTAGCATTTTAGAAAGTGTTAGATTATTAAAATACATTTTATTTTAAACTAAAAATATTTGGCAATTTTAAGGATATTGGAAATAATTAATTTTTTTTGCAATATGTTTTAAATTATATTTTAAATTAAACAAAATCGAATTAATTTATAAATTTATGGATTTTTTCCTTTTTATCTTATTTATAGTAAATAGTATAATACTAAATGGTATTGCCAAGTTTACCCTATTCATCATATGATCTTCACACTTCAATAACCAGACCTCTTCGAAAGGACCTGTCAACGAACCCCATAACTATCCCATTACTATCAGATTGTCTATTATTCCTCGCGCAGTTTATAGATCATGATTCTATCCACCGACCCTAACAAATCCAATTTCAGTTCTGCGCCACAAGAGCACTTGACGAGATTCATGGAAAACCTTTTTGTGGTCCCCGTAATGGGCAGTTTAGTGGGCGACTTTTTAGTGTGCTGGGTCATAAAACTTACCCTCCGTATCGCTGGTATCCGAGACGGCTGCTTCGTTGGCGATGTACTGACGACCGCTCGTTAAATTGCTCTCGACAATTGGCCGCTTATCCTCCAATTGGCGGCGAAAGGCTTTATGATCGTCCTGCAAGTGGAACGGCAGTGAATGCAATACATGAATGAATGAAACTCCACTAAAATAAATATATATTTAGGTTTTTTTTGGGGAATATTTGTGCCGGCCCTTTGGAAAAATATAGTTGAAGTGGTCAAGGCCCATAAACTATCAACGGAATGGCATCCTCTGCAGCTCGGGGCAATAAATTCTCGTGTTTAATGCATTTAGTTGGGGAATAACAAAATGCAACAATATAAAACTCTGGACAGAGGGCTGCTCGACCCGGACTTTTGTGGCCTTTGGCTGGGCTGGAAATCCTTCGTTCTTCGCTGGCAAATAAAATCTTCAAGCCGAAATGTAAATGTTCGGCAGACCGTAACTTAGTGGCAGGCAATAGATTTATACAGTGCCCCCTGCTGATGCCCCTTCTCTCTCATCTCGGCGGGGTGAAAGTTGACTCATTTTTTTCCAGCTGCTTCTCCGCTTTCTTATTCCTTGCAAAGGGGGGAAAAGGGGAGGGGGCTCTAAGTGGGGGCAAGTGAAATTCAAGTGCCTCATGCTGTGTTAGACAGTGTTTCCCCATTCGGAGAGTGGCCTGCTTGGCTCCTTTCACTTCCACTTCCTTACTTTTTTCCCCATTTTCTTTTCTTCCCCTTTTCAGGCAGGTTCCTAAGTGATTTCGAACCCCATGCGAGGATGCAGGATGTGTGGAAATGTGCGAGTGTGTCCATGTTTTTGACATAACAAGCATCATTTAACAATTATTTAAGAATTCCAAACCCAATTGTGGGCGAGGTCGAATACGCAATTCGGTCAAGTTGAATCCACTCGAAACGAGGTCTTGTGGCTACTTAGCCGAAAATCCCAACTAAAAGCGGGTTTCTATTGCAGGCCATTAAATACATTGATAAGGGGGCCCCAACACAGAAATTTATGTGATTTTACGCAGGCAATGAAAAACATATTTCCGTAAACCTTTGGCTTTAATCAAAGTTAAGCTTTAAATGTACAATTATTTAGAATTAGAAACTGGATTAGTTTGTTTTATTAAGTGTACCTGATTTTGATGTTTTGCAGACAACTAGTCTGTAAAATAATTATTTAAACACATGAATCTACGTTTTGCAGTAACTAAATGCTTAATACTAAATATCAAACAGATTAAGGTTGCAAACAATTGCTCATTGCGCTTCAGCAGATTCAAATCACAATGTATGTGTATATGTGTATATTGCAAAATGATTGCATTGTTTCGGAGCTCAACTGTTTGGAATTCTCATTCCTAGATCAGCTGAAATTTGTATGCATGCTCTAATAAGCATGTTCATGGTTTAAATCGACTTTAAGTCTTTACCGGTTATTATTTAATTAAGAACTTGAAGTAATGGGACCGAAAATGCAAAGTGGCACCTAGCCAAGTCACTTTTGGCATCATTAAACCCGGGGACCTGAAAACGGGTCAAGAGACCACGCAGACTTCACAAAACTTCCACACAATTAGTTGGCCAAGCGAACAAACAAATTGAGGTGCCGCCCCAGGGGAGTTTGAGGCACAAAAAAAGAACATGGCATAAAATTGGGTCGCTGACAAAAAAAAAGTGGTAAATGGAAAAAGGTCTTGTGACCCATCCCCAGGACTTGGACTTACCAACTGTTTCTGCAGACTAGCGGCATCGCCTCGAACGGGTCCCAGGCCCAAAGTGCTCAGTTCGGTGTCCTTGCGGATAACCCACTCGGTCAGTTCGCGGAGCGACAGGAGCAGGGCGTTCCAGTGCTCCGAATTGGACTCCAGGCGATTCCTGCAGGAAAACAAGGGAAAACGACGGTTAGATTGCGTAGTAAGATGAGCTAGAGAAATAAGATACATTTATATTCCAAAAAAATAATATAAAATGCAGTAAACTTTTTAAAAAAAATATTTAAAAAATTAAATCTCTTTTTAGAAGTACAACAAAGAAGATTTTTTTTGAATCTAGAAACTGTGAAAAATATTTCGCCTTTTCTACAAAATTCCTATAAATATTCACTTTTATCCTTTAATTCCCCCAGTACCATTTTCTTATTTGCCTATTTCCTTAATTTTCTGCTTTGAAAATATTCTTTCTCTCAGTGCCCTCGAAAAAGTGCTGTAATAATATTAAATTTAATTTGCACTTTAGAGCAGGCGAGGAGGAAGCATCTGTGCTGATTGCACCCACAAAATGTCAGCGACAATTTGTCTATTTCCTTGAGTTTCCGCCCGCCTTCCGGCACTTCTCGTCTTCTTCGTGTCGTCCTGCTTCTGCTCGTGCCCCACAAATTTCCTCCTTAAGTGAGGTCTATTAAAGTGTCCTGTTTTGGCATTTGGCCGAGGACCCAGGGGCAGGGGCACAGACTCAGACACACAGACACAGGACTCAAATGGGACTACTGGTCTATGCTAAATTTCAGCTGTCGCTGTAATTGTGAAATGCCATGACATTTTATTCACATTTTATTTCGTCCTGGCATATTTTTGGGGAGCATTGTGATGCCGCTGAGGGGGAAGAAAGGGAGCAAGAAATAACACGGGAAAAAATCTGAAAAATCTCTAGCCCCGCGACCCGGTAATAACAATAGTCACAGCCTCATTGTCATCTCATTTCTCCCCTCTTTCTCTGGCGATTCTCTAGCGATTCTCTCCCATCTCCGCTTGCAGTTTCCGGCCGTGTCCCTTTGTCTGTTTATCTTTGGCGAATTCCTTTGGCGTGCTCATTTCATTCTTTTATTATTCCTGCTCTGGTTTTGCTTATAATTAAGGCTTGGCTCTAGCACCTCTCATCTTCTCGTCTGGAGCGGAACGCCCCTTCCTTTGGCTTTTCCTCGCCGTTTGCCGCTTTCCGCACACTTTCGCTTTTCGTCATGCAAATAATAAAAGGAAATAACTTGAGACGAACAAAACTTGGGGATTTTTCCTCAAATTTCAGCCTCTTTGTTGTTTTCTCACTTTGGATTTCATTTCGGACCGGGCTTCAGACAATTATTGATGTGGGACAGACAAATTGCTTGGGAAATTGATATGGGTGAAAGTTATTAAAGGCTAACAGGCTATGGAAAAACAATAAGAATCAAAACAAAAAAGAATACAAGCCTTTTCCCCATTTATATTTGCAATTTGATTGATTTTTATGACTTAAGCAATTTTCACCATTAAAAAATTCCACAGAATACCAATTTTTTTTATTCTTCTCCTTTTCAATCGGTTTTCATAACCATATTGATTGATCACACTCATTCCCTCGTATCCATCAACTCTATAGCAATCTGGTCATGGGAAAATCCTCGATTAAATCATTTTTTAACCCGCCAAAACGAACTTAAAGAGAAAGCGAATCCATAGAAAAGATACGGGTTCATCAATCTTATGCACACACCGACAAACACTCATACGGGGAGGGGATCCCAAACAGCAATCAGCGAGAATATAAAGGGGGAATAAACCAAATCTAGAACACCTGTAGAGATGCCGCACGCAAAAAGTTTGCACAGTTCAAAGAGCCAGCGAAACTTTGCACATAAAATGACCCAAAGCCAAAAAGTGCCGCGGCTAATACAAACGAACAGCGAACAATGGCCAAAATCAAATAGAAAAGTGGGAGGGCGATGAGGGAGGAGCGACTGAGAAATGGCGGCTACGGTGAAACTTTTCAAGTGCTGTCCAAAATATTTCGTAGGAATTTATAAGCCAACAAATCCTCAGCGCAAACAACGAGTCCAGACAGCGGGGCGGAAACCAAGCCAAACAACAAAGGAAGTGGCTCAAGTTTGCCGCTCGGAAATGTGACAGAACGTCAGAATAATGACGGCTTACAGTCGGGCGAAGACGAAGGAGAGGATGGGCGAAGTGGCCACTCTTCGAGGTGTCATTCGTCATCTTGTCTGCTGCCTTTAATTGAAAAACATTTGAGCAACGTGCTAAGCAAGGCTAATCAAGAAAAAGAGTGTAGGAATATATAACCAATTTAATTTACTACATTTAAATAAGTGACTTTTTTTTAAGATTTAAAATTATAAATATTTAAATATTTTTTTAAAAAGTTGTTGGAAAATATTTGTTTAGATATTTTAAGATAAATTTAAAAATGTTATTGGGAAAATATTTGTGTAAATATTTAAAGAAAAGTATATAATATTTAGAAATCCCAGCTCATATTAATAAAAGCTCCAAAATTTTGTACTGGTCTAAGGAGCTCAAAAACTAATAAAATATTGATTGTGAAAAAGTATACTGGATTATTTCTTGGTTTTATTTTCATTACTCATATCTTTCATAAAGTTAATTTTTAAAATCTAATAGTTAAACCAAAAATCTTGACATCTCTACGTTGCCTACTTTTTTGGGCGCCACGTTACGTATTCGCCGTGTTGTGTTGTCTTGGTCATTGGATAATTGCCATTTATATTCATTATGCGATCTCGCCGGCTCCTCGTTCATCGAATTTCTGCGTGTCACCATCATCATCATTATTCATTTTGGTCAGCTTTTTTCGACCCACTGCGACCCCATTGTAAACATCATGCAGCCCGACGACTTTCATCATCGGGGGAGCATCAATATCAACAAGCGTCCAATATTTGTGTGCTCTAGCCAAGCTTTTATTTATGAAATGGGGAAATTACAAAGACAAAAAAGGACAAAATAAAAGCGAAACAAAAAAGGTGGACAGGAGGACGAAGGATATACTGGGGCAGTGTTTGCATACGATTTCGACGATGACACAGTGTCCATGGACCAAGGACCTCGGCTCTTCGGCCCTTCACTCACCTCCTCCATCTTTCATCACTTTTCACGCGTTTCGCTTTTAATATTGATTTTCGTTCGGCTCGCGGCTTTGTCAGCCGTAAAGTGTCGCCCCCTTCTGCACCCTCCACGCTTTTCATCTCCTCGCTTTTCCGGCCGTTGCACTATGGGGCATTTGACCACTTTGGTTGGCCAAAACCCATTTTTTAAAAGTCGTTAAAACAAAAAATGTTGTTTGAGGATGTGTTAACAAAAGACCATTTAACAATGTTACGTTTACAGAAATCCGATAGAGGTCGCCTCTGTTAAGGTAGGAGCTGTTAAATCAGCTGTTTGATATGCAAATATCGACTTTTATTATTTCGACTTTTTACTTGCAGTTTTAAAGTGCTTTAAATTTGAGTTTTTAAGCAATCTAAGTAAACTTTTTGGATTGGATTTAAAGGATTATGCTATGTACTTAGTATTTGTGTGGTTCGACGACAAAAATTAGACGGTTTTTTCTTACAAATGAGTGATAAAGGGAGTGGTCTAACAAGTACATTTTTGTAAGAAAACTAATTTTCAAATGGAGCAACAAAGTGAGTCCAGCGGAGTCCACTTCTGGACCCTATTGGGATTTGTAGATTATTTAATTGTTGTTAAAATGTATATGGTCAGAATCGCCACTTATTGCCACTTTTTCTGTAATTTAATTTTTTAGACCATAACCTCAAATTTCACAAACTCCTATCGTTTGCACTGGTGGCTAAGGAAGTAAGGACTTTCGTGACTTTAAATTATTATCAAAATATAGTAGAAATACTTAGCTTTGTAATTGACTAACTTAAGTGGACTTTAGCGGCTTTAAAACGAAAGTTTCGCTACAACTTGAACAAAAAGTCGTACAAATGTAAAGTAAATTCTTTCCTTTGCCTCTTTTTTTTGAGAACTTTAGGATATATTCGTCCGATTTGTACAAAACTGTTAATATTGTTTTAAAAACTTACATAATTGCTAATTCTAAAGTTATGTGCATTTATCTCCAAAAACAGCGAAGTTAATTTGATCGTTTCTATGGCAGCTATATGATATAGTTTTCCGATCCGGATGATTATCATATATAATATGCGGGGGGATAAGAAATGGCGACTGGTAAAGTTTCAAGTCAATATCTTTTGAAATGACCGAGTTATTAATTTCGGCCAACAAAAGTGGTCAAATGCCCCATAGTGCGTTGTTTTCCCATTTTCATCAGCACAAAGTTGCTTAACCCGCGTGGCAATGGGGGGAATGGCTTGTTTTCAACTTGTTAAACAATGTCGCTGCACTGCATTGCTCTTTTTGTGCACAGCTTAACGCGGTTTAATTAACACTTAAAGCAGTTAAGGGATAAGTCTTGTATTTCCTTTTTTTTTGTAGCTCTGCAATCTGACTTAGATTCGGCTTCATTCATCATAAGCCCTGCTGGCGGTTTAACAAGTCCCCGGGGCAATTTCCTAGCCTCTCGACTTTATGCCCATTTAAACACTGAAGCCAAAAACTGCATGGAGCTACTTTAATTCTATTCAGCAGGTTTTCAAGCATCCTTTCCTCCTCCTGAACCCACGAACATAAACATGGCAGACCGACAACAAGAACAACAACAACAACAAAATAAAAAGGAGAACCAACCAACAGAAATTCTGTGTTTTTTTACCCACCCACCCCGGACAAACAACTGAATTCAGTAGTAACGGGAAGAGGAAAAATAAAATCGAGGTTGGCTATGGGAAAACAAGAAGTCAAAAGCACTTACCTGATTGCAATACTTTTCGATTTTAAATTATTCCAACGTTGATTCATTTCATCGAGGCGACGCTGCAGCATAACCGCATCCTCTTGCGAGGTGAGCGAACCCAAAAGTTTGCGGCCTGTTCCATCGAGACGATCGTAAACCACGCGATGGGTTTCAATTTCCGATTGTAGGTCCTACAAAGAGCAAAAAACAAGTAGAGCATGAGAAGGGGGCTTTGCTAATAAATATGTGTGGATTCAACTTTAAACAAGAAAGGAAGCTAGCTTCGGCCAGCCGAAGCTTATATACCCTTGCAGATCATTCCTATTAATTAACAAATCGCAAAAATGTTCAATTTTCTAATATTTCTCATTAATTTTCCGATCGTTCCTATGGCAGCTATATGATATAGTCGTCCGATTTTGATCAAATTAAAATTGAAATTCGGAAATATTTAAAAAGAGTCATATCCTAGAGTAGAAGATAATACAATAAAAATCAAAGAAGCTAGAATTTATTTCCTATTACTTTTCCATTAATTTTCCGATCGTTCCTATGGCAGCTATATGATATAGTAGTCCGATTTTTTAAATAAATAATTCGAAAGTCAGAAATATTAAAAAAATAACATCCCCAAAAGTTGAAGGTAATATTTCAAAAAACACCGAAGCTAGAATTTTTTAAAGTTTTTTTCTTCCGATCCTTCCTATGGGAGCTATAAGCTATAGTTGTCCGATCCGGTCGGCTCCGACATATATACTACCTGCAATAGAAAGAAGACTTTTGCGAAAGTTTCGTCCCGATAGCTCAAAAACTGAGAGACTAGTTTGCGTAGAAACAGACAGACGGACAGACGGACAGACGGACAGACGGACGGACAGACGGACGGACAGACGGACATGGCTAGATCGACTCGTCTTGTGATGCTGATCAAGAATATATATACTTTATGGGGTCGGAAACGTCTCCTTCACTGCGTTGCAAACTTCTGACTGAAATCATAATACCCTCTGCAAGGGTATAAAAAGGGTTTTTCATTTTTAAAGCGAAATATGAGAAGCAAAGCGCAACTGACAAGTATGAAGAAGCTCTCCACCTGGCCAATTATTAACCGCAGCTGTCCCGGTTGTTATTTTCACCCCACCTCTCCTCTTAACCTGTCATACACTCTGGGTTTTTCCCATTTTCCCACAGCCTGTCGCATGTCAGTTGGTATTTTTGTCCCAGGGACACAAAAAAGGGCTTAAAAATGTTAGCCGTTTTGGTTTCTCGTTTTTGTTTCGGTTGTGGATTTAGTTTTGTTTCCAAACTATTTTTTGGTTAGCCAAGATATATATATATTTGGAAAACTGTAGTTTCCCACTTGTTTGTTTATTTACCATACTTTGTTTATTTATGCTTAAAGTGATTGCCCTTTCCTGTCCAAACTAAAGCGTTTATTTAATTGTATTTCAACTAATTTAATCAATCAATCAATCAATCACTTACGAAATATACCAAATAAACTAATTAAAATTGGAATTAGGCGATGGCACAGAGCACATAAAATAATTGAAATGGTATTTCGAGGCTCCATCCTGTGCTGCCATTTCTACTTTCTCCCCTTTCTCTTTCCCTTTCCCCATGAGTAAGTGTGTGTGTGTCGGTGAGTGAGTGAGTGTCTCTGCGTGTGTGTTTGCTAATTAAACCTTCATTAGGACGCTCGTTGCCTTTGTTGCAAGTAAACAAAAACAAGAAAATAGAAAATGGAAGGCAAGAAATCCCAGCTAGCGAAAAAGGACGTAAAATTCGTCGTATGTGTGCGAAATGAAGCTCCAATTAATTTGGCTTATGCATGTCACACACATCCACACACACCAGCACGCATGCACGCACACACACAAACAGGGCGATTCAATTAATGCGCAAAAATTGTTTATACGTCAATAGAGCGGAAATGGGGCAAACAAAACGGGAAAAAACAAGAAAGGGGCAACGCAACACGAGGCATTTTTAATGAGCGGCAAGTGATGGATTTAAGGGGAGTTGGGGGGTGGAAAACAGAGGCGGAGGATCGCGACACATGCGCTAAAGCCGATTAAATCAATTAAAATGAGAAAATGCCGCCAGCAAAATGGGGAAAAGCGACAGCAAAACGGCCGTTTGCAGCACGAGTCAACGCATTCCCTGGTCATTATAGCCATGCCCGATGTGCCACGCCCCCCCTGGTCATATAGCCTTATACAGCCGCCTAACCCCACACCTCAGGCAGCCCCGAACTAATGCCGCTAATTTGTGCGACGAAAGACCGCAATTTCCTGCATGAGGAGATAGCTCGCTCTCTCTCACTTTTACCGACCATCTCTTCGGGGCTTACCTCTTTATATGTGCGTTTCTGTGGCAGCAGTCTGTTATTTAGATGTCCTTTAGCCAAAGGAGAGTAATGAACTAATTAGGCACTAGGATACTTGTTAAATAAACCACAGCTTCATTTAAACCTGATTTATTAGCTGTTTAAAATTATTTAAATATTCAGTCAGGTGTTTAAGCTTGTTTTAGGTTCAATTAAAGAATCGAAAAAACATTTAGATTTATATTATTCATTTAATTTAAAAGTATTTCCCTTTGTTAAGTTTGATTTTTAGACATTTCTTTATTAACGGTTTGATAAAGATCTAAATTATTCCTAATATGATTATAAAAACTTAAAGGTATTATTTTTAAAAATGTACTGATATTATAGAAATTTGAAAAGAAATTTTCTTTTAATAGGAAATTAAAGAAAGTGTTTTAATTTTGTATTATTCTTTATAATTTGTTTTCCCTTTTAATTATTTTTTCCTAGTTTTCTATAGGGTATCGGCAGCTGTTTCATTGCATAAACTGCTGGCTCTTCTTGGGTTTATTAATGGCAAATAAAAACGCGGCCATTTTCGGTGCTCATGAGCGTGGAGGCGGACGTTAAAAGGGGGCTTTCGTTCGGACCACAACCATTAGCCACGGCAAAATGCTTCGTACGTAGCTGCGGGCCAGGCCAACAAATGCAGCTTATGGCTTTTATATGCCAGCAGCTATAAATACACGTATGCGAGCTTATATGAGGACTCTACTCTATTGCTCTGCTCTGCCTTTCCGACGGGCTTTTGTTGGCTCATTTTTCACATTTCCGCTGCTTGTCCTTGCCAAGTCACGACATAACCAGAACTAATACATCTACAAGAGCTTACGTGTATGCCACTACATACGCTACCCTAGATATATACATATGTAGTGACTGCATTTTGCAGTTTAAAGCGCCAATTAAGTAAATGCCATGCTCCGCTTGGCCTGACCAAAAGCTTCTGGAGAGGAAGAACGGGGCAGATATGGCTGGTTAAAAGTGCACGCCCACTTCCTGCCGCTGAATGGCAGCTCTAACTAAGCTGCTCCACGGGTTTCTCCCCATAATTATGCCTTAGATGGGTTAATTTATGGCAGCAGTCATAAAACTGTGTTGAGTGCGCTTAAAGAGCCGGGAAATGGGAATTTAGCAAGTTAAAAGTATTTAATAAAAATCGAAAAATCTTCCTGCGGAAATTCATTTGATTGAGCCACTCAAGACACTTCCCAAAATAATTTCCACGATATAAATTCATAAGAAAATTATGCGCATCATTTCCTACCAACCCCCATATGATAAGTAAGAACCCCACAAGTTCCGTCTGTCTGCATGAATTTGAAATCAAATTTTTTTAAAGCAACCAAAAATACCTACGGGTGTTATTTGCTGGATGTGTTTTGATTGTTTGCCGAGCGTCAGGCGATGTAAATAAAATGAAAATGCGTTTATAAGACGCCTCATAAATATATTAGAGGCACATAATAAACACATCACCAAGTGATGTCGGCCCACCAGTGACGAATGTTCATCCTGGTCGGGCCAGGACCTTCCACCATCTCATCCCTGGAAAAACAACAGCCGTCGGGGGAAAACCTGTCAAGTGGTGCTCACAAGGGGCGTTCAAGCATTACTGACAGCCATAACCCAGGTCCCATTCACCACTCCCAATTCTCCATTGAGGGAAAACAAAAATGACAACAAATTTAAACAGGGCCCATACTCATGCTCATCCTCATCCAGCTGCTGCTGCTGTTGAAACTGCCATTGTAGCATTTTACATATTTTAGTCAGCCCGCGTGTTAACATCCGTGTAAATCCTTTATGACCAAACTCTGAGCCTTTCAGCTCGAAACTGGAGTTACTGGATGGATGGCAAAGTTCGAGGGACTGAAATTCGATTTGGCTCCCCACGTTGCTTATTTATTCGATTATGTTTATTCCTTGTTATATCATCGTCTTGAGCGATGTGTCAGAGCAAATGTTCTATAAACATTTCTTTTGCCGGCTACGGGGGAATTCATAAATTCATAAAAAGGTTAGAGGGAAAGAAACTCGGTTCTCAGGTCAACTGGAAACGGAAAATGGAAATTTGATGGATTTAAGGAAATGTTGACAAGGGATTACTCTTTAAACCTTTTTATGCGGAAATGGGAATTTAAAGTTGAAAGGCTTGTTGGTAATGGTTAAAATATTGCCGACGAATTAAATAGTAATATTTTGGCTATGGAAGTAATTGGAATTTCATTAATAATTTTAAACACTTTTACAAGAAAATATCCAAAAATATTGGAAAAAATAATTATGAATTAATTGTGGATTTGCTTTTACTTTAATCTTAATTCTGCTAAAAAATTGTATGTCCAATATATTAAACTTGTTGTATGTTTATTATATGAATATGAAGATTTCCTTGCGAATTTGTCATGAATGTCTCATAAGTTTCTTTCAAGTATTTTCCGACCGCTCTTTTTAAATTTGAAAATATTTTTTGTTCCCGTTTCCTTTCACTTATCCCCCTCAAAACTTTGCTTTTGCTTACTTTTGCAAGTTTCGTCCAAATATGACTAAGTTTCTGAGATGCTTAGAGGAGCCACAACAAACAAACAAGCGAGTTGGAATCGACGCAGCAATACCCACTATAGTTGTAATTATATTTTAATAAAATAAATAGAACAACTATTTACCGTTGCCATAAAATCTTTTGCATTTTTCAATAAGCTATAAAAGTGTAGATTTGCATTTTTGTTAGCTGCCAGCTTATTTTCATAAAAATTATATACCCCTAAGCCTTTACGATTGCCGAGTATAACAAGTAAAACTTCAGCCATCAAATGCAGACTGCAAAATCTGGAATCAGAAATGCATAAAGCCAAAGGCTGGGGACAAGAAGGAAAAAGGGGAGATTTACAGCGAGAGCAGCTGGAATATGAGCTTCAATTTATCCGCATGCAATATTAACTTGGCTGCACTTGGCTTTGACTTATCTGCAGAGTTTACGCTGCACTGGGCAAATAGACAGGACTTGGAAGTCGACACATACACTTACTCTCATGATAGGATGTGTATAATCAGGTAACAAACCAGGTTAGCAAGCGGTTGCCAGGGACTTTTCCTGGCCAAAAGGGATTCGAGGCGCAATCAATGTGGCGGCGGCGGTTTTTCCTCTCTTCTCTGTTTTCCCCGAAAAGCTGCTGACAGCAAACGCAGGGGGGTTCGAGGAAAAGGAGAAAAGAACAAAACCAACAACTAAACCCGTCTAAACCGAAACCGAAGTTAAATGCTCTGGCTGCATGGCTATCTCTTCTCGACCAAACTTCTGCGGCTACTGGCCAGTGTGGTACAGTGAATCCTCTGTTGACCATATTATTAGACACCCACATATGCAGGGGGTTGGTTTCCATTTCCACCCTCCTCCCAGCCAAATCCTTCTGCCAGTTCCCTGTGTCAGCTTTAATTCACTTCTGGACATAGAGAGAGGTAAGGCAGGCAAATATCCTTTTGCCTCCCTCATTTTTTATCCTCCTCCCCAACGACACTACGCTTATAATCCTTTTTTTTTGCCTGGCCCATGGACTCTCTGTAGGCAGCTCAAGTTTACGGCTTGGGGGTTTTTCCAGGTTTTCTCCCAGCTCCGGAGGTATTTCCCCCTTTCCCCCTAATATTTTTCCTCTTCTTTTTTTCGGTGACCTGTGAACCGTTCATTGTTTCTGTCTCTCCTTCGGCTCATTGCTGCTGTTTCTTTTTATGTCAGGCTTTGTATTTCGTATTCAAAGCATCTTTTTCAGCTCGTTATGTGCTTGGGGATCTGCTCCCTCAACTGTCATCCTTTTTAGAGTTTTTTCATTTTATTTCTCTTTATTTGCAAAAGAAAAAGCACCTAAAAGTGTGTCAGCTTAAATCAACTAGCAGAAAGTTTTGCAAACATTTTTCAATAAAATGAATCCAATAGTAAATATTCTTTTTGTTCCAGATTGCTTATAAATTCCGCTTTGCATTTCACACCTGTCCAGCTGCTGGGAGATCATTCTCCTTTTTTTCAGAGAATCCTTTGTCATTGTCTTTTATTGTCAAGAGAAGAGGGGTTTTGCCTCAGTTTCTTCATTTGGTTTCTATTTCCATCTCGGTGGCAGTCTTAGTGCGTGTCAGACTGTTAAGCTGCCATAACAATTGCCCCACTACCTGTTCACTCACCTGGCGGCGGCATCTCCATATTGTTTCTCCTGTTTTTCTGCCTGTCTAGGCGGAAAAAAAAGAAATATATATATATTCGTAAACATATATATGTGTAGTAACACGGCGACACAAAAACCTTTTGCCATTATTTCCCGAGCTTTGCACGTACACTCGGCCACCTTTTGGCCTGTGGGTTGCAGGTGGCCCATTGTTTTCCCACAGCCTCCTCCGACTTGCCACGCCCCCTTCACTGGCTATTAACCCAAATCCCCCGAGTGGCAGTTGTTATGTGTGAGCCTCGCTGACTTTAGCGGAAAGTTCAACGTTCAGTCATAAATAAAAAATACAAATTCTTTTGCCTCCCTTCTGTTTTCGTACATATTTTTTTCCTTTTTGTAAATGCATATTAATCATACGCCATGTTTGCCGCTCCGAATTTCAATTGCCCGCAGTTGACGTTTTTCTCTGTGCTATTTCTTTTTAAACGCTCGCATATTTCACTCCTATTAATTAATTTAAAATAGTTGCCGCAAAATCCCGCAATTTATGTTAGCAATTTATTAAGTGGCCGAAAAAATATGCGAATAAATGAGTGTGTAAATTAAACGCCGGTTAAAACATATTTTAATTAAGAAACGGTTGGCAAACGTGAAATATGTTTAACGCAGCTGCGATAGTATTTATTTTATATTTATTCCCATTAACTAGTGAAAGCTTCAAGGACGATTAATTTAATAGAAAGAGGAGATTATGGCACTAAATAATTTGGAATTTCCCAACAATTTGATATTAATATTTTTTGAAGCGAGAATATGAAATTCATATTATGAATTCATACGTATTTGTTTGGGCATTTTCATTTTTTTAAATTTTTATAAATGTTGACTGAATGCTTGACCTCACTTTCAGTTTTAATAGTAGGTCATGGGACTTTGCATCAAAAATATAAATACACATAATTATATAAAGCTTATATCAATTTAACGCTAGGATAAAAACACTATTAAAATCATATTTAATCTTTTATATCTCCATTAAATCCTCTAAAATATTTGGCAACATTTTTGGCTGCCAAAAGTGACCTAAATAATTTCCCAGGTCTTCTTGCGAATTTTTCCCTTTGACAACGTAAGCCTTCGAATTTCTCCCCTTCTGGAGAAGAATGAGGCTTTCAAACTTGCAGCCTTGGCAAACAATGCAAACTCACTGCGATTTAGATGTGCAAATATGTAAATTTGAATTTTATAGAGAGAAGCGCGCGGTCGCCAAACGGAACTCTGTTTGCCAACGAAATTTGCTCGCCACGTTAACGAATATTTAGCAGGGCTAACAAAGGGCTCCACAGAGTTGGCACATTGGCCAAGTTGGCAACGCTAAGCAAACTGGAATTTTGCCGCAGCATCAAAAAAACACAAAAAAAAGGAACTGCATATGTAGCGAAATCAACAGAAATGGAGAAATGAAGGTACCCTGAGCAAAGTAAAATGACATTTGCATTGAGGATTTCAAGTGTCTAAATTTGAGTCCAGAAATTGCATGCCTTCTGTTTTAGTTTGGTTTTTTGCATAGCAAACGAGCAACTGCAAAAAAAACGTTCATTAAAATTCATACAGAAAGGCAAAGTAAATGCAAAGAACTCGCGAAAAATAAGTACAAGAAATGGCAGCCGAGGCAGCGAGGAAAATAAATTGAAATAAAATTTACGTAAATAAAATTTCTGTGGCGGCGTTATAATTGCGCAACTGTGGCGCATCCTTCTCATCCTTGCCGGGATAATAAAATTCCACCAAGACATGACTTTGCCCAAAATAAAAAAGCGCAAGCCCAGCACGCGAACAAAAAAACAAGCAAATATAATTGAGAAATTTTTGCTGTGGGCGTTGGGCCAAATGTGCAAATTGCTTCGCATATCCATATGTTTGGCTTTGAGTTTGTGTGGGTATTCTATTCTGAGAGTCAAAATCCCACATACGCGAGTATCTGCTCGTAATCCTCGGCAAATTAGGATTTAATGAATGTTATCCCGCGACTTTAGCCCAAGTCCTCAAAGTCTAAACAAGCTCTTAAAAATGTGCACAGACCATAAAGAGGAATTCAATTGGAATAAAAAGAATTATTGAAATGTATGAAAATGACAAAGATATAAAAGGTTTTCTCAACAAATTAAACAATTTTAAAAAGTAAAGACAAAAAATGTAAGTTCTGGTTTTGAAAAAAAAAAAATTGGTATTATGAAATATTGTATATATTTTACTATTTAAACTCTATTTACTAAATTATAAATGGATTCAAAATTTCAGAAATTTGAGGTTTATTTCTTTTACCCGTTATAAAATCATTTTATTAGAATCTCTAATTTGCCACAAACTTTCAATGCAAAATAAAGACCACTGACGTTGCGTTTAACCCCACTTGATCTCTAAAACTGCGAATATCTTGTGTCACTGTAGACCCCCAGAAAGTAAGCACCGAAAACTGCACAGACAGCAAGTTTAATTTGTTTATTAAAACTTAAACGAGCTTTGTGTGCTCGTCGTCGGCTCGAAAGGGGTGGTAAAGGATCCTGGGATGGGGTTGCTCTGGAGCTGGGAGGATTCATCTCCAGTTAGTTGGCCTGGTAAGCTCATCATCAGCGACGACGACACTTTTTAAACTACTTAAACTTTGCTGTTCTGGGTCTGATTCGCTTATTCGGATATTCTCCCCCAGCTCTGCTGCTACCCTTTCGAGAGTCCTCGTTTTGGTCCTATTTTGACCTCTGTAAACTGAAACTCATATGGTGTCTGCTGTTTAACCAGTGTGTCTGGGTTTTTTTTTAGTGAGCGGCTCAGCAACGTGAAAGTTTGCACACGATGACGAGATCTGTTGGGGACTTTTCAAATTAGTCGTAATAAATAATTAAGCATATCACATGCATATTTTGTTTGCCGAGAAGGGGAGGTTGCTGGCAAATTGCAGTTTATATTTGCTCTCGTACTTCGTCTGTAAGCAGGCAAAAGTTTTTGCGGTTGGGTAAGTAATTTGAGGTCGACAAATGAGGCTGAGAATGCAGAGTATGTGCTCGCATTACAAGAACTAATGAAGAAAAATGTCCTTTAAATACCTTTGCATTTCATTGTAATTAAAATACATGTAAATTAGATATTTTAATGAAAAAGTATCATTTAAGTAACATATCTGATTCATTTCCCTTGAAACTAGCTTGCTAAAGATGTAAACGTTTGCAGAATTGTGAAAGCAAACTTAACTGGCCAAAAGCCAAGGTATCACAGAGAGTAAACTGAGCAGGAAAGTAGCCAGAATTGACCACATTTTAACTGGCTTCGTGATGAAGAAGACGGCAAAGTCACGTAGTGGCAACAGTCAGTGCCACATTAAGTAGCATGCAAACAACAGCTGCAGCAGCAGCAGGAAGTCAAGGGAAGGACAATAACAGATATTGAAAGCTGGCCCAGGACTCAGCACAAAGAGCTCAAAAAGGAGAGACAGTATCTACAGGGAGGGAAACTGAAGGGGACACTTAACCCAGGGGAAAGCAAAATGCAACTAGTTGGAGTCAGTATATCAGAGTCTGTCTATCCTGAAGGGAAAAAGGAAAAGCAAAGGGCAAACGCAAAACGCAACAAAACAAAGCAACCGAAAACATTTCAATTTTCTTGACGACTGCCAGACCAAATAATAAAAATCAACCATGGTCAAGTGAGCAAATTGGCCAAATGAAAACGATGTAATGAACTAAAGTGCATGAACCAATGAACGAAAAGGGAAGAGGGTCAGGGGAAAATGCCAAAAGGATACACCACTCGATGCATACTCAATAGAAAAATACCAAAGGAGTGAAAAAGGAAGGAAGAAAGGATGGGGAATTTTCTGGATTGTACGTTTGTTTATTGAGATGTGAGAAGGTTGTGCAATAAATTGATAGGTGGAGATGAAGAGAGTAACGTTTTAGTTCTTAAATTGGTCGAATAAAATTATTTCATTGTACTTATTGGTTTAATTGTAATAAAATTTAAAATAACTTATTTATAATTTTAAATGTCAAAATCATAATAAAAATGTTTTAATTTAAATGTATAAGAGTTCAGTTGAGGTCATTAGCCATGCCCTGTGGTCCCTGTCCGTTGAATTATTTTTGTGTCAATTAAATGCCATAACAATATTTTCATAGCCTACTTATTTCGGTGGTCAGTTATCAAATATGTACGGCACATTAAACTCACGTTAATTTGTTTTTCATATGGTCGGTCACAAACCCATTCATACGTTTTTGCGGATTTGCATATGGCGATATAATTTATTAATTACCCGCTTGCAATTACGATTTTGCGCACAATTAATTTGAGTTCTTTGTTCTCAATTGTTTTGCTCTGCACTTTTTTTTAGACACGCTTCCGGCAAATAAAACTCCTGTTGAGCTGACCCATGTGTGTGTGTTTTGTAATTTGCCCATACATATATATTTTTCTACCATTTTTTAATTTTATTTTACATTTTAAATTCACGCTGGCTCACATAATCGTTTTTCCCCAGTTTTTCACTTTTTTGTTTCTTGTTTTTCCGGCTTCTTTGTTCGTTCCCAAAGCTGCATTCGCTTTGCATAACTAATTAAAGTTTGTTGGCGCTTTTCATGCGCCATTTCTCAGTTTTGCGTGGAGCAGGCAGGGAAAAGGGAAGCCAGAAATTATTATGACATGAAAAAGGCGTTAGCCCTACTCAACGCCACGCCCACCGCCAGAGTTTGGGCAAGTACAAAAAAAAAACAAAGGCAGAGGAAGGAGCAAAAGAGAGATACTGACTGACATTAATTAGAAGCTACAGCTGCCAGCTATATAGGTTGGCATTATGTTCTTGTATTTTCTCCACAAACTGCAGCTGGGGCTGTTCAGGAAATGCACCAAGTTATTTCTTATTATTAAATTAAATTCTTGTGATTCAAATGTAAAGAAAAGTTGAAGATATGTAAATGTTAGGGAAATTTCTTAAAAGATGGCTAACGAATTTATTAAATTATGTTGAAGTTTTTGCTATTTAAAGTTAATATTCTTTAGCTCCCATTTAATATTAACAGACAACTCTTTGCACACAATTATAGGAAAAAGTTCACCTGAATATCCTGCAAACGACCTCAGCAGCCATAAATGCGAGCAGCAAACACGGGTAAAACACACACAGAGAAAAAAGTAAAAACTTTTAACAAATTATCAATGCACAGTAAATGGAACTTTCCGCTGGAGGAAAAGTTTTTGTGAAAAACACACAGCACAGACACCCCTGTACTTATGTACACACACTTTTGGGACTGCCACACGTGAGTGCAATTATGTAATACAAATAGGTAATGAAAGTTTCACACAACTCGACCCCACTTTCCACCCGTCCACACAATTAAAAAAAGGGAAAAATGGGAGAACATTTTACATTCGGCTGCTGGTCAAGCATAGAAAATAGTTAACAAAAAATGCCTGCAAGGGGTAAGTAATTAAATTTATTGAAATAAATTGTCGTTGCTTGGCCCCGAAGAGCGACTTAACTTTTAATGAAATGAGTGCATAATGAAACTGAGTAAATAATGGGAGGGAGGAGGATTTTAAAGAGCGATGGCAGCAGAAGAAAGGAGCAAAGCAAACCAACGCAAAAATCCTTTCTCGGGGAAGAAAGAAAAAATAGCGAAATTTTTAATGCGTTATGATGGCGGCGGGCAAACATTTCTAATGCATACTTGCGGTGGGGTGTTTTTCCACCACCCCCTCCATAAGCATAATATTTTCACCCCTTCAGCGCTGCACTGCCATTGCATTTGTTGCTGTATTTAATGGCGTTGAAGCAAAAACAGAATGCACCAAGCGTCACAACCTTGTTGCCACTTGCCACTAAGCACGAGAAAAAAAAGTGGAATAAAATAATGGGAAAAAATTGAAAAAATATGTTATTGCGACTGGCATTCGGTGGTATCAAGAGTGAGAAAATAGAGGATGTGTTTTTGGGGGTGAGAGTAATACTTATAAATCCCCATTGAAAGTGTGTGTTAAGACTAGTTGAGAAAAGTGCCGGCAATGGCTTGGAAAATATTTACCCAAAGATTCTGTTTTGCTAGCTCTCTAAGCTTAATAGGTATGATTCAAAATTCCAAGCAATCCCAAACAGATAATAATAATTAAATGTTGATACTTAATCTAGTTCAATATCTTGTTTTTAGAAACAGCATTGTAAAATTTATACATTAAATATTAAACATTAATTTTTCTACTGCCCTGCAGTCCCTTTAAAAAAACGGAAATAAATCAGTGACAAAGTATATACCTCCGTCAACTTTTTTCCCTCCCTCCAAGTAAATACAAGGATAAAAAAACAACACACTTCCGAAAAGTAAACAATAAACTGAAAAGGCAATAACGCCAAACAAAGCCCACAGACAGTCCATAAAAAATAAGCAAGAAAGAGGCCCATGAACGGGGGATATACGCACATTAATAAAGTTGGTAACTTGCGGTTAACTTTACCCGTGAGTGTGCTTAAACATTATAAACAACCGACAACAACGGCGGCCACACGACTGAATAACATTTCCGGCCGGCGCCGCAAAAAGTATGCAACACGCACCGAGGCAATAAACCAAATTCAACCGCAGGATCTGAGGAGCAGGAGGTATAGAAAAGTTTCCGCAGCAAATTGCAAACTGATTTAAAATTAAGCAGAATTATTTGGCTCAACCTGGAAAAAGAGGGAGGCCAACCAGACCCGAACACACGTAGCACAAATGAGCGTCATCAATCAAGTAAAAGTTGCGGTGGATGGAGTTGCTGGCAGAGGAAAAAAGAAGGAGAGCGGAAAAACTCAGATGGCTCAGCCAAGGATAAAGGATAAACAGCTAACTTAATTTCAAGGAGGCGGAAGTGTAATGGCGTGCTCTTGATTTCCCACTGATTTCGCGGCGGCAGAGGGGAAAATATGTCTCAGATGCTGCATCTGGCACAACTTCGCCAATAAGTACACCGAGAAAAAAAACCGTTCTCAACGTTCTTGATTTCAGTATTTCCGTGCTCAAAAGTGAGCCAAGAACGGTTTTACTAAAATCAAGAACGAGTGTTCTTGATTTGAGACTACTTTTTTGAAAATAAGTATTCTTGATTTCAGTATGAGTCTTCTTGGATTCAAGAAGAAACATTCTTGGATTCAAGCATAGGCGTTCTTGGTTTCAAGAATAGGCGTTCTTGGTTCCAAGAGTAAATCGTTCTCGGGTTTAATAATTTCTCTCTTACCAAGAAGAACGTATTCTTGGTTTCAAGAAGACAAATTCTTGGATTCAAGCATAGGCGTTCTTGATTTCAAGAATAGGCGTTCTCGATTTCAAGAATGTTCCACTCTTGATGCAAAAAGGAATTTTTCAGAAAAATTAAAAATTTCATATATTCACTTTTTTTTATTTTATTAATTTTTTATTTATTATTATAGATATAACATAATTACAAATTACTTATAACTAAACATATTTAAGTCTAACAGCAATCTTATCATTATTAAGTAAGTACGAATAAATTTAAGTAATATACATAAAACGTACAATAAATATAAAGTTATATAATTTTAAAATGTACCTTGCCAAGCGTGCTACCTCCTCTAGGTGGACCGATACCAATCAGCGATGTTTGTTTCTCGCTCTTTTCCTGATTACGTCCCACAAACTGCAAGATTTATATATAGTTTAAATAACAATAAATAATAAAAATTGTATATTGCTTATATATATACATACTTTCGAGTTTTGCGAACAGCTTCTCCCGGAACACAATACGTAAACCAATTGGCGGAATCGCCTCATTGATCTCTCCTTGTCCATGAAGACACTCCAGCGCCTAAAAATAGTTAAAGTATTATTTCATATTACTTTTTTAAAACAGAACCTTACAAGCGCAGGCACGCTCCTGCATAAACACACATATGTATACATACATAGATGCATTTAGCGTGGCGTCACTTTTTTTCACAAACATACAAATTCGAAGTATTTATTTATTATATAGCTTATTTTCATTATTTTTATTATTACACTAATGTTATTATTAAATACTTACTTTTGAGGAAGGGGAGCGCACTCAAAATATCTAGTTCCTCTAGAAGGTTCTTTAAACGTGTGTCGTCCGCGTGTGTACTCCGCTTCACTGGCCGAAAAAAACGAGCATTTGACGAGAGCCGAAGTGAACTTCGGTAGCTTGCCGAAAAATTCCAGAGAGAGTGTCTCTCTCATTTTTTCTCTCTCTTATTTTTTTTCATCTCTGAGACGAAGTTGAGAACGATTTTAAGAATGCTTGGGGACGATTTCAATAACGTTCATGCTTGATAAACGAAATCGAGAATGATGTATTCTCAAAAAGCCAGATCAAGAATGGTTTTATTCTTGATTTCAAGAACGTTTGTGCTAAAAAAAGTGAGAAGACAAAATACTGAAATCAAGAATATTCGTTCTTGATTTTTTCGTTCTCAAGTTTTCTCAGTGTACAAGAGTTTCCCACAGCCACAAATCGGGCAATCAATTATGTTAATAAAAAAATAAAGAAAACAATAAACAAATTGCCGAAAAGACCCGACTCCCTTTGATTTAATATGTTGTTTTTATTTTTCTACGAGAGCCAAGTCTAAATTTATCTCTTCCCTACTCCCCTCTAAGCGATAAAGTTGCTTTCCCTAAGTGGTGTGGCTTCGTTTTTTGCTCTACAAAACGCAAACAACAAACACAAATCTAAGAAAAACTTTAGTCTCCTTCTACTTTGTCAACTGCATCTTACCCAGATTCCCCAGGACCCCCATCCAATCCCCCGGGTACTCCGGACCCCAGCAGCTGCTCCAACTGACTGTTTATATCGCAATTGCCTGTCTACTTGTGCTGCCACTTTGCTCTTTTTCTTCTTCTTACTTTCCGGCTAATAAGTGTTTTTGCCTCTCTTTTCTTAGCTGATAACTTTCCTCGGCCAAGTTTATTTATTTGAAAATGATTTTAGTCAGATACTAGAAGTTTAATCACTTACATTTCCCTGCGCTATCATCATCAGCAGCAGAAAACAACAATAACCGTTTTGAGGCTTTCAAGTTGACAGTAAACGTCATCAGCTGAGAGTTGAAACTTTGCTCATTTGCTTGAGTTTTAGCTATTACAGGATTTGATGTGATATACTGTTAAACCGTGGAATAATTATTGAGTGAAGGAATAATGAGTAATTCTAAAATTAGAACACATTTGTTTGGGTAATTTACTCAAGTATGCAACCAAATATTTGGTAGATTTAATTTTTAAGACACCTTTTAAAGAGATTTGAAAATCGGACTATTTGAGTAAGACTCCTTTAATACCCATTAACTTATTTTCTTAGTGTATATTTTTCTCAGGCGACACTCTCTGCCTGAAGTCTTGTCACCGCTCTAACGCGCATTTAAGTGGGCTAGTTACGCGCTCACCCACAGAGTGTCTGAAATCAAAGTTAAGCTCTTGCCAGATGAAGTCGACAAGACCACGAGCTTAATGTGATGCGGTTAGGGGAAAGGTCGCTGGGATTTGCCACACTAAAGCCTCAACAAAGTTTCTGAATCCGATCTTCTTTTTTTTTAGCCCTCCACTACTTTTGCAGCGCCACGAAAAGCGGATCAAAATGAGGCATGCCTAACTCACATACACTCGGCGATGCTAAGTCAAAAATCTAGTTGGCAAATACTTTTGGGGGAGAGTGTGTGACTGTGTGAGAGGGATAATCTGGCCCAAAAGCAGACTCCGGAGTAGACGCGACAATCAACATGCCAACATGTGTTCCCCACTCGCACACTCACCCACTTCCCTCCCAAGAATTATGCTTATAACTTTTACATCTACTCGGGAGCTCCGCCCAGATTCTTCAGACCCGGGGGCGCTTCATTATTTGCACAATAGTTTTGTGAAATATATTTCAGCAACTTGCTGTTTATTGTTATGCAGAGAGTCTCATAACTTGTTATTGTCGCTGTTAACAACATGTTGTATCTGCGAGATACTTTCTGCGTGTCTGTCTTCGTGTTGCGTGATTCTCTTCTTTATTTTTGCGCTTTGGGTAATTTGTCATTGTTGGCAGCAGATACATGGGTGTATCTGAGTAAATGTATCTGTGTGTATCCCCCACTCCCACACAAATTCAATTGTCTGTCGTCTGTGAGATTTGGTCCAACACCTCTCAACCCAAGCCCTCGTCTTCATAATTTATGTGCCTTGCACTCTGCGCTCTATTTAAGCGCCTTTAAATATGATTTAGTATCGTGAAAAGCGCAAAGCAGTTAAGGGTACTGAATTATTGCCGAGATCTGGCTATAAGAAGTCGCCTTATATAGTTTATAGTCAAAGTTTTTATGAGACCACAGGACAGTTGGTTAAATGTTATACAGCTGTCTGTTGTCTTAGGATTAAGTTCAACAGGAAAAAGTATTCTTTTAAAGACTAAAGACTAAAATAATTTTTAAATTGGATTTAACATCCATGCCCATTTTATTAGTAAGTAAATAAAGTCAAAATATGAATATACCAAATGTATTTTCTCAAACTAGTTCAAAGCCAAATATTTTAGTAAATCAATCTCTACCTGTTAAAACCATAATCTGTGACCCGAAATAAAAACTTCAGAAATTACCTTGACCTCTATTTAAATATTTAGTGAAATGTTTCGTCATTTCTCATTGGATTTGCCAAACCTTTTTGGGGATTTGACCAACCAACAGAGCTGCTGTCATTTTGCTTATTGATTTTGGCACAGAAAAAATATACACTTGTATGTATATATTCCGACCTGTCGAAATAAATAAATGTGCAACACATAAAACTAAAATCAAGTCGACAGGCAGAGAAGCCGCAAAAAGGGAAAACTACTAGAAAACTTTTCTCAACAACAACTTGGCTGGGAATTTATCGAGTTGAGTGGGTGGTGGCGGTGGAGTGGGCGGTATCTATTGTGTGGCATTTACAAGCAATTGAAGTGTGGCAAGCATCATGTAAGAGAGATAATGTTGTTTGTCCTTGGCAGAATAGTTTCCCTCTTTTCGGTGGCGAAAACCAAGAGCTTGGAATCCCTTTTCCGCAGCCAACACACAAAACATTTGCAAAAGGGGTTGGAAACTGAGAGTGATAAGATATAAAATGGGGAATGTAAAGGGGGTTTTGGCAAATTTGTTGCCAGGCTGAAAATTCTTTAAATATTAAAATCTTGATTAAGTTAAATGCGCATTTGGGTCCCACACAAATGGCTGCTCTCACTCTTGGCCAGGCCAAAAAGACAACCGCAGGAAAATCTGTTCTGGCCTCGAGACCACAGACACATTTTTCTTTGCCAAGTCTTCGTCTTCTTGGGTTTTCGTGCAGTAGTAAAGTTTAACAATTTTACGCACGATTTGGGAGAACTTCGACGCAGTGGAGCTGTTTTTTAGCCAGCAGCCAACATTTTCATAATTGCTTAGCCGACACAGAGTCCACATCAATTTTCATTTGGCAAGGGCAAAGGAAAAGCGGAATTGAATTACATCTTTGCCCTTTCACACTTGGCGGGAGCCAATAAAAAACTTTTGATGCTTCAATTAGCAGCTGGCCAGCCAGCCGAGTGAGAAAACAAACAATTATGCCCTAATTGAGCCCACATTTCTCAAGGCTCAAGATTCCCATCTAACCCCAAGACGGGAATTTCTTTTCCTCCCTACTTTTATTTCATCTTAACTTTCTTTTTTTTCACTTTTCTCGTTGCCTTTCTTTTTCCTTTTTTTCTGTGTTGTCGGGAAGCCTACTTAAGTTGTCATTTTGATTGCTTTTGAAGCTTTTTTAAGGCCTACGCTAATTTTTACCCCTCGTCCCCCCTTTTTTTCCCGTTTTGACGCAGCTTCCATCTATCATTTTGTCAGCTCTGCCGCGCGACTAACACAATTTTCATCGTTTTTCTTCTCGCCGCTTTGCTTATTTAGATTTGCATGTGACATTTCCACCGACAACAAAAGAAGCAAAAAACGAGAAAAAAATTAAAAAAGAGGAAAAACGAAAAATAATAAAATCTGCTTGGCATTGAGGGTTACCGAAAAACGTTGCCTACATTCTGGCATTGAATTATTAAGTGACAGCACTGAACTGAGCAGAATTTCCACCGCTTTCACTTGCACTTTATTAGATTGACGTCCCGAAATGGCGGAGGGCGAAAAAAAAAGAAATCCAGTGGAAGTGAAACCTCTGCTTTCGGAGCCAAATCAGTGCCAGCTGGCCAACTTTTCCGAGAAACGACATTAAATCCGATTTGAATTCAATTAGTCAATTGACAATTTCAACAGTATTTAAAGTGCCCAAAATAGCATTTTATATTTTCAGTATTTTTAGAACCTATAATTTATTACCTTTCTCTTTCCAAGCTTTTTACTTCTGCATTTCATTTGCTTACCCCATTTTTATTAAAATCATTCGCTTACCTGCAATGAAAGAGAGAAAAATAAATATTATTTAAAGTTTCCACCGTAAATTTGCTTAGCCAAACATGACTATTAAATATTTATCATGAGTTTGTGGTTGGTATTTCTACTTTTGCGTTGGAAAAACCCAGCTGAACTGTGAAGCATTGACCCCTCAATGAGCATAACATGTTCCTTTTCATATTAAATTGAAGCCTGGGAAAGTTGTTCGTTTATGACAAGGACTTTGATTACCAATCGAAAATTTCGTCCTACAAGTGAAAACAAAAATAAAAAGAAAAGCAGACAAGAAAAGCTGCACGTCATGTTCAGGAAATTAACTGAAGGGGGAAATGGAGAGCGTAGAACATATGGTCGTCGTTCGGCTTCTTCTAGGTCAGGCTGCGGGCTCAAATTTCATTTCCTCGCACTTCCTCTGTGCAATTTTTCTCATGCGCTAAAAAATATTTTTTATATATATCAAAGAATCTGTGCTGTTGTGTATTTTTATTATTTTTTTTGTTTAGCTAGGGGCACATTTGCAGAAACCGAGAGCCGAAAACAAAGAACACCGCCAAGAGGTGCGACAAAAGTAAGGTAACAAAAGTGATGGCAGAAATGAGCATGCGGCAAATGAGATTTTTAGGTCAACAGAGTCCAACCAGAGCGGCAACTGCCTCCTGAACTGCCATATGAACCGCGCTGGCAGCCCCGCTTTTGGTTTTGTGTGTCACTTTCCGCTCGACTTTCCACTCATTTTCCCTCGCCTTTTCCTACAGGGTAGTTGTGGGGCGCAGGGTAGTTTAATTGGTAGGAAAAATTCAATTAATGTTTTAAATTATCTTAAATAATATAATTAACTTATTTTAAGTTTAAAGTTGGGTAAGAAAAAGTTGTTAAGTAAAAATAGTTTGATAATTTAAATTTGAGATATTAAAGTTCAGTTATCTTTAATTTTAACTATATTTCCGTTGATTTGCAAGCTTACTTTAATTATTATTAAAAATTTAAAAAATTCTCCTAATTATTCCGTAACAATAATGAATTGCCCATTAAAATTGTATTTTTAAGTAATTTCGACAAGTTAATCTAATCAAGTTAAATTTAAATTTTTAAATCGGAGATTTTTTTTAATTTTTTATATGAAATCTAAAAACTTAGTAATCAGTATCTCAAGGTCTTTGCTTATCAAAAAAAGAACTCCCGAGTCTTTCCCAGTTGCTCTCCTATGGATGAACGCTTTGATGCTGTGCGAGACGGCTGTAGCCCACTGAAGCTTTATAGGCTAAATAAATACCGCAAGGGGGCGGTGGCTCCAGTGGGTGGTTTATGGGGTACGGAGGGTTATATGAGTGAGCCACTGACATCACACTTTTGTGTTGGTTGCCCACGGGCTGGCAACCGTGGCCTCTTCGTGCGTGCGGCTTTAATGGAGCCAAAGTGTACAGATTTTGTTGCCGCAATCTGTGCGTGCCCTGTGCCCTGAGTGTGTGGGTGCAGAGTATAGGTTTACTGGTGTGTAGGTGTGCAGGTGTACAACTTGATAAGTGTGGCGTACCTGGGCGAAAGTGCATTGCATACTTATAGGTACTTATGCGGCACATTAAGCGGCTGACCTGAATTTTCGGTCGCCTGCTAATGATTTTTGGGCAAAACCAAGAAAAAGGAAACTGAAGTGGAAAGTGGAAAATGTAGAGGGTAGAGGGGGAAATTTTCAAGTAGATAAAATGTGGAGCAGTTTCTGGTTCAACAAACAAATCGTCCAAAATGGGAACAGGTCAGCCGTTAGGTTTAAGTGGCACTAAGCCAAACAGAGATTAAAATGAAATTCACATTTAAATCATTATAATTTTAAGTAAATTAAGAGAACTTGATTTACAATTTATTTAATATCATTTATACTAGTTCCAGGACCTTGCCAATTATGAAAGTGTAAAGCATTTTAATTGGACTGCATTTAATAATAAAAATACCAGCAATTAAATGTAATATTCATATTACACTTTATGTGCAATCCACTCGCAGCCACTGAATAAATGCCAGAGACGCTTTGACCCCAATTTACAGCTATTAATATTAATAGATGCCAACACTACAGAGAAATCACAGCAGCAGCAGCCAGAGGTTGGCATTCCAATCTCTTTCTGCCAGACTGCTGATGATACCATGTTGCACATCATTACGAGCGGTTCGCTGGCAATCAGAAGGGACTCGAAGAGCTCAGAGCTCGGAACTCGTTCTATCCTAACTATGCTAATTCCAACTCGCATAACAAACTCGCATGCAGCACTCAAATCACTGACGAGTCTTGTTAGCAGAATCCGCAGACAGTTAACTACGTCGGGCAGAAGGAATCATCCGGGTATTACGGGGGAACCTGTTTGGTTTGGTCCTCGTTCATATTTCCCATGTTGCATGTTTTGCTGGCAATGGAACAACGATGAAAATTCCACTTTCATACATGTTTTCAGATTTTTTTTTTCAGCTACCAGCTTGCTTTAAGTATCCCCTTTGCCCTTGTGAAAAACTCATGTTTTCTCAGTGTACAACGTTGCGTATGTGTAATATAACCATGTGTTAGCTGGCCATAATGAATGGAAGCCGGGCTGCCAACTCATTACTGCCCAGCTGCCTGTGAAGGGGAACAGTCCGAACTTTTTGGCAAATGTTCAGAAAGTCTCGAACATGAGTAAAAATGTTCCTGGAATTTTTTCAAGGGTTTTTGCCAGCCATTGAGATATTAAATTTTAAAGTTATGGTCTTGGGTTAGTTTTTGTCAGTGATACAAATCTACACAAAATAAACAAATTAGTTGACTCGACGCTAGCCACATCAACAACAACTTTCAACTGATTAGCTACCCTAGTTTGGCCAGCATAAAAAGCAAAGCCACAAAAAGCAAAGGCCATAAATAATTGCAACTAATTTTGGGACAAGTTTTTCGCATAACTGTCACAGAGCGCTGAGCTGAGCTGAAGAAGGGCGTCGGAAAAGTGTGCTACGGAAAAACTAATAATGCCAATGACACACTGACATGTCCCACACACACTGACTACCATGCTGTTCGCACACATGACACATAATCACATAAAAGTAATGAACTCTACACATAAAGCGGTTGCCTGACTGACTGAGCTTTGCCCCGAGAGCTGAAAGGGTCCTTCATCTCATAATGGTGCCACTAAAAGTCTGCGTTCTCCCTCTCTGTTTGTGTCTCTATCTCTGTCTCTGTTTCTGTCAAGCGGAGCTGAAGCGTAAATGCAACATACAACATACAACACACAACTTTAATGCTGCAGAAGGAGCCAAGGAAATAGCTCTGCCAAAGCAGAAACATGAACAGGGACCGACCAGAAGGCATCAGCCAACCAGACCAAAAAAATGTGCGCAAAAGGAAAAGCCAGGAGAAAGCAGGGATAGCTGGCATACTCATCTTCGCCCGCACGGACTTTGTCATCTCCTGTTCGGGGCGATGAAAAACGGCTGGGAAAAGTGTCCAAAAAGGAACTGGGAGAAATTAAACTACCAGGATCGAGATAAACGAAGTCACGATACGCTTTGAATTAGCAGGGAAATTGGAATCAAAGGGATGCATAAATAACAAGAGCTTGAAATAGAATTCAGATTGGATATGTAAAGAGTTTAGTGCACAATATTTGAAAATATTTAATAGGCGGATGAAATGAAATTTATTAAAAATATTTTGAAATATTTAATAGAGGAATTAAATGGAATATTTATGAATATTTTGAAATTTTTAATAAAGGGATTAAATTGACCTTAAAAGAATATCTTGAAAAATTCAATAGAGGCATTCAATTGAGTATCTTATCAATCCTTTAACTTTTCCATCTAATAAAATATTTCCAACCGGTTTAGGAGCTTAAATGCTTAAAACTCGCAAGCCAACTTCAAAATATCTATAGCAATATTTAAAGTTGACTAGAAAAATGCCAAAAACTTTTTGGCCATCAATCACCAAACTATTTCTTAACTGAAATTCCCCATCGAATTCATTAGGAGGATAGAGTAGGTATTTTGAAAAAATTTCCACAGCTCGAAGCGAGCAACTAACGCTTTATTAGTATGTATGGTCACATGTCAGTGACGTCGTCATGTTGTGGCTAGCGGTTTCGGCTCCTGCTGCTCGTGCATCCTGCATCCTGGCAGCCATGTCCGTGTCCACATCCCCAAAAAACCCAAACCCCTCCCTCCATTCGCGTCCTTGTGATGTGGCCATGTCATTGCCTCGGCATGCTGATAAAAATTTTTAACAAACTTCGAGTTAACGACAGCACCACTTTTCCGAGCTTGAGAGTGTGTTTGTGTGTGTGTTGGCCGTTATCCTCCATCCCCACGAGCAGTTTGAAAAATGGCCAAACACTATTAGCTTTCTGTCGGAAAGAAGCAGCAGCCACATATATACAAAAAGAAAAAACGTGAAAGCAATACAACGTCTAAAATATTAGTTGCAACATTTTTCGTGTCATAAAACTTTATTTTGTTGGCAACCAGAGATGAAGCCAACACAGAATAGTGGATGATATAAAAAAAGTACATAAAATGCAAAATTGGATAACCAAGATCACATCTTTAATGCAGATTTATGGTGACGAAAAAATGTTTGACATTTCCTGTCACAAAAATAATAAATAGCAGACGGTGTGGAAAATATTTTTAATTTATTCTAAGCAAACTAAACCCTCAACTTCCGACTAACTTTGTATGCCAACTCACTCAGATTTCATTTAATCAAACCTTTCTGCATCCCTATCAAGTCAATGTTTACCTTTAATATCCGCTTGGCAAATCGAATTCCTCCCTTTTTTTCCCCCATAACAACAATTGTGGAGAGACAATACCTAGGACTTTGTGAGCTTTTCCTTTTTTCTTTTACTCAGCTCAGCTCAGCTTCTGTTTTGTTTGTTTCTTTTTTCAATTTTCCACACAATCGAGCACGAGACAAAGACAATGACAACACATGGAAACTATGTGGCAACTATTCCACAGCTGTCGCCCCTTGGAAAGGGCAGAACTGGAACGGCGGGCCCCCGAAATCCAGTTGCCATAAATAAGGCGACTTTTCAACACATTAAACACAATAAATCCCAAATAAACAAAAAACAAAGAAAAAAACTAGAAGCGAGAACGCGTCTGCGAAAAACAGTTCGTGGACAAATGTCAACACAGATTGACAAAGGAAAATGGGCAGTGGGTGGGTGTTGGGTGCTCCAGGAAAATGCATCAAAGCATCAGAGAGTAATTGAGTGACGATTGTTGTTGCCGTTGAGACAAAGCCACAACACATTCGCCGGCATTAGCGGGAATTGCAATTATCCCTGTGCCTTCTGTTTTGCCTGTGCCTGCAGTTTCATCTCTCTGACAAAAGCCCAAAGTAGGCAGTGGAAACGGTTTACAGTGAGGCTTAAATAAAGTGAACAAAAGTTTGGTATAACAGCAGGAAAAGTTTTAAAATCGATTGAAGTGTTTTTGGCGAAACAAAGAAGAATCGACGTGTGCCCAAAGCAAGATAAGCGTGTGACCAGAAGCATGCTTTAACTCAGTGAAGTGAATTATAATGATAAATAGAAAAAAAGTTTAAGCTGAAATATTCTGATGCTTATTCTGATTGTATTAACAAGAAATTCTACATGTTTAAAATTAAGAGCAAAATCATAGTTCATCTTAGGAAAGCTCCACTGTGTAAAGCCACTCTAAGCTGGAATTATGACGGCTGGAAACAGAGGAGGAGGCCCTTCCATCTGCTATTGGTCTCACTCCTTCTCTAAACACACTCGACCGCCATTTTGACTCTGATGCAGTTCACTCGGGAAAAGTCAAGTTTTTCTTTCTCGCTCTCGCTGTCCCTCTGTGTTTGTCTTGCTCTCCCCTTCTCTTCTGCTTTTTGTGCCTACTAATATTACTTAAAGCGTCAACATTGCACCGACTTAAAGCGCCTTAAGTCCCCGATCGAAAAATAGGATAAAGATAGAGCCCAAGTGAAAGTTGGTCCTAAGTGAAATTGACATTTAGGCCGTAAATTGCATATCGATGCAAAATAGTGCTTCCTCATTTTACGAGTTTTTCGTTCAATTGAATTCAACTCTTGTCATCATGCAACCCAATTTTCAGGACATATCCCCGCCCCTTTCTGGCCTTCTTTTATATATTCCTGACTCCTGTTCACATGTGACTGGATGGAAAACATGCAAGAAAGCAATCTCTTTTTCCTCCCATTTTCCATTTTCTTTTCGTTATTTTTCTTTTGTTCCGTCCCGGCTCTTGCACAATTCAATTTGGCAAAAATGTAATCGATGCTAAGATGTGCAACGAAAACAAGTCATGGAAAATATAAGGTTCCGTTTTGCTCATGTGAAAGGCGGCGGTGGGCGTGGCATTTGCATGCAAAATAGGGTGGAGAAAATTCAAATGAAAAGCGGTCACAGAAATAAATGTCACTTAATGTCGCTTCTCTTTTGCTAGAATGATAGATATTATGCAAGGGTCTTTAAATAATATTAAATTAATAGTTCAGGAGCGAACAAAAGTTAATAATAGCTTAATTTTCCATCGAAATATTTTCCCGAATAATAATTGGTATAACACATTTTTAAAGGTACTTTCCCTCAGAAATTTTTCTCTCAAATGTATTCCATTTGTGACTTCATTAATTTCCCCGGAACATTTCTCTTAATTATACTGCAGACACACACGTGCACACATCATTAACATCCTGCCAAGAGAGACGGCCGAGTGCCCGAAAGGAATGCCGGCAGATTCTTGTTTTTTTTTCTCTCATTCAATTGCAATCAATCAAAACCGATGCGATCAACGTTCCGCAGCCAAAATGCGTATATATATATTTTTTATAAAGATATGTGAGCACCTTTCACCGCAGTTAATGGCGGTTCCATTCAAATACGCGAAATGCGAGAACCGCAAACGAGTTGCGGTCTTTTGCACTTTTAAAATTGGAGGCAGGTACATGGGTGGCGTGTGGCAGAGGGGTAACATTAAAGTAATTGCGTGCAATTTGATTTCATCAACCGCACAGCAGAGAGAGGCACATAGAGATCCAACGAAGTTACAGTATTAAAACAGAAACTCTGATCTCGGCTCCCCATTGTCTGGCGGCTGAATATTCGCATTAATGAAGCTGCCATTCAAACAAACAATCGCGGGAGAAAAGAAGCAAAAGGAAAATCTGCTGATTTTGAGGCAAGTGCAGGGCCATTCAATACAAAATTGAGCTGTTGCATATGCTCAAAAAGCGAGTTTGGGGTGGCTGAACAAATTGCGAAAACGGCGAATGCATTTCGTTTACTGCGAGCACTTTTTCAGATTTTTGCGCCACCCTCCCTTTCCCTCCTTTTGTTGTATCCATTTTCCGACGCCATTTGCATAGCACTCGCCCTTACCTCCCGGCAACAGGACGAACCTCCATTTTCTTGCAGCAATTTCCATTGCAGCCATGTTAACCCAGTTGCACCTGAAAAACGCCCCGAAGTTTGTTAGTTTGTTTGCCGGCGATGCTGATGCTGCTGCTGCCAGAGAAAATATGTCAAAAATCAGCAGGGAAAAAATGGAAAAGACAAGGATCTGCCTTCGATTGCCTGCAGCTTCCATAAAAAGAGATGGCAGATACGGAGAGTGGGGAGAGAGAGAGGCAAGATGGCTACGCATATGCACTTTGTTGTGTATTGCATTGCATATGACGCCCCGTCAGAGGCGTCTGAAAGTATGCAAACAGTCTCGTTTCGTCTCCTGTTGGCTTAGATCTCTCCGCTTTGTTTCCCAAAAAAAGAAAAAAAAAAAGAATACTTAAAAAGAGCCAGACAAAAAATGCAATTGTTTACTCTTTTTCCCTTATCAATGCTGAAGTTGATCTCAGAAAAATCACTGAACTGCTTTACGATTTGAAAGGCAATTTAAGGAAGCAATCACTAGTAAACGTAATTTTGTGTTATATATTTATACAATTTTATTTTTATTTTGTAAATTTAAAATGGCTCTCTAAAATTAATTAAAATTTTCAGCTGAAATCGAAACTTTTGTCACCTTTTCCCAGGCGTATTAAAATGAAATTGCCACAATTTTTAAAATTTAATTTGCCATTTTCTCGGGGGAACGAAAAAGTTGATTCAATTTCACTTGATTAAGCCGCCTGCTTTTCGGCGACTTAACACTGTTGCTGTCTCTTTCATCCGCCTCACGCGCTCTCTCTTTCTTTCTTCTTGGACTGCACTTTTCGCTGTCCCTTTCCTGACCGTAAGTAATGAAGTGCTTTAAATATTAAAACCAATTTACGCGACAACATACGCGTGTTATGAAGCTTGTTACCAGGACTTTTGTTGGCCGCTTTTGTTGGCCACTGTTTTTCCGAAAAGGGAAGCAGCTGACATATTTCCATGGCCCATAGTCCATGCTCCGTGCTCCATGGTCCGGTGTCCTCGTCCAGGACCTGTGTCCTGGTAAACTTTTGCAATTAATCAAGATAGGCCGGCCGTCGGAATGAACATCGCAATTTACATGGCTCCAACATATGGCTGACTCTCTTTCACCCTCACACGGGGCTATTTCCCTCTCCCTCTTTCGCAACCCCAACCCCTGGGAAATTCCTAGGTGCGTTTGTGTGTGTGTTTGTGTGGGCGACAAAGATTAATAATAATAACTGCGACTAGCCCAGCGGTTGGTCAGCAAGTGGCATAATCATGATTTATGACATGCAATTAATAAGCGACATGGTCATGGGGATGGGCGGTTCAGCGGTTCGGCGGACAAAGGGGCGTGGCAGTCCGGCAAACAAGGCGCTGAGCCTCCAATTGAAAGCTGTTGACAATGGCATTTCCCCCACCCACCTACAATCCATTTTGTCACCTGAGCACCGCGTTTTCAGCGCTCCACAATTGCAATTATTTTAAGCACGCACTTTGATGGTTGCTTTTGCGGTTTTTAATCAAATAGTGCAAAAAGTACACTTTCCGGCAGGTCAATCAACGATTAATTGGCAGTAAGGGTAAACGTTTAGGGGAAAATATTAAATAGTTTTTGTAAACTTTTTACATTAAATTACAAAAAATATACTTTTTAAAAAAAAAACCTTTTTCCATCAAAGGAAATAATGAAAATATTTAAAGCTGCAAAAGTTATATGCATTTCACCTACTACTAAAACAGGTTTTTTTCGATCCCTCCCCCTAAATTCAAACACTCGACATTGTTGAACCCGTACAAATTGGCTTATCGCCAACCATGTTGTCCAGTGTAATTAACCGCAATGTCCGTTATAGTAATTAAAAAGTTATTTTTTGGGTTTTCACGCCTCTGCAAACAATGCCGGCACACACAACACCGACATACAAACACCCACAGAGCCACGGAAATAAATGCACACAATAAACATTAAAGGCCACAAAATTGCATTTGTTAATTGCGCCGAGGCTAAAAGTGAATTCCGGGTCCCTGCGAGGGAGTCCTTTTGGTATACGTATATAATACCCGTAGCGCCGGTTCGCAAAGCTAATTAAAATAAATGTCATTTCGGCCAGGGCTGTCAATAGTCCATAGTCGAATGACCAGAAAGCTGTTGGCCCCGTGGACATCGCGTTGATTTTGCACTTCATTTGCTAAACAAAATTGTGGAAAATGTGGAAATGGGGGAGGGGGTGAAAAGCTGGGTGGGCGGCGTACTGTTGCAGAAATAATTACTTTGTAATGCAAATTGTAAATTGTGAATTGTTGTGAGTGTGTGTGCGTGCTGTGGAAATGCAATTACTTCAGTCCTATGTAATTGTTTGCAATTGCATTATGAGTAGCATACTTTTCGGCAGCACTGTGTGTGCTTTGTTGTGAGCCTCATGGATAGCATTCAACTTTTATTGTTTGCATTTTGTGTTGGCGAAACACAAATACGAATGCAATGTGCCTAACTGAAATAAACAGGCTTGCTTCGGGCTGTAAAATTGTTTACCCAAAAATTGTCTCAAATAAATAGCAATTTATTCTCATCTGGAATTTTACATAAAAACACAAAATTTGCATTCATTTTTAATTGGCCATTTCCACTTAAGTTATGCAGCAGAAATTTCTCTAGCTAATTGGTAGAAATGTATTGAATGAATGTTGAAACTAAAATTATTTGAAATATTTCATTACTTCTAGGTTATTAGAAATCCTTAATATCGAAAGTTCGGCTAATTGGTAGAAATAGCTAGTTAGTTGGTATAAATGTATTGAAAGGAATTTAAAAACCATAATTGTATACCCATAAATTATTATTTCTTTTAAGTTATTAAAAATCTTTTAAAAAAATAGGCAACAATATATTTGAATAAAATTTCCAAAAACAATATCACAATTACTAAATTTCCTCAACACACTGTGCCTGACACTTTGTCATCAGGGGCGATATACTAACTCGAATTTGCCTGTTCATGCATCCCCAAGGAGCCAAAGGACTCGAACACGTTCACACATAAGCATTTACATTCGCACACCTCTCGCCTTCGCCAGACCGCATAAATTTAAATTAGGCCCGAAACCCAGAAAAGGCAATGAGCGATAAGCCCGGGCCGAGATCTTCGTGCCAGACAAAACCCACAATTAGAACTAGCAGTTCCCATTTGTCATTAGCAATATTGTTTTATACGAACATCAGGACTTTGAATTTGGAACCTGAAAGGGTGGACGAAAAGGTGTTATGAAGAGGGCAGACATTTCCGCATCAACCTAGCAGGGGATCTGATTTATTTAGCATATCAACCGGTAGAAGGGGAAGCCATTATATGCCCCCTGATTATCTACATTTGGGAATTTTCCCCTGACTCTCTTCGTCGTCTCACTTGATTACTTCTACATATTCACAGCCTGTGTGTGTCAAGTTTTATGGCCTCTACTGCCACCAAGAAATTCTTGATTAAAATTTCAATTTCAGCCCGGCCGAGATTAGTTTACTTGCTGAGCAAAATGACTTTGTAGTTTATTAAAATTAATTGGCTCTGAGCAAATTTGGTGAAAATTGATGGAAATTGATCCACGACGCCCCCACTTTCGTAAGTTTAACTTTCTGGGTCATTAACTGATTTGATGGCTTTTAGCCGCACCGAACGAGCGAGGAAGAGACTTTTGGGCAGCCGGAGATAAGCGCATTGACCCGGACGACTTGGTCATTTCGATGATGATGAATTATGTAAGGCAATAAAACCGTATCTGGTGTACATGTGTTTTTATGGTCGGGTCTGTAGGATGGGTGGGTGGGGGATTTTAAAATTCATTCGCAAACATGCTTGACTTACTCATTAAATTGGGATTTTCTGCGAGTACATACCTGCAAGAGAAACAAGGATTTTAAATTAGTTAAATATATGTTAGGGATATTTTTTTAAAGGGAATGGGGAGTTAATAATTTACACCTGCTGCTGACATAGAACTGGGATTTGTAACAGAATGATATATTTTAATATAAAAATTCATCTTATAAATTGAAACTGAAGTATACAGTTTCCAAATAAATGATAAAATTAAACCCCAAACTCACCTGACTCAAGCGATCCTGGCTATCGATAATATCGATAAACAATCGCATGCGATCGTCGAGTATCTGGAATCCGTTTCTCGGCTGCAGAAGCAGATTCTGTACCGCTTCCCTGATACTTCCAGGTGTTGTGCTGCAAGAACTGCTATCATCGCTGCCGAAACCGTTCTGAAACTGTTGCTGCTGATGTTGCTGGTGTGTCTGATGTTGCTGCTGCTGTTGCTGATGGTTCTGATGCTGCTGCTGCAACTTCAATTGCAGCGAGTGCTGTCGCAGGGCCTCCGAGCACTTGCGCAAATAGTCGTAGGAACCTTTCGATTTGTACTTATCGGCCATGGCCTGAAAACTATCCAGGATCTCGTTGAAGTCGGTGATCATGGGCGCCGTCGAGGGCGTGGTGGTGGCGCTCGAGGGCGTGGTCACCGATCCCAGCGAGCTGTTCGACTTGCTCATCACCATCTGTTGCAGCTTCGGCGAGGTGCTGTACGGCGAACTGGTTATCACCCGCAGTTCGGTGGTCAGCGAACTATTCCCGTTGGCCGCCAGATTCTTGAGACTATTGCTGCTGGCCGAACTGGGAATGGCCTTGCTGGGACTGAGGGCCTGCAGATCCTCGCTCATGAGTCGCAGATTGTCGGAGATTTGATGGAATGATTCGGATGTGACCAGCGAATGTTCCCTTTGCTCCAGTTTCCCATTGCTACTGCTTCCTGGTATTATACTGCTTTTTGGTCTCCTTCGCGTGGGTAAACCATTAGTTTGGCCATTAGCCACGCCTCCTGTTCCTGGATTTGCCGCACCACCCACTGCTACTCCTCCACCTGGCGTACCCGATGTCACATCTGGCATTTGCAGGGGCTTCGAGATAAACGAGTCCAGCGTCTGGGAGCTTGTCATCTTGGGCTTGTCCACATTTTCAGGTATTTTATTGGCGCGTATCGCATCGAGGAATTGCCTCAGTTGGTCTGAAGGTGTGGGCGTGGCTTCTGCTGCTTCTGATTTTGGGTTGGTTGTTATGGAAGGAGCAGCTGAATCTGTAGCACTCCCATTATTCCTCTTCAAGGTCGACGCAGTGGGCTTGAGGACATCCTCAGGCATATGTTGCTGGTACTCCTGTCGCATACTACTGCGTATGTTGTCCAAAAAGAGTCGCAATTGATTGGAGGGCGTTTGGGCCTCATTCGCTTGACTGGTGGAGAGTGAGGCCAGCGATTTACTAACAATCTCCGGGGAAATCATATTTGGCTGAAAGTTGTTGTTTCCATTGGCCGTGGAATTACTACTATTGCAACTTGTGGGCGTCAGCAGGTTGAGATTCGTCTGACTTTGCTTAGCCAACTGCTGTTGTCTCTTCAGTTCGGAAAGTAACTTGGCCTGCTCCGAATATTTTCTTACACTTTCGGTTATGGTTCTTAGTTGCTCCGAATAGGCTCTTAATTGGTGTTCCAGGTAGGCCTGATCTGGTGCTGGTGCCGCATAGCTCATTGGCCTGGCTTGCTGATCTGTGCTTTTGATGCCATTTTCCACCTCCTGATTGCCGTGAAAACTTATGGAATGTCTCATGGTGTTCACCTGACTGCCGGCCGGACTCATTAGCATGTTGTCCGCACTGCTGCTCTTCTTCGGACTCTTTTGGCGGCTTAGAGTTCCATTGTTGTTGCTGTTGCCATTGGGAAAACGTCTTATGGGAATGGGTGGTGCTTCAGTTTGACTAAGTCCGTTATTGAAACGATCCAAGCTGCGGGGTCTCTGAGTTCCATTGCCATTGATCTGACCATTCAAGCCACTCTGTTGCTGTTGCTGCTGTAGTTGCTGCTGTGCTGGTGGCCTTGGAGTGCTCTGCGATCTCCGGGGAACCACTGGAGCTGCTGTTCCTTTCCTGTGAAGTGGCACCGGTGGTGCAGGCTGTCCATTTGTGGGACTCTGTCTATACTGATGGAATAGCGCCGCATACAGAGTCTCCTTATCACCGCCGCCATTCGCTGTTGCTGCTGCCGCTGTAACGGCATTGCGCAACTGTTGCTGCTGGCGCGATAGCTGCAATAATCGCTGCTGCTGCTGGGCATTGTAATCCACGAAACTGGAGGCACCTGGAGCTGGTGCTCCTCCTCCTCCGCCCACTGCGATGCTGTGAGGACGTTGCTTGAGTCCGCGCAATCGCGAAGGTTCCGCATATTCGGGCATTTCATAGTTGCCCGAACTGCCGGATGTTGCAATTGCTGGTGGCACATTAGATATTGCTGCCGGCACACTGGGTGCAACTTCTGTGGGCGATGGACTGTTGAGGAAGGGATTATTGCCTTTCAGTGCGATCGGCTGTGCGGCTCCTGGCAATCCGGAACTGGGCAGCATGCTGGTCAATTGCGGCGGCGGTCCGGGAGAACTTTGCAACGCCTGTTGCTGCTGCAATTGCTGTTGTTGCTGGGTGCTACCTGGATACAGCAGAGATTCGCTGATGTGCAGGTCAAGTTCGTGGGCGTTGGGCTTCACGTAAATGGGATTTGTGCGTGCGGGGGGCGTGGCAGCCGCTGGATAGCCTGTGATGCGGAAACCATTCATATTGCTCGTCGGCTGTTGTTGCTGCTGCTGGTGTTGCTGTTGCTGCTGGTGGTGATTTTGGTGTTGCTGCTGCTGCTGTTGCGCAATCTTGGCCGTTATTGTCGTGGTCATGGCGCATTCGTTTCCTTTGACCCGGCCATGAACTGTTCGTTAGCCAATCAAACCATCAATCAATCAATCACTCAGATGGCTGTATTTGTATTCGCCCTTTTGACATTCAATTTAATTGCACAACGAGGTGCAATTATTGAAGATTCACTTTTAAAATACTGCACACGTACGATAAATTAATCTTTAACACTTTTCAAAATTATTTATTTTTTTTATATATTTATTTTGTTGAATGCCTCATTGTTTTAAGGGATAAACTATTGTGGAAAGTGTAATAAATCTATTCCTTGCATTTCCCTTTCTCATTTCAAACTATTAGTCAGCAAATAATTCCATTGCATAAATAGGGAATATATTATGCAAATAGGATCGACAAGAACTGAAGCCAGCAAATATATTTTACATGAAAATAATAACCCAGCAATTTGTTCAATACAAATGCCAGAGGATTTGCATTGTACAAATGCAAATTGCCATTTCGCATTAGCCAAGTCAAATATGAACAAGAAATACCTGATGGCAGAAGTGAGATTAAGGGAAAAGGGAAAGGCGACTAAAATCCAACAGAATTTCCCCCAAGTTGACCGAGAATTTGCCAACGGAAAACTTAAATTTTAGTTTCTCTGCGGTTGCTTTGAACAAAACTATTTATGACAATGTGCGTGTAAGGTCACTCCCTAACCCTTTTTCCCATTTTCCTCCCCTTTGAAGTGTCAACAGCAGGGAAAACAATGGAATGGAAAACATTTACACGCTTTAGAGCGTAAATACGCCATAAAGGGAAATGAGCGACGACAATGATATTCGGAAAGGGAGTGCGGTTGTGTGTGGCTTAGAACTCGGAACACAAACATAAATATTTAATAAAAAATGCGCATAAATTATAAAACACAAATTCGAGCTGAAATACGTAATACGAAATAAGAAAAAGCCGGCCAATGAATGCGGCCGAAGGGAAAATGGCCGGGAAAGCGGAAAGCGGACGGTTGGAACAAGCCATAAGGGAAATACGCGCGAACATGTAACAAAATGCACATATGAATATGGAGATAAAGCGAGACGGCGCGATTGGTGGAGTGAGACGGCAGAAGAGTGAGTTACATGTGCCGAGTGGGTATATTAATTTACGTGGTGACTGTATTTGCACTGGGCGAAACTCGGAATTTGAATTTTTAAATTGATTAAATAAAAATGCGAATTGAATATAATATTTTTTTCTTCTTACAAAATTATTTACACATTAGGTATAAGATTTTGTAATCAACCCAGGCAAATATGTTTAATGTTTAAACCGTAATCCAATTTACTCTTCGTCCCTTATTTACCAATTGAAAGTAAAGTGAGTGACACTTCATTTCCAGCTGGCTTTATTTTAATCAATTTTGCATTTGCCTAATATAATTTAGGTGTGCTCAATAAACATTGGTCAGCCGAAAGGCAAACATTCGTGTCACCGACAGAACTCGACAAATTTCAATCAATTAAAATCAAATGGTAATTTAACAATTATTTCATCGAGAACCTGTCATTGATGCCCTTACTCAAAAACCCCCTCCCCACTACACCAGGTATTTTGTAATTTAGTGCAAATTAATTTGCTAATGTGCGAAATAATTCTGAAATGAGAGCAAACAAGAAAAGCAAGCATTTTTCGGGCTGTGTAAACAACGAGAAGAAGAGCTGCAAGCTGCATCATGGCCCCGTGATGCACTTTGTCAACTCGTCATGCTACGTGCTCAGCTGTCTGAAGTCGGTGTCCTTTCGTCCTGGGAATCCCCGTCTCTCCGGCTTGTGGTTTATGACTAGCAGGAGGGACAGGGACAGAGAGACGTAGAGACAGAGCGGAGAAAGCCAGGGACTTCTTCACATGGATAGTGTGTCAGTGTGCTAGGACAGCCAAGGGTTCACGGGGATGAGGTGCGGATGGCAAAAGTAACTTGTATCAACACTTTAGCACATGCACGGCAAACTGAAGAGACCCACTTTACACACACACATGGGCACTGAAAAGAAAATTTACATTCGTACAACTGAAACCTAGTATTCTTTAAAAAATAAAATAAAATATTTTGAAAAGTATTAAAAAGAAATCGAAATTTAATTTTAGTAAATCGAATTAAATTTAGTACAAATTTTTTAAATATTTCCGAATTTAGGTTTGGTTGTCTTATTTTTATGTTGAGCCATTTGTTTTCTGCCTGTTTATTTACCATTTAAAATATTTATTCTTTCGTGGTAATAAGAGATGTATTTTAAACTGATTTATAGTTTTCATTCAAAAAAATTTAATAAATCGATTTAAATATGAGAAATAATATTTTTATGATAAAAATTAATTACTTTTCCTAATCGCAAACCAGTTAAAATATTCTCAAAGTTAGGGTTTTTTTCTTATGCCTGTTTATTTACCATTTAAAATATTTATTCTTTTGTGGTAATAAGAGATTTATTTTAAACCGATTGTAACCGAAATAATGTAATATGTTTTTCTAATTTTCCGTCAAAAGATTTAATTAATAGATTTAAATATGAAAAATAATATTTTTGTGATAAAAATGAATTACTTTTTATAATCGCCAACCACTTAAAATATTTTCAAATTAATCTCAAGCCAAGAATATTTTTTTGGAGTATAATATTTAATTCAATTAAATTGACACTAGTGCCTATAATTTCAGTTGGCTTTTCCCTCAGTGCATACCCACCTGCTGACCCTCTTGGAGCATTGCACCCTGCAGCAGCTCTGTACAGGGCACACACAAAATGCCAGCCATCGTCTTGACATATTTGGGTTAGATTTGCCTGCTCTTGCTCATTAGGAATTCCGACTAAATTCTGGCCGTCTCCCTCTGCGTTTCTCTGCTAATGAACATAACTCTAGAGAAGGCCTTCCTTCGCCCAACAACAACAACAACGGCTGACAGACAGTAAGACAGACCGTAGAGAAGTTTTCGGTTTGTTTGTGTAAGTTTTAAATTAATGACAGCATATTTACTTGAGGCTGAATAAAAGGGGAACACAGCTGCCTCTGCTGACCAGAGCAACTTGAAAATAGATTAACAAAAATTAATGTTATGCTCGGTTTCCAGTTCTCTGATGCGGAATCAGGTCCTGGGCTCTGGAAATTAAATAAGATGTCCTGTCACTGTCACGAACTCGTTGTTCGTTGTGTTTGTTGTTTGAGTGTGTGTGTGGCTGATGAATCTCTCCCCGGCTTTCTTGGTCTTTATCTTCCCTTCTGTCTTGCAAGGAATTTGATTTAATTTGCGGCAACGAGTGGCTTGAGCTAGGGCCGAAATCTCTATCTGGTTTTTGCCATCATTTGTTTGCATTGTTGTTCGTGGTTTGTTTAGAAAGCGAGTTTTGAGTTGGCAAAGATAAATAGCCAAAAGGCAAGCTTTTAAAGGAGTTTTCTTTAAATTACAAGACCTTTAATTGCCACTCCTTAATTATTCCACACAAAATAGTATCTAGGAAAAATGTTTTTCCAGAAATATTCCTTGTCGAATATAAATCTCCTTTAAAACCAGTTTTTAAATCGAGTTCCGGGCTAGTTGAATAATTAAATTTTCAATTTGCCAGCGGTAACCACTACCTCTTTCGCTAATAATACTCACCATAAATTAATTAAAAGACAACAAATTACCCCTGACACATCATGCTGATGAGAAAACCTCATTCAATAATTTTCAATTAGTGCTGAAACCTAATCAAACTAGCAGCAGCAGCAAAATCTGACCGCAAGGCGGTTACTCGATGAAAAAGGATAAATTGCGGGGCATCGGGTATGGGGAAAAGCAAAAGGAGTGTAAACCAAATCCGAAAGCTGGGCGAAACTTTCGTTTAGAAAAAAAAATAAACCGATCGACTAAGTGGAAAAACCGAGGAAAAACCAAAGGAGCTAAAAGTGAATCCTCCTCTGCCGCATTCAAAAGTGAAAAGCTGCAGGAGCAACACGGGCAAACAGCGATAACAAATGAACAGGCGAGGGAGCAAGGACTCGCAGCTAGGATACAAAAAAAAAATAAAACGAAAAAGGACTCTGCTGTGCTTGTACTACACGCCAAGGGCCAGGCTCAAACACTAAGCAAATAGACATGATAAATTAAAAAAGCAGAAAGCAAAGCAGCACAAGTGAAAAAAAGGAATGAAAAGCAAATAACGCGACGCATTGCACGCAGAGCTCAAGAAAAGATTACAGCAACTCCACTTCCTCCTCCTCCTCCGCCCCCTTTTCCCCTTCCGCCCCCAACAAAGGGGCGTGGCAGGAGCGGTGGTCGATGTGTGTTAAGTGGCATGCCCCAAAGGCGTCAAGAGGCACGCAGGATAAATAACAAAACGACACTGATAGAAGGCAGAAGCGAATCCTGGTAAATGGGCGAAAAGGGGAAGGGGGCGTGGCGGGACTGGAGTCTAAGCCCTGGTGGGCGTGGCCACCAAACGGGGCAACTGGCTTGTTTGGTTAAGCCTTCCACCAGGTGTTAGCCTGTTCGAAATGCCAGCGATTTGCCATTTGCATAGTCGAGAATATTGTGCCAAACATGGAGGGTTGTCAAAGTGTTCGATAAAAGCAAGTAATCCAAATAACCTGGGGTTAATCAGGTTAAGGGAGGTTATATTTGGAATACATTTAAATTTTAAGCAGTTTGTGATAGTACTAAAGTTAAATGATAAGAAATTCTAATGATATCTTATGAGTGGATTTAATTAAAAATTTTCATTTTGAATACTTGGTAACCCTAAAAAATTTCAATTTACAATCTTTACATAATCAATAAATTGTATTTTCCTTAAAGTTTTAGTTAATTCGAGCAGAGTTTATATGGATAAAAGAAATAATAAAGGCTTACGTTTATCGATAAGACTTAATCCCAATTTAAAATATATTACTCTCTAAAAAGCAACAAAATTCCTTAATATATAACAAAAACCTTTTGTAAAACCACACTTTCTTCTGACCGTTACAAACCAGCTGCCAACCCTGTTTGCTTGGCAATTTATCAGCACGACACCTTCTGGCCAATAGACATTGCCAACATGGCTAATACTAACAGACCCATGGACAGCACCGACATCCACGGACACATACATCCATGCAAACACCTAGCAAATACGCAACCAAGTGAGAAATGAAGACGAGTTAGTTAAGATGGAGCCAAGGGGAGAAAGTGGAGAAAGAGGTGGCAAAGGCGAAAGATAAGCCCGCTGCAGTCACCTCAAGCCATCTGGCGAGCCTCGGATGTGGGAGGGAGGAATGGCAATCCTGCAGGACGACAGCATAAATCAGCATATATACATATAGAGAAAGAGAGAGAGAGAATAGGACTGGCAGAACGGGAAGCGATAAAAGACAAAACGGGCCAAGGAAACCGCTCCAAAGGCAAACGGCAACACTAATTGAAAAGCAAGGTAGAATTAATGGCTAGGGAAATGTAAGCGCTCCATAAACTTTTTCCCTGCGTAAAAGGGAAAACCCAAGGCAGGCGGCAAAGGAAAAGAAGAAAATGCCGAACTAGAACGGAACGGTACTTAAGTTGGCCAATTTGGAGACCACGCAGTCACCGCATTTGCCCCCCTCTTTCTGGCTCCCTAATTTTCCATCTCTATCTGGTAGGTAGTTCCCTATCTTCTCTCTAGTTCCCACACAGCATTAAGCGCTGAAATTAGTTTTTTCGGTTAGACAATTTTATTAACATTTAATTGAAATAGCCAAACAAGCAACAAATGAGCTGCCACAGGCCATATTCATTTGTACAGTGCGTGGCGGGACTATAAATGCGGTTCACAGCGAAATGATCTGATAAACTGACTTAACTATTTAAAATTTGTAAAAAATAGTTAAAATAATTTGACTAAATTTTTATGAAATGTTTAACATCAACTTTTAAAATCTTTAGACTGAAAATAATTCGATTAAATTAAATATAACTATTCTTTAATACAGATATGTTTATCTTAATAAATAGTTTGATTATTTTTAAAAAATATCGCATTATTTTCCGTTTTCGAAACGCACTGTTCTTCGCCTGAAAATTAACCCATTTAAGCTAGTTAATAACACAATCAAGATTCTTGTGCGAAGAAGGGGATAACTTGGAGGCCCCTTGTTCTTGGTTCCGTTTCGGGCACTCAACTGAAAAGTTTTAATCCGCTAAAAGCCAACCGAAGTAGGATTATGGGCTTTTGGCATGCCATTGATACGCTTGTTCCACTGTACAGGCATGTCTTTGTGTTTTCGGGACCGTGTGCGTATGCGTTTTATGATGATGAAGGTGTGAAAATGGAAAATGGGAAAAAGGTGTGTGTGGGTTATAAAATAAACTCTTAACGGAAGTTATAAATAAGTTATAAAGCAGCCAAGATGGGAGTTCAGCCAAACTTTAAGACCCAGAACAGACTTAAAGGTGAAAAAGAAAAAAAACCTCCATTTCCAAATATTCTTTGAGACTTAAAGCCGGACTAATAATTCTTATATAAATCCAATTATGTACATAATTCCTCAGTGACCCGCGACTAGATAATTCAAAGTCCTTGCTTCGGGCGCAATAAAATTTATTATGTATACGCACCGAACCTCGTAAGTTATGACAATTAGGTTTGAATGCTTTAAGGCGCCTCAAAACTCTTATAATAATAATAATAATCATCTAGATAATGGCTGAAGACCAAAAGAGCCATAACCGAATTTAAATGCCATTTGAAACCTTTTCCTTTATTTTTTAAAGGCCAAGCACATTTATTTATTTATTATGCGACCGTTTTTTGGGTCTTCTGGCAGGACATTAAAACTCGATTATTTCGATAATAAAAGTTCAGGGACGAACGTGAATCGAAAGCAAATAGAAAAATTGCAAAAACTTTAAGAAAGCCAAAAAAAGAGAAAAACCGGGAAATGAAGAAACATTAAAAGAGGTACTATTGAAACTTGAACTATTTATGAAGGAGCAAACACCTAATTGAAAGGGTGGCCAAGACGATGCCATTAATTTTGGACGAATGGAAATGTTCGAAAAACTTTCCGCTTTGCCATTTCAATTTTCGCCTTTTTCTTGGCATTTTCACGCTCTTGCTTTCGCTGACTGCGAAAAACTTTTTTGCTGCTGCAAATAAAATCACAATAAACTAATTGAATTCAGCAAATCGTTTTCCGTGGGAGTTCCAGGAATGTGAACTGAATGAAAGCAGTGCGCGAAATTAATTCAATTGGCTAACAATAATAATTTGCACAATAAAAACGGCAACAATTGAATGAAGCAGAGGCGAAACTTGGCCAAAGATTTAATCACACAATGAAAGTTCCACACTCCCTTTTCTACCCCTTGGACCAGCTGTTACGTGATTTCCTCGAAGGTCCTGTTTCCTTTTCTACGCCTGCCAATGATGGCCAAACTGGCAAAAGTTTCCTTCACTTGTTGTCGTTAAATTAATGAAATTGTTATGCAAAATCACCAACTACAGTGAAGGGAAAATTGCAACAAAAACTAAGTGGAAAGTCCAATAACAAAGAGTTTCGAACAATTAAAACTGAAAGGATTTGGCAGGTGAAACGGGGGATGATAGTAAATGGATAACGGGTAAAATAACGTTAACATTACAAAACATTTTCTTAAGTTGCCAATTTACATTGAGTGTCCAATGCGGCGTATACTTATTATTATGTAAAAAACACTACTAGAAAACTTTGTTTAAAACTACTTATGTATTTATCTTGCAAATTAAATTATTACTGCTATTTTCTTGTAAATGCGGAAAATTTCTTTAGATACTTGAAGTATTTTTCCGCCGTTGCAACTGTAATTCGAGTGTTCAATGTGGCGTATACGCAATATCAAGTGAAAACCACTTGAACAAGCACATAACGACAAGTTTCCTTTTTCTGGCTTTCCCTTTTTTTATTTGGGTTTCGGTTCGGTTTGGTTTGGTTTCGGTTCTCTTTGCAAATAACCTCGGGCACGTTTCTCGGCTAACTGCTTACAAGTCCGGTTTTGTATTCCCTTAACCTCCCCGAACAGTATCTACCATGTACATTTCATTTTTATACGACAACAATGCCGGCTCCTCTTCCTTCCCTGTACAACACTTAAATCCCAATTCGTTTCGGGTGCAGGAATCACAGCTCAGATATCGGGATAACATATATGTGGAGATGGTGGATGGGAAGGGAGCACTTACTTAACATGCATGTATGGATATTTTATTGATACGCAACTGTGAGTGCCGCCGGGCGATTGGACACAAGGAGCATGGAAAGAGGAGGAGAAAATGGAAAAGTGTGGGAAATAAAAATGAAAATGTGTTGCGAGGCCTTTAATGCGTTTCGCAAGCATTTCGATTCGGGTTCTCTTGCCTCGAGGAGTCTGACGCACACAAAAGTGGAATGGCCCAATAAATGGCCATTGGCCATTGGACAGGGAGCAAAAGTGGGATCGCGTACGCCACTCGACTCTGTGTTGCAGCCAACTGGGGACTACCGCTGCCAAGTCACATGGAAAACTCTTTGACTTTCTATAGCCATCGTAAGCCTTTCCACTTGTTCAGCATCTGTGCATTGTTTCAAAAAGGTAGGGGTTCAGCAGAAACTTAAAATTTAAAATCAAAATGTAATTCCTACATCTCTAGGATTTGCAATTTTTCTGGAAAATATTTGGAATTATTTATCTACTTAAGAGCTGTCCCTATAGACGAAGTATTACTAATTAAAATTCCTATTTATTTACTTAATGATCTTTAATTTAAGTTTAATGGGTTTGGTTTCTCTTTTTTATAAAATTGTATTTACAATTTAATTAAATACCCTTTTTAATTATTTTAATGGTTTTTTTTCCTAAATAGAAAATTCACTTCGGTAGAGTAACTAAAATTCAATGGCTTCTGGTCAAAAAATCCCTTTACCACTTTTTCCAGACTCATGCGTCAAGATTGTTCATTCATCTTCCTTCGCTGGGATTTCGTTACCGAATCGGGGGTACAACAATCAATAAAATTGAAGATTTGCCTTTTTCGCTCAGCCACACAAAAGTCATGCCAGCTGCTGCCCGGATTCATCCTCCCAAAAATATATATATATGTATATAGAGGGAGAGTGAGGAGGGGCACAGAGTGTCAGGGAATTTGCAAATGCCGACTGATTAATGACGCAATAATTGTTGGCACACGCAGACTGAGCGATGGATGGCCGAAATGTATTTAAGTTTCTGTTTTGTTTTCGCCCAAAAGGCAAACAAAGTGTTAAAAAATTGACTTTCGGCCGACCATCAACCATCGACCATCGCTTATCGGACCAAGGGATCAATGGCTGGTCGTTGTTCGGGCCATTTGATAGGATTATTATCGTGTTCTTAGCCCTTTTGGCATTTGATTTTGCGGAAAGCTTTTGTCGGCTCCCTAAACTTCCATTTCGTTACGTTCAATTTACCAAATTGCTTGAGTGGCGAATGGAAATTTCAACTATTTTCCCCAATGGTTTTTCTATTAGCGGGTCGAACTCTCTGGGGTTTGGGAGCCCTAATGATGATTTATATTTGCTTTGAGCTTTGAATTGGTTGGTTAATTATGCCAGTTAAGCGACTGGGGTTTTTGGGGGTTCGAAATGAATTTCAATTTCCTCAATGATAACTGACACTTTAAATGGTTTTCTGATTGAAACTCATTGAAAGGCGTCCTAGATAATGATCGCTAAGTAATTGAACTAATGTTTATTTTGGGGTAGGTTTTTTGATCTTTGCTTCTGTGAATCAAAACCAAGTTGATTGGTTTGTGCAATGGATTTGTAATTAATAAAGGAAAATCTGTTATGGGGTTAAATAATATTTGGATAATAAATTCTTGTTTATTTCTTGTTTTGTAAGAAATATTTAAATATTTAATTTTTCGGTGTATGCTATAATATTTTTTCTTCATAAAAGTGATATAGTGTTAATCCCTTCAGGAGCTGAGATCCCCTAGCATATTTACCTGCACAATCCCACACAGCGTAAACAAAGAATAATTAGCAAAAGAAACAGACGAAAGTAATAAAGGGAGTGAGCACTCCTCTGAAGGTGTTGAAAATTATGCATATAAGCGGGGGAAAACGGAAATGAAGTACAAATTTCCTAGCTGCTGCGATTTATGTTGGCTAGAGATCCCAGAGGATATTTTCCGGGGAGATGAGAGTCAGGTGAAGTCGGTTGCCAGGCGCGCTAATTTGCTAAGCTCGCTTACACATTGGAACTGGGTGGAGGGTAAGTAAAAGCCCCCTTTTAAGCACCCCCCAAGGGAGATCCTGGCAAAGGCTTTTGCGGTATTATCATTAGAATTTAAATTGCCTTTCGTCGCTGGAGTTGTGTTGCTGTTGTTGTTGCTTCGCCGGCGTCGTTAAGGTAAGGGCAAATAATTTGTGGCGCCACCGCTGGCATATTTTTTATGAGCTTATTTACCCTTCTGCCTGGGTCGCTGTCTCTAATTTAAGCGCCTTTTCTTTAAGCTCTTTTATCTAACTGAATATTTAATTAACCGCACAACGTGAAAAAGTGAAAACTGTGTGGAAAAGCAAGCGGAGTGACAGAAAAGAATTGGGTTAAGCCAACTACAAATAAAATAAAAATTATATCCAAGTCGAAGGAAAACTTTTTCGGATTAACAACTTTCGTTTCGGCTTTTTCTCTCCCTTTTTCTCGGTTGGTTTTCATACAATTTTTATCTTATTTAACTTGTATTATCTTGGAGCGTGATAAGCCTTATCTGGCATGTGTTTTGTATGGCTTGTTCGGCTTTTGTTGCTGTTGCTGCTGCTGTTGGCATTTTCAAATAGTTGTGAACTTTATCACAACAACGAGCCACAATGGCCCCAGCATGAGCATCAGAATCAGCACCACCCACTGTTCAAACCACCCACATTTTGTGGTTGGACGGGCACATCATCACCCCCCACCACCCCTAGAACCACATGTCGCTTATAATCTGCTGTAACTTTCTGGCCCACTCTTAACTGACATTTTTGGTTTTTGCGGTTCTTTTCTGTGACTCTTTTACGCTAATTTGGCCAGCTAAAACATGAGAAATAAAAAAAAATGAGAGTGGAAATGTACATAGAGATTTGGAATTATTTCAAGATTTATTTATGTCGCAGCGAGGGAGGTGACATTGAAATTTTGATGTGGATTTATTATCTTCTATGTGATGGGTCGTTTGTTCTTATTTCAGAGCAGGTCTGGAACATGTTTTTCTGTTTACAATTCGCATTTCGGTTTATATTTTTTGGTATTTTTGATTGACAATCGCATATTTGCGAAAATATTTGCCGGGTCAGCATATTATTTGGAAACATAATTTCTACGAATATTTTTTCTCTTTTATAAATATTGCAATTCCAACAAAAATTAAAAATAATTTAAAAATTATGGTTGATAACAAATTTTCCAAGCCTTACTAAATATGACCTGAATTTTAATATAATAGTGCACATTTTTCTTCAAGCCAACAGAACTCGACCTTTCCTTCTAGAAAGTGTATTGCTACAAGTGACGAGTTCCGTTTTGAAATTTCTATGTTCTTGTTTTTATTGCAGCTCCACAGATGCTGTCATGACATTTGCCAATTGTGAGTGAATTGTGTCGAACATTTTTCGTTCTGGCCTCTGGAAAAGAATTTGGATTTTCTCTTCCCTTTTTTTGTGTTTTCGATGCAACTGTCGGAAGATTGTGTTGATTTATTTGATGAAATGTTTTTCTTGGACGCTCCATCCAAGCAAAATATTGATGGGAATGCAAATTCTCGGATTGATGGCACAGGACATAAACAAATGTGCAGAGGTGCTAAATTTGAAAGACACAATTTTAATGGAAGCAGGAATTTCCTGAAAACTGAGTTAATGCCAGAGAATAGAATTTTTTTAACTAAAACATTTGGAATAAAACTTTTGAAAAATAATTATTTATACTTTTTAAACAAAGATGAAATACTGATATAATTCCCCAAATGTGGTTTTAAAGCTTCCCATTTTATTTTATTGTCCCCATTTTACATGCCTAAGCTATCTTTAAACTGCCCTTCAAAAAATACAAAACTAAGTAAGGGCCCAAAAACACAAACCCTTATAAAAACCTCTTTTAATTCCTCCCACTCTGAATTTCCCCACAGAATGATAATACATTTTTAATATGCACATAATTCTCTTATATATTTTTGCAAAAGGACAAAGATATGAAAGCCCGGTCTAAAAAAAAACCAAAGAATAGAAAGGGTGCGGAAAAGCTGAGGGAAATGCGGTGGAAAAGCAGAATAAATAACATTTAGTGTGAACGCTGAGAACATGCGAAAATGTAGTTAACATTGCAAAACAGTAACGAATGAAGTGGAAATGGAATTGAAAGCGCAAACACACACACACTCAAAAAGGGAGGAAGGACTTCAGCACAAAAGTTTGCGAGTGCTAGACAAAATGAGAAAGAGAGGGGGCGCGAAAAATAGAAAGAGCCAGAGCATCTTTTGTGCTGTTTTATGTCTGTCTCGGCGGCTTCTGCATTTCCAGCTGCATAAAGTTCGCATTTAATTTCGTTGGCAACACTTTTTTCGCTGGCTCCCAAGCTTTTCCTACTTTTTTTCTAGTTTTTCTCATTTTTTTCCTCGTTTTTCACAAATATCTCAGTGCTGTTGTTGTCTCTATCGCATGTTTGGCCGCGAGTTATCATTTCTAGAGTCACCCACACACACATAGAGCCTTAGAATCGCTATAAACATGTCACAGTGTCTGTGCGGCGTCTGCAGTTCGCCCCATTTTCCACCCACTTCCCTTTTTTTTGCCGCGCAGCAAACAGGAAGCAGTCAGCCCAACACTGGCACAAATTAAATGCAATAACACGAGAATAAAAACAAAAAAAAATAAAGGAAAGGCAAGGGAAAAAAGTAAAAATAAAAATAAAAGGGAGCCAGAACAGAGGAGACTTGTATGAACCTCGGAGCTGCCGCAACGGAAATACTATGCAGGATAAAGAGGAGCCGAGTCCTGAGGAAGGGGACGTAGGAACTAGTGCCACGTTCAAGCAATTATAGTCAAAGTGAAGTTGTAATCTTCGGTGGTGTTCGGTCCCCTGCAGATGGCAATGACAAATAACTTTATCTGCCATGCAAGAGAAATGCGAGCACAATATGCACACGGAATGGAAAACCAGATTCTGAGATATGCGAATTGGGGTTTGGATGCTAAATCACATATATGATTTACAATTTATGCAATCTAAAAGGATTTTAATTTGATCAATTATGAAACTGTAAATATTATTACATTTACCATGTCATATCTACACAATTTTATAAATGGAAAAAAAAACTATTTCTGCATATTGAAAAAAACGGTTTCAATTATGTGGTTCTAATACATAGATCGATTGGAAGAAATCATTGACTTAAGATCAATTAAATTAAAAGTTTATAAGCCTCAAAGATTTTAGTAAAATAATTAAATAACTATTCCGACTTAACTTTTAATAATATTTTAAAACTTCTTTCAAAACATTTCCCATTTATATTAAAGTTTGGGTCAACGACTAAATAGGAATATTCAACTATATACCTTAGTGGCCATAAAATATGCACCATTCAAACTCAAAATTCAGCTTGTCAATCACAAGTCAACCGTGTCTGTGTCCCCACGATTCGATTCGCTGATCCTGGCGAGGAGGCTTAAAACTATGCAACACTTTGTTTCTTTTTCCGCATCTCCTCGCAACCACTGACTGACAAGAGCCACTCGAAACTGGCTACAGTGGGTCCACAGTGCTCATCAGGAACTAACCATCACACTCACACTCACATCTGCACATCCTGTGGTCATTCCTGTCCAAATGGGGATTGCAGAAAAAACAAACAGGAGCCGCAGAGCCTGGTCAATCGTCGGCGTTCAACGTCCAAGTCAAGGACCATTGCCTTGCCCTCAAGTGGAACTCCGCCCTTTTATTTTTGTTTCTATGTAAACTTTTTTCTCCGCCATTCGCTTTGGCTTGCATTTGTTTTTCCACCAGCAAACCCTGCTCTTCACTACATGTTTTCTTTTTTTGGCCACGCTTTGCGCGGAAATGTAAATTAATTGGTCTAACAAAGTGCACTTCAATTGTGCTGCGGGCATGTGTTGTTATAGTTGTTAGTTTGCGTGTTCTCGTTGGCTTCGTTTTTTCGGGGAGTTTTTAATTTCTGGCCGGGCGATCATTAAAGTTTCGAGTGTTCCATAATGCAGCCAGCATAACATTTTTAAGCGGTTGACTTTTTTGACATCTCCACAGTAATTTTAAATGGTAATGGGTTTTTAACAAAATAAAAATTGCTAGTTTGTTGGAAATTGTTGCATTTTTAAAAAGAGTTTATACAATGGAAAATTTTAAGATTTTGTTTTAATACTCAGTACTTTATATAGATTGAAACTAAACTTTTGGTATCCAATTTTTATGTGTACTTCGCTTAACAGTTTTCCGCTTAAAACGTTTTAAGGCCCATACTAAAACACCCACAAAGTTTAATAGGGTGAAAAGTTATATAAATATTCATAAAACAAGCAACAAACTTAAAAGCGGTTTTAAAGCACCATAAAAAAAGTAGGTGAAATATTTTGATTTCAGCCTACAAAATCCAACAAAAATCCGATTCGGTGATTATAACTTTTAACTAAATAGACAATTAATGCTCGACGGAGCTGCTGGCCAAAATCTAGAGTTGCGCCACTAATCAAACTGCTTTTCGGGGAACCCACGCAGCATCAACATCACCAACAGCTTCAGACAATCGGTCAGACAATTTCAAGTGCTTCTAACAAACAAACTTCAAAGCCTACGCATTCTGTTGTTGAGTATTTGTTGTGAACTTGTTTTTGTATCATTTGTTGTTGTTTTGTTTTTCGTTACTTGTTGCTCAGCCGCCGCCGCTGCTTTTGTTTCTGGGTCTTCAACAGGTAAAATCTCATGCCCCACACAACCAGAAAAAAAAGTCTTGACAAGCATTCCGAATCGGCGGGTTGACATTTGTTGTTTGTAGCTTGAGTTTGAGATGTGTTGACCAATGTCGTCTCCCACACCCAGAGTCTGGTTTTCCTGGGTCTGAGCGCCTCGAAAGTGTGGAAATCTTGCCATGAATGAGCATTTCCCCGACTCGCGACACGCTCGATTGTGTTGTCATTTGATAAATAATCGGCTTTCGCCCTTTCCCCCACCCTATAATCTTGTTTTTTCTATGCTAAATCGTGTTAACACGTCTTAGATCTTATGTGGCCGGTCGGCTTTTCGGTTCCCCAAAGAGAATTGAAAGTTTTTCAAGATTTCCATGTATTTCAGCTTCTGTGTAAGACTCAAAACTATTGAGGGGGCTAAGTTTTTGAAGAGTATTTGAAAGGCTTGAGACTTTTAAGTAGATAATTATCTGGGTTAAGGCTGAGTTACAGCACAAAAAATAAGAATGACACCTGAAGAGTTCGTAGAGATGATAATAAACTATGACAATTTAGTTATCTTTATTTGCATGTTATTGCGCAAGTTTTGGTACTTTGAGACATGTGGTAAATATGTTGGGCAATTTACATGTTTAGGTAACAACGAAAAATTCTACTAAGTCATAATGATTTTTAAATTTGGTAAGTAAATTCAGAACAGTAATATTGAAAGCTGCAAATCATTTGAAAAATAATTTAATTAAAACTTCAATAATTTATTACGAGAATCTATGATTTTGAAGTGCCTAAAAAAGTCGTACTAGAATTTTCTGCCTTTATCCAATTAAAAATCCATAAGCCCCCTAAAAGCATTTTATTACACTTTCCACAACTTTTGAAGCAAACATTGAGGCATTAAAAAAATTATGCGTTATTCAAGTTAAGCTCTTTTCGCTTTCATTTTGATATTCCATTTGTCTATGCATGTTTTTGGTAGATTTAATTGGCACTGAAACAATTCTTAAGGCGATTATAATTGCCAGCGAGTAGAATTTTCATAAATTCTAAACGAAAATTTCAATTTCACTTTGCGCGAAGCGCACACAAAAGCACAGGGTCATTGTATGTGTGGTTGAGTGAAATATGTGTGCATAATTAATGCACATTTCACTTTAAAATGCACAGGCACACACACACATTTACGAGCAATGCACATGCACTCGCACACACACACAGGGACACACACTTGCATACAAAATGGCGACGGCTGTGACGCCTTTTCCGCCATTTGCTTTGAGCCGAGATTTGTGTTTAATTGTTGCATGGCGAATTCAATTTGCATGCGTCTGTGTGCGAGCGTTTGTTTGTGTTGGTGAGAGTGCAATGCACGCCTCGAAGTAGGCAATGTATGTTTGGCCCTGTAAAGTTGTTTTACTTCTTTGTGATTATTCGATATATATTTTTTTTATATTTTAATTTTATTGAATTTTTTTTGTTAATACTTTTTCTTTGCAGTTTTTGGCAACGAAATAATTTTTAAAGGTCACAAAAAACCGGAACCGGTTAAAAGAGTTCTGCCGCTTGGCGTTTTCCGTTAAACACGCGCGACCGGGCGCATCTCAAAACACGAACTGAAATCCGAAACTGAAAACTCGACGCCAGCATCCACAATCGACGCCGGCAGCGACGTCGGCCGAGGCAGCGAGTTATCCGGAATGGTATCCGAATCCGAATCCGAAATAGCCAAAGTTCGTTCGTCTATCGGCATCGACAGCGAACTTCGTCGTGGACCGAATGGTCGCATTTTCCACATGTGGGAGTCGGCCATTTCCCGAGTTAATAACAACAACAGAGAGCTAAAACGACAACAGAGCGGCCCCCAAAAAACAGTGGAGACTCGGAGAGACTTTTACGCATCTGGGAGAGCGGAAAAACAGCCGGTTGATACCGTTATTATCTACCGGCAAAATAAACAAAAACAACTCACTCTCTAATACATAACTGACTTTTGAACTCCCTCAAATTAAAAATGTATTTATTTTATAAACAAATATAATAAAATTCGTCCTAAAAATTGATGAATATACAAAAAAAAAATAATTTTATATATTTTGAAAACACAACTATATGCTATTTATTCATAAAAATTTTATATTTAGCTTGTTATGGATATACTACAGTTCAATTTAGGATACAAACTTGTGTGACCTTAAAATGAAATATAATAGCTTGCAAAATAGATAGGGAATAAGGCGGCAAACAAATTTCAGAAGTGGAGACTATTTCTTACCAATATAACCAACATAAATAGTGGTTAGCATTTGGAGCTTTTAAAAAAAAATGCGTCTGCGCAATGACAAGTTTGTTGAAGAACTGAATAATAAAGGGAACAAGCAATGCTCAGGATATTATCCTGTATTTTAACCAAGATTAAAAGCTTTTTATAACAGCTTTTGAAAAGGAAACCGCTTGTTAAATATTACAAATTTATAAATTTTAACGTACGAAAGGAAGCAACTTCATAAATATTATTAGGGGAAAACATAAACTGATATCTCAACTGAAAAATCATTGAATAAAAAACTGAACTGGAAAATTTTATATTAATTGAGTAAAACGGCAAGGAATTATGTTAAAGAAATAAAAATTCGCTAGGCCCATTAACAGAACATTTATCATAGGCTTACTTAAAATCTTAATTTCTATGCGCAGACAATTTGCATTTGAACTCCCAAACAGTTGAAGCAATGAAATAATTATAATTGAATTGAAATAGGAGGAAAGGAAACCCGAAAAGCTCAATGCTGAAGACAAAAGCGAGGAATATTGAAAAGAAAAGCGAAAAGCATCTTAAAATAATTATCTTAAATAGGCGAATGTAATTACAACAAAGCGGCAAAGAGACCCAGAACAATGAAAATGGGGCTGATGATAATGCCCCCAACCCCAATCCAACACGGTTTTAACCACCCCCTTCTTTCTCCACAAGCAATTCAAATAAACAAACAAACAGACGCCACGGCAACATCACTTGAGAAAAGCGCGCCACGCTGAACTCTCGAGAATATTGTAAGTGATGGGTGGGGGTTGGAAAATAGGGAAATCGCTAGACAATGAGGGGGAGGGAAAAGGCCCCCCAGATGAGTGTCACTGATAAGTGCATCCAGCAAGTGGGCAGAACTCATTTGTGGCTACAATGCCAATTTTGATTGCAACTGCAATCGAGACATTAAGTGCTCCGAGTGGAAGACTTTGTGGATTCGCTTTGGATTCGGATTTGTTTACGGATCGGAATCATTATAGGCAAGTTCAAGTGGATCGAACTCGGCCCTTGATCGGCTGCAGTAAATTTAACCAGCTAATTGCTTCCGCTTATCGAAATAGATAAAAAGAATTAAGAGAATTTCAGAAAAACTCTTTCTTGGTAACCCATGAAGAAAGTCCAATAACAATAAATTTCCCCAAAAGAAAAATATTTACAATAAATATATAACTAATTTAAATTTGTAAAATTAGTTATATATTTATTGTACATATTAGTAATTTAAATATAACAGAAAGACAAAGTATTGTTAACTTATTTAAGACAAGTTTACTGTTTTTTTTTTCTTTATAAATGCCTTATATTTAGCCCCATTGTATCCCATGACTGCTCATCATCTTTCGCAGTTTATTCACAGATGTTAAGCCAACAAAAGCGAAAGGCAATGAACTTTCCACGGGAAGCCGAACGTTCTTTATAAACTACATAAATCTGTCAAGTGTCGTTAAATTGTTACAGAATGAATGTATCATTATGTCAGCAGCAGGGTGTATTTAACTCATTTAAAAGATCAAGTCCGGGAAAAGATTAAAGCGAACACTTACCTTGAACATTAATGGATTGCGTTCAATATCAGACTCAGCGTTTTCACAAAGTGTTTCCGTTTCCGAGAGAAAGGCGAGGAACTGTCGAGAGAAAAATATACATTAGAATGTTATATTTAAAGTTATATTTTATAGTTATTAGATTACCTGATCCATGGCCCGATCAAACGATTGAAGACTATGCACAGCCGCATGCAATTGTTTGCCACGATTGATGACTCCATTGTTTAAGTTAGCATAGCTGAAAAATAAGATTAGAAACGTTTTAAAAATATATTTGAAAAAAGAATATGTATAGATAGTTTAAATGCATTGAACTAAATTTTATTATAATAATATAATTAGGTAATATTTTAGTAAATCTTGGCAAATCTACATTTTCTTTAAAGCTTCTGTAGCTCTTAAGTTTTATAATACTTTTCAAGTATTTTACTTATATAAAAGAAATCCAAAGTTTGGTTTTTAAAATAAATTAAAATAAACATTTAACAATTAATTAAGGTTTAGTTTTGCTTAAAACTATTTCGTCTTTATAATTCCTTTGTTTTATCTCACCGTTGATTGATGACTTCCGTCATTTTCTTGATCCTGGTGGTATCATCATTGGGATAGACGGCAATCAGTTTCTGGGTCAGCTCGTTGAAGATATCAAAGTGTTGCTTATTCTGGTGCAATTCCGCATGGAAGGACTGTCGGAAAAATAGGGAAGCACAATATTAGTTGATGTTAGAAAGACCAAATGTGAGATACCCCCATACCTTCTGCTCCTTTTGCTGGGCCTCCAGGATGTCCGCTGTGGTGGCAATGGTGCCCATTCGCTCGGTCCTTTGCTCCATGCGGGCCAGCCACTTCTCGAGCTCCAGGCGCTTGGCCTCGAACCTGCGGTTAATTTGAGATGGTGACAGGGGGTTAAGTGGCCGGGTGTCGAGTGTTAAAAGGGGGTGAAAACCTACCGCTGTGAGTCGCTCAGCATGTTCTTAAGCTGGGCAGCTCGCTGCAGGACACATTGCGACGTCTCATCCCAGTGTTCACGCAATCGGGTCACTGTTGAACAATTAAACGAATTACTTATTTATTTCACATCAAATCTGGTTAGTTAACGTTAGGTAAAAGTAAAACCATATTAAATATCAATTGGTAAACAAAGATTAGCCAGAGTTTATCGCCTTTCTCTTTGGTTTATTGGTTTATTGCCCGACCATGCAATTTAGTAGGAGTAATAACTTTCGTTAGCAATTTGCTTTGTCAGTTCGGCTGGTTCAGTTTTTAGGTTCAGGTTCAGGTTCGTGTGTGTGCTGTTATGGGTTAAGCTTGAGCCCTGTGCGGGAGGCAGGTTGGGGTTAAGTTACAACACAAACACACTAACTAGCCATCGGTGTGGTTACCTTTCAGACAGCAACGCATATAATCTAAGTCCGCTGAACAGTGCGGAGCTAGGGAAAACTGATTCAGCTCTACGCAGTCGAAAATCAAGAAGAAATAGAAATATTAAACTAAGAATATAGATGTAATAAGGGGTTGGTTAAGATCTTAAGTTTTTATTTTATGCAAAAACATTTTTAATCAATGAAAATACCTTTTTTAATCAAAATCTATATTGAAACGAGATTTTTCTAAAAAAATGTCACTTAAATATTATATTGGTCCATTTGCGCATAAGGAAATTGCTTTAGGGAACATTAAATAAGACCGATAGATTTTTATGACAACAAATATCACTTATTTTAATTTTACAATGATTTTCTGTATGAAAGTTGTTACATTGCTTACATAAAAATTGTTTAAAAAACTCTTCTTTAATTTCTTATACAAAAAAAACACTCCGGACTTAATTTGCATAGTCTGGAATGAGAATTATGATAAAACTAAGTCCAACAATTAACAGCTTGCTTAATTCTTCGAAGTTTATCGCTATAATTCCCAACCGGTTCTAGCTTACACCAATATCGTATTTTTCAAACCGAAGCCTACTCTTGATGTCGAGTTTAGCTTTCAATTCTTATGAAGTATAATTATATAATAATAATTTCTCCAAAAACCAAACATTTAAATAAATATAACTATTAAAATATATGAAATAAATAAACATAAATGTTTTTTTTGTAACAAAAGGTTGAAAACTTCCTTATAAATATTTTCTTAAATAAATTGTAATCCCAAGACCTTACCCTGAATGCCACCGCTAGAGTTCTGGGTGAGCTGGGTCTCGTCGTGCGACGACCTTCTGCGCATGCGCAGCTCCTCCCGCGACAGCGCCCCACTTCCGGCGGCCACTTGGGCGGCGGCAGCTGCAGCGGCCGCAGCAGCAGCAGCAGCGGCAGCGGCTGCCCTCGACTGCGCCTGATGTTGCAGCAAAGCGGCGGCTGCCGCAGAACCCGGCGATTGTCCCATATTGTGGACCACCTGTGGCGGTATATTGCCCAAAAGCTGTTGGCGGATTTGCTCGCGAAATTCGCTACTCAGCGGCATGGGTTGTTGCTGTGAACCGGAAGTTCCTGAATTTGCCACCACATTTCCGGTGGCGGAAGCTCCACCACCACCTCCACCGCCTGCAGCTGCTGCCGCGGCCACGGCATTTAGATTGTTCTGAAAACGATGTCGACTATATTGCAATTCCAGTGGCAAATTCCGATCCAACGAGCGCATATGGTGCTCTATGGTGGAGCGCATGGACTGCTCCACCTGCGAATTCGAGCTGGAGGATGAGGAGTTATTGTGCAGGGACTGCTGCTGGGCCTGGGCCCTCAGTTGTTTCAGTTCCTCCAGGGATTGCCGCGAGTCACCTGCCCGTCCCTCGTCCAGGGATAAGTTCCTTTCGTAGTTGGCCGTACGCAGATTCACCGAGCCACCGCCCAAGTGACGAGTTCCAGCCGCCAGACTGGCCTTGAAGCTCAAATCGAAATTGTTCTGCACGGCTGCCTCCATATTCCGCAGATTCATCTGCTCCTGCATCGCCCTCTCCATATTCCTCAGCCCACTCTCAATTCCTCGCAGTGCATCCTCCGAGCCAAACTCCTCCGTGGGCGAGGCAATCGTCCGCTGATTGATCTTCTTCGCCTCACTGGCCCTCGTGGGCGCCGGCGAGGGTACGGGATTTAATCCATTTTTGGAGCTCTGCTCACTGAGCGCCGCCACGGCGGATTGCAGGACCAATGGCGGCGGTGGTGGGGGCATCTCGAAGGGATTCGAACACCGCCTGGCGGCCATTCCTTCGGCGGAGAGGGTGGAATGCTTTTCCGGTGGCGGCGGTGGCTTATCCTTGAACTTCATCCCGGCCAGTGGGGAATTTTGTGCTGAATTTTGAGCCGAGCTCTGGGTGGAAGCCGGTTTTCTGGGCAGTGGAGGGGGTTGCCTCATCGGAGGCGGAAGTCCTGGCACCACCATCGTCTGGCCATCGGGCATGCTTTTTAAACTGTGACGTTTGGGTGGTATTTCCGGTGGTGCAGCACGATCGCTGGCGCCCCTGGCGGGGATTGCCGGTACCGGACGACTCTGGGTGGGCGGCAAGGGGGGCGGGGCACCACCTGTTTTGTGGGCCGGCAATGTATGAATCGCATGCTGCTGATCCTGTGATCCCTGCTTCCTCAGCAATTGCTGACCCCTTAGCGCCGCCTGGGCGGCCAATTCCGAGTTAATACGAGGTATCTCAGGTGCGAGTTTTGGACCATGTGAACCGGCATCTTCGCCACCCAAAGTGGGCGGTAGAGGGGGCGGTGGTTTGGCAGCCATTCCTCCTCCTCGTTGTGCGTTTTAAAGGATTTTCCCGGGATTTTTTTTGTTTTGTTTGGATGTTTTTTTGTTGGTTTTTTTTTTGTTTCCCGGATTTTAACACTTCACTTGATTTGCATTATCACGCGCCGCATTATGTGCGTTTGAAATGTTCGATTGGCCAGCGGCTCTTCACTCAATTAGAGCCGGAATAAATGTGTATAAAAAAGTGTATAAAAAGCACGGCTCTGTTGACATTGGTAAATCGTTGAATGTTAAAATGGTAAACATAAGCTACACCTTTCTCCCTCTCTCTCTCTTTGCGTCTCTCTCCCTCCATTTCTCTCTTTTGGTTTTGGGTTTGTTTATAAAACGTGCCGGAAACTTAACACTGCCATTCACCACAAGTAAATACTCCAAAGAGCAAAGAGTAAATAAACAAAAGAGAGTGCGAAAAATGCTCTTTGATTCTCACTCTCTCTTGCGTCTCCTTAGCAGCTTTCTCCCTCCCCCACAAACACACACACACTTTTACGGGCTTATTTTCACCACACTTTGCGCATTTCCCTGCGCCGGCTCTTTCTCGTTGCATACTTTTTGGCGCTGTCCGCTCATTCGCTCGGTACAGTGGATATTGACTTTGTGGGATAGGTTATTTTCTGATATAAAGTATTGTATAAATTAACAAATTTAAAAGAATTCTTAAAGCTTGCTTTAAGATCAAATGTAATCATTTTGTTATATTTTTCATTATAAGTTATTACAGGAATTCGTTTCAAAAAAGTATTTGGTATTCCTTTTAATTTCTTTGTTTAGATTTTAATCTGATAGTTTAGACTTTAATAAATAATTTATATCGTAATTATACCATAATAAATCGATTTTAGGTTTTGAGTGATTTTTAAGCTGAATGGTATTCATATCTTAAAACATTTAAGTTGGACTTTGAAAAGGTCCATAAAATATACAAAATATATTGAGGATTTGATAATTTCAATAATTTATTAATCTGTTTGGAACTACATATTTCTAATTTTAAAGTATTGCCTACGCATAAATATATTACTTCTAAAATGTTTAAAATGGCTAATGATAAACATATTTTCCATATTATTTTTCCCTCTTTGTTGTCTCGTAGAAAATATCTACTGTATTTGTCTTGACTGCCTGTTCTGCATACGAAATCAGCGAGCAACTAGCAATGTTTTCACGCACTGCCAAGTCGGCCCTGCTGCTGCATTTAACTTTTGGCACCTGCAACAACGAAAACGCAGACATGTAGTGCGCTTTATTGTGATCCCAGGCCCCCGAAATGTCCAACCGTGTGGATGTTGCTCCTTCGTTCCTTCGAAAAACCCCAGCCCATCCAGTCATCCAGTCACTTCCTTGGTGGCAGGTGCATTTAACTTCTGCCACAGACACAAACACAGACGCTGGCACACCGGCAAACAAGTGCAGACAACAATGTCGGGACGTTGGCCATTTGGCTTACAGGGCATTTCAGTTTCCACTTGTGATTCTTTTGTTGCCCCTGTGCCACTGTTGCATACTCCCCCGTACTGCAGAAGAGGACTGAAAACTATTATCCCGACGACCCCTCCTGGCAACTAAAGGATCCTCAGTCCGTCCTTCTTTCCTTCCTTCCGTCAACGACTGACAGTTAATAGCTTTCTCGCTGTAATTTTTACGGCTGCGCCTGCCGGCTTCTTGATTATGCAGCCGTCGCCAGATCTATTTAATTTATGACAAAAGTTGATTATTTAAAACTTCACTTGCAGGTCTGGCTGAGGAGAAAGTTTCTTCGCTTTGCTCCATTTTTCGACTGCCTCACAATTGCACTCAATTAGCTGGAGGCTTTGCAGAAAGTTGTGTAAAGCGGATTAGCAGGCTGTGAAGTGACAACTAATGGAAAAGGACTGTCCAAAGTTCTAGCAAACTGCTGATTTGTCCAGAAATTAAATAAAATATGCCAACTATACATATCATTAAAGGGGATTCAAAAAATGTAATAATTTTTAGAACTGTTAACTATTTAAAGTTCTTAAGCCTTTTTAAATCCAGCCTATTATATATTCTCTAATACTAATAGCTTTTTGATTTGCCCATGTCACCAACTTGATATTCATCAATTGCATACAAAACTCATGAATTAAGTATGCATAATTCCTCAAATTCCGAGCACTTATCGACAATATGTTCCACATTCGGCCGACAACCAACATGATGATTATCCCAATAACAAATACGTTTTGCCGGCCCCTCACTCAAATAAGCTTCAATAAATTCAATACCTATTCATACCCCTCCATTTTCCTTCCTGCTTTTCGTTGGCTTTTCTATTTCCTCGCTATCCCTAATAACACAATAATGGACACGATAATGAGAGCAATTTTTCCACGACACTCGATTGACACATCCATTGTTCTAGGCTCTACCAATCATTAATCATATTTTCCCCTCAGAAAGTGGCTTTATGCTCTAACAAAATTCCGACAATTTCTCATTTTAAGTTTTCAGTTGGGACTTGGGAAAAATTTGCTTATAAATAGTCAGAAAGCATGCTATACGTTGAAACTTCAGTATTTTGCGGTGGGAGAGGGGGAGGTGCGACTGGAAAAAAGGGGCGGGGGTGGTGTTCAGGGTAGATAGATAAACTATTTTTATACAAGACACGTTTACTGCGATGAGATGCGGGCGATACAGGCGAATGAATTGTTTGGCTGCTCCGCCTAAAAGTATGCAATCAAGTCAGATAACTTGAATTGTGGGCACTGGAAAAATGGTTGTTGTTGAAAGTTTGTGGTTGTTGTTGAAGTTGCTCTTTTAGTTTTTGTGGTTAATTTCTTAGCAGATACTGGCTTAGTTTTCCGGGTACAGAAAAAAACCTTGCAGTTTAATAATTTAAAAGAATTTCTTTGCATTAAACAAAATTAGTGTTATTTTTATGCAATTTGCCAAATGGTTGTTGTTGAAAGTATTGTTGCTGTTGTTGAAGTTGTTTTTTTGGTTGTTGTGGTTAAATTTTGAGTTATGAATAGCTTTGTTTTCCGAATAAAAATGTAATATTGAAGAAAAAAAATATTTATCTTCTTACACCACAAAAAAAATGTTTTAAGTATTATTAATTTAATGCAAATTTTTAATTAAAAACAAATATTTCTCTGGAATTTTAGGAATGAGAATTTAGGATTCTTTCATTCTTTCTGTCTGTGTAGCTGTTGCGCTGGTTGTTGTAGTAGTTTTCTTTTTGTAGTTGTTGAACTTCTTGTTGATTTTTTGCCATTTGAGTGAGCGCTAAGCTTCCTTGTTTTATTTTTTCTATGCTTTCTACGCTTTCCATTCGTTTCTTTTCGCAAGCGTTGCTGTTTTTGTGCTTCGCATGGAGTGGACTCCAATGAATTCCTAGACGCACACACACCCACACGTACACACTCAAGCACACTCGTGCACATGTACATATATCCACGCTCGCACGCCTTAAGTTATGCTTCACAATTTTTTTCCGCTGCTCTTCAGCTTCGTTCCGTGTAATTTATTGAAACACATTCATTTCTCGCTATGATGTGAGCAACAACAACAACAAGAACAACCGCAGCCATCAGAAACACGCCCACTTTATTTAGCCAGTTGCTGTTGTTGTTGTACGTCTGCTTTTTGTTTCGCATGAAGTTGGTTTATTGAATATTTATATGCAAATTGAGCACGATTTTCGTAAATGTACGGTCTTTCTTTTTTTTTTTTGGTTTTCCCTATTTGATTATTCATTTGTAATGGAATTTCATATTTTTCTATAATTAATTTCAATGGATTTATTATGGGTTTGCAAAGAGTTTTTCGTAATCAGCATTTTACGATCTTCCACTTGTTTTTGCGGTATAAATTATGGTTTGAATATATTGAGTACAGGTAGGTGTGAAGTTTGTTGGTAATCTATTGGATTAAGTCCAATGAATAATATTACATTTGTAAGAGGATTTATGGTTTAACATTTTAATAGATAGAACATTAAATATAAATCATTGCTTTTAATTATAAGAAAATAAAGCTGATGATTTAAAGTAATAGGTTTAAAACACCTTTAAATATTGAATTATCCCAGTATTATTTTTATTTGTTTATTTATCTTGCAAAATTTACGTTGTTTTCTTCTTTTCTATTTATTTATTTTCCACTGGCCGTTTTTTCCCTTTTTTGTTGAACAACATTTTGCGGCTTTTTGCCACCCTCACGTTTATTGATTTACAAATACGGCGTAGAGAGAGTGAGACGGGCAGCATGAGTGAGTGAGAAAGAGAGAGAGGGGAGCAGGGCAGGGCAATAATCCGCCGCAGACACAAAACTTTAAATGCCGTTTTGTGGTTTGACTTTGCTTGGCTTTTGGCTTGTTAGCCCCACTAAAAAACGTCCACACACACACTCAATTAGATCTCCGAATGAGATAAATAGATTTCGTATTTAAATTACAATTTTTTTGTATTTTATTCGGTTTCTATTTGCCGGAGATTTTTACGCGACGCGCACAATGCAGAGAAAGCGTGAATGGCTCTACGGGATTTAGTCGGAATTGGATATGGATATGGAGGAGTTTCACAACCGTTTGTACGCAGTCAGAGCCAACGAATGTCCTGCCGGGCTTTTCACAGCACTACGGACCCCAAAAGCGGACAAAGAGCCAAATAAGGGACATTCGAGAGAGGGAGAGAGCGAAAGTCACGGCGTAATTTCTCTCCAAGAGCGACAATCAGCAGACCAGCAACCCCCAAATGGGTAAACAAAAGGTGAGCGGCAAAAAAGGGGAGCGACCCGCAGGGGCGGAGGGTGAGAGGGGGGCTGGGTGATAAAGCAACCCCAAAGCAAGTTTACATCTAATGCACTGGGAAAATATTATATTTAATTTAATTTAAATATTTCAACGAATTTTAATAAGTTTAAATTCAGTATTTAAATTATTATGATTTGATTACAAAATGTTTTATATTTTTCAAATATTGCTATTAAAATATACAACAAATTTAATAATTAAAAGTCACTTAAAATTAAACTGCACAATTTAAGGTCGTTTTCAAATTTAAGTTTTTTTTAAATATTTCAACATTAAATTCCCGGAGTTTTTTCTAGTGCTCACACCCACCACCCAGCGCAACTCTCTTAACCAAACTTTCTCCCCATTTCTCCAATGTTCTCTGTATATTGAGTTCACCGGCATTCCATCAGATTTCTCCGGCCGCTCTCCGGATCCACTGGCATTTGTTTTGCTAGGGTTCCGTGGGGAACATGCGCATTTCGATGCGAATGCGATTTAGCCGGAAGACATTCAACCTTCCTGCCACATGTTGTGCGTACGTCTCTGAACCTTGACAACTGATAAGGATTATTTTTGCACAGGGTTGCAGCAGCAGCACCCTCCGCATGAAAGAGATGGATAGACTCGGGGAGAAAGAGACGGGAAGCAAGGAGGAGATTGAGCGGTTCGTTGTGCCATTGATGGAATTTGATGTTTATGTTATTGTGGCTTTAGATGTAGATTTTCCTTTATGTGCTGCGCAGTCGAGAAAAATGCTTAGTGTGCATTGGCCTTAATTAGTTGAAGAAAAATATGAGAGGAAAATAGTGGGTGGCAGTGGAATGATAAGAAAGCCATTTATGGGATTGTCGGCCAAGAAACTAGTTGAGAATTAGTTCCAGGAATTTTATCGTCATTCTATGAAAATAAAGCAGAGTGGAATGCAAAAAGGATATGCACGAAGCTTTAATATCAGAAGAATTTATCTTTATTATCATCTCATTTCAAATCTCTGGTTTAAAGTTTGATTTTTGAAAATATTACTTTTTATTTTAATTTAAAAAAACTGTAGAAGGATTGAAAAACCCAGAATCTGGAATATTCATGAATTATTTAGTAAATGTAAATTTCTTGCGGCAACGACAGAATCTCAAGGAGCCACAACTTCGTTGTTATGTCATTAGAGAGACAACAAGTGCAACCTTTTTAATGAATTTAATTAAAATTCATTAGACAACGAAAATTGTTAACGACATTTCGGTCATATGAGATGCCCAGAGACAAAAACACAGACGGAGAAGAACAGAGAACCGAGAGACCAGGAACAGGACACGCAGACAGTGGAAGTGGCGTTGGCCCAGGACAATTTGCGTAATGAGTGAGTGCATGGGGTCCGCACCTTTTTTCCCCTATCCTCCCGCATCCTTTGTCCTGTCCCCATCTTTTTTTGCAGTCGAGAACTGGAATTTCATTTTTCTGCAGCCGTAAGAGGAGCACACAACTTGGCTTGGCCCCAAGAGAAGTCTGGGTAAGATATTCCAGGACACCCAAGGGCATTCTGGGTGACACAAACATACGCACAAACAAACAAACCAACGTACACACACGCAACCGAACACGCTTTTTCAAAGTTTTCCCAGAAGCACCTATAACCTGCAATGTTTAGACAAATTTTCCGCATACTTTCGTTGCACAAAAAAATTTTGTTCGTGCGCTAAACTATTTTAGCGCAAATAACTTACACGGGCTAAAGAAAGGGGCTCAAAAGCCGAAGCTAAAAGTCTAACAACCATGACAATAATTTCACTTAATGCTTACTTAAATCCTACGAACGAACGGGAGAAGCGGGGGGCGTGGCACTGTGGGCAAACCGGGGTGCCTTTGTGTCATAAAAGGTCTGAGGTTAAGCAGCCATAGGAGAGACTCTGCTTCACTTCACTTTTTTGAGTAATTAAAAAAGAAACAAGACGCGGATAGCCGAATTAAGCGAAAGGCGACTCGCTGATACCTTTTTTTTTTGATATGCATAACAAATATTTATTGAAGAGTGTTATGTGAAACTCAATTCACTTTCACCCATGAAAAAAAAATAAAAATTAACAAAAAGTGAATAAAAAGATTGGTTACAAAAGTTTAGCAGTGTTGCAGTCTAGGCGTCTAAGTCTGGAATGAGTTTCCCACAAGCGTGCCGTCCAAGTATCCAATTGTCAGATGGGTGCAATCTTTTTAGTCTTCTTCTGTTCATAGGTCTGGAAAGTGTGAGGGCAAGTCTGTTTGTGTGGGAGATGAGTCTTGATCTGTAGCGGGTGGCAGAATTGGTGATAGATTTACAAACAGGATTAATTTTGAGATCTCGAAAAATAGTAGTGTTTCTTGTATAATATGGGGCGTTTATCATATGTCTTAAAATTTTGGATTGGCAGGATTCAACTCTTTTTATAGAAGTGTTACAGGCAGTGCCCCAGAAGTGTATACCCCAATGTAAACTAGGCATCAAGGTTGCTTTGAAGAGCCGGGTTTTCGCCGTGATCGATAGTCCACTGCCCGGACGAAGAAGCCATCTCATTTTCCCCGCTTTTTGCCTTACTGAAGCGCAGGTTGCCACAATGTGCTGCTTCCAGGTAAGCCGCCTGTCCAGAGTGAGCCCAAGGTACTTAACCGTGTCCGAGTGCTTTATTGGAGTCCCGTCTAAGGTTAGGCGATAAGTGTTCAGCCTGTTCAATGAAAAGGTGGCATGCTGAGACTTGGCAGGATTAACTGCGATGTTCCACCTCGACGCCCAGGCCTCAAACTCATTTAGCATGTCCTGCACCATATCTGTCGCCTCTCTTCGCAGAGCACTTGTCGCCAGAAATGCTGTGTCATCTGCATAGGTAGCTGTTAAAACATTCCTGCCTCTGGGCGACGGAAGGTCCGAGGTGAATATTGTATACAAGACAGGACCCAGCACACTTCCTTGAGGGACTCCAGCAAGAATAGGCCTTGAGGCAGATTTGGATCCTCGAACATCCACCTGGAAGGTTCTACCAATTAGAAATGAGCGAAGGAGATCAAAGTATGTCAGGGGAAGAATGGGTTTCAGCTTATAGAGCAAGCCACAGTGCCAGACTCGATCGAAGGCTTGCTTGACATCTAGGAATACTGCGCAACAATACTTTTTCGCCTCAAATGCTTTAAGGATATGGTTGACAACCCGATGCATTTGCTCAGCAGCGTTATGCAGACTCCTGAAACCAAACTGATGATTTGGAATTGCATTCTGAAACACATGAACACTAAAAAGCCTTTTTAGTAAGATTCGCTCAAAAATCTTAGAGAAGGTTGGCAATAGGCTTATAGGCCGAAAAGAATCTGCACAGCGGGGAGAGACGCCTTTCTTGGGGATCATAACAACATTCGCATGCTTCCACTGCTCCGGATAATATGAAAGAACAATCATAGCATTAAAGATACGCGTAAGGAACGAAATAGCTGCTACTGGCAAAGCTTTAACTACTTTTCCGTCAATGCTGTCATGGCCAGGGGCTTTGTTCATCTTCAGTCGCTTTATTTGGTCTTTAACTTCTTCTGCTTCAATAGGTAAAATTTGAGAAGCTAGACCAGAGGGAACATCATCAAAGGCTTCTGTAATAGCAGTCTCTTCATCTGTGGCCAAATCAAAAGGCTTAAATCTTTCTTCCAAAGAATCAGCGAATTCCTTAGCTATTTCATCATCTTTATTTGCCCAGGTACCGTCCGATCGAAGCAAGGGAAACTTCTGGAGAGGCTGCCGTTTAAGCCCGCGAGTGCATTTCCACAGTTCAAAGCCTCGATCAGCATCCGGATCGATAGCACTAAGTTTCCGGACAAAAAATTCGGACTTAGCATCATAAAGTGCTTTTCTTAATAGAGTATCAGCTCTTTTAAATATTGCTAAATCTTGTGGATGACGCGTTTGCATCCAGCGTCGCCGGAGTGATCTCTTCTGCCTAACCAGCGCCGTTACTCTGGTGTTTGAAAGGGCATTATTTGGCTGTGGAACAGCAGGGCGATTACCGATAGCAGTGGATGCGGCAGCGGCAGATTGAATCTTTAGAGTGAGGTCACTAACAGCTGTATCAATATCCAGAGGACAGTTCAGATCAGCAGATTCATCATTCTCAATAAGGATTGTAAGGTGATCCCTAAAACGTCCAATGTTAGCCCGACGAGACAGCAGCCTTGGTGTTGTAAGTCGGGGTGAAGTAGAAGCGCATAAAAGTATTTCAAGCGGAATGTGATCAGAACTAAGTTCATGAGATTCATGTACAGTCAGAAAGTTGGACGAGATACCCTTATAAATAGCAAAATCGATTGCCGTTGGATTTCGCCTTGCATCAGAAGGAAAGTGAGTTGGTCCTCCTGTAGCTAAGACTTGCAGACTTGAAGACGTAATAAAATCTAAAAGCTGAACACCTCTGGGTGAAGAGCGGATACAACCCCAAAATTGATTGTGAGCATTCCAGTCGCCAGCTATGATAAAACGGTTTGAAAATTCGCTAAAAAGTTGTCCAAAATCTTGAGCAGTCCATAAAAAGGAGGGGGGGCAGTAAATAGAAGCAATCACGATGTCTCCCAAGTCCGTGCTTAAGGTAATTGCAGCAGTTTGACATTTTACAGTAGAGTTGGTACTGTAAGGGGAGTACTGCAAGTGAGAGCGGATTAAAATAGCAGCACCTCCTCGAAGACGGTCAGAGGGATGATTAGCCGTCAATAAATCATATCCAAAAATTCTGAAATGTGAGCGGCTGTTAAAATGCGTTTCGTTAATTAGCATCACGTCAATTGAATTAGCCGTAAGATAGTGCTCTAACTCGAGATTTTTGCCAGTGACACCATTGGCGTTCCAAAATGATAAACGAATGCCTAAACTAGACATGTCTCCTGATCTTAGACGCATCAGAAGGCGAACTGCCGGTAAACTGGTTCATAAGAAGTTCCATCATTTTCAACATCATTGACATCATCTGGTCAATACGGGAGATAAGTATTTCAAAGCCAGCACTAGGCGGAGGAGGCTCAGTAACGCGTTGCATGGGCTTGGAAGTGCTAGATCCAATAGCCGGGGAAGGTAAAGCTGGGCCCCAAGCACTTTGGGCAGGAAGAGGGGCAGGTACAAATTTATTTGATGGTTGTTTTTTAATTGTTCCCGATTTGCGACGAGCAATTGCTTCTAGAAAAGCTGGACATTTGCGGTATCCTGCACTGTGGTTAAAACCGCAATTAATGCACTTAAATTGATCCTGAGACGTAGCAGGGCAAACAGGACTTCGAGACTCATGATCACCACCACATTTTGCACATTTGGGAGGTATGAAACAGTATGTTTTTGTGTGTCCAAACTCCTGGCAGTTATAACATCTAACAACTTCATCTCGGCGTTCAGGAGGGACGATAGTAATTGACTGATAAGCCAATGATTTAATGTCATAGACTTTGACATTATTTGTCGATGACTCTAGCTCAACAAAGAAAATATTGGGCCTGTGACCATTGTTCTTACCCGGGGGATTATAAACATTGCGGACAACGTGCCCAGCGGCGCCTAAATCAGCTTTAATATCTTCAGGATCCGTAGACGAATGTAGGCCTTTGACGACAATCCTGAAAGATCGATCACTTTTCAATTGCCAAGAATTAAACGGAATATTATTACTCCACAAAAGTTGTTGAACTAATTTGTATGTATCACCATCGAAAGGAGATACCCTCACTGTAGCAGGTCCAGTAATCTTAAATCTTATATTGGTTGTGGTGGCCTTGATCAGATTCATAAGTTGCTTGACATCAGTAACACCCTTTATCACAAAGGCGGGCGGACGTGGTTCAGATTTGGGTGCTTTAGACGACGGAATAGGAGTACCAGAAATACCCTTTGACTTTTGGGAAATTCCACCACTATTGCTAGAAGTTATTGTACTCTTACTAGTCACAGGGGGCTGGCAGGAGTTTAGGGGCTCCGATGGAGGAGACTGGGTGTCTATACGATCATTAGGGAGTGGGTTTTCAATGTCTTCATCCGATAAGAGGGCAAAGTTGTTTCCATGACCTGAATATTTTTCACCAGGAGAGTCCGAGTCCTCTGATCCAAATATTTCCAAGTGAACCTTGCGTTTAATATTACGAAAGCGCTTAATAATTGGTCCAAATGAAGCATCCTTACTGTGGTTAGGGTCAAGCTTGTTTCGCTTTCTTATGCGTTTGACGGATTCGCAACGCAACTGGTCCGCCACTTCCTGACTGACGAATTGTAGATTTGAAGTAGTGGAATGTCCAGGTGTGCTTGCACCGTGTATTCCTTCATTAAAATTATCAAATTCATGTTGAGAAGCAAAATCTTTCTCAGCATTAAGCAAAGTATCCGCCGAAGCTTCCAGAACGTCTTTCAAATTGTCTAGCGATGAATATGAAGTATCAGCAATAGATAAATTGCGTTCAGAATCAAATTTCTGTGATCTAGCTTCCTTGGACCTGACGGAGGTCACCCTTACACCACGACCTCTAGACGACCTTGAAAACTCCTTGCTAGTACTGGCATTTGAATTATCAGTTATAAATAAATTGGGAGACGAAGAACCATCGCAACTATCCACATTCATAACATGATCACATAGAGGGACATTAATATCTTGATCAGCGGCAGACATGATGACGACCAGCAGGGCGGCCGGCCAGCCAATGCAGGCGAGGCCGGCAAACGCGATGCGTTAATGAAGTCCAAGTACGAAAGCACAAGTCACACGACGTGAAGTCCAAACAGAACCAAGAGATAAAAAGAAATAAATAAAACGAATTTTTATAAAATTTTTTGAAACACGGGATCCCGAGATAAACACAACCGGTACTCGCTGATACCCAACAAAAAAGGTCTAAAAAATATATAAACTCTTATGAGAGAGGTTTATATAGGAACTCTTAAAAATGTCACTGGGAAAAGTGATCTACGCGATTTAAATGTTAGGTTATAAAAGTAAAGATCATATTATCTAATAATGCATTTTTAAAAACAAATCTTAAAAAATTATATATGAACTTGAGAATCTGCAGGACTAACATTAAATATCACAGCAAAATGTTGTAATAATAAAATTATCATAAAAGTTAAAATGACGAGGAAATTGGATTTTAAGTTATAGATTTAACAAAATATAGTTTTCCATTAAATCCTTTTTCTATTAAAATTAAATTAAATTATTTTTCTTTATGAACTTTTTTTTCCCCCAACTCTTTTAGCCAAGGGAAATTCCACTTTAAAGTAGAGTATCAAAAGCAACGAACTTCTTGAAAGCGCAGACACATGCCAGGAAGCTATCCCAAACCATTGAAAAGAAAACGCCCGACTGGGGGTAGAACCAACTTTAGATAAAGAAGGGGGTCTTTTTGCAAATGGAGTGGAAGGGGTGGCCTGCCTTTTTTGGGGGGAAGTAACCAGGGGGCGGAGGGGGAGGTAAGGCCTATTAAAGCGTGTAATGGCGTGAAGCGGGCGTGTGTAGCGCCAAAACAGAAGAAAAAGGGGGTGGTGGCTGGCTGGTTGGCTGTAAAGTTGAAGGCGTTTGCAAGGCGAAAGGCTGCAATTAAAGGCAATTTGGGTGCCAAAAGGGGGGTGGTTGGATGGAGAGAACCACTGAGCCTGTGCTTGGCCGACTGAGTGCGTTGTCCTTTCAGATAATATGCTCGCTCGCTGTGAGTTGTTGCTTTTGCCTTTGCCGAGTTGTTGTGGCTGTTGTTGGCCAAGTTGCAGCAACAGCCGCTGCACTGAAATTGCATGTCAAAGACAGATTTACGAGCCAACCTCAACGCACACACACTCTCTACCATCTATACAACCTCTCCGTGTGGGTTGGCATTTTATTTATGATAAGGACTTTGGGGTCATTTGGGTTGGCGAAAAGTTTGTGCGACTTGTGGCCCAAAATAGGAGGCAAGGGAAAATAAGGTGCAGCTAGGCGGAGGAGAAAAAGCGAACGAGATAATGAATAATGGTTTAATTAAGCTTCACTCCACAAAAAATACGTAATTAATTGGAGCTCTTTTCCTTCTTCATTTGCCACTCACTACTTCTTCACCCCAATTTTACTGATAATAAACTAGGCATGGCTATGACCCGCTTTTCTTGGATATTCTAAACTGTTTTTGACGACCAAATTGAAATACAATGCCGCCCTAATGGTCATATTTTCAGTTGGCTTTGCGCCAACATTTGGATGGCAACCGGTGAGTACTCAAAACCTTCAGAAATGTTATGAAATACTCTATTTACGACAACTATAACTATGATTTACTAAGGCACATTCTAATAAAAAAAAATTTAAATGTAATTAAAATCAGCTTGGAAAATTATTTAAATAACTGAAAAGTGATAAAAGAAAAAATTTATAAAAATCAATTTTAGATACATAGAATATTAAGACTTTTCTTTTTTAATTAAGCCAACCAAACTCTAAATTATCTTTTCTTTTTTGCATGCCATTTTCCGAATTAAATGATACTAGGTATTAAATTCCAAAATTTAAACAATGGAATAAAGTCGCATGAAGTAGAACTGCACAGCACACAGCCAGTGGACAAAAAAAACTTGGTGCAAGCAACTGTTGGAATCTCTATTACAACAGGCCCAAACAGATGCCTACACCCACCCCTTTTCCACCCCCACACCCTCACACATCCGGGAAAATAAGGCAGAAATGCACGTACAAATAGCCAAGAGATGAGAGAACGTGGCGGACAAGTTACAAATGTTTATGACAAACCAAACATCATAATAATGTGTAACAAGCAGTGCAGGCAACTCCCCATCTCATCAGCCACCCCTCGGAAAATCCCGCCCCCGATCCCAAAGAGCATAAAAATATTTCAGTTAGCATCCGGCTGGGCTGGCTGGATGCTTTTCCCATTTTCCCCGCCGGCTGCCTCGCTTGTCAATTAAATGTCAACTGGCATAAATGTTGCATGCCGCTTGCTCAACTGCCACATTAAAATTCCGCAGAGAAAAAGGGCAAAAATAAAATAAAGAGCGAAAGAGAAATCTCTCTCTGAAGAGCCCTTTTTGCCGGGGTACGATGCTCTTAGTTCAGTGGCTGTCAAACTGCAGGACTCACCACGACCTGAAAGTATGCAATAATTTGTTTAACAAGCTCGCGGAACTCTCTTTCTCTTTTGTCCATCGTCTTTATATTTTTCTGGTCTTTGTGTGGGTCCTTCTATGGGGGTGTGTGTGTGTGTGTGAGCGTGTGATGGTGTGACATTGTTTTGAGGCAGACAATTTAAAGAGGAGTTTCTGAATTGAAACCAACCGGCTACCGACTACCGAGGTTCACGGCCCCGTTATGCAAATGCTGACAGTCCCCCTTAACCGCATTGCCACCTCCCCCGCTCCCCTGCCCCCTGAAAAACATTCCCCTGACTGAGTTAGCAATTTTAAGTGGCCATCCGTTGGTGTCTGTTGCTGTTTTCACTACAAAACTCATATGTCTCGCTTCCCCTTTTCCTGCTTTTCCATTTTCTTCGCCCACCTCTGCATGCATTTTGTCTCGCCCGGCGGAAATTTGTTTGCACCGAAGTGATTTCTGGGTTTGGGGAGGGGCCGCCGTTGGAAAAGGAAATGGATCCGTGTTTCACAGCCATCAGCAATCTGCAATACCCCCGGGCAGCAGGGACACAACGGCTAACAAGGCCTAATGAAATTTCCATATGTGAGCCAATTTGCAAATTTTCGTTCAAAAATTAATTGACATTCGAAAATACACTCTCACAGATGGACAACTTCAGAAACTATTTGACTTATGCTTCGTCAGTGGGGGAGTTAAACGAGACTAATCAATTGCCAATTCGATTTAATTAAACTCGAGAGTTAAATGTTTTTTTGTGATTGTGGAGAAAGCTTAGAATAATAAAAGATAAATGATATGATAACGTTTCATATAGTTCTATTTATTTATTGAATTTACCAAAAAGAAATAGTTTTACGAGTCCTTAAAATTGTATTTAAGAACTTAAAAATCTATTTTGAAGTCTTTCCAACGGAAAATGACAATTATAATTGGAAATTTTGTTTATAATAATAGTTTTTTATTAGAGATGGGACCAATATTTTCAAGATCCTTATAAATAATTGCTATATAACTGCAATACTTTCAAGACCCCCTATATCTTTTCGAAGGACTCACCTTTCTCCTGCAGTTGCTGTCGCTTTATGTCGCCTTTGAGCACTTCCGCCGTGTGAACCAGTTCGTTGAGCTGCGGCTTTTTCATTTTCAATTCACGCAGAACTTTCTGTGAACAGAACACGGGGGAGATATATGAGTAAAGTGGATATGGGTGTGTGGACCGGGATGGGTGTGTTTCATACGGCGCACCTCCTGCTTCTCGATGGCCAGTCGCACTGCATCGCCATCGTCGACGAGGACGCTCTGTATCTTGATCATGTTTTGTTCCCAAGTCAGCCAGTCGGAAATTTGCAGGACCGACTTATCGAAGCTGCCGGCCAACGCTCCAGTACCGCTCGGTTCGTTATTGTATTCTGCAAAGGGGAAAAAAATGGGACAAATTGAAATGGGTTTGCAAAATGGAAAAAAAAGTGTAGGAGAAAACTTCTTGCTAATTAGCGTGTCCCTTTAGCCACCCCCCTCACTCACTCACCACACAGGGGATTGTGTGTCGCTCTGCTGATGATGGGCTACTCATTAAATCGCACCAGCTGCGGTTTTGTCTTTTCCTGACTGACCACCAAGAAGCATACTTATCGGGGTCACTGTAGCTGCATATTGAATTCAAGTCTCTTTTTCATTTATCTATTTTTCTTTCTTTCTCTCTGGTGATTTTTTCCCACTCCCCTCTTGACTTTGTTGCACATTTCAGCAAAAGGCAAGTAAATGAAAAACTATTTCAATGAAGCAAAAGTTTCGAGTGTCTTGGTTGATAGACGCACAGTGGAGTCGGAATACAATTTTCTATGAAATGTTTAAACAAATACCTAAATAAATAATTGTGATAAATACATTAGCTAAAAGAATAATATTGATATTCCTATTAATTTTTTTAAATTTTATTATATTTGCTGAAACCTCCTAACAAGATTGTACCACATCATCCTCATCGACATACAGAAACCTCAAAAGAATCTCGAACTGATGGCAAAGCAATGACATCGAATAACAATGAACTAAGCTTATAGAGTGGAGAACATAATAATATTATTCTTACCCCTCGACCCAAGTTCGCTTCCACCGCATTATTTTCTCAGCTCTCCCCTAACTTTCTTCTATTAAATGGCAATTTTCAATTGCAGCCCATTCAGAACAAACCATGGTGCAAATATTTCAGAGCTTGAAAAAGCAAAGGGGAAACACTTGAAATACTTGAGTAAAAAGAGTCGAAAGGAAAATGTAAAGAAAAGCTTAAGTAGGCGCAGAGTAAAGGAAGCGAAAAAAGAAAAGAAAAAAAAAAGGAGCATGTGGAAGGAGGTCCTTCTGACAGTTATGAAAGTTTCTACAGGCCTGAGTTTGCCAATAATCCGTGAAAACAAAACCAAAACAAACTAAACCGAAAGAGAAGGGACACATTGCCTTTTTTTCTTCTTTTCTGCTGTTTTGGTTTGTAGTTTTCGCAGTGTCCCTCGCAGGATTAGGCCGGTCTGCAAGGACAGGGGATTTGGGCGACAAATGCCAAGTCCAAGGAGGACAGCTAAAACTCTGCTGGCCACCAACGGGATTCAGGATTGAGGATCCAGGACATGGGACACGGAACGCAGGCCGTGTCAAGTTGAGGCGTCTGAAAGCATTTACAGTGAGTGAACGACTGAGTGAATGAGAGTTCCCAGCTCACAAGAAGCTGTTAAGCAAATATATGCACATGGAGAAAATATTGCAAAAAAATACATTTCAACAAAATAAATAATTCATAATGCCTTATGAATTTTTTTCTTCGAATTGCTATTTTTAATAGATCAAAAATAATTTGTCCTATATTTATTTTTGATTAAGCAGAAGATTAAAAATTCTCTGCACTCTGTAATTGCTGGTAAATCTTTATAATAATAATAATTTAATTACGACAGGCCAAAAAAAATATTTTTTTTGATTTGGGAAAAGAAACAAAAAAAAATGATTTAGGAAAAGTTTAAAAGAGTTGTTTTTTAAATGAACATCTATTTTTGGTAAGATTTTAGTTAAGGCCCAAAATATGTTTTTCTGTGCATAAATTTTCCCTTGGAATGGAATAAAAAAGGAAACCAGAAAGGAATAATAACATCGCTGACAACCACACACATGATGGTCGGAAAACACGGTGAAGTAGCAGTGTTCCACACACGTTAAGTGTAAAATTTCTTTTCACTCATTCTGATGAATGTTCCAGGTAGGCTCCACACACACCCCTTTTGGCTTTGTGTTGTGGCATTCACGGGACAGGTGCAAAGTGGTAGAAAATATCATATAAAAAATGTATAAAAAAAAATAAATAAAACACACAGAAAAGGAAAAGCGCTGATAACATTCCCTCCATTTTTCTTCCTCTTACACGCCCACTTCTATCGTTAAAAGTAAACGGGCTCTACCAGGAAAATGTCATAATTCATTAAAAGCCAAAGAAAGCGTGAAATTCTGGACTCCTGCGTCCCCACACCGCCTTTCAGTTGTCACTCAACTGAGAACCGTCTTCCTTTTCCCTGTTTTGGAGAAAGGACTTTAAGACAAACACAATGACATCTTGGCAGAAAGGAAAGTCGTTTTAAAGTTTTCATTTCATGTGATGGATGACCTTGATGGCTTTTAATTTCATGAAAATGAATTTGGTTTTGTATATTTCGGGGGAAACCTTTGTTTTTCATTAATATTTACCTTAAACGTAAACCATTTTTGGGTTATTAAATGTTTATAAATTACAGGTTTTAAATTTTACAGACAGTCCATTAATTTATTTTCAGTTTGTATTTAAACGGTTATATTTAGCACTAAGGTTTTAAGGTATCAAAAAACGATTTGGCTTTCGAATTTCATATTTTACTATTGATGTTTTATTTTAATTCAATCCTTTCTGTAAAATACTAGCACTGTATTATTTTTCTATAAATCTTTTCAAATTATCACTTCCACCTTAGACTTAGAGACTTGTTTACTTCCTTGCCGCTGAACGATTTATTTTAAAATGTTTCCTTGTTTGGGCCCAACAGCTGATTAAAACGGACAATTCGAAAAGCTTGCGAAAGTTCAGGACAAATGCAGGAGAAAAGCATAAGCAAAGCTTCGGGATCTAAATAACTAATCCCAAATCAAAGGTATCTAAATAAAACATTTTATTTCTACATTCAATTCTAAACGTATAAAGTAACTATTTAAATTTATATATTTTAGATATTTTTTAATTATTTTTTTAATTGTTGTATGCAGTTTAGGCAGTATACTAAAATAAAATGTAATTGCTGGTAAGTTTTAAACCAGCGGTCGGCACACACCTACAATGACATTTTGTTTTATATTTGTGTGAGTAATTTGCACGGGGCAGCTCATTGATGTGTGTGTACAGACTGCTGTTTTACAGTGTACGTGAGGGGCAGCGTGTGAGCAGAGCAATTCCCTATGCTCACTTAATAGGACGCTGCCGACCGCTGTTTTAAACCTTTATACACGATATTTACATGTTTATAGCGACATCTATTGGAGTTTCGAGACTCTAGTCATAGTTCTATAACAGCCAGTTTTTGTGAGGCCTTATACGCATTGCTCTAAAACTGTACAGTTTTGTTTATTTAGCGACCTTATCATTTTTTAAAGAGATTCTCACGCTACTGCCAAAAAGTTTATTACTGTATTATTTAATTTAAACAACTTAAATAGATTAAGTACATTTTAAATAAAACATCTACTTTACTTATGGTTATTTGTCATTTTTTTCCCACTGGAAAACAACTAATACAGGAAAAATAAAAACAAGGACACTTGAACACAATACCAATAAAATAAAAAAAACTGTCTTTTTTTAAATAAAAATAAACAATAAACCATGAAGAAGTCACAGGAAGAGCTTAACAGAGCTCCCCAGGTAACGGGCATAGCACCGACGAAGAATTCGATGATGACGGGAAAGAATAAAAGAAAATTGCAATGCTCTCCATTTTCGAGGCTGAACAGACTGAAGTTCGTGTCTGCGGAACAGCTACCCATCGCTACCAGGGACTACGGATTAATGCGATCCACCAATAAGTCATCGACTCCATTTCCGCGAGCCGATCAAGGAGTCGATGCCACTTTGCTGAAGGCTCGGCTCAACATGCGTCGTGATTTCGAGAGTAGGCGAACTGATGTCCATAAATCCCCGAAAAAGACAGAGAAAGACAGCGCTAGTATCAGTGATGCGGAATCCCACGACATTGATCATTCCAGCTTTCGAAATAACTCAAGGGTATGTTGTTTATTAGTTTTGAAAATTCTCCCAGGGCTTATCAACAAATATTAAGCTTTAAACTATTTAAATATGTAATTAATTAGATAAATAGGAATTAATTGAATTAATTATGTAATTTAACAAAATTGCAATCATTCCTCAATTAATTGATAATAGATTTATTATTTAGAAGCTCTATAAAATTTATGGTTTACGTTTTTTTTTTTTTGTAAATTCTCCATTGAATTTCGTATTCTAAAATATAATTCTCGAAATATTTTTATTTACCATGTGAGTACATATATATATTCTTTTTTTCAGCCCTCGGTCAGCGTTTTTCGTCGTTCTTCAACTGGGAAGGATAACTACAAGGAGTTACTATCCCTCGGCACTCCACATCCCAAAAAGGGCGTGGCCCTGAATGCTAGGGCACTGACCAGGCGACTAACAGACATAAATGATCTTCTCAAGATGCAAATGGGTCCTAGCGAACATTCAATGATAAATACGCCTCAAAGGTCGATGAAGCCGAAGAAAAAAAAGGTCCTCATGTCGATAACCACCGACAGTATTGATGCGATAATTCCTGACAAAGACGAGCCAAATGGGGAGCTGGTCAGTAGGGAAATGAGTCGGCGTTTGACCCAAATTGACTACGATGCCTCGCAAAGCTCGCTAAGCGCCGAGTTCCTGGAGCCAGAGCTCAGTTTTGCTGAGCGAAGGCGGCTATTTCAAGAAGGCGAGTTCACAATTGCGAAATATGGCCGAAAAATGAGCGATGTGATGATGGCGGCCCCGCCTGTAAACGAATCGGTAGAAGACAATAGTATGCAGTTCGCACAGAAAGCCAAGGAGGAGCTGGAGACATATATGAGATCGCAAGGCCTGATCAAGATCTCCCACGATCAGGTCACCATGACCCGGAATATGAACCGTGGATCAGCGCGAGTAAGCCCATCGGATTCGGGGGTACTTCCACGGGAGAACGACTCCAATCGGAATACCAAGCAACGCAAATCTGTTACCACTCGAACCGAAAATGATTTAATGTATCTTGGCTAGCAGGATTGCCGAAGGATGTTAAATTGCTAAATTCATTCACCTCCAGCAATTCGGCTAGTTAGAGGAACAAGACTTCGTTATGGTATCGGAATTAATTCAAAGTATTTTCGAGATTGTATTGTGTAAAATTTTGGTCAACTTCTTTCACTCAATACATATTTAAAACATATAGTCAATACTTTAGGTATTATTAATTAATGGGTAAAAGATTCAAGAATAAAAATATAATATCTTTCACCCCACAACTTCAGCTACAAAAAAAATCTACTACAGCTGGCATGCAAAATATTCAAGAACATATGTCTGCATCTGTTATGAAAACAAGAAAACGGGTCTACAACATGGGGGAAAGCCACCCACCTCCCATAGGGTAAGTCAACACCGAAAACATTCACATAAAATGTCAAAAGTGCCATTGACATGGCACATTTGGGATCACGCTGCCCTTTTTCCTATAAAAATATAAACAAAAAACGGAAGTAGAGTAGGCTAGAAAAAAAGGGGAATACATAGATGCTCTGTTTTCAGTAGGGGAGAGTGGGGGAATTTCGTCACAGGGGCAATTTCGTCACCTGCAATATCTCGGAATCCATAAGTCGTAAAAATATATAATTTTTTTGTTTTAGTCCTTCAAGACGGCCAGACACAACCAATGCATTTGTTTTGCACAGAAGGCCAAGATAATTAAGCTATAATATTAAATGTGTTTTAACAGTTCAAAAGCTACATTTAGTTCTCGACGAAATTTTTTCTGTATGCCACAATTCAAAAGGAATAAGATACACGATTTTTTATATAATACACAGTGCTATAATGTGCATTTCTGCGTCAGTGATTTTTAACTTCGCGCCTAATTTCGCAAGAAAAATAATTATTTCTAAAAAAGTACGGTCTGGGGAAATTTCGCCACCCTACGCTAAGGGTAAATTCGCACCTATTTTAAATACATATTTTTATATTTGACGAGCTGGCTAACGAACAGACTACCAGCAGCAGCAACAAATATAGGACGTCAACAAAAATGGTACGCTTGATCAGTGTAGCATATTTTCAGGCGTTAAACTCCCTACATTTTTCAGGTGACGAAATTTCCCCAGTTGTGTGGTGATTTTACCCCCCTGTGTGGTGAGATTGCCCCAGTATATTGGTTTTACATTTTAACTTTTTATAAATCACCAAGCTAATTAAAAAAATAGGGAAATGTCACATTTTAAAGCTTGGTGCTAACCGCATTCAACAATAAAAATAGAAATATGATAACGTGTCTCAAGATGGACAAAAAATAGCGTTGAAAAAATGCTGACGAAATTCCCCCACTCTCCCCTAATTAAAAATATATAGATCAATGATAAACTTTTAACAAGAGAGATTTCAGATTTTTCTTATTAAATTGCGTATGAAAACTATAGCCGCAAAATGTAAATCGATGCACAGTGCAATAAAATTGCACAAAATCCATATCTAAAACAAAAAATTACAATGGAGCAAAAAAAATCGTGTACGTGCTGTTTCAAGAGTTTTTGCCTTTTACATACATATATACATTCGCTTCATGTTTTTTGTTTGGCAAATGTTTAAATAATTTAGCCAGCGAAAATAGAGACACTAGATGAATGCGAAAGATTATTAAATTTCAATAATGGAATTTCTTTGTATAGTATGAAGCACTAGAATTTCAATTAAATTTATAATGATGAATGAAAAAATTGAAATAAAAACATTTGAAATCTCTCTTCTGTCCTTCAATAACAATGAGCATGTGTATTAATCTGATTATGGTAATTAAATGTAGTTCACAAAATCAACAGAATACATTAATGTTCACGGAATTGCAATGTTCAAATGCTATTCACCATGACTGCCCTTCAAATGAATTACACTAATTTATTTCATTAAATATAACATATCCCTATCTAATTAAAATTCTAGCATTCCCTTAGTTTTGTGCAATAAATGTGTAATTGCCGGTTAAGTAAATGATTGTAAATTTCCAAGCGCTGACAGCATTTAGTAAAATGCCTTCTGCTAAAATAAATACACTCGAATTGCCCTCATCCTTTAAGTCAAGACACTCGACCAAGTCAACTTTGACAGCTTGTCTACATTTGAGCAGCCAACTCGAGCGTAAACCAAACAATTGAAGTCAATCCAACTTGCCGGCTATCAACAAGAACATTACCCGGCATTGGCCTAGCTTAGGATGCGATCTTTCTAAGCTCCCGAAATAAAAACTATTAGAAACAATTGAGTGGGCAAGCTTACCCGAACGACAGCTGATGGTGGATGCTCCGCTGGATGCATCTGGTCGCTCCTTGCCATTCGAAATTCGGGGGCCATTTCTCAGTTCCGTCAACGAGAGCTCAATGGAATCCGCATGAGCTATCAAATTGTTTTTCGTCTGCAAAAAAAAGGGCAAGCAATCCGGAATGTAAGAGTTCAATTGAGAGGCGAAGTGTGAGCGCAAACCTTTTCAATTTCGTTCATCATGAGGGGCGTGACCTTCGGCATCTGAGCGTTCTTGCCAATGGCGCTGACAATCACCTGTAAATCGTCGTGCCGCTCCTGCAAAAAAAAAGATGAAAAGAAAATTTTAAACAAAAATACAGTTGTCTCTAGTATGCGCACAAAGAACTAATATCTTTCAAAAATATATACTTTAAAATTTTATTATAGTTTTTTTAATATAGGGGTATTTAATTTAATTTTATATTTTAAAATGTTACGAGGGATTTATTTATGATTTTTCACCGTTTTCAATTTCGTCACATGTCATTTTGAGATTTCAAAATTCTCTTAGTAAAAGTTTTATGCAACTATTTTGTTTTCTAAAAATAAATATGTAGTTTATCTAAAAGCAATGCATGGCAAATTAAATATAATATTTATTTTATCTTTAAATCGAATGAAATATTTTTTATAAATTTAAATCGAGAAGAGCTTACATTATAGAATTTCGACAGAAAATGGAAACCTCTTTAAGGGTAAAAGAAAACCATACTAAAGTAGATATAAAATGCATTCGATACTCTTGAGGTGCGAAAGGTGAACAATAAATAGCAGGCTTTAAGCGGAAACGGAAGCCGAACGAACACACATACACGGGCGAACAAAATGGCCACCGCTTGGGAAAGGAGCTACGGCCAACGGCGATTGGAATTCAATTTCAACTGCAATCATGCAGGGACTCTCTCTATGGGCAAAGAACAAATGAAGGCGGTTTGGGAGTGGGCGTGGCAGGTGGGTAGAAAAACCCTACCACCTCTTTGACGGCGTTTGTCAACCAACAAAATTGCATTTGTGAATGGTCAATGTAGCGCGTTGAAAACTGTTGCAGTTTCAGCTGAAGGACCGGGTTTTTGCTGCCGAATTTTCACTTCGCGCCAAACTGAATTTTCCGCAAATTTACAATCAATCACCGGGTCAACAAAGAAGTGGGCACACACACGCATCAAAATATAAAAAGATTTTAAAGCTCTGCAACCGCTGTCCCAACGAGACGATACGCGACTGAAGTGGCGCAAACAAAAAATGGAGGAAAATAAAAACAAAAGCCCTCATTTTGCCGGCAAAGAGAAGAATTTACATGTTTGCCCCTCTTCGAAATTAGTTTTCCCCCAAAAATCTGTCTCTCTTTCTGGCTCTGCCCCTCTCAGGAAAAATACAAAATGTTTTCTATTTTTGATTTCATTTTTCGCTTTTTTACAATCGCTGGCGTTTGTCACCCGCTGGTGCCATAAAACCAAACAAAAAACGGAATAAATAAAATATAAAAATAAACAACAAAATGATTGCAGTGATTAATGACTCGGTTGTCTAGGGATGGAACTTGTTGAAAATGTAAGATTTATCATATGTTGTGCGACCAGGAGCACAAAAAGTTTCGCTTTTTACTAGTTTCTCCTTTTTTTTGTAAATGTGTCATTCTAGAAAAGTTGTCTCAACTTTTTTGCATTTAAATCTGCAGATAACTTTAACATTTCTTGAATTGCTAAGCATTTGATTGATTTGCTAAAATGTATTTTTATTTAAATAAAATCTCAAGAGTCCAAATGTATTAAAAGAAAACTGACAGAAAAATAGGATTCCCATTCAAAATGACACTTGCCATTAAAAGTTTACATGTTTTAATTCATCATAAAATTGTTCAAAGATATGTTCATAATTTAATAGAACATGACAACCCTTCATAGAGACAGAACCATCAACAAAATACATCATAATATCATAAGAAAAAGAATCTCTTAAATCTCTCTTACTCCTACGATCTCTTTTGACCCACTGAATACTATGATCTCTGGTGAGTCCCTCACTCTTCGCCTCCCAACTGCAAGCAGATGTGTAACTGTGTCAGTTGTGTTTATTTTTGGGTCTTCTAATGGACCCATTTAGCTTTTGTGGCCACCGCTTTGCTTATATATGCATCGAAATTCTCAAGAGGGCAATTAACTTGCGGCAAAGTAAACGAGCGAGTATCGACGAAAGATGTGACGCCTTCTGAAAAATGTCCAACTGAATGACTAATTGCGGCGATTAAATCAAAATGATTTAATTGTAGTTTCGCACAGGTAATTTTGCTTTTATTTTCTGCCACGGCCAGACGTTGGCAACGTGTTTCTGGCCATTTGCCAGATTTTGGGTAGCACTTACGTTGATATCCTCCATGCGTTTCTCAAGATCACTGCTAGACTTCAGATCGACAGTCTTTTCAATGAGAACATTGATGCGTCGCAGTCCCTTGGTGACCAGTTCCTCTATATTAACGCTGTCCAATGGTGGAGCTGGTGCCCCACTTCCAGAGGTCTTGGATCTGTGGGGAAATAATCTTATTAAGTAAACGGAATCCATGGAAATTCTTTAGATTCTATTCATACCTGGCCTGCTGCACTTCCCGGAACTGTTCTCGCAGTATGATTTGAGTGCGCATCACGAGGCGAGAAATGCTACCCTGCTTGCCATGGGTTTCCAGAACCAAAGAGTCTCCCTGGGATATCAAGGTGGCTGCATCAGGTGCTATGAGTAGCCGCAGATCCTCCCTGAAACATTTTATATGATTACCTAATAGGAATTTTAAATGGCATCTTGTTGCCATATTCTTGAGAAAGCTTTCCATTATAGTGTACAATACACTGACTCAATGGATGGCCGTTTTCTCATCTTTATAATATGACTTTAATATTTAAAATTTAAAACCACTCTGATTTTAAGTAAAAATTTACGACGCACTTCACACAGACAATAATAAACATGGCATTTTCAGAGTGACCAGCTCACTGAATTTATTTAATACTTTGGTTTTTTTTTACCAAGTCTGGCTTTAAGGGCGTAATCATTAGAGAGCCCTGCCAACTTGTTTTAAAAATGGTTGTAAAATTTAAACTAGAATTGAGAAATGGTCAAAATGGTCTAAAAATAAGTATAAAGTCTTACGCTTCGCTTTCGTGACACTGCTCGATCTTGGCCTTGGTAAGTTTTAATTTGTAGATCATTTGCTTGGCCTGCTTATCGAACTCCCGGACTCGATCATCCAGATTCTGGGGTTGATGTTCGCTAAGCGGACTTTTGAGCGTTACATTTGAGTCATCCGCAGGTGAAGGCATCGATTCGAGAACCTTGCTCAAGAAAGGATTAGGCTTCTTGGTCGAGGGCGTTTCAATGCGACTCTGTGGGAATAGTTCAAAAAATATATGTCAAATCAAGATAAAGATCCTTAAAAACAGGAAAGGACATTTTTTCTGGGTATTCAACCAAATTACCGTATCACTATCGGAGTCAATGGTTGGTGTCATTTCCAGCGAGAAACGCGGTATATCTTCATCATCAGAAAATACAAGAGGTTCAGCATCGAAACCGGATTCTTTGTCGGGACTATAGAAACTATCGCGACCGGGTGATTCGGGATCCAGGGCCTCCATTTCCGGCTGGAGTTGGCGCCAACGTTTCGGCTTGGAGACTTGCGTTGCGCGGGGAGTATCCGGTGTTTTGGGTTCCTCCTCTTCGGAATCACGCAGGATATCCCGCTCGTTGGCCACGCGCTTGCGCTTCTCATCGAAGGATATTCGGTGCTTCTCCACCCTAAGGAATGGAGTGCTCGTATTTCCAGCCGAAGGACGCAGAAGATCCTCATCTTGATCCGCCGAATCCTCGTCATTATCCGAGACCTTGGGCAGCGGCGAATCGTTCAGGGAATGCTTGCTCTTCGATCGTCGCACTTCCTTGCCCTGACTATCAACTCGAACCGAAGAATCGGAATCTTCGGAGAGATCCACAATCTGTACGGTCTCCACATATTCGGGTACAAAAGGTTCCACACTCTCCAGTATATTAACGGTATCCACGATTTCACCCTGCTGTGGCTCGAAATCAATATTCTGCACCGACATCTTATCGTTTTGGATATTTTTCACCTTGATCTCGACAACTTGGGCCGGCGAACTTGGGGCCTTTCGCTTGGTTTTTGCCGGTTTCGGTGGTGGAGACTTGGAAATCTTTTCGGGATTCAGGGAAATCTGGGAGAAGAGAGTACTGGACTCGGCCAGGCGGAACGTTTGGGGTGGCAGAAGATCCGGCAAAACTTGATCCGGGGCACTCTCCACACCCTTCGTCGGGGACTCTGAGGTACTGGTGTTCGTGGACGAGGGGGATTCCCCCGACTGGGGTGTCCTGGCACGTCGTTGTCGCACTGTATCGCTGACAACAACTATTTCCGTATCATCATCATTTTGCGGAGAGTTCGTGCTTCGCGCGGCAAGCGTTGTGGCTTCATTGAAACGCGTTTTTAACACATCCTGCACAATAAATGCATAGTTCGGTATAAATTACAAAGGTCTGTAGACTTCGCTCATAAACTAAACAAATGCATTTCTGAAAGCCCATGAAGCCTGGTATATATAGGTATTTTTTACATTTAGGTTTACAAGTCTCCATTAAAAAAGCAGTGGCCATTTATTAGCGTTGGTTGGTGGTGAGCGGTGGATTTTGGTGGATTTTATTTTTTATATTTTGTGGTGGTGAGAGCGGTGGATTGGAAGGATTACGTTTTTATGTTTTATGTTGTTTTTGGGGATACATGGTTTGGACACTTGACGCAGCCACAACCAATCGAACGCCACAACAACAATTAGAGGGGGGAATCAAGTATATAACTCTACACATTAAAAATTTGAAGCGTGAAAATGACACCAAAGTTAGACCCCGTAGAGCTCTAGTGATACGGTGATTTCTGGTTTTTTATTGTTTAATATTTATAATAATGGTTTATTCTTTCAACTGGGGTGATGTGGTAGATTTGATGGTTTGGCATTTACCAACACGGGTAAATGTGGTTGGATCTGGATTAGCTTTTGGTGGAAAGATTATATAATGGTATATGAAATGGGCAAAATAAAAACAATAATGGGTTGAGTAAGATAAGTATGGTGGAAGCGGGTTAAATTGAAGCAGCAGTTGGCAGTCGAAAAATAAAATATTTGTTTGATTTATTATTGTGTAGTTAATAGATTTATTTAAACATTCAAAGCTGGCGTTAAATTGATAAAAACTGTATTTAAATAAAATCGTTTTTAAATTTATGATTTGTAGAAAAAATATTAAGAAACTGTTAAATTAAATGTATTTTAAAGCTGGTAAAATATTAGTAAAACCAAAATATTGGAGCTCGTTGTTAGTCTAAAATGTAAGTTATTATAAATTTATTTTTTGTTCGCTATGATTTGTTTTATATAAAGCTTTAATGCGTCAAAATTTAAACCAATTTGTTTGAACCCTCTTTATTTTTAGAAATCTAATCCCAATCCCATTTTGTCCTGCTGTTGACTACGATTTAAATTTTAAATCACTTCGCATTAAATCAAGCTGTACATTCTGATAAATCAAATGACGTCGAACCAATGATGTGAAACAGAAGGAGTAAAAGCAGAGGGAAATGGAAACCCAATTCCATTTGCTTTGAGCCGGGCCAAAAGGTGTCCGAGTAGAATGAGGCGAAGGTGAGTCGAGGCGACTCAGATGTAAAAGCAAAATGTGAGAGACAAAAACCTGGAACCCGATAACAAGCACAGAAAATGGAAACGATAGACTCCATATATATATATATATTATGTACAGGTGGAAAGGACATGGAAAAGCGGAAGAGGAAGCTTTGCGTAATTAAGAGGATTTGTTTGCTTGCTCCGACTCACCACGACAATTGCAATTACTTGCTGCTGCAATTTCTCAATTTCCGGATTCGAGGGCACATTTATCTCCTTCAGGTCATGCTCCATTGCCCTGCAATAAGATTACAATTACTAGGTGAAGAAATAGATTAGGGGCTCTAAAACATTCTGAACAAGAGAAGGCTTTTCATGTAGTATTATAAAGGCAATCTCTTGTTTGGATATTTAGAATGTATTGAATTTAAATATATTTTAAATAACCATATAACAACTTTAAACCTACTTTAGAGTCTCCAGGGAAATATTGTCCAGGTTCTGCAGCGTGGCCTTCATCTCCGTGAGTCGCTTGATAATATCCGCACTGGTCAACTTGTGGTAGGTGGCCTTTAGGCCATCAATTCGCTGACGGGTCTCCACCATACAGCTCTGGTCACAGGACTTGCTGTACTCGTTGTACTGGTCCTCGCACCTTCGCAGCACATCCTCAAACTCCAGGAGTATGGAGTTCCTATCGTGCACCTCCTGCGGCGACTCGAAGCGTCGGATTAGCGTATCTGCCGAATCGAAACATTCCTCCAATTGCCTCGCTAATGTGAGCAAACTCTCGAGGAACGCCTTCGATTGGGTCACATTCTCCCCGAGCGCATTGTACAGGTGCTTCAACGCATCAATCCGCTGACTGAGTTGCTTTGGCGATTTTGTATACCTGTCCTCACAGACCCTGCGACCGGTTTTGATTGTGCTCTCGATTTCCGCCTTTATCTCCGACAATGTGCGATAAATTTGCTGCAAATTGTGGAAGAGAAGAAATTATGTTGAGAAACTAAGATAAAAAGGGATTTCCTTCATTTAAAATACCTATTTAAAATAATTATTAAGGTAAGAAAATAATTATTTTATTACAATACTCACCAGACACTTTTGGTACTGGGCCTGAACCGTATTGGGACCGGCGGATGCGACATCTAGCACCAGCGTGGATCGCTCCACATTCCGAAGATCTGCATAGGCCCGATTCAATCGCGATTCGTAGGCAGGTTGTGGGGCGGTGCACTTGCTCAGCTTCGCCTGGCAAACCTTGAACCTCACCTCCATCAGATTGAGCTGCTCCTGGAGTCGATTCGCGGCTCCTATCTTGCCGTTTCTCGTGTGCTCGTCTATAAGTTCGGTGATCTCTTTGAAGTTTTTCTCATTGGCCACGAACTCGCGAGCCAAGCGCTTAAAAATTAAAGAAATATTAGAAAAATATATATTTACTCAAGAAAGTAGAGACCAAAAATAACTGTTATTGTAAATTTTTCTAACAAAAAAAATAATGCACATAGAAGAGTCCTACAATTTTTTTAAATACACCACTATTTATTATTTTTTGATTTTTTTAATAAAACTCAAAAAATAATTGTTTTTTGTTGATTTTTAATGAACAACAGTTATTCCCTTAACATTTTTGAAAAAATTAAAAATTAAAAAAAAACCAGGTTAACCGTGTTTTATATAACTTACTAAAAATCGTTTAAAAAGGCCACCGAGCATATTGTATAACTATATTTTTTAAAATTTATTTCACAAACAACATCGCTATAAATCAAGTTTAAGTCAAATAAAACTAATAGCAGTTACGGTCCCTGCTAGAAATCCTAACAAATAACATTAAAGATATGCCTGATTTAAAGAACAAATAATTTGGAAATAATATTTTTCTGGAACATTTATTTACCTGGAAATCCTCCGGCAGATCCTCAATGGTCACATCGTTTTCCAGATGCTCGCTGAGTATCTCGTCCACGCGGGTCAGCCACTTCTCGAACTGCACGATGCACTTCTCGGACTGCTCCGCCTCGCTGACCTTCTGCTCGAGGAGCTCGGTTCGCTTTTTGGCCTGCTGCTGAAGCTGCGTCCATCGCTGGACGGTGTCATCGATGTCCCGTCGCATCGAGTCGGCCATGAATTCGTTGTCAATTAGCTCGTTGCCAATTTCCTGAATCTTCTCCAGCCATTCCTCAGAGTGCGAGCGCAGAACGTTCTCCAGATCCTAAGGGAATAAAATTAATGGTATTTAACATGCAATTTAATCATATGAAATAAAAACTCACATCAAGTTCCTCCATGATCTCCTCGGCGTCGGCTGCATTCTCTGGCGTGTTGCGTATCTTGTTCTCCAACTTGTCCAGGTAACCCGTCTCGCTCACCATGAACTTCTTGAACTCCCCCAGCTGCGTTGATATGTGCTCGAGCAGAGCTGTCTTCGCATAAACCAGCTCGGTGACCTCCGTCCATCTGGCGTTGATGCGTGTGAACTGCTTGGCCAGCGATCCGTATCGGGATTCCCGATCCTTGTCCTGAAGTTCATCCATTTGGAGGAGCATCTCACCGCCCAGTTCGTTGAGCTCCCTGAACTGTATGGTCTCCTTTTCGCAGGTCTCCTTGAGCGTTTGAAAGCGACTTTTGCTCTGGAAGAGCTCATTGGAGTTCCCGATATCGTTAATGCCCGATTTCGGTGTATTGCTCTCCAAGTCACTTAGCCACTGATCGGTTTTCTTCAGCCGCTGCTGGATGAGATCGATCTGCGACTGAAGAGCCGTCTGCTGTTGTTTCTTCTCGCGATGAACCTGTTCCACCTGATCGTATAATGTGTTCAGGGCTCTAATCTGCGATTGCAGGGACTCCTTTTGGGCAAGTTCCGCCTCCTTGATAAGAATTTCGCTGAAATTTCGAGCGCTTATCACATCGATCTCCAGTTTTCGAAGATCCTGACTGCTGCCATCCAGATTCGAGTCCGCTGCACTTCGCAAAATGGCTATAATCGCATTATATTCCGCTGCAAAGTGGTTGAGATTTTCAATCGCCGTTGTTTGCTTGATCACACGTTCATTTAGCTGCTCCGGAAGTCGGTTCCAGGTGCCTTGCAGTTCCTCGCTCATTACATGTTTAGGTAAATTATCATAGGTTGGTCGCAGGGCATCCATTTCATCCACCAATTGGTTGAGCGAATGCTGCTGCTTTTGCATGATCTCTAGACTGGAAACACGTACCTTTTGATTTGATACTTTGGTTACGAAATCTTGAATCTGCTTGAGTTGCCTCGAGAGACTTTCGCCGCCTCGCTGTTGAATGAGAGCCTGTAGAGCCTGCTTCATGTCATGCCAACTGTCGTAGAAAAGGCCGAAGTCCTGCTTCCATTCCAGCAGCTGATCATCCAACTCCTCGGTCGCCGTTTTGGCCTCGGAAATCTCCGATGCCAGCGATTCCATGTGACTCAAACGTTGCTCCAGTTCCTTGCCACTGGCTGAACCCGCATGTTGTTTATACCAGTCCCTAGAATCAGCTAGGACCAATTTAAACCCAGTCAGACTATTGTAATACTTTTCCTTGGCCAACAGCGTATTGCTTTCGCTCTGTTGGCTAGTTAACCTCTGGGCCAAAGTAGCATATCTTTGCTCCAACTGCTTGATGTGGGTTTCCTCCAGGAGGAGATTCCTTGATGGATCCTCCAGTTCACAGACTTCGTAGAGTTTCTTGAGCTCGGATAGACTGCCACTCCTTTGGTTATTTTCCACCTGAAGTTCCTTGAGTAGATCACACTGTTGCCGCAGACTTTGTCTCTGCAGTTGCTGTAGCTTTTGCTCCACTTCCTGAACGAAAACAAAGTGTTCCATGATCTGATTTTCCAGGGCATAAAAGTTATCGGCATTCCGCAGCTTTCGCTTCTTGCTGGCCAAATCATGCTCCTCGTCGTCGTTCTCATTGGACTCATCCTCGCCAAACCGAATAATCATCTGGTAATCCACCCAACCCTCGGGACGCACCACCCTACTATCATCGTAACTGGCGCGATCTCGGCCAAAGTTAAAGCCCTTGGTTTCGATCCGCACCGTTTGCACTTCGACAATCTGTTTCAGGGCATCCAAACGATCCTCGTAGCTCTCCAATTGCATCAGAACCCGTTCGCCCTTGTCGTCGCCATCCTGCAAGGTGGCCGCCACCATTTGTCGCAGATCAATGAGGTATCTCTGCAGTTCCAACAGATCCTTGGCACAATAGTTTAGTTCGTTAATACGCTGGGTAATCCCTCCGACATCAGTGACATCCCGACTCTCCATCAACTTGAGATCCTGCTCGCGGGCATCTAACCATCGGGAGATGCATTTATATTGCTGCAGTTTCTCCGTTCGCAGATCGCTCCACTTGACGACATGCGACCACCGTTCGCCCAGGGCACTCAAACGATCTTCGAGATCATTAAAGTTTCCCGAGGTATCGTTTACAATGACCACCATGCTGCTCAGACTGTCCACCAATTCCTGCTGTTCACTGAGGTCTGCCTTGAGTTTTCTTGCTTCGATTAGTTGCTTTTCAGCTTCCCCCAAAGTGGGTCCTATATCAGTCATATGGGAAATACGATCCTCAACACTGGTCAAAAACTGGCGGAGCTGTTCGAGTTTTTGCTTCTGAAACTCGGCCAATCGCATGAGGATTTTGGCCTGGACATCTAGTGCTCGCAGTCGCAGAGTTTCCCATCGCTCGTTGAGCAAAACCATCTGTTGCCTCACCTCGTTCTGATCCTCCTGACTCAGGCCAGCTCCCGCCAGCTTCTGGGACTCGTTGATGAGATTGCTACCCTCCTCCAGAGCTTCGCCCACATACTCCTGATGTTCGGTCAACTTCAGCATGAAGCTTTCGTTTTCGTGGAATTGCATCTTGGCCGTGTGGAAATCCTGGGGATCGGGCAGGTCCTGTGAGAGCAGCTGTTCATCCTCCAGCAGGAGGGTGAGCACCGCCTCGAGTGCCGTCTGATAGCCACTGATCTCCACACTGGCATTGGTGGCCGTGCTCAGGGGTCGCATGGAGTGGGTTTTCCCCAGCTCTCCCGAAGATCGCTGCTCCATGCTGCCTGCACTATCTGAGGTGTAGAGACCCAAGCTGGCACGATCATTGTCCAGCGGCACCTCGTCCAAGTCTGTGATGCTGGTGCAGGGCACTCTACCCGGATCCAGATCCTGATCCTGATCCTCCCGCTCATCCTGCTCCTGCTCCCGGGTCCTCATCGATTCCATAGCATGGTACAGGCACATCACATACATCTGTATCGACTTATTATCCGGCTTGTGGGTGTGCACATCCTCGGCATCCAGCAGCTTCTCGATTTTGAAATGCCTGTGTGCCAAATCGAAGCCCAAGTGCAGTCGCTTCAACGCATGCTGCTGCAAGGCAGCCGGCAGATTCAACTCCTCGACATGCGCATCCAGGATCATGAGGAAGGCTCGGCCATCGGACCACGAACTGGAGAAATCATTCAGCTGCAGGCCATGTGGCTCCGTATACTGACGCGCCCAGGCCAACAGGGACTTCTCCACCCCGTTGCTCGAATGACTCTTGACTAGATGCTGGCCATTAAACTCCAGCGCTATCAGCCAGATGAGGCCCAGGGTCAGCTTGGCATTGCCACCGACTATGTCATCGCTGGAGATGTTCACCAACTTGACGCCATGCTGCTGGATCACGGTTATCACCTTGTTCAGGTTGTTGATGTGGTGCACTCGCATCCGACCCTTTTCGGGTTTCTAGAGGGAATGAAGTATAGGAAATTAATTATTGGATTTATCAAATTATGGTTTTAAGATCTTAATTCAAAATAAAGTATCTTTTTATCTACTTTTAAAGTTTCGTTAGTTAAGGTTAGGCCGAAAGCCGTTTTCTCGTACGCAAGTTAAATTTAAAGAAGGCTTTAAACTCTAATTCCAAAAGGGTATTCAAAGTTGACACAATCCTTTAAGTTTAACAAGCGGTCGAGAAAACGGTCCTTAGTTTTTTATGTGAACTTTTAAACACTTTTCCTAAATATAATTTAATTAAATTAAATAAATTTTACATCATAAATTCCGTTTTAAGCTGCTACTCATATAGGTAACCCAAAAAAATAAAATCGATATGAAACGTAGATCGATTTTACGTTATTTTAGATCAACTTTAATTTAATAGGCGGCCAGGTAAATTTGACCTGGTCAAAAAGAGTATTTCATGAAAAACGATATGGGTTTTAAAATGACCTTAAATTTACATGGCCATATCGATTTTACGAGAGCATGCTTTTTTTTTGTGTGTACAATATAAGGTTATATCCAAGGTTATCTGAGAACCTTTTACCAGCAGAAACCCTGCCTCTTAAGCAATCTCTTAATCATTAATCATTAGTGATCTTTACTGACCAGATGTGTTTGTGTCAGGGTGCTCAGCAGGGCCAACAGCCGATGTCCGTCCCGCAGGTCCAGAAACAAATCCTTCACTGGCGTGCACTGGGTATCGATGAGATGTGAATTGATCCATTTCGTGAATGTTTTCTTCTGTATGTGCTGTCGTTCATCTAGAGCAGGGAAAAAGTAAAGAAAAAATTGAGAGAAATGGTTAGATCCATTAGTGCCAAAATAGTTGCCAACTTTCTTTAGTTAACCTCGAGCCAAGTCGGCCGGCTTTAGTGCCAGATTGTAGGCCATCGCCATCGCCATCGCCATTACCAGACCAGGCCAGACCCAACCCAAAAGAGTCTTTGGAATTCAGACTCGAGTCTTGTCTATCGCAAGGGCCCAACCCAAAACGCAACTCAGCACAGGCCAGCTTTGCTTTTGCTAATGAACTGCAACCAAACGTGCCAAATCACTCGCTCGAAATCAATTAGCGGAGACGTCGCTTGCAGTTTTCCAACTCGATCATTGAGAGCCGAGAGTCAGTCAGTCAGTCAGCATTTGAGTACGGATTACACAGAGAAGAATAGATCGTAAATCGATATAAACTTAGGAAGATAAGCTCTAACTGCGCCAAGAATTGTCTTATTAATAGGAAAAACAAGAGAGCACTCTATAGTCGACTATTAAATACTCGTTAAATAAAGGAGGTACGAGAAAGATTGAGATAAGCATTCAGCTACTTTCGTAGGTATTAATAAAACCAATAAAAATTGTATAAATACATAATAGGTGAAATTATCCCTTAGTATTTGAATAGAATTTTAAACTGTCAGATTTCCTATTTAATCAATAACACTTAAACCATTTCTGATCCGAAAAATCTATACCAAAAATTATGAGAGCAAAAAAAAGATCTTTTTAATAAGAGAAATACAATAAATGTAACTTTTTTCCATGTGCAGGGCTATTATATCCCACCTTCTTGTCTGCGTCATTTGTCAGTTTTGTGTGAAACCGCAGCTCATTCTGAACGAAAGCAATTTGCATCGCTCCTTAGAAGAAGTCTCTGATTGATGGCCGTCTTGGCCAGACAATTATATGAATTGGCAGCGGCTTGCGTGTAATTACTGATCGATTTTTGTTCTTTTCGGCCGTAAGTAATTACTGCAATGTTGGACTCTTGATTTGACTTTGCCTTTTCTGCGTTTATATGCAAATTGACAGGTGAACTGGGCTTTGGAAGAAACTAGACAACTCACGGAATGCACAGAAAGCTCAACTATGTCACGCTCTGAACAACTTTCGGAGCCGATTACTGTAATTAACTTCTTCTAATCGGTTTTGGACGAGGTGATGAGGCAAAACCTAAAGTGTGTGGCGACTTAAGCTAATTACAACTTATGTAAGCGGCTAATTAGCGGGTTTGAAGTTCATAAAAAGTTGTAAGTCTCTGATTTAAGTGATATCAAAAAGTTAAATGTAATAGAAGAGTGTCTGGCATTGATTAATCAGCAATTACAAATATCAAAGTAAATTTACCACTTGATAAATAGTTTAAATTTCATTATATACCTTCAAATATGAAGATTTTTTCGCCAAAATATTTAAACTTGAATAAATCTCTCCAGTTTATATCTACAATTTCGATATGCACTTTACATGATTTATATAATTTATTAGATAAAGAAGCCTTGTTTGTATTCAAGTCCTAGAATCTTCAATTTGCCCCCTGAAATATCTCATTACCAATTCAAAGAGAAACACTCCCAAGCAAACAGGGGCATTCCATTGCGGAGGACATAACTCATCGCATTCAGTGTGGCAAATAGGAATAGGATAGCAGGCCTCTGGCGAAGACACGAGGAGGCACTCAAGACATCGCCGCATTCGCAGTCGCAGTCGCTCTCAATGCGGAATTTAATTGCCATATAAATGAAGGACAGCTAGTGCCTCCCCGAAGACTAATTGCCGAGCGGGCGAAACGCAGCACACAAATATTGATCGATGTGGCAAGTCACGATGCTGCCTCTGCCTGGCGCCTTAGTTTGCGACAAACTGTTGCATGTGACCCACAAATGAGGCCAACTGTAAAATGGGCACCAAGGCAAAGGACCCAGCAAAATTGAGCCTAGTTCTAATGGGTCCGGGTCCTCATGATGATGATGGTGATGCCACACGTACGATTGCCGCCAGTCATTCAGGCCATTCGGCAATGAAAGCGATTTCCCTGGGAATTCTCCGGGGGACGACTTGTCCACCCATCCCCAGCCAATTTCGACTGCCACCACCACCCGCTGATAATTAAATGAAATTTCATTAATTGAGCTTTAGACTCTTTGCATTCATTAACTACACACTCTCCCAAGTGTCGAGGCTGGGCAAAAGCAAATGGAACTCTGCCACAGTTGAAAATGTCTATGCTGAGATGACAGAGGCGTAGCAATAAAGGGGTTTCGCATAATAATGATAAAGCAATGAGAAAGAATTTTAAAATAATACATAAATTGTATTTAAGTTATTTTAAAAAGTTTCTAAAAGTGGCAGTAAAATAGAATTGAATTATTCTATCGAGTAGAGCTTGAGAATGATCGATATTTTCACAACATTTAAAAAAAATATCAATAAATAGCAAACTGTCGATATTTTTTAAGCTATTCATTTAAGCCCTAATTAAGACATATTGAAAAGAGATTTCAAATCTCAACTGATTCTGTTTCCCGAATGACACCTTTTATATAATCAAATATTAAAGCTTGTCACGGAACTTTGCCCACCCAAGTGTATTAAAAATCAGAATTATTCTCGGTTCTTATTCAACTTTTCAGCTTCACCCCTTCTACGGACGCCCCTGTCTTTGTGGGCAATTATATATATTTTGCTATGCCATAGATAACTGCAGCATCATCAGCTTTGAACAGCAGCATCATCGTAGCCGTCAACATTTTCCAGCTCCCAACGGCAGCCGCATTTTCAGTGTCAATTACTGCAATTTCTTTAGATTCCCCCCTCCAGCTCACCTCTCCCCGAAAACCCTCTTCAGTTTCAATTGGAAGTGCAGTTTTAGCATTTCTTTTTGTTTACCAGGAAGCATATTTCTGAATATGTGCTGATGACCATCCCCTCTCTCAGCCGTAATCCCCCGACAAACAGTTGGCCCAATGCCTGCTATTAGGCAGCATCGTTTTGTGTGCTGTTTGTTTTCCCAAAGTTGTTTGCAAATTGTTTTTCCCCGGAAAAACTCTTTCATAGCTGGTTCACCCAAAGTCTTGTCTACCGCTACTGTTGTTGGCCGTGCTGTGGCTTGTTTTTTATTGTCTGTTTGCACTTTTCAATGGGATCCGAAAAACAATTCAACTAAATTTATTGGTGAAACATAAAGAAATTGCAAGTCGAATAATATTTATCACTTTTCTTTATGAAAAGTTTTTAAGAACTTTTGTTCAGACTTTATGATGAAGAAATAATTTGGCTTAGGTTGAGAATATTTCAATGATAATTGGTGGTGAAAACTTAATTTACAGATAATTAGAAGAACTTATCAAATAGCTTGCAGAACATAATTTCTGCTCAGTTATAAAAAATATTTTCAATTAAAAAAACTCATTATAATCCTTTAAAAACTCTTCCACACAAAATCAATATGGGCATGCGAAACACAAATTACTTCGAATATTTATGTCAAACGGCTCCCAACAAATAACCTTGGAATACAAAACAATCAAACGAAATTTGCAATTCACATTTTTGTCGATTTTTGTTTTTTTTTTTTTACGTATTTTTTTTTTCCATTATTTTCTATCTCTTGCTCTCGACCGATTATTATTTCAATGTAGTTAAGTTTCGAGGCAAATTTATTGCAAATTGAAAAACCAAGCAAAACAGAAATATTGTGTGCTGACTCGAATTCAATTCAATGGAATTGCGTTCAATGGATCAACTGGCTGAATGACGTACTGATGTCATTACAGTTTGTCTTTCCCAGTTCGTCCGATTCCCCACAATCCCCCATTCCCCACCTTTCGATTCACATCAGAGTCTCTCCCTCTGTTGTTATTGTTACTTTTACAAACATTTATTGCCTTCAATTATAAAGCAATAAATTGATATTTTATAGCTTTTTGTTTGTGAGCCCAGAGCAGGCCGATATGTAAATCGAGAGAAGCCGAGCAAAATTGTTTGATGTGTAAGCCCGTTAAGCGAAAAATATCGATTCCCAGTCGTTATGTCTGTTGTGTGATTTTTTCCCCGATTCCTGTCATGATATAAAGTTAGATTATGGCATTATTCTTTTGGCAGCTCCATTGTGAGTGTGTTGAAATGTTTTAATGTTAGATGAAAGTTGCTCAATGGAGTGTGAAAAGTTTGTCGAACAGGCTCGTTGATTTATTGACAGTCCGCTGAAAGCCGGTTATTGGGCTTGAAGTATCAAATTAAGTTTGCAAATTGGAGAGCGGTACTCAGCGATAGACAAATTTATGGAAAATATTTTTATTGTGAAATATGTTTTCAATTAATATTTGGGAGGGGGTTTTATATTTTTGATTTGATTTTTTATTTTAGTTTTCACTAAACCAAAACCTACAAAACCATATGATTTGGGCTTATAATAAACTTGTATAATATTTTGTTCCTTTTCCGTTTTTCCAACTCATAAGTAAATTAGCTGAGTAATATTTGTTAACAAACCTAGTGATTTATTGTTCGTCTTTCTGAAGGCCTATTATGATAATTATTAGGCATAGTATTTTCAAGTTAATTGGGATATGGTAAGATAATTATAGGTGTAATGAATGTTTAGATCAACTTTTCTTTTTTTTATTAAAGGCATTTCTTTTAATTATAATTTATTATTTCTGCAACCCTTTGTGCTAGCGAAAGTACTTTCCAGTTTCGATTTATTTGATTGTAATATTTTCTGTTATATTCCTTATGGGTTTTTACTCGTATTATTCTAGCAAAGCGTGACCCGCATCGAATGAAATGAAAACAAAAATTATATATGTAAACAAACCAAACTGAGGACGAGGGAGTGGGAGTGCTAGTCGTTGTGGCAGTGTTACTTCGACTGCCCTCAACTTCTCTCGGTCTGTTTATTATTGGAAGCCCGTTTGGCTTGTGCCGGCGACTGTGCCTCGATCCCTCATTTATTGTGGGTCAACAGACAGCACCAACACGCACTGGAATACCACCAACTATAGCGCCATTGAGCAAATATTTATTTGTTCTCCCTGCATGTGTGTCAAGCAACATGGATGAGGTGAAGGAACTCTCCTATATGGCCACGAAATTGATAAGCTACGCAATAGTTTATACCTCTCTTATCAGTCTCGAAATGAGAGGAAAGGAAAATATAGGCAAATAGTACGTTACGCATTGGTTGGAAAATTAACGGGCTAGCGTTCCGTTCGGTTGAACATTTAAATGGGTGGGATAGTACTTTGAAGTGGTATTTAAATAAGTACTTCAGTTCTGGGAATTGATTTAAATATTAAAGCTTAAAATAGCTTATAGAAATATTAAAGATCATTTATTGGTTCAGTTAATCCATCAGAAATCTAATTTATAGACTTGCCATTAAGATTAAATAGTAAAAATTTTATGTTATGAAAATATGAATATTTTTCATTACAAATATTCTTCATAACTACAAACGAATTAGTTTATTAGGTTTTTGGGAAAGATTAAAGAACATCTTAAATTTTATTCATCTGACAAATACAGAAAATATTTGTATGACAACTCCGAGCAGCATTTAAATTTACGATAAACCTATATTTAAAGCTGAATAAATGGCAAATTTAAAGGAATTTGTCTCTTCTTCTGGTTCAGTGCATTCTATTTTATGGCCAAGCCCCGCACTCACCAAATTTTCTATAATCTCCCCCATGGTTGGATGAGTTTCTGTTGTCATGACTTTATAATGGAAATTTCAGCTTTCTTTCGGTACTGAAGGGAGGCCAAAAAATTTAATTGCTCGGTTTTACAGGCCATATGGGAAATTTAGACTTTGGCGACCAAAATTCCATTCGCACACACGTAGCTACAAATTTTCGATCAATTTCCCGGTATTTGTTTGTAGTTCCACCATCAAGCTGAGTTCGATTACCGGCAACTTTTGTATGGCTTGGAACGTGACTTCTTACGACATTTCATTGCATGTGACATGCATTGCGATTGGAGGTTGAGCTTATGTACAATTCACTCTAGAGCTTTTCCCTTAATTTTTTGAATTGCTTTTTATTTTTCGTTCTTTTTTGCAAAACATACGAATGTACATATTTTATTTTAACAGCTTTTGCTTCATTGTTATGTGCGCAAATTGAGTTTTGGCTGAATTGAAGGGAAACAAATTGGTAATTTCGAGAGCAAAATGTTTTATTCAATCGGTTGATTGTGTAGTGTCGAACTTTTTTATAGAAATAGTTCAGCAAATTGGCATTTTTAGAAGGGGACCAGAAGTGGTTGTTGTTTTTTTAATTTAAAATACATTTCAGCAAAGTTTTTTTCCAATTAAACCCCTTTTATGCTAATTTAAATAAGCTTTTAATGCCAAATTGATTTTAATTAGTTTACAAATTGTTACAGATAATAAGAATATATATTAAAATTTCTACTATACCTTGAGAAATCCTCTTTTTTATTAGATATGTGACTTTATATCAGCCAAAATAAACACAAATACATTTTACTTACAACTCAATAACTAGTTTATCACATGGCGCTAATCTTAATATTTATTTATATATTTAACGCCTCGTCGACGACCTGTTTATAGGTTCTTCAAACACTCTCCCCAAATTAAGACACAGTTTAAGGCAAGAAACTCGAAATTAAATGCATCATTCGAGCAAACATTTGAACCACCTTTGAGCCCGCATAAATTAGAATAGACCAAAGTGCATTTTCAATGGCCCAAAAAGTCTACGAATGCATATATATGTGTACAATATGTAAATGGTAGAGAGGAATGTTTGGGGGAGGGGGGAAAAGCCTGGGAAAACCTGTTCCCAACAAGAAAATGCCGCTAGCAGACACCAGCATGTCCGACACTTTAAGAGTGAGTTTCTTTCCAAAGGCTTTATCAATGTGGGAGACCCAACAATACGAAAAATAACAAAACCTGGTCATGTCTACGAACCCCACCTCCAACTCCAACCCCTCCCTCATCCCCACTTGCCGTGTCCGCCCCCTCAACTTTGTTGCTGTATTTGTAGATACTGAACTGCAAGCGGAAGCTTTAACTCATTTTTGTTGCTCATATTTTTTTTTGTAGTTTTTTCGAAGTTGTTGTTTTGCCGCAAGTTCGGTCAACACTTTTATTTTTTTCGACGCTTCCGTCGGTTATAGCCGGATGGCCAAAATGTTTACGGGTGTTAATAACGCGGAGTTCAAAAATTTTAATGATTAACCTGCTGGCTGCAATGGTGTCAGGGAAGTTATTGAAGGAAAACGTTCAAGGTGAAAGATTAAAGATTGAATTAAATTTATTAATAGTGAAAAATATATTATGAATGTAGATAAAATTATAGATCCCAACAAACTTAAAGTAATGTATTTTGTAAAATATTTCCTTTCTGATCATTGTAAGGTTAACAAAATAATTAATATTATTTAATATTTTTTCTAAAATTTATGCCTGTTTCTGTATACATATTCTCTATTTAATCATAAGCTTCATTTGTTACCCACTTACACAACACTTTAGAAACTGCCCCCCACTTATCTATAAATATTTATGAAATTATTTAGTCATATCTTAGCCAAACGGCCCACACTAAAAACGCTTTACGCCTTATTAAGTTCAGTTTTTTTCGGCCGCTTTTGGCTCTCTCACTTGCTCTTGCTGACTGCCCACTTTTGAGATTGTCTGTCTGTCTGACGGTGCTCGAAAATTGATTACAAAATCACTTAACCGCCACCGGTTTGGCTGCCGTTTGCTGCTTAAATTTTACGCATTCATTAATGTTACGGATAATTGAATTTACTTATCGCGAAATTCATTCATTCATACATTAATTGCAAGTCAAGCAGCAACGACAAGCCTTGCATCGTCATCATCTTCATTATTATCATCATCATCACTTTGGTTGACAAATTTCTCAATTCCCCGCGGTGATTATTGTTTAGAGCTTAAACTGGTTCTTAGCCCGGTCTTAGTGCTTTCAAAATATTTACTCGGTGATGGTGGAAATGTTTTGTTAATGGACTTTAAAGAGGTTTAAAGATGCAGCAGCGGAGGGTTTTCAAATAAGTAATGCATGATTAATTATAATATTTGTTTTATGTTGTTTGCTCTTGAGCTTTATTTCTTCCATTCTCCGTTTAATTGATGGGTCACAAAATTAATTTTGTTTGCAAAAACAGTTAAGAATCTGCTGACAGAATAATTTAAAATAATTAGTTTGCGGGTAAATGAAAAGGAATTATTTGCAAATACCTTTAAAATATATCGAAATTATATTTTAAGAGAAAGAATTTTTGCCAACTTGATTTATTTATTCAAGAATTAAACAAAAACTTCTACTAAGCTTTTGAAAACTAGTTTACTACTAGATTGTTTTATTTTTGTCCCATTTTCAAGCTCATTTCATTTTCAATTTGTAGTTTTTCAAACAAATTGAGAGTATAAGCAGCAAAGGTTCGCCTTAGGGAACTTTTACTATAATTTTAAATTGTTGCCTGTACTTATTTCACTTTGCCTTACGGCTCATTTCTCCGAGGGCTTATTAAAGCTCGCTTTACTTGAATGCCGCTTCAATTGCTTCGAGCACTTGATCCTGGCTCCTGTTTTTGCTCCTGCTGCTCCTGCCACTTTCGCTACATCAAATCGAGATGATGGCTTCGTTGTTATTTTTATGAACGCCATGTGAGAGCGAACGAGCCCCGTGGCCCATGGAACCATGGAACCGCCATAATTGATAGGGGTTTAAGTTCGGGTTTCTGTACATATGTACTTCCACTCCCCTTAAATGCGTGAGAATTGGCAGCATTCGAGTCATGTGTTATTCATTTATATGTAACGATTCGCTAGTGAAAATTATTGGACAAATAATGACCGGACATATACACACACTCTCGTGTGGGAAACACAGATGTGCATCTGATAGTTCGTATTTGCCGCTTGCTTCATTTAATTCCTGTCAATTAAGCGATGTCTGTTTGTTGTTCTTCTTCCTGGAGGCTTTTTAATTGAATTCCCTGACCGACGGACCGCGATAGGCACTCGCTTAAAATGTTTGTTTATCAGTTATGAGCTTGAGGATTTATTTATTTACCGTTGGATACACAATTCACGCAACCCTCCCATAACATTTAAAGAGAGCTCGACCGAACGATGACATTTTTTTATCAACTAAAGGTGCACACAATTTGCTAAAGTACTTCTTTAAAGAAATGTGTGTTTCACAAGCTGTGATTCAAGACAAATAATGCAGTTCAGATAAAATTATTAGGTAGATTAGGTATAAGATTGTCTTAAAGAAACAATTTATAATTCAGAAAATAAAAAAGGATATTTTAAAATGGGAAAAAGGTCCCTAAATTATTAAAAGCTTTTAGATAATATTTTTTTAAATAAAATATGTTCATAACTATTACAATAATAATAATATTATACCGATTATTCTAGCTACCTAAACTTTAAAGCTTTTGGCTTGTGATATCTAAAATATATATATAAGTAAGGAGCAGCCTATTTTGATAATTTTATAATGGCCTTTGCCACGTAACTTGATATCTGTCTAAAATTCGATAGCTGGCACAGTTCGATCATTGAACCTGCAAATAAAAATTGATATCTGACGAAATGCCACCACTGACCTTATTTGTTATCAAACTTGACATTATTATTTTGAAGTGAATTCAATCAATTCTCTGGCTGACATATCCATCGATTTGGATAAGATTCAGGCTCTCTCAACTGACTTAAAGTTGCGAAACGCACTGTCTACTCAGGTGCACTCGAGGCTGACTGTTAAACACTAGACAAGCACCTGGAAAACGACAAGTCGTTGGTGTAGTCAAACAATGTACATACGTATACGCAACTAAAAATAAACATGGCACAAACTGTCAACCGGCTTTAATCAATATTTTGCCATTGCTCACCCTCGCTCGCTGGCTTTAGTATTAACAATAACAATATCAGGTTCATGTTCGGACGGACGATGGACGATGGCTAATTAGAAAGTTTTCCTAGCCAATAAGGTAAAAATCGAAAAGCCAAAGCCAAACATTGCAGAAACAAAAACAAAAGGCGAAAGATTGTTGAGTGAAATGTTGGCCAACTCACTTGACCAAAAGCTGCTGGGCATCTCTTTCCTTTTTTCTCTCCTTTCACCATTTTATCCCCGTCTCTTTTACACCCGGCTTAGGCCCATTGAGGCGTTACAAATCATCGACTGCAACTGATCGTTTACCATTTTGACATATCGATGCATGCACACGCGTACTGTTTATATGGCAGATAATATCGTATCCAACTGAACAAACCTCTCTCGCAGTTTGTAACTTGGCGCCCTTTCTCTTTTCATAAGATATATACTGAAGTATATATGTACGTCGGCGATTGTTTTCCCCCTGATTCTTTACTGGCACGCAACATCGATCAATGATAAGACAGTTTGAGTTATGAATTGAATTTATTATTCGATTTTCAGCGGGTGGGCAGACTCCCAAGATCGCTGTGGGGCGGGGCTGCCATTTTGTGGGGCGTGTAGATTGATTGCCTAAATAATAATTGAATGAGAAATTATTGGCGGTCTTTCAACGAAGAGAAGAACAAGATCCATTTCAGATAATAGAGACAATTTGAAGAATTTCAAGTATTTGATTGGAGTCTTTATCGGGTAAGTTTAGATATGAATAGAACATTTTTGGAATAATACAATGGTGAAACATGATGCTTAAAGTTGTATAACTTCTTTATAAACTGAAGGACATTTCAAGCACTTTAATTCAAATCTTCATGTAAAACAACCGAATCCAATGATTATATACAATTAAGTTTATTCTACTAAAAACTTTTTAATAAAAAGGTCAGTAAATACAAATATTTTTGTTGAATTAACCTTGAAAGTTTCAAAAAAATCTGAAAACCAACTAAAACTCCCCCATAATTTCCACTAAGCAAATATGCCCCCCAAACATTTCGTTTCTCCCCTCAACTTAGATACAAAATCCAATCAAGCAATAAACAAATGGAAACCCATTAACCAAAAAAAGAGCAAAATAGCGGGAATAACAAATTGCAATCTGTAGTTGGAGTAATTTTTTATGGGCGTGCGCATACTTTTTCACTCCCTCGTGTGTGTTAATCCGTGGCACATATGACTTGCATTTGTGTGTGCTCTAGATCCAAAGTCAGCGTTTCCAAGCCAAAGCATACAAAAATACCAAAAATCAAATAAAAACCGACACATGTGGCCAAATGCAAATGCGCACTTTGTCGCATTCCAAGCCCAGCTGGTCGAGTTGATTCGATCTGGCGGCTTTGCCGGTTTTAAGTCGCAGACAAACCAGCGACAGACATGGATATGCCTAATGCCATCCAAATTCGAAATTGGATTACAACAACAAGTGAATACTTTTGTTATTAGGTCGTGCAAATTACTCTATTTTTATTTTATTTATTGGATATATGTAAATGTCATCTCAGTCAAATTTTAATTTGATAAATTAAATCTTAACGAGGTTTTAAATATTTTAAATATTTTCATTCGTTCTTCAGAAAACATTAACAGATACACTTTATTTTAAATATTATTTATTTTTTTACTTTAGAAATAAAATTTGGTAGCTTTAAAATGTTATTTAGATTAAAGTATATGCTAATATTTCTTATTTATTTGCTCTTAAAAAATAATAAATAAAATTCCAGATTTTTAAATGAAAATTTTCCCGAATTAATTAGATATTTCAGATCAAGATTTTATTATCTTGCTGCATTATTTGCTTGGAAATACAATATACCCTTACATTTTTCGCTGTTGACGATTATAAAAACCCACACACATTAGACTTCTCGCACAAATTGGTGCGGTTCGTATCTAAATCGAGTCTCAATTACACACGAGGAAAAGCCCCTTTGCCGCCGATTTTCCACCCCCTTCCCTGGCGGTAGGATTCTCATTAGCTGAGCGCGGGTTACGCAGAGCATTCGGCAGTGGAGCGTTGGCAACCGCCGTCTGTGAACCAAACCACACCCTCTCTGGGCCCCCCATCCACCCACCACCGACTTTTTTCACTAGCCCCCTCAGAACTCAACCGACTTTTCATTTGCCTGATCATTAAATGCTTAACCAAATGAGTTAAAGCGATATATCTGTGGTTCTGAATGGGTGTGTGCCATCACTTTGTTGCTTGTCTACACTGGGAGGAAATGGAATTATTTAGATTAGTTTTGGTTTACTTTGTTCTTGAGACGAAATATATATTGGCATTTGATAGTAATAAATACAAAAATGTTTTTTAATCTAAAAGTTCCATCGGTTTGGTTTATTTGGAACCCAATTTCTTAAAAGTTAAGTGTTGTCTTAATAATTTTACATATCTTAAGTTTCAAATCAAAGTTTTCTAAGCAAACTTTTACATTTTTCTAACTTTTCTTACTGTAGTTTATTTTACTCTGATATCCAAATTCTTAAAATAATGTAAATTATAGATTTTGTAAAGCAAAATGTAATTTTCTCAGTGAGTACAGATATTTGTGTGACTACGGGCAACATGTGGTCGGTTTGTCTCCGTTCTTTTTAAGTCGGTCTTGCAGCTGAAGAAAGCATGGAAATTATCTCAGAAATGTGAAATGGGGGCACGAGTTCTGAGCTCTCGAAATGATGACTCTCCCCTCAATGGGGTTAATTTTCGAGAAGGGGGTGTTGTGGTATCATCTTTGAAGTTTTTTGTAATTATCTCTGAACATGTGTGGGAATTAATGAATACAGAATAATTTTCAAACAGCGTTTCGTTTTCACTTTTAAGCTGGAAAATTGGGCTTGCAATCATGGCGGGAATGCTGTTGTTTCAAATTATTATCTAGATTGCATTTCATAGCGCTCTTTTAAACTTTTTCAACGAATTAGGAAAGCAAAACCAAAACAAAATTTCTTATATAAAAATGAAAATTATATTAACTTTTTAATTCCAAACATTTCAAACTCAGAAAAACCCCAAGAATTTTGAAATTCCAAGTCTTCAAATGTTTAAAGTATAAATATATTAAAAATACTATTTTCTTAGCTCGTGAAATCAGAAAATATTTTTCTTTTTACCTAAATCCTAAAATATAATGTCAATCTTACCAATTAAAATTCCGGGTTCCATATTCGTAGTAATAATCCTTAGTTCGCCTAATCCCAGTAGCGAATCGGTTCGATTTCGATAAAAGTTAAAACATAAAACCTATGCTTTTCAAGGTCGTCACGAATTGATTTATAAAATCTCGTTGAATCACATGGAGCACAATTCGGGTTGTTTGTTTCGGTTTGATTGATTTGATTCGTGGAATGGCAACTGATATCGCCACATTCCGTTTTTTACCACTTTCGCACCTTTTTGTTTTGTTTACCGTTTCGTTTCGTAATATTTCGCTTTAATTGCTAAAAGTCGAAGGTGCGCCAAGAAATTCTAGAAAATTAAATACGAATTGCAAAATGCCGAAAATTTAAGTTGACACCTGTTTTGTTTGCTTTCTTATAAGACATTGTGTTGATTTTCCCACCAACAAGCAAACAAACGAAAAATAATAAACTTTTGCGCATGCGCAAAGGCGAAAATAAACAAAAGAAAGCGTGGAGGAAACAGAGAGAGGGAGGAGAGCGGGAACTACCGTTAGGATTTTCCACTGCTTTTAATGAGTTTTCTTGTTTGTTTGCCTGCCATTTGTAATTTTAACAAGCTGCGTTGTTTACCTATTTGATTGTTTTATTTATTTTTTGCCCTTTCTTTATCAATTTCTTGTGAGATACCACAAATCACACAGGTGCTCCCTCTCTCTCTCTCTTGCTCTCTCTTTAAAAAACAAACACCGGTTAAAGGGGAACGTTGGAAATGGCCGGAACAGGCGGCATAAAAAGCGAAAACCAGAAATGGAACGTGTGGGAAAGTGGAACAGACAACACTTTTGTTGTTGCTATTGTGGGTAATTTGTGAGTCAAAGAATCAAGAATGTGTGTATGTGTGTGTTTGCTGGAAAAAAAAGAGTTAAAAGCAGCCAAAAACTCATTAAAAACCAAGGTAAAACCTTAAATTTGGCACACCGAATGCAAATTCCTGCACTTGCTGTTTAAATTCCTTCGATCTTGCTATTATTTCTGCACTTTTGTTTAAACAACTTGTGGCTCACTCACACACACACACGCACAAATTCTACACCTTGAACTTGTGTCAGCTTTTTTGCTATTTTTTATTATCTGCTCACTTTTTGCTGGCCACTTTCTTTGCACTCTTCAATTAACTGCCTTTTCTGGCTATTAATCTTTCAGAACCCGCACTTTTGGCAGCCAATTTGGGATTACTTTTGCTACTCCTCTTCTTCTCGGCTTAAAACGACGGGCGCGCATAAAAAACTATAAACTACATGTCGTTTTTCCGGCGCGTTTTAAGTCTTTCCACTCCGAGGTCCAAAAGCGATCTGAAACGCGATCGGGAAAACATATAGACACTCAGTCGCTCTCTTCGAACGATGATCTTATTGGAACTCACTATGGGGCATTTGACCTGTTTTTTTGGCCTTAATTAATAATTCCAAAACAAAGCAACTTTTTTGAGTTTGGTTTTTAGAAATATGTTTATAATAATTAAATACATCTTTTTGAGCAAAAATTAAACACTATAATAAATTTATTCAAAAAAAATTTTTTTTTCCTAAACCTACAAAAAAAATTTTTCTTTTATGGTTTCTAATAATGAAGAAATATATTAAAAAAAAAACAAAAAAACCTTTTTTTGAAAATTTTCTTCTTTGAAGAGATATTCCCTTTTTCCTGTAAAATCCAACATTTTTGTATGCCAAATACTGGATATGCCGTATAAAAAAATATTTTCCATGAAAATAAGAAGCGGAATGTTTTCAAATCAAATATAATGGTATGGCGAATACTTTTGCATTAAATTTATTTAACATTTCATCTTACAAAACAAGAAGAAGACAAATAAAGTGTTAATTTGACCATTTTTGGCAGTGCCGTAAAAACTGAATTTCTCTTAAAGTCGCAAAAAGTACACATTAAGACTGGATGTCCCGAATCGAGAATTGACCCCGCTTTAAAATGATTCAACCCACAGGCTCAACAAATTTCAACATTTCTTCTAATCTCTATTCAAAGTTAAACTTTCTTTTTCCAAACCTTTAAGAGAGACTACTTGGTATATGAAGCCATTGCTACAAATACACTCACGAAATAAGCATCACAGTATTATTAACATGAAGTAAAGACAGTTTTAATGAATATCCATTTCAAATTTTATGGTTCTACGTCTTGTCGTTGAAGAGATATTAATTTATATATGCCCTGCAAAATCAAGCAAAGTTTGAACACGTTGTGTTCGCTTGCTGCGCCTGACTTTAACAGCTGTTATTTTAACATTGGACTGTTAACTTAACATTTGCGGTATGTAACATTTCATTTTGATCTATTCTTAATACGTTTCCAATAATGTTTCAAAAATTTTAATACTTGTAAAAAACACATTTATGCCAAAAAAACAGGTCAAATGCCCCATAGTGCAACTGGAGAGAGAGCGCCAAAGCGCGCCTCAAAACGTTTTATTCCAGTCGTTTCAGCGCTCAGAGAGAGAGAGAGAGAGAGAGAGAGTGGATGAGCCCCTATTGGAATTCAATTGGAATCGAATCGGAATTTATTGAAGGGCTGAGCACAAGATCATTTGCAAGAATAAGACCTAGATTTTAAAAGTAAAATATAAATATACTCTTTTTGTTAAATCCTGTTTTAGTAAAAATATTACAAACTATTGTCAAAACTTAAAAATTGTAATGTTCTTGAGAAACTAAAGTTGAAATAACAAATAAAAAGGGGTTGGTAGATATTTGCAATCTTGATTTTAAAAAATAAATTATGTTTAGATATAAAGAATAATTATTCATCAGACAGGTTTAATCAAAACAAATTAACACCTATACGTTTTTTCAAAATGTTAAGAAATTTAAGAAATTTTAAAAAGTAGGGATTTTTTAAATGATATCAAAATTTATTTAGAATGTAGACATTATAATGTCAGAAACAATTAATAATTATAAATAATGAAATAATTATAATTAGTTAAAATGCATATAAAAAATGTTGTAAATTTCGAAACAACCCTGAAAATGTAGTAGGAAACCAAGCAGACGTTGTTATAACCTTCTTTGTCGAAAAACCTACCATTCAGAAAACACTTTCGGTAAGAGCTCTTCTCGAAATCAAGCCCAAAAAATTCATTTTCCGGCACGAAAAAAAGGTTTATATCCTGAGACAATTAAAATGTCCATGAATCTCGGATGCAAGGAGTTCCTGCGAGCGATTCCGCCCCAGATTTTGCGACGCGGCAAGGCTGACTACAGCAAAACGATTTGCAATCTGAGGATCAACAAGGAAACCAAGGTTCTAGTGCAAGGATTCACTGGCAAACAGGCCACTTTTCACTCCGAGGAGTCCATCAAGTATGGCACCAATATTGTGGGTGGTGTGAATCCCAAAAAGGGCGGTACGGAGCATCTGAAGAAACCCGTTTTTAAGTCCGTGGCCGAGGCAGTTGAGAAAGTAAAACCAGATGCCACGGTGATCTTTATACCGCCGCCATCGGCCGCCGAGGGAATTTGCTCGGCCATCGAGAGTGAAATTGGTCTGATTGTGTGCATCACCGAGGGAATTCCCCAGGCGGATATGGTGAGGATCTCGCAGATGCTCAAGTGCCAGGAGAAATCCCGCCTGCTGGGACCCAACTGCCCGGGAATCATCTCGCCGGATCAGTGCAAGATCGGCATAATGCCGGGTCACATTCACAAGCGCGGAGTGGTGGGCATAGTCTCCAGATCGGGAACCTTGACCTACGAATCGGTTCACCAGACCACCAATGTGGGTTTGGGTCAGGCCCTTTGCATTGGCCTGGGCGGAGATCCCTTTAACGGCACGAGCTTTATCGATGCCCTCAAGGTCTTTCTGCCCGACAAGGAGATCAAGGGGATTATAATGATCGGTGAGATCGGTGGATCGGCGGAGGAGGAGGCCGCCGAATATCTAAAGGAGCACAATACGGGATGCGAGGCCAAGCCGGTGGTTGGCTTCATCGCCGGTCAGACTGCTCCGCCCGGCCGTCGTATGGGTCACGCTGGCGCCATTATTGCGGGTGGCAAGGGGGCGGCCAAGGACAAGGTCGCCGCCCTGGAGAAAGCCGGCTGCCGCATGACCCCCAATCCCTGTCATCTGGGGACCACACTTCTCGAGGAGATGATCCGCCTGAAGCTGGTGCCCAAGCCAGATGAGAAGAAGAAGGCTCAGGCTGGCAAGAAGTAGGAGTGGCGGAAAAATATTTTGGTCTCTTCAAAAATCAAACTTATAGGTTTTAAAAAATATATAACTAAAAGAATGTATAAACGGCTCAGAGAGTTAATATAATAAAATTTTTTAAGGGCTTGGCAGAAAGATTTTAAAAATTTTATAGCATCAAAGCTGTTTCCTAATTTCAACCCACTAAAATTTCCGCACCTTTTATTATTTCCAAACTTTTCTTCTTTTCTGTATACCAAAGTTTTGCCCGCAGTGACGTTTTATCTTGGGTCTCCTATCAAAAAAAAAGTTTCGCTTTTTAAAGCCTACAACAAACACTAGATAAGGGAGAAATATTTTGGCCATGGCCAAGACGGCAAGCAGACTCACCCATAGTCTTCACGCGGAATTCTTCGTAGTCCATTAGCGGGGGCGTTTCGGCTCCTCGGACGGTGTCCAGAAAATCCTCCTCGCTATAAACAGAGTCGTAATCGCTGGGATCATGCATTATATTGGTTTTTATTTGGCTGATTAAATCAAATCACTGATAGACACTCAACACTGTTGTATACTCTCGGGCAGCAGGGAATATTCACAGGTATATTACACAGGTGACTTAGCTGGGGAAATATACTTTTAAGAAAGGCACGGTTGCTGCTGCAGTAATTGCAGTTCAAAGAAAAGACCCGGAAACACTTGAGGGGATTTTATGGCACCCCAGAGCCACCGATAATGGAGGATCGAGAACCGAGAGCACCGACAACCGTATGCGCTTCCAATTTAAACACGACTAAGGCGAGCCGAGGGTTTTCGCCGCTGTTCTGCGTTCTCAGCTAATCAAGAGCAAATACTACGAAGGCTATCAAAAACAACAAAACAAATCTACTGGCTGATTAGAATATCAAGTAGTATAACAAGTAGGAGCTCTTTGATGGAGCCTGTGGAATAAAGGATACCTCTTACTATTTAAATTTTGATTTTGATTACTAGTCATTAATTAGAAAAAATATTTAATATTATCATTATTAAATACAGCTTTCCTTTCAAAAAAGACTTTTTAATGCTAGAACATTTTGGGAATTATAACGTTCTATAGGACTTGAGTACATTTTTTTCAGATAAGGTACGTTAGAATTCCACTTAATAACGACCAAATGATTCCTTTGGCCTGTTACTCCCATTACTTTTCTAAGAATACCAGGTATAAAAACATACGCTTTTATTTGCACTGAGAGCGCGTGCTATCTCCGCTCTCACTCTCCCCCAGCGAAAGTAATTATGGGGAAGTTCTTGACGGCAGCGAGTGCAAGTGAGACAGAGCAAATATCTTATCGCCCGTGTATAACTTGGACTGAGATAGCTTACGACTGTCGACCGCCTGAAATTCCTTCAATTAATTAATGCATTAGAGTGATAGCCGTACATTAAAATTGTTAAGGTATAGAGTTGGCAGAGAACTATCAAAGAAAGAAATTCGAAAAATGCCCATTCCTCAAAATAGTTTGATTAGGTCGTTAATAAATTGAGCGATACGAATCTTGAAAAATTAATTGGTAATAGATGTAACTTTTGATTAATAAAGGGAAATGTAAATTAAAGATGTATATCAATGAAAATCATTTTTCCATTAAATAAAACACACATGATATTTCGTTTTTAAAACAGCACACCAAAGAAATAGCATCATTGGAATGTTAAAAATTTTATTTAAATTTCTTTTCGTCTCTTGCTGTATGGTTTTTCTGCAATTCTAATTGTAATGCAATTACACATAGATTCGTTTTGCTTGTAGTGTGTTTTTCATCATAAAACTCGAATTCTTTCGTTTATATTTAATTCAAACTTTAAATGTTTTTCGTATTGCAAATAGTTTTATATAGCATTTTTTTGTTTGATTTTTGAAGAGCAATTTGTCTCTTGTTGCTGGAGTATTTTGTTCGCTACGATTTTTCAGTAACTGATATGTTTCGTTTACTCGTTTCATTTAAATATATTTCAACTATTTCTTGTGTATTTTGTTTATTGGTGGTTTTGTTAGTTCGTAAAACTTCTGGCAAATCAAATTCCAATTAAAAAATGATCTTTACTTAAATATTCTCAAATTAAATGCAATGAAGCTTGTTTCTTGTTTTTTTTTTGTATAACTCGTTTTTGTTGTATATTGTTGAATTGTTTCAGCGTTTTAAGAGTTCAATGGGTCAGTTTTGGTATTAAAACCCTGAAACAAGTAACAATTAATGTAAATAAGATCCAATAGAAGATAATATTTTAAATTAAAATAAATAAATATCATTTATAAAATTAACTTTGGTGTGTTTACCCATTTATATTTATATATAATTTTCTTAACGTTATTTCAACTTTTTTTCGTCTTCATATTTGATATGTCTTTGTTAATTGATATGTTGCATATATTTTGTGTTTCATAGATTCTTGTGTGTTTGTAACTTTTGCAGTTTTGTTTCTTCTTTTGTAAGAGATCTGCTGATATGTATGCGATATAAGTTCAGTGGCTTATAATTAAGAAATGTCTATGTTTTGTATATAGCATTTGTATATTCAATTTTTAAAAAATATTCACAGAGAAAAAAACGTTTTTTTTTTTTGATTTTTAATTTTTTTGCAGATATTTAAATTATTTAAAATTTACAGGCGAATATGTTTTGATGGAACCCAAAAAACAAATTATCACTTTGTTGTTTTTTTTTTTCTTGGATGGTTTTTCCATTTCATTTGCATCGATTATGGAATACGTAGTTTGTCTCCTTTATTTACATGGGGCATTTCCTCACTTCCTTTTGTTTATCATATACATATGTATATATATATATATAGTTCAATGGATCAGTTTCTGTTCATTATCATTCTTTTAATATTACTCTTGACTTGTTTAAGTTTCTTTCGAATAAATATCTATTCATAAATATATATTTTTTAAATAGACGACTATATTAATTAAAATGATTTGGTTTCGTTTTATTTAAATAAATAATTTAGTTTACTTTTGCTGTAGTTTTAGTATGATCTATCAGCTAATTCAAGGTACTTATAACTCCATTATTTTTTCGGTTTAATCTAAAGAAATTTCTTTTAACGTTGGGTTCTCCATTTCTCCTCCGATTTCTATTCGTTTTAGTTACTTGTTACGCTATCTGGTCAACAATTCCGTGCTCCGTTTAAAGAATGTTTGAATTAGAGAATTCTTAGACTAGTTAGTAAGGTGTTTAGGTTTTTTGGGGGCCAGTTTCTGGTTCTGCTTAGATAATATTCCAAATTGTTTGGGTCAGTTTTTGTTCTTTGGCAAATTGAAACTGGCCCTCAAAAAGTGAGAATCTCATTTTGGTTACAATTTGCTTTTGTGTGTTTTTTTTTCTTCTAAGAAATTTATATATGTTAAGAATTGAGTAAAGTTGTGTGTATTATTTCCAAATTAAGGTTAGGCTTTATAATTACTTGTTTTGAATATATAACTTGAGATATCTCATTGATATTTTCTTTAGACACCCAAAACGTTCCGTGAATTATGCAACTCAAAACCAATTAATTTACTTCTGCACAGTAGCTCGACATTTTAGTTCCTATGATAACGTGTGTTTAGCTTATTAATTGATTTACTTGTAATATCTGAAACATTGAAGATTTTCTTCTACTGGAAACAACAATAGCTGCAGGGCTTTCGCTACATTTAATGACTAGAACTAAACCAGTATTCCGTATTTTATAGTATATAATTAATAGACGGTTATCGAAAGAAGATAAGTGTACTGGGTAAGTACGTAAGAAAGTGGTTGGAAGGTTCTTTACTGATAGCCTCGGTTGCTGTTTTGCATTCATTGTTCTTTAGGGACTTTAGTGTGAATACCTTAAGTGACGGATCTAAGAAGCCTTGAAACACTTTACATCAATAAAAAAGTTCAATAAATGTATACATTTATATGTTTCAGAAAAAGTTCGTTATATAAACATTGATATTTTCTTTTTTAATTTGTAGTTTTTGTTTTTTCTTTTCTCTTTTTTACTTTTTGCCAAACGATCCTGCTTCCACATTTTATTTTTCTACTACTTATGAAGTTTTTTCTGCAATGTTCTGAAGTTTGCGCATAGATTTTCTCAAAATAAATATAGATCGCGATAGAAACGCAACACATAAAGAAAGTCTAGGAAAGAGCGCAGAAAGTTGGGAGAAAGCTTGAGATTTGATTTTCGGTATATAGAAGCCGATTTGTGATCGAAATTTTTGTTGTTCTTGCATATATATTTGTATTTTCTCTTCGCGCCTTTATTTTTTTGTAGCTTTTTCGTGGACTTTTGCAATTTTTTTTAGTTTTTGGTTTGCTTGATTTTTGTTTTTCTATAAAAGTGTTTGGAAAATGAAAATAAATAAACTTAAAAATTGATTAAAAAGGTTTTTTGGAAAGCAAAATTATACTCAAAAATAGAGTTTGAGAAAATATCTTTTGGCTGAAATGGAGTGGGCTGGGTGGGTGTTTTCTTGTAGTCGGACGATGAGTGTAGGTACGTGTGTATCGGAGTAATTCGCACTTAATAATTGTAATTATCGTAGGGCGTCCCCAAATACGAATAGAAATTAGGATTGATGGGCTGTGCGTGTGCGTAATAAAATCCAGAAGCCGGATCTGGCGCTACTCAGTCGAGGAAGCCGGTGTTGACCAGCTTCTCCAAGAAGAACTTCACATCACCGAGCTCCGAGTCCTTGATGCCCAGCGACTTTAGCATGCCGAGATCCCCGTTCTCCACCGCCATGAAAACCGAGCGCAAGTGTTCCAAGTCCGATCTGAAAATATAAGATGCAAAACCAAACAGAATTAGTGGGGTTAATTTTCAGCTTGCTTGTGATTAATGGCAAAACTTAAATTAAGTTTGCCTGGCAAACGACTTAAGCCACGGCAATGGAGGGTCTTGTGCAAGGGAGAAAGCAGCCATCTGCAGTCTCTAAATGCTATTTAGTTCGCGATGGCTCTTGGGGTTGGAAAGAAAAATATCGCTACCTTGGTATTATACATTAGTTTTTCCTATGTCAATATAAAATAGTTTAATTATTAAAATATTTTAGGTATACTGTATTTTAATTTAAAAATTTTAATTATCACTGAAGGTTACTGCTACAAAAATGTTGTAAAATCATAACATTTATTAGAATTTCTTGCCATTAATAACGCTTAAATACAATTTAACCTTTTCTCTATTTTTCTAACTTTTAGCCCACAGTGAACTTAAATAATGAGAAAAACCCCCACAAACGCACTAAACCAGACACCAACATACACAACCCACATAAACACATACAGGGACAAGTTTTAGCTTTGCTGCGGTGGGTCTCAAATTATTCGCTTTGCTTAATTAATCCCTGCAGGTAACGTGCGGCTGTTGCTGCCCCTGCTATTGTTGGTTCTGTTATTGTTTTCGTGGTTGGTATCCTGGGGTGTCCTTTGACCCCAACCGCCCCGACTTTGCTCTTTTCTATACCCACATATTTTGCTGCTTGTTGCGGCTGCTAGATAAACTTCATTATCATCAGCATAATTAGAAATGTGAGTGGAAAAACCTAAAGTCGGTACACAGAAACTGAAAGCTGGTAAAAAAAACTGTAATAACTGGAGTTTTGAAATCACTTATTAAGTTGCCTAAAAGTATGCAACAATAAATATTAAGTCAGAATTTAATGAAAAATGCAGCGTTTTTTAAGCTCATAAGTTGAGACAACCTAATAAATGATTTTAAACATTAAAAACCCATAAACAAGTACAGTAATTTCTAAGATTTTTCTCTCTGTGCAGCTGAGATGGGTAAGCAAGAGTGCAAAATACACATTAATAACATTTGTGCGTGTCTTGTGGTTCGAGTACATTCATTCAAATCCATCCCGCCCTTCGTCCCCTCTTTCCCCATTTCTCGGATAGAGACTTGAGCTGGGTGGAGTGACATTATGACACTTGGGCGATTAATTGCCTTGATGAAATTGTGTAAATTTCGAGCGTAGCCAGACAAACGAGGCCCTCTTATATTTCATCCAACCCCAAGGCCCCCCTAATTCTCCAGCTTTTTTGTGTCTTGCTAATTTATCAACATGTGCGTGAAGGCAAATATTTTCGTGTCCTTTTGTCTGGCCCTCAGGTCCTGTTGAGATCCTGTTGCCTGCATGGCCCACAGTTTTATGATTATTATTATTGCCACTCCAACTCACCTTGTGGGTCCCATTTTTGTGGTTAGTTTTTGTTGTACTAATTTAATGAAAATTTTTCTTTCATGTTCTGTGCCTTTCTGTTCTCACTCACTCGCTCGATGTTTATATTTGGCCATGCTTGTTGTTTTTTTTGTTAATTAAATTTTTGCTTTGTTTATCTTGGAAATTGTAGCATGAGGCTGCTAGGAGAGAGCCTGAAGTATAATGTAATTAAGGCAGCTGCAAACACATGTTTGGGCCTAGCAAAGCGTAGTCGACAGGGTTAAAGCATGACTTTTAAAACTTAAGTTTACTAACTTGGAAATAAAGTCAAATTCTATTAAAAAATGTTTAGATATTTTTTGTAAGCCTGTGTCACTTAATTATTTTTTAAAATATATTAGTTTTGTATCATATTTAAATTCTAACATGACAACTTTATTGAAATATGTTCATGCCCTTTTCTGCCTTCCATTAAATCATCAAAGTAAACTCATGTCCCAAAAGTCCTCTCTCTGTTTTTTTCCCCATTTCAGAAATGAATTCATTAGGCAGAGACAAATATTTTGTTTGCTTAGGACAAGTCAAGCAAATATTATGAAAAACACTGTAGCCATAAAGAATCTGTTTATAAAATAAAACCAACGAAGAGCAGGAATATGATAAGCATGAACAACATATTTTAAAATTTCATGACACTTCTTGTGCATGCTGTGTATGTGTGTGTGCTTGCCTTGAAGCCGGCAAATTTTATTATTCCAGCAGCCACAAAAATAGCTAAACAGAGAAAAGGGACTCGAATCCACGCTCACAACCAGATGCAAAGATAATAATTCATGGGACAAGGACAAGGACAAAGGCTGGCCTCTGGACTTTCACTATAAGTATAGTTCCATCGGAATAAAAGGATTCCCCACAAAGTGAAAATAGCCCAGGGCTGTGCCAAAGTTTCTTAAAGAGCTTCCATTATTTATGTAACACAGACCAGCTTAGAACCTGGGCTAAAATTATGTTTCATGCTCGAAAAGCAGCTGACAAAAAGGGGAAATAATTTCGCTTTTGGGGTTCTGTGGCAGCCAAACAACCAACTCAAGCACACAAATTGCACCCGAGAGCCACTCACTGAAAGAAAAGCTATTAAAGAAATGTCAGAAAAAAAACCAAACTAGTTTTTATGGCCAGTAAAGAGCAAGGTACTTAAAACAGTTTTATTTCCTTGTATGTACTAAAAGAGAATATTATTTTTCCCATTCTATGGTAAAAGGTATGCTAAAGGTATAAAATATAAATACCTATGTGTAATCTTTTAATTACTAAGTGATTTAGAAGCTTCTTAATTAACTTTCAATGTAAAATATAATAGTTATAACGTATAACATAACGTTTATTTAATTTCATTGAATGTTAAATATAAAAGTTATAACTTATAACATTAAGTTTAGTTAATTTCATAGATATACAAATAACACTAGTTTACTCCATATTTTTTTAAATTTTTTTATGTTTTAACTACACCAAGAAGAAAAAATTCTTTTCAAAATCGTTAAAAAAAATTTATTAAAAAATTTGGTTTACTTTTTTTTTTGATTTAGTGGCTGTAAACTAGTCTTATCAGCATATCTCCAACATTTTTATTATTTAGTTATCTGCTATTGATGTTTCTCAGTGTATAAACTACCGAAAATTTTGAAACGCAGTAGAAGTGGATAGTTTATGGCACGGGTACTCACCTCATTAGATGAAGGGCAGCGCCAAAGTCCTCAATCGTTTGCGACTCACTCAAAGCGATGGCGACCTTGTCGACACCGCCCAGAGGTGAAAGGGCATCACGTGCCTTGCTGCCGAAAAGTTTCTCCAGGTAATTGGGTCCGTGCGAGGCGATCAGGCTCTGGAGGAAGGATGCAGTCTCCTCGACCGGCGGTCGTTTGGCTGCAATTAATAAAACAAACAAACGGCATTTTTATCGGTCACAATTATATAAAGTTTTCGGGGATGGCGGTAAAAAAGTAATTAATAAACTACAGCCCTGATTACTATCGGCTTAATGCATTTGCATTCATAATTTATTCCCATTTAAATTGATTTTGTTCATTAAGCCGACAAACAATGCGACATCCATATTCCATTGCTGATTAATAAATGAGAAAAACATTTTTACTTACAAGTTATTAAAGTGGAATTTAACCTGCCAACATATTCGTTAATTTTTTTACTGTCTGACAATTTCCTAGGCATTAATATTAATAGTAAAATTGCCGCCCGTTTCCCATTTCAGATTCAACTTTAAACGCACGCGTGCATATGAAATTAGTCCTTGCTCTGAAATGAATTATTTAGGGGGTTTACTGCAAAGGGTGGAGCGTCCGGCGAGATTTGATATTTTCGGACAATGCTGAAGCTTTTTAAATATTTAAATGGCAATAAAAAATCACATTTACGTAAAACGCTACAAAAAAGTGAGAAACTTTTTTAAAAGTTTCACATAGTTTTTGTTGGTGATTCGGACTTTGTTTGGTTCTACTTTGTTTTATGTAGTTTAAATGGAAAAGGTAACGTCAGTATGAATATGTAAAGGGAAACCATTTGTTTAAATTTAAAATTTAATTAAAAGAGATTTTGCACAATAAGAAGTTCACTGATTTCGTGAGCAGAACAAATATTTCAATGTTGTGTGGAACACAAAAAATATACAAAGTTAAATTTATTTTGTTTGCAATTAAGCGGAGATTGAATATACAATTCGGAATATCGTAATGAATGAATTTCTGCAAAGGTAAACTGTATTTTTTATATAAAAAGGAAATTCTTTTAATAAAAGATATTTTTTACAAAAAGGGCGATGTTCATTTTGAAAGTATTAAAATTGTAAAATGAATAAAGTTCTACAGTTGAATTTAAATATATTTTTTTTATTTATGCTAGAATTAAAGCTATTATATTTTGCCAACTGAAACCCCTTTCGGGGATTTCTTTCAGCTCGAGGCACTTGCTCAGCATAAAGGAATATATATTTTTCATTTCGTTTTCATGCTCCTGTTGAATAAGTTTTTTCCCATTTATTCACATTTCTCCCATTTCGCCTTTTTCCTTTGTGTATTTATTTGTGTTTTTCTTTGGCTCCAACAAACATTTATGGGTCAGTCAGTGAGTAAGTCAGTGAATAAGTCAGTCATTCAGTCAGTCAGTCAGTCAGTCACTCAGGTAGTCAGTCACCCAGTCCGCAGAGTCAGTCATGCACAAAGGGTAGACTTTACGGTGCTTGGCGTCGCTTTTTTAACCCACTGACTGCACTTGTTAACCCACGGGTGCACCACCATCCTTCCCTTAACCCGCTCACTCACATATGCTGGCATTTTTAATGGCTGCAAGGACACGTATGTATCTAGATGGGTCTCTTTTTCTCCTTCTTTTCGATGTGTGTGTGTTGATACAGTTACTGACTGTATTTGTTATGCAAATGGCGACGTTTGCAAACCATTTTCCCCTTCCCACATTTTTTTTGTACTTTTCTTACCCTTTAGTTATGGGGTGACTGTGCGTTTTTGTTTTAATGACATCAAGATTAATGTGCACAATTAGCTGCGCATGTGGTTCCTAATGAAAATACCCCTTTTCAAAGTTTTTTCTATTAATTATAGCTAAGCAAGAACTCATTTCGTGGCTGGAGCTTTAAAAAAACTAAAATAAATTTAGTTCCAGGTATTTAGTATAATACCATTTACCCCTTTTCGATAAAACTCATAATTTAAATTACAGACATTTTTCCTAGGAAACCCACGAACAAAATTAATTAGTACCTTAGCTTCTTTTTAAGCCTCTCCTTCAGAGATTGTGAATAGGAGTTAAACTATTAAAAAAAAATGACAAATAAGTCTCATTTGATTTATTATTTTAATAAAATAAGTAGATTTTAAATTTTTTATTAAGTGCAGGGTTTTAATGTTTAAATAAAACTATTGAGCACAGTTTTATTAACAAAATTAAAATAATAATTTCCAAAACACTGTAATTTATTGCGGTGATATTTTCTCCTAATCAAATTATTGGGTATTTTAAAATCGAATCTGCGGGTTAACCCTCTTCTTTACTCTTCCGTTGAGTCGTCTACATGAGCTTCGGTGCCTCCATGTATTGTGTTCTTTGCTCGGGGGACCGAACTCAATTGGTGGGTGGGGATGGGTGGCTGTGGGAGTTTGGATTGTCGCCTGTTGTTTGCCTTTAACTTGTTACATATTCCGGACGATGTATATCAGCAGTTTAGATTAAGTCTACGTGGCAATTCTGCCCCCGAATTCCCTGCCAGCATGGGTTAACATTTTTTAAACTTTCTCTACTGCTTTTGGCTGATAAAATGTATGCAAAATTATGCTAATTTCCCAAGGGTATTCGAATGCAGCGTGTTAAAACTTTTTCGAATACTTTTTGTTGCAATTTAACTCGTTGTTCTTTATTTGTGTTCCCTTTTTATTTGCCAGCAAATGATGGTTCAGTATAAGAACATGAGCAACTTTAATACAATATTTTTACCTTATTTGCATATATGGAAAAAACCTATTATCAAAAAGGAGATTAAAAATTTCCTTTATGGACGTGGAACCTTGACTTTAATTTAGAGCGTTTAAGTATTAGGAACATATATTTTTTATTGCGCTTTTAAAGCCGTTTAAAGTTTGTATTTAATTCTAAGATGATTTGGTAGATTATATTCTCGATAATGAACCCATTAGGTACGATTTTGTCAGCCTCAATATTGAGACTATAAGCCCAACTTAGTAATTAAACAAGTGATGGTCCAAGCAAAAACTTGGCCTTAAGGGTTCGTTTTGTCTTTCAACTGTTGCCTGGCTGCCGAATAAAAGAGGAGTTGCCGGCTAAAGGAGGAGAAAGTGAGGATAATAACGAGAAACTGGGCGAATAATTTATCAAAGACCGCCGAGGTTGAAGCAATAACTTAGGCCAGCGCCAAAGCAGCCGACACTTCCTTAATGATTTCATTGTCGAAAAATAGTTTTTTTTCTCCGTTCCAACCCCCCGAAACAATGGCGGAAAACCAGGGAAATTTATGCTATTGTGCCTGGAACTGGCGGAGAATAAGATAAAGAGAAGGAAAATTGGGGGAGGGAAATTGGGTGGGAGGTGCTCTGGTCTGTTGGCTTGTATCTCAACTTTCAGGCAACTGAATTGGTAGCAATTAGCAGCAACAATTTGCTGTTTGGCCTCAAGTTTCGCATTTCCCGTTGTTCGGTTGGCTCAGCGGGTGGAAATCTCTCCGCCGCCCCCGTAAAGTAAAGTTTTCCGCCCAATTTGTGCGGCCTTTGTTTGCCTGTGTGTCGGTCTGGGTAACGAATTTTATAATTTATCACGCGAATTTTCCCATCCATGACATAATTAGGAGAACTTTAAAAAACTTTCACAGCCATTACTCTTCCTTCTTTTTCGATCTTTTTAATTCACTTTATATTATATATATGTATCTATGTAAAGTATCCTTTATCGATTATGGAAACACAATTAATTTTTTCTTCTTTTAATTGCTTTTCAATTTGAGGCAATTACTTTGGTGATTGCAATCAATTTTCCGTCAAAAGGCAAATGTAATTGATATGGCAAGGCATAAAATGAGGACCGGATTTTAATTAGCAAGAGCGTGAGTCATTCTATAAATATAGACTAAAATTGAAAATGGTGGGTACCTTTTAGTAGGCACGAAAAAATAATATAACTATTATAAAGGCCAAAATAGTATGATACAACATTATTCATATTTAAAAGCCACTTCAAACTCATAAATCAGAAAACTTTAACAAGATTCGTGGGACAACCTTCGTTAGCCATTTTGACGAGAAGCTCATTTCCCTTGCACTTGAAACTTGGCCCAAAAAAACTCAGTTTATGGACAACGAACAAGCGGATAAAGTTTTCGGAGATTTTGTAAGAAAACTTTGCTGCAGCTTGGACTAATTTGATTAGGTGGCAGTGAGAAGCGAGCGCCGCAAAATATGCTAGAATGCAACACGGCCAAGTCAAAGTTTTCGTCTCGCTTTTGGCTAGAAAATTCATTTCTGGCCCTGACACGACACTCTTTCTGCAGTATGTTTCAGGTTTGGTTGCTCATTTCCTAATCATTTCCCATTTTTAACCTTATTTAGGCAGAGTTCTTCTTTGTGAAATTCCCTTTGCGTATTTGGAAGCTTCAATGAAGCCTGCTAAAACGAATTATTAATGGCAAACGTTGGGCATTCAATTAGAAGCCAAAGTTCAAATGGCAATCTCTGGGTTGGCAACATGACTTACCCGCCGTACACAGACGCATGTCCTCATCATATCCGTCAGAGCAATCGGGTGCACCATCGCATAAATATTGGATGGAAATGCAATTACCATCTCCGGGACACTTGAAGGGCTCGTACGGATGACAGGCTTCTGCAAAGGGAAAATGAAAAATATGTTTGTCATATGTTTGAATTGTAAAAAGTTAAAAAAAGAATTGTTATATCAAGAGCTTAAAGCTAGATAAAATATTTGTACATTTAACAAAAAACACTGCACAAACAAACTGCTTATGTTTGCACTGTATAAGCGGATTTGCTTACCAACGATTTAATTCATTTATTTATTTTTTTTGTTTATTCTCTGCAATGATTCAGCAGGCTTAGTTGAGTTGAACGGAATTTATTAAATATTTTTTTATATATTTCACAACTTGGATCCTCATTAAATTCTTGATAAATAGTTTTGCTAACCACAAACTGTTCATTATTAAATATAAATTCTATAATTGGTTTTTCTAATTCAAATTGAATGTTTTCATGAAAAAAATCTTTAATTTGTATAATTAAATACAAAACAAGAAAGGAAGCTAGCTTCGGCCAGCCGAAGCTTATATACCCTTGCAGATCATTCCTATTAATTAACAAATCGCAAAAATGTTCAATTTTCTAATATTTCTCATTAATTTTCCGATCGTTCCTATGGCAGCTATATGATATAGTCGTCCGATTTTGATCAAACTAAAATTGAAATTCGGAAATATTTAAAAAGAGTCATATCCTAGAGTAGAAGATAATACAATAAAAACCAAAGAAGCTAGAATTTATTTCCTATTACTTTTCCATTAATTCACCGATCGTTCCTATGGCAGCTATATGATATAGTAGTCCGATTTTTTAAATATTTAATTCGAAATTCAGAAATATTTAAAAAATAACATCCCCAAAAGTAGAAGGTAATATTTCAAAAAACACCGAAGCTAGAATTTTTTTAACGTTTTCTTTTCCGATCCTTCCTATGGGAGCTATAAGATATAGTTGTCCGATCCGGTTGGTTCCGACATATATACTACCTGCAATAGAAAGAAGACTTTTGGGAAAGTTTCATCCCGATAGCTCAAAAACTGAGAGACTAGTTTGCGTAGAAACAGACAGACGGACAGACGGACAGACGGACGGACAGGCGGACAGACGGACAAACGGACATGGCTAGATCGACTCGTCTAGTGATGCTGATCAAGAATATATATACTTTATGGGGTCGGACACGTCTCCTTCACTGCGTTGCAAACTTCTGACTGAAATCATAATACCCTCTGCAAGGGTATAACAACCTATTAATATCTATATATAAAATTAATTTATTTGTGAGTAGGATTTATTTGCAAAACTCATTTCTTTTTTGTTGCAATATTGAATGAGTGTATTAGAGCTTACCAATCATTGATTGAAAGGTGGCTTTGTTTCATTTTTTAAAAATTTAATTGTTTGCCCAGATATGGCATTTTAATTAGTAAAGAAATACAATAAAATTATATTTTTTCTTATGACTATGTTGTGAGTTTAACAAAAAAGTATTCAATTTAATTTATAAAAAAAAACAAACAAAAGCCTAAAACCAAATTAAAAAGCAAATAATAAAGAATAAAAATATCACGAAAATGTTATCTGACAATTAAGCAAATTAATTTGCTTTCATGTTGTTTATTGTTTACATTTTCCCTCGCAATATTTTCGCTGTTCATAAAAAGGCGTTAAGGAAGCTTTCAGTTTTATTTGGGGGTTGTAAAAGAATGAAAAGGAAAAGGGCTTGACGTTGTTTCCCCTACAAACCCACCCAAAAAAAACCCCGAACAAAGAGAGGAGCAAGTTAATTGAATTTATTGTTTCTGCTTGTGCCAGAACTCAACATATTTCATACAGTTTGTTTTATTTTTTTGTGAAGCCGAATCTGCAGGCTTATTTTTGTATACATCTCTCTTTTCTGGCCGAGGCAAATTGGTTTTATTAGGCTCTGCACGTGGGAGCGCAACAAATTTTTGGAAAAACAATTTTCATTTTCCAACGCCATTTCCCACGGCTCGCAATTGTGGCCTAAATCCCTACCGCAAACAAAAACGTTGGCTCTTTGGCTTTTGTTTTATGGCTGCCGCAAATAAGTTAAGCATTCAAAAATATCAAATCTGTTTTGGCTGAGCAAAAAAAGTTTAATTTAATTTTCTGCCAAAGGAAATATTCTTTGCGGCAAACTTCTGTCCTGACACTTGACATATTTTTCTATTATAGTTCGGGCGGAGTTTTCGTTCTTCCGTTTATTTTTTTTCTATCTATTTTTGTAGGAAAGTTTTTGAGGAAAAGCATAAAAAATAAACTCGAAAATATTGTTAGTAAGTTAAGTATGACTGCAGAAAAATATTAAATAATTTATGAAGAGGTGGGAGTTTTATTAAAGCCCTAATCTTGTCACCTTGGCCAGCGTAAAGGTGAAAGAACCTGGCGGGCATTACACATACGCACCGTGGGCACGCGCGAGACAAGTTAATTTCGTGTGATTCATTATGTTTCGGTTAATGTCAAAACAATTGGAATTTATGTGCTCGGCACCACTAATTGACAGGCCGAGGGATCCAATAAGTCTCCCCTTTCCCCTTTCTCCTCTACTGACAAAATCCCCCAGAAAATCAGTTCACCGCATATAATTCTGTGCGAAAAGTGTTTCGGTTTATTGTGCGTGTTGTGCTCTCAGATTGAAAAGGTCAAATGAGCCAAAGGGTTGGCCTGGCCTTTAGCCGGTTTCTCGACTCGGGTTCTTTCCTCTTTTCGCCTCGGGAGATTCCTTAACACTCGCACTTAAAGTTGGCTTTTATGTGGCATAAAAAGGACAACTTTTGTACTTTGTTGTGGCATTGAAAGCGTTTGTTTTCCCCTTTATTTTGTTGTCGATTTTAGTTTAGTCCCGCTTTCCTTCTCGTTTTATATGGCAATTGATTACCATTTGAATACTTTATTATTTTTAATGCTTTTTCGGTTTACGATTATACGTGATTGGTGGCCTGCAAAAGGATTGGCGATCCGAACTTTTTGTTGAAATGTTTCTTGAATTATTTATTCAATTTGCGAACGGAATGTGATAGGGATTGACTTTAACTTTTTTGTGGACTCTTTCTTTGTTATAAAAAAATCTGACGGATTGGAAAAACGATTTTCTGTTTGTAATTTTACTTAGATTATTTTTTACTTCAAAGGAATTTTTTATTTAAACGACGATTCTTTTAAAGACTATTAAAAATCTAATTAAAAATGGAATTTATTTATGTGTTTTATCTACCAAATTTAAAAAACCCAAGCGCTTGTTTTTAAGCTTATATTCAAAGTTACCCCAAAAAGTATGCTAAATAAAGTGTTCTGCTTTACCATAGAAAATAAAGAGGCTTTGCACATTTTTAAAAGCACAGGATATGTTCATAAACACTCTCAACAGACGACCACAAAATTGACTGTGGTTTGCACAGGCACATATATTAATTTTGAAAAATCAAGGAGGTGGGCTGGTCGTTCTGTCGTGTGCTGCACACATAATGAATGTTGCATAAATGTCATAAATATGAAGTCAGCACGCAGCACACTGCTCCCCATGGGTCTCGCCATTTCTGACTCTTCTTCTCTGGCCAACATACGAAAAAAAAGAGGAAAAATAATAAGTGTATACATGGGCAACCAGAGTTAAATGACGCGTTAAGCTTCTGGCCACATACAATGTTGTTTCCGCCTGACATTGTCCAAAAGCCAAAATCCAGAAGCCCCAAACTCGTACAGCATTTTGCTAAGCGCTGCACGTGACACCAAGAAATATTCTTTCGCTCGGCTTTTGTTGTTGCTGTCCCCTTATGGAATAATCTCAACTCTCCGGCACTATGGCCGTAAAAGAGTGTAATAACACTATGCAACAAAATTGCCGGTTGACGTTGCAGAGCTTGTAAATTATGTTTGGCTGAACTACGATAGGTCAACTGACGTTTAAAGGCACTAGATTTTTTTTAATTTATGGAGACCATAAAAAGTAGAGTGACATTATTGAGTTATTTATTCTGGTGGACCAATTTTAAAAAGAAAATAGATCAATTACCCGCGAAAGATTGCAAATCAAACTATCAATAAAAAAAATCAGAAAAATATTTGCGCAAAAAAATACTCGTCGTGGTCAAAATGATATGTGCATGGCAAATTTCTGTTATTGCATACGCATATCGTTTTTACTGAAAATCTCTTTCTCAGAGATTTTCTGATTGCGAGCATTTCAAATTGAGGGGCCCGCATATCAAGTCAAAAATGTTCCCACATAACAAGAAATCGATCATCGCTTCATATCATATCATAACGCTTTAGTAGAAATTATGATTTCTAGTATCTACTTACATTTAAAGCCAAATTGTTTTATTATAAAAATATTTAAATATTTTATTTTCCCTTCTATAATTTCCTTTACTTTAAAGGAAGCCGATTTTATCTTTCTAAGTAAGCGCTAAATCAAAATTTAGTGCAAAAAATGCCACCCAGTGTAATTCCATTACACAGCCAGTCAGCCAGTTAACAGAATTTAAGTTTCCATGTGTCAATTTGCCAAGCACCAAAAGCAGCAGCAGCATCGTTCGGCGTTGTCACGCATGGCGTATGCGCAATGTTACACAGTTATTGCTCTTGGCTCGGGTTTGTTGTATCAGCTGCTCCTGTGTATAGCAGCTCTTATAGCAACTATAGCTATTGTAGCTTCCATAGCCCGTCCGCCTGCCAATTGCAGTTTACCTGACCCACGCAATTGCCTGGGCGTGTCCCATTTAAGGGGTGGCTGCTCCTTATGGCCGATGGGCAATATCTGTCCAAACAGATGGGTAGTTGGCAGTCGGGGGCAACGAGGGGCTAAGTGGCAACTTCAGCCTAAGTTTCGGCATGCCTTCGATCCACTGACAGCTGCCAGCTTATGAACGAGGCGAAAGGCACAAAGTCGGTACAGTTATGACCAAGAGTTAACTTTAATGGGGGTGGGGAAAAGTGCTGACGGGTCTTGTGTTTTGTGGCTGCATTTAATTGGAGTTATCCTTTCATGGGAATCATTAAAATGTGTACTGTACTTGCGGGAGATATTTAATCTTATGTGTGAAAATGACAAAGTTGAAGGTGTTAATTGTCAACCAAGATATTCGTTTAAAGTTTACATATTTATTTTAAAATGTAATTTTTTTATTATCACAAAGAGATTGTCATAATAAAATAAAGATGATGATCTACTATCTAAATTTAAATTTAAAATTAAATATTTAAATATGATATAAATTAAGAACAAGAAAAAAACATAGTTTAACTCATTAAAAATGAGCTATGTCCAGTATAATATTGTGGTATTACTAATAATTAAAATAGTAGTATTAATTTCATACTTAGTATTATTAAATTTAAATGTTATATTTTAAATGTACGAATAGTTTAGTTCCTATGATTATTGTTTTTAGGTGGAGAGAGATCAAATACAGAACTCCAGTTTCACATTCCCAAAAACAAATTCCAATTTTCTGATTATAGCATAATTTTAGTTGCAACCCCCTGAAAACTCTTTGTACTCCTTCGAGACAATGCCTTAGCCAACTTCCGTTGGCCATCCCGAGTTTGCTTTAGACGCCAACATTTCCTGGCCATAATTAAGCTATGCATATGCCAACCGAACCGCAGAGTGACTAACCAAAGTTTCCAACTACGGCCAACTCAGACCGCACTACACGACAGCATGTGGGGCAATAAACAAAGGGAACGGCACAACAAATGACGTATACGCAATATCAACTAAATAATTGCACACACCCTTGGCCAACAGAACAAAACAGCGTTGCTCACTAATGAAAATTACTTTCCTTGGCAGTTGGCTTGGCTGGTTGGTTGGCAGGGTGTTTGGTTTGTCGCTTTGTTGCCGTTTTGTTGCTGAAAACCAGTTTGATTGCAGTGGCAAAAACAATAGTTGGCCAACAGCAGCAGCGAGAACTAATTGTTTTGCTTATAAATTAGCACATTTGTATGCAGTGCCACGCACACAGGAAAACAGGAACAGAACTCTGACGTAATTTATTAGTGCCACTACGGTTATATGTGTATATATATGTATATCCAACCGATTCCTGGCCCTCGAGGACATGCATCTCGACGTCGCTTCGATTGTCGTGCCGCAGTTACGGTTACGACCACGTTTACGCTTCGGGCCAACAGAGTGTGAGATATGGCTCTGGTCTGGCATTATTGTCTGCGAATGTCTTCAGCCACGAATGGCAGCTGTATTTTCGTACCGAATGGAAAATATTTGTATAGTTTGGGGAGAAGCAAGGGGGAAACTAAGGAATCGCTCAAACCATAAATGGCAACAAATAACAAAAGTGTTGATAAACTGGTTAATAAATAAAGACAAATGTGGGTTTTAAAAACTGCCTTACTTTTGAGGTATTTTATAACTTTATGTTTAATGGGACTCATGAAAAATAAACAATTATGAATACAAAAAAAAAATAAAATAAAAAAGGGACAATAAATTCATATTTAGGAATATATTTAACAATTCCAATGTAATTTAAAGTATTTGAAATATAAAGTATTGCTCCAAAATAATTTATTATTCCGATTGTCTCAAATTAAGAGCTTGTTTACTTTACAAATATCCATAACTGCCGGGCAATTTAAAAATGCATTAGCTACATTTTGCAACATTAATAAGCTATATCCTTTAGTCCGCTTTAGCTAATTGCACTCAGCCAACAGCATAAAGACCAATAAGCACAAGTGTGAACATAATATCCGAAATGCAACTGAAACCACTGAAAATATCGGAGAGGAGGAAAGGGTGAGACTTAATTAATTGCAAGATTAGAAAGATGTCAGTTCTCAATGTCAATTCCATTAATTTTATTCAATCGCCCACAGATGACGTCTCACGTACCAAAGTTCACACATTTGAGAACACATTTATTATTCAGATGATTTGTGTTTTGTGCGAAAACCCAGGACATCATGCTTACATTTTTGATTCACCTGTCATTCCCTAATTTGAATTTTAAATTAGATTCGGAAATGTCAATTACCGTTGTAAACGGTTCATTTTAAGGTCAATTTTTAGCTTCAAGTTTGCGGCATAAATAAAATATACGTTTTGAAGGCTAATCAATATTCGCTTATAAAGCAAGCATTTGGAAGGTAAAAAGCTAAAACCCACGATATGTTATCTATCCGAAAGCTAACTCTAACCAACCGTGAAAAGCGGTTTGCTTTTTCTAAAATCAGAATCGTTTAAAACAACACTCTAAAATAAACGCAATGCGCCGCAAGTTTATGGCTCTCCAAAGTCGGCCGTAAACTTTTCACTATTATTGGCCAATAAAACAAAAAAAATACGTCGAATGGAAGCATGGGAAAATAAATGCGCTTTCCATAGCGGAAACGCCTTTGTTCAAGTGTGGAAAGCGCTCGCAGGGAAAAATCCATGTGCGAAAAGGAAAATTTGCAATCATAAAAGCCCGGATTTTCCGTTGTTGTTTTTTTTTCTTGTTTTTTGCTAATGGTTTGGGGGTGCGGATAACTAATGCAATTCGTTCCGTTCGGAGGGCTTAGGCGTGTCCGGGTGGAATTTGATTTTTTTACGCAAATTTGTTGACGGGAAATGAAGCGGAAATGGAGGCACATCGTTAAGGTGCAAAGGACCTTTCTTGGCATGCGGAAATTTAATGGCCCAACCCAATCCAACACAACTAGCTTGTTAGGAAAAGCGCAAAAGCAGGTCCCCAATTTGATTTTAATTTGCGTAACCAGGTGGAATTTGATTAAGTGCGTTGGGAATTAAGTTTCAGGGATACTTGATATTAACAAGAAGAGACTATTTCCGCATGAGCAGTCTGGCGAATTCGGAGAATATAATTTATAAGTTAATTTAAGCTTTGTCATAATATTAATTCGCTATAGGATTTAACCCGTATAATTGATATTACGAAAGTTATTTTCTCTACGCTTAATCTGTACAAATTTATTCGGATTATCCCCTTTGTTTTCCAAGCATATTAAACTAAATACTCGAGGAGAAAAGCATACAAAACTTTTCACATCAATTACGAAAAAATAAGTAAATTCTGCTAAAATAATTTTCACAAAAATGTTTTTTTTTTTAATAAAAACTAAACCAAAATTTCAGCAGCCAACCCAACTGCCATGAGCAGTTTTGTATTGCGAAAAAGTTGCCAAAAATTTGGTGTTTTATTTTAGCAAATCCAACTGAACATGCGAACAGACAGAACAACGTCATTAAACTAAAATAAGCTTACAGCCAACGACAGTCTGTCTGTCCCCGGAGTACCATGTCCCCATGTCCCGTGTCCCTGAACAAAACCGAACCGCCACTCGACTAAAAATATATATTCACAAAATGGCTGAAATGTCTGAAATATCTGAAATGGCTGGGACAGTCTGTGGCTGCACTTCACGCAATCAAACTGAATGCCAGGCCAACAATTGTCATTTGGCTGGCGTGTGGAGAGCCGCGAACCCACCGACCCCAAATGAGTTCTTCACATAGATAGTCGCGCAAATATATGTATACACAGTATCTAGTATCTGACGGATATATATTTGTATATTCGCCAACAGTCAAAGTTCGCATTAGAAGCATGGCACCCAACGAGCCAGCGAGTCAGAATGGAAATAATTTCGTGCAAACAAATGCCAGGCGAATGGAGTCCAACAAACCGTATAGCAAACTCTGAATTTAAAAGCGAACAAAAATGACAAAACGAAAACAAAATAAAAGCGCCACTGACACTATTACGACAATGGAACGAAAGCATTTCACATGATCCTAATCACTATTTGGATGTTTGTTGGTTTGTTTGTCTGTTTATTTTTACCCATGCACTAGGAAAAACTTTCACGGAATGTTCACTGCAATTAAAGGGTTTTTGGATTTTTAGAAAACTTTTAAACTGGGTATTTAGCCTGATTAAAATAAACTAATATTGAATTTTAGCTTACAATAGTACTTTAGTTTTATATATGTAATCCAGAGGACTCAAATGGTGATATGTGAATGTTTTTAAAATAGTATCTAAAATATCTTAAAAAAAAATTTTCATCGATTTAAAAAAAATGTTATTTTTGTAAGGGAATGCTCACTGCAATTAAAGTGTTTTTATTTATTTATTTAATTGTAATTTATATCAGTTCTTAAGGTTTATATATGGAATCCCGAGATCTTAAATTGTTATATTTAAATGTTCATTAAATAGTGTGGCATAGTAAAATATTTAAACCAATTTTACAATGAAAAAGATTTTATATTTTGGAAGTTTTTTAAATTTAAAGGATTAAAAACATTTTGAAATGTATTCAAATACTTAAAAACCGGCAAGAAGGTCAAACGAATTTTGTAAATAAATTGCTATGAACCAAAACGTTTTGGTTCCTTAACCTAAAATTAAATGTTTCCTCGACAGCTCAATTGCGGATCATTTAACACCCCAACTGAACGGTTTTGTAGTGCCATCAAATTCCTGGTTCCCAACACAGTTCTACGTGCAAGTGTCGTGCCGCAGGCAATTATCAAATGTCACATTGAGCCACAAAAGTCAACTGCAGCAATAAATATGGGTGTCGGGTGTAACTCTATCTTAATCTGTGGATTGTAACGATATCCTCCTACAGTTGTCAGTGGACAAAAAGAAAAACGGAGAGCCGGAGATACATGGCCTTGACCCAAATGTGCGAATGGCCATTGCCAATGTCAACGGCAATCGTCAGCGGGAAGTCATTAAATTGATGGAATTTCCGGTTCCGTCTTCGACTTTCTCGTTCCCTCTCTTTTCACTTTGCCAGATGGTGTGGAAATAAAACGAGAATTATTAATGTTTATGCACTCACGTGTTAATGACACTGACAATTCTCAGCTTTTTGCTTCCTTTTCGGTCTGAAACGGTAATTGAATTACCGAGTTTGCACTCCGGATATAAAAGAAGAATTATTGAGGACTTCGGATTGGTGAGCTGTAAAATTGATTGCTCACTTAATTGTCATTTGATTTTATGGCCAGGACGAGGATTGTGTGGGTGAGTCACTTGACTTTAACCTTGACCCACCGAATGGTCGAATAAATAAGTAAAGAGACAAAAGCATTTTGCATTACAAAAATTTCTTGAATAAAATTCTTGCGGCTTAAAAATGCAAATGTCAAGCCCTAAATATAGAACCAAGGGCCTTGCTGCCCTTACCTTGTCTTCGCTGACACATTTTCGCATTCTCTCTTGTTAATTGCGACCGAGGACCTTGCACTTCAGGGTCTCATTCCCCAGTCCCATACCCAGTCCCACCCACACACGTTGGCCAGGAAAAATGCTAAAATAATTACCACTTGAGTTGCTGCTGGCCAAGAAATATGACAATTACGCTAACGCAGGACAACATGGCGTCCCCGTTGGCATTCAGTCGCGCGTTTAAGCCAAGTTTTCGCCCTCCTTTGGGTTGTATTTTCACTCGCCCTTACTTTTATTTAATCCGCATTATTCTCCCCACAGTGCGACTCAAACAATTAAATGGTTTCAGTAAATTTAAGCGCTTAACTTTTCAACGCAACTTGAAGGGTTTTCTCTTAACAAGCAAGTTTGGTTTGGGGTTAAAAGGGGGGGTCTAAAGGGCTTCAAAATGGGAAAATGGTAGCTCATATGATATGCCACCCCAAAAGTTTAAGTTTAAGGCAAGCCAACAAGGTGAGTCATGTTATACATTTCATAAAGCTTTATATATTTAGAAGCGAAGTTTCAAAGTTCTCTTTTCAATTTCTTATATTTTAACATTTTTTCTTGAATTTAAATATTAACATGTTTGCTTTGCACTTTATGTTTTTATTTTTTTGGCACTCTATATTCATTAGACTTTTTGTTAGATGCAGTAAAGGATTTAAATTTCTCCACGAAAACTGTAACTTTTGTTGAAGCTCAACAACACATTTAATCAAAAATATCAGGGATTTAAAAACAAATAAAACTAAAATCTACAATAGTTCCCTTACTTATATTTCCTAAGCTGTCATTTAAATCTTTGCTTTTGCTTACAAAATCAGACCACTTTCCCAAGAGTTTTCCTGCCTTTTCCACACTCAATCAATTTGATCCGTGCCCCAACTTTCGTATCGAAATGTCAAGACATTAGCGTACAGGCCACAAAATTAATGGGCCCTAATCATGGCGAATGTTTGGCCAAGTTCAAGTTTACCAACGCTTCTTCTAAATTAGTCGTAATATGGGGCACGTTACGGAAGTACAATGTAGTCGTTTGCTGTTTTGTATGTTGTCTGCGAGTTGCCGTAATTGACAGATGGTACGAGCATTCGTTTTGATTAGCATTCTATTGGGTGAGTTTTCCAGGGGAGTAGGAGGATGGTGTGAAGAAAAAAAATTAATGCGAGTCGGGTCAATTTACCGCTACGGGTATTTTTTACTCCCATTCTGCTTCTTCTTTGGTACTTTTCATGCCATATTGCCTTTTTCACAAAAGTGCCGAGAGCTACAAAAGTTACAGAAACAATTTTTATTTTTTGTTATTCTTTTGCGCGTTTTGTCTTCTTTTTTTCAACTTTTTTATTTTTTTGCTTTCACCTGGTGGAAATCACACGCCTCAATGGACAAATTACAAAAAGCGTGGGACGAAGGATAAGCTATAAGGTCGTCCTATCGTTTGCATTTCAGAATAATGAAATTGCTTGACTCTTTGACATTTAATGCAGCTGGCAATTTGAGTCGCAGCTTGTTAAGCCCTCCCATTTTGCAACCGAAGGACACGGACAGTTTATGACAGTTTGCCGATGAGCCGGGTTGAGTGGTTTACGGTTCTAGGTATCTGGGTATCCTGTGTATCTTGGGTATCCACATCCTTCGCCTTCCGAGCCATCAATCGCTCAATAAACCATTTGACTTAATTTTAAATAAATTTTCGCCACAAACCCATTTAATCGATAAGCCCGGTGGTAACTGTAGAATATCATCCCATGTCTGCGATAAGACGCTACAAATTCTCTATCCCTCGTTCCCCACAGCTTAACGCTTCAGTGCGGCGACAGCCATAATCCCGAACACATATGGTTGTGTTCTTGCCAACCGGATGTAAATATGTAAATTCAATCCAGAGTGTTGCGTTAGCAAGATAACAGGAAAAAACAGACAACAGCAGAAAATACCGCCCACAGGTGGTCCTCGTTTATGGGAACAATAGAATTGAAAAAACATGCAGAGCATTAGGTGGAGAGCATAGCATGGGCAAAAAAGCAGTTTATAAATTATTTAGATTAAAACGCTTCTGCCACCCGCCGCCTCGCTGGTTTGCCCATGACTTTGATGTTGGCCCAAAGAGAGAACGGAACTCGTGCCGAAATTAGCCACCACCTCAGCGTTATTTTTTTTTGTTGGGTTGTTGGGACCACCAGCTGCGCAATCCAAGTAATCGACAAACCAAATTGGCGAAGGCAAGAAAACAGCGAATTTACAAACCAAGCTCAACATGTGCGTAAGTGCATACGAGGGTGTTAACAAGAGTTTTTCAGGCCAACAAGAAACCAGAAATAATGAGCAGTGGAAGTGGAAAAATATTTACAGGATTAGAAAACAGATTATACAAGATTTGTCCCTCTTTTTTTAATAAGTGCCTTTCATGATCTTAATTTATAAACTGCTTAAAATAATTTAAAGTATTTACAAAGACAACCTCGCAACTGAAATTGTATTCCAGGAAAACCCCTCGAACCCATAATCCTCCCTTTAAATATTTATAAAGATACTCATTTTTATAATGTCAAACGATAAATTGATTAGGGTTCAGCTGGGACCCACTGAATTGAGTTTTCAGAAAGGCAAAGAGAAAGCCTTTTTATTTAAACTCATTACAAGCACGTGTAAAAAATATAAACATGTGAATTTTATAAGGCAAACAAATATCTACATGGGAGTTTATATCTTTGTTAAGTACTTACATTAAAATGACTTTCTAATTGTAAGACTGTCATTAAATTAGCCTTAAATGCCTTATACCTTTTCCATTTGATCAATTGCTAGCTCCATCCAATTTGAACCCGCCATCATATTTGATTAGTTCCCTCGCATTCATCGTTCTCAGCTGTTCAAATTGCGCTGCCCGTTCTTTGATTGATACAGATGATAAATTAGTTTGCGCCGAGGATACACTCAAATGTGAATGATGAATTCATTTAGCTCATGGCCAAATCAATCAATCAAGCAAAGGTCCTAAATTTTCCACGTCTGCAATGGTGGGCATTGCCTAGGTTTTCAGCTGTCCTTTTCTAGCTTATTTTTCCTCTTATTTCCATATATCAGTTTGGCATTTTTCTTCGCTTTTTTTCTGAGCGGTCTTATAGTTTTTAGCTTGGCGTCATTAACTAGGCAATTATCTAATGCTGACAGACTTAACTTTTTTGCAGCCTAATTTAATGGAGCATATCTGATATTAGACCAGCATATTTCCACTAACGAGTTCTTGTGCCATTTAACTGGCACTCTGATTGAATTACATTGAGTCATGTTTTGTCTGCGGGTGCTTTTCTGTGGTCCTTTTTGCATGGTTTTGATTGGCCAACTTAATGGCTTTGTAATGATACCACATTGATTGGCCTTAGGGGACAGGGCTAAAATAATTTGTTGTCCGATCAATGTCCAGAGATAGGACAGGGGTTCGAGCTTCGAGCTTCGAAACTCGAACCCACCCCCGATTGGCTTTCGGGCAATTTGTCAAGGAGGCTTATTGAGGTTACGGAACCAGTGTATTGATTTGACATTACATTTAGCTATGGCCTTAACATAGAACTGGTCATTAGCTAAAACAATATTAATAAAACTTTAAAGCGAAATAAATTTAAAAAAGCTTTAAATTTATAGCCAAGATAATTTTCCACATGGCTATGAAAATTAGAGTATTTTAAAGAAGTGCCCGCAGTCCATTTATTTCCATCAGACTGTCTACCATTTTATGCAAATCTACCGACAGACAAAATAATCATAAGCCAACGCAAAGCCAAGAGAAAGTTTTTCGATTTCGTGCGTAAATTATAAACACAAATATCCTTAGGAAGATTTGCCCGAAATTATGAGAACTTAGCCGCAAAGTTTTTTTTTTTGCAAGGGAGACGGGACATAAATCAAACATTCAGATTGGAGCAGTCTGGAGCTCAATTATGCAAATTTCACGTTAAGGCAAAACCATAAAACGTAATAAATATAAGCAGTCGAATAAAAAGGACAAATGTCGCATGCTCGTGTGTGTTTGTGTATAAATCAAATTAATGTGAACCAGCAAAATGAAAGCGAGCCGAGCTTACGCAAAACGCAGGCGAAAGTAGAGACCGTCTGGCACACGCGGCGTATGCGTAATGAGTGCAGACGTATGCGCAATTTTATGAATAATTGACAGCTGAACTTTAACAGCTGTCTGTTGCGCTAAAAAGAGCCACTCACTCAGGCCAAAAAAGAAGCACACACTCATACCCACAGCCCCAATGGCACATCCTTCTTTGGGCAGCCATCAAAGGTCCGCGGCAATTTACATACACAAATAAAACCAAGTAAGGACGAAAAAGGAGTGTGGAGAGCGGGTACTGTAATGGCAACCAGCTGCAGCTGCTCATCATCATCATTATTTTAAATAAACATTACGCTTGGCTTTATAACCATTTATCACATTTGCAGATTTATGTCCTGCCATTTGGCCATGCACAAAAAAAAGGGCGAGGAAAATCAGTACTCGGGTAAATTAGCCAACTCAGAACGAAGAGGGGATGTCCTTTAAAAATGGTATATAAAGGGTGCAAATTAATTATCTAATTTATGCAATTAAAATTAATTTTTCTTAATCATGTGAATAGTTTGAAATATCAAACAAATATTCCGTAAATAAAACAAGCAGCTGTTAAAAATATTTAAATTGTTAAATTACTCAAATAAATTTAATACAATCTATATTATTAAATTAAATGCAGTTTATTAGGTTCTGTAAAGGGTATTTAAATAAATTGTAATTTTAATTTCAATTGCAATAGATTAATTAAAACCCAATCTTAAATTTAATAAATAATGTTTACATTTTGATTAAACAGAATTGAATTAAAATTAAAAACAAATCACGAATATATATTTTTTTGAATGTGTAGCCTACTCAGTTTATCATAGGATGGGTTACTTCGTAGATGCATTTATTGAGTGGAGCCCCATCGCAGAGTATTATAAATCATGGCACGTCTAACGACCACAAGTAGCGGCTGCAAAAAAGCAGGAAATCATAGCAGGTCGCTTAGCTGAATAACAAAAAAAAATAGCCCGCCGTTTCGAGGATTTTTCAATCTCAGCTGCGTTTTTGAGTCCTTCACACGGCATACATATATATTGATTTTCGCTATTTTTTTTGCGCCCCGCTTTCCCTTTTTCATACATATGCCTGCGAGTTTGTGCATGTATACATTTCAGGCGAGGCTGTCCGTTTTTAATGGTAATTGGTGCCTGCATAACCATTAAAGGGTTTTATGTGAATGACGTGGACGTTACGTTGCGAGTGTGTATTTGTGGCGAGTAGGCACTAATTTTAGGTACGTGCCAAAGACTAGGCGGGCCATAAATGTGGGTTAGCTGGGCTTATATTTGGATAGTCCCGAAATTCAGTTGATTGATATTTTTAAAGCTGCTAGATATCAACAGCTTTTTCAGCTAGATTATTTACAGACCAACTTTGCGGAAAAGTTAAGCTGCGCTTGAACTTTGTTCAGAACAACGATTTATCAGGCAGCCAAAACTAAAATATGAGTTGAAATATATATAATTGTTTTTTAATCGCTTGGGTTGAATAAATTCTAGAAGTCTACAGAACTTCTAAAAAAAAAGATCTCAATGAAAGTTTCGGGCTCAAAATTATATTTCTCTACCTGGTACATACATTTCCACGAATGCAGGGATAAAAACAATTTGCAAAGGTATTTTATTTCTGCCCAGCATAGAAATGGATTCGATTGTAACTTTAGCCGGCAGACAGATTCTCCTGTTGCCACCTGACCATCGCCACGTGTCAGTTCCAGGCTGTCAACTTTTATTGTTAGAGAAACGAATACGATTTCTTCTCCTTCTTTTTTTTCCAAGAAAAGTGGCCGGCCAGGCCAACAAAGTACGGGGCCAACAACAGTTGGCCATTTTGTCTGGCCAAGATTTATGCGCGATTGCTCAAGTTTTATGAGTTACGTAGTTGCACTTAAGCTTAAAGAAAAAACAAAAGGCCGAAGCGAAGAATGGGGATTCTTGTCGGGATTGAAATCGCTCATCTCCAGGCCCGCATCCTGCTGCTATTTCATTATGAGTTAAGCAAAGTTTTTATGACTCTACCATTTTTTTTGCGCCAGCGACAGATTAAGCGGCTTTTATACGTCAGGCACAAAAACGCAGGATTACACTTATGGCCGAAAGGTTAAAGTGCACAAAAATTTAACTGAGATCCAAAGGGTCAACTTGGCTAATGGAGATTTACATTCGTCAGCGATTTTTGTTTTTTCGCCCTCGCCATTTGGAAAAATGTTATTAGATGACTCTTCGGTTCCCGTGGCATTTGTCAACAGGAAACGGATATGGCAAAGCTTGTCTAATAAATTCTTTGATGTATTTGCTCTGACGCTTCCCCTGGGAACGAACTGAGCTCAGCTCAACGCGAGCAGGATGTCGTACTTTATTTATGCCACTGCCAGACGCATTTCCCGCTCCCAAACGAATCATAAACTTGACTCAATGCCGTCATCAACAATTACGAATGTATCCCAGCCGACCAACGAAAAAAACCAAAAAAAAGGACATCCATTACGAAGGCCGCCAGAAAGAGAAATGAAACGTAGTCTACTTGGCGGCTTTCTACTCTGAAAATTTCCACTGTTGCCTAAGCAAATATTTGACCCATCGAAACTTATACTACGTGTCTACAAGGAATGGGCAAACAAACGAAAACACAGCTCAAACAATCTATGCCGTATCAAATGCCGTTTGGCCTCCCCCTACAAAACATGAGAAGCCAAGAAAGTAACCAAATTTGTAGAAAATCCTAAGGCTTTGCTGTGTTAACACGACACCCGTGTGGAAAAAGCATTTTGTTTATTTTCTACATTGAAACCGGATTTTTCAGAAATTTATCCTTGCAAGGAAAATACATTTATTTATGTTTTCTTACTTTTTGCAGATGATAATCTCATGCAAATTTAAATGCTGTCACTTTGTGAATTTTACTCAAGGGGAAAAGAGCAATTTTTTAGTATTCTTCTGAGAATGTTTTCATTTATTAAAAATTTATTATTTTCTTACCCAATAAATATTATCATATCTTGGAAATTTATATGCCGTCACTATGTAAATTTTATTAAAAGGGTAAACAATTAATTTCAGGAACTCTTACTAGGAATTCAGTTTTTATTTTTTACTTCATGTGAATTTATTTTATTCTTAGAAATAATAATAAAATAATAATTACAGTCTCATGCAAATTTAAATTCTGTCACTTTGTAAATTCTACTATTTCATTTGTTTTATTCTTCTGAGGATAATTTAATGTATGTATTTCTACTCAATTAGATTTTTAGTATTCTTCTGAGAATAGTTCCATTTATTAAAAGTTTAATATTGTCTTAATTAATAAACATGATGGCATGTTGCAAATTTTTATGCTGTCACTATGTAAATTCTTTTCAATAAGAAAACAATTAAAATAAAATTTTATAATAGAAATAAACCTATTGTTTTTTTTTAAATTTTAATCAAATAATTATCCCAGCAACAACTGGAATTTATTCCACCTGTCAGGCCGAACCTTCTCCCACGTCTCACATTCATTTGGCTTGTCTCGATTCAACAACTGGTTACAAAATCTTTTAGGAAAAAAATTGAAAAATTTCCATGCTGAGAGGAGAAGAAAACGGCTTGAAGAACAGAGGTAAGACCGATTCGCGATGCAGGCCCACCATGCGATGCCCGATTTCCGGTGCAGGAACAACTGCCAGCACAAGGAGTGCCAACGACATGCTCCTTTGGGCATAATCGATCAGCACACGCAGTGCAAGTGTCTGGGCGAGGTGAATGCCTCCTCGATATTCCTGGAGAACGTCCTCGATTTGGCCAACACTTTGGCCCAGGTGATGATCATCTGCGGACTGCACGAGTGCAAGGCCAAGTCAACGGTGGACATCATCACCTATGCCTTTCTGCACTACGATCAGGTGTGCTATTGTATAGACACGACTCCTAAGAAACGTTTACGGAAAGAGGATTTGTTCCACGAACTGGGCAAAAAGTCGCTAATGAACAAGGTTGAGGCCCATCTGGCCTACTCGATTATTAAGAGGGGTTTTAAGGCCTTCTACTATGAGCCCAAACAGGAGTTGACCTACGACGATCAGGGACGACCCTCCTACAACGACGAATGTGTTTGGGTTCATGCCGCCCGAAAGTCGGCCGAATCCTATGCCCGATTTGACGGGCTCTCCTGTGCCGAGCAATTGGCTTACGAGGCCAAGATCAAGATAGCCTTCAAAAAGTTCTACGATCGAATGCAGACGCGCAAGAGGCAGCCGGAGGGCGACGATTGCAATTGCTGTTTCTGCGCCAAGAAGCGCGGGCATTTGGTCTACGCCAAGGAGCCGGCTCCCTGCTCCTCGGCGAGCAAAAAGAAGCCGAAGCACGTGTGTCCTTACTGCTGCAAGAAGAAACAGAAACAGCAGTACACCCACCCAGCCCGTCAGCCGGCCAAGTGCCCCAAGTGCCACAAGTCACGGAAGTTCTGTTGCTGCACCAAAATGGACTTCAATCTGCAGTGGGTCAAGAGCATCTGGGAGCGACCCGATTTCAATCAGTACTACAAGAACGAGATCGCCGAGATCGAGGACCGGCTGGTCAAGGGCACCTGCTGGCTGCCCCCGGAGCCTGAGGAGAAGATGGTCGACGATGGGGAGGGCGAGGAGGAGGAGGAGGAGGGAGCCGGAATGCCACCCGATACTCTTCTGGCTCTGGGCGGCAAAACGGTGCCCACTAACCAGGATGAGGGCAACACAACTGTTGGTGGGTCGCCAACTAAGCAGGGATCAGTCATCGAGGCCGATGCCGAACCTTAACTATGAAAGTTCCTGCGAATCTGGTCCAAATAGTTTTCAAAATTCCAGTCTTACCTTACGGTGGGCAGTTATCAAAATTTTCAGTGCCAGAAAATGTGCTAAAGATTTTATTATTAAATTCCTGCCATAGCAAGTGCTTGTACTTTTCTGTAAATCGAGTTTTCTTTTATTTTCTTATTGTGGTAGAATTTATTTGAACTATTTAACAAAATTAATAGCAAGTTCTGACCTAAACATTATCTAAAAGATTTTTTCAGAATTTAGTTAAGTAACAAAACGGCATATAAACAAAAACGCAAGAGAAGTAGAATTTCGATTTTATGGTTTTCTTCGATATTTTCAGAATAACAATGTTTTCAAGGGAAATACTCGTTAAGTAAAATATACTACCACTATAGTTTTATTTATAAGGAAAACGTCAGATCAATATCGATGTTTAAAAATATAGAAAATATCGATAAAGTCAAAATTTTCAAGCTCAATAAATTTCAATAATTTTTTATCAAATGCATTCAATTAAAACAACTCATCTATAAGTAGCTTTAAATTAAAATTGCTTATTCCAAAGCCAATAACTAATCAATAAAATGTTCTAAATGAATTAAACCATTTTTCCCTACCACTTAAACCTTTTAAAACTTAGAAAACCCTATCATTTATTTATAAACCCGAGTAATTGCTTGCAAATAAGAAGGACGTGTGTTGTGTTGTGTGTGCAGCTAACCGAATCAGCTTCCTAATGTTAAGACGGTAAATTGAGTTTGCTTTTAGGCGACACACCTAACTCGGGCAAACATGGCCCATACGATTCGCAGCCATTTGGCAAACTCACACTCGTGACTACTCGGCCACTTGGAAAACTGGCTGAGGAGGTGTCTGTGTCTACTTTGGCCGAAAGTGGCATGCAACAGTAATGGAAAATACATTTAATCTGGCTTATGCTGCAGCTCGTTCCAGTGATAACTCGGGTGCACTTCATCACAGCACTTACAGCTTATGTACCCAGCTACCCACCTCCCCTCTCTCTTAGCAGTGGAAAAGTGGAAAAGCCCTAAGGCAGGCCTCTCTCTCTTTCTCACCTGGAGGGAAAAGTGAAAAAATGCTGAAATGTTGACCATCGGTGCGACGGCTGTGTTGCCTTGAACTTCCCTTGGAAAAACTTTTTGCATTGCAAATGCATGAAAACTTTCCCTCTGTTTACGTGTGTACTTCACTCAATTTTCACTCTCGAACCGAACGAAACGCACACTTTTGGCCAACAATGTCGGCATGTGCCAGGCGAAAAGTTTGCCATTCGCCATTCTTCATTTTCCATTTTGATTTGAAACCAAATGCGAATTGGTTGGGTATTTGTGTATAATCAAGTGGGTTAGAGGCATTCACCAACCGCAGAAAAACAACGAAACAAAGCCAATGGAAATTTACACCTGCCGACCGCAGCAAATTGCAAATAAATTTAAATATGCTTTGTGGTTCGGTTTTTGGGTCATAAATAATTGCGGGGGTAATTATATTTTCCCGTTTTAGGCAAACGAACATTGAATTTGTTATTAAATTATTCAGCAGACCGAAATGCGAAATACGAATTTACCAATTCAATTATCCCGCCTTGAAGAGCCAAACGAGTGCATAATTTCAAAACCAAGTCTTAAAGGCCATTACGTTTAATGGTTATTTGTCTAATGAAATTCAGCCGAGAGATATAAATGCTGAAATTAATTTTGCACACTTTGCTGTGAAATTTGTAGCAATAACCGTAAGACCCAAATGCAATGTAATCAAAAGGCTTTCTAACTAATTACAAGTTCCGTCATAAGGTGTCAAGTGTCAGAGGAAGTTTTTTCCCCTCCCCAATTCCAAGAAACTTAATTAAGAAAGAGGGAAATTTTATTTTGCATTAGTTTGTGTCACAAGTGTAGCCAGGTTAATTTCTCACACATGCCACGGCGAAGCGTTCAGGCAAAAGAAGGTGAAAAATAAATGTTATGCATACTTTGCACATGGGGGAAAATTGTGAAAATGCCTGGAAAACTTGTGCACACACACCCGTCGTCCCTTTAAGCAAATCAATTTGGGAAAATTGTGGCTGGCGGAAGTGCACAAATACAAAATATGGGAATCGCAGGCACATCTGACCCTGCATTTGCACGTGCTATTGCCATTTCGCAGTCAACAGATACCTCGAATTGCATTTGCCAGCTAAATTGGATATGCAAAACTGAGATGCGGCAGAGTGGCCTAAGACTTCTGGGCCAAAAGCCGAAGCCGAAGAAATGCGCAAGTCACAAGTGGATTTGGATTTTCACTGGCAAAGCTCTTCAGTCGTCTGCATCTGTGGTTATCTTTTCCATCTGAATCCGAACCCCCGTCCCTTTCCCTGTAGATTCGAAATCAGACCACAGTTTTCCATTTGTGGCTGTGTGAATATGCCCTTCTTGGCTGGAAATTGGATTTTATGTATTGTGCATTTGCCATTTCAAATAATATCTTGGCCATAAATGTGTGTGTAAGTATGCTAAGCAGTTGCCAACTCAGCTGCTTGCGGATTTACAAATAAAAATCGCCATTTATCAAACGAGCCAGTGTGGAAATAGTTTTTAGGGGCCCTCAAGTTCAAGAACATATTTTAACATTGCCTTTTCTTTGCCGGAAAATCAATAAAGCAATTTCTCCATTCTAACCTTCTTTTTTCCCGACCGACGACGACACTTTTGTTAATGAAAAACTGCTGTTTTTCGCCCGGCTCAATGGTTCTATTTATATATAACCCACGCGGCGTATGAGTAACGCAGCTAAAATGTCCTGTTCTACATTCTCCATCCCCCTTTATTTTGCATATTACACGGGTGGATTTTCTGCGTCTCGCCTTGGCTTGGCCAACTTTTAGTGCGCAGCAAATAAATAATAAATGAGGCAACAATGAATGCCCAGTGAATGAAGGAAAACACTTTCAGCCGGCAGACTGGGCCGTAAAAATTGACAACATATAAAACAAATATTTCCAAGGCGAGCGAAGAGTGAACAAAAAACTGTGATCGTAAAATAATATGACGGCATAAAAGTGAAGGAGAAAATTCAAAAGAAAATACATTTAGTTATGACTCGAGGCGTCTGTGTCTGCGGGCCAAAAAGACTTTAAGGCGGGACAGAAACTATAAACATTTTTATGAACAAATTGATAATCTGGGGCGGCGGCAGCAGTGTTAAAACTCACGCTTAACGAGTGAAAATCAATTGCAATCGATTTAAACGACGGAGAAGGCGAAACTTTAATGCCCTGAAACTTTTCCTCTGCGAAATATTCGAAATATACGCGACGTAAGTGTCGTATCAGAATGAAATGCAATCTTCCACCGCAGACTTTTTAATGACCTGCCCACATTGCCACAGCCATTTTCGCTGATATACACAAGCACAAACACGATGATGGCCATTTGTTGGATATTATTCGGTAAGCCAGTTGACAGTTTACCGAGTTAATGGGGACAAAGTGTGGATTGATCGGTGTCCGTGGGCAACGCGGCGTATACGTGACCCAGCAGAAACAGCGAGCCCATCGAGTCACTCAATTTGCATACGCACATCTACTAAATATTCAAAGATTTGCATATCAGTGGCCGAGTTTGCAAACTCTAGGGCCTCGATATAAATCTTGGCAATCAAGCATAATTAAACTGTCAGCATAATTTAATTTATCGCATACATTGCATCCAAAAACCATCTTCCTGTTTCATACCTTTTGGCTCACTCAATTTATGGCTTTTGTAAATTACCAATGAAATTGCCCTGTCCAGGCCAATATTTTCAAACATATTTTGCTCGCATTTTGTTTCACTTTCTTCGAGAATTTATACTGCCATTATTTATGGCAGTAGCTACAAACTAGCCATGGCAATAACAATAAATATTTCCCTTTTTCAACAGGGTTTTTCTTTGGCCATATCATGTCTGTAAGGGTATTGCAACATTGTTCAACACCTGCAATTCGGTAAGCTATTAATTGGTTTCAAATATTTTCCTTCTTTTTAATGACACTTTGGAAATGTGTGACACATTTTTGTGAATAGTCGAATATGAAAAGCTTTCTACTTGTAATAACATTGACCTGAATGCATTTTAATTTGGTCTATGTTGATACAATTATTTACAACTAAGTCAGTCATAGAAAAAAGAAAAACCATTTGCACTTTACAAAAAGAAATGGGACCCCCTGGTTTACAATAATCAAGTACCGTATTTTATTAAGAACCTTTCTTCCTCAATTCAATTTTTTTTTAATATTTATAAATAAAAGTAACCCTACACGTTTATTGCGACCATCCCTATTATTATCTCGCCCTTTTCCCCTTTTTCTTACAATTAAAATCCGCTGCAAATATCCCATTAAAAGTTTACCCCCAGCTCGAATTTCGCATCTCTTGGCTTACTTATAAACCATTAGAGACCACGCAAAATGATCGACCAAGAGAATTAATTAGGAAACATGGTCCAAAAGTCGAGGGCCGAAAGTTGCTAATAAAATTATTCAGAGCCTTTCAGTTTCAGGTTCAAGACCATGGCATCTGCCGTTTTGGCCTAAATGCTTTTGGGATAGCTAGTTAGTGCTAACTGGAGTCTAGTTGGCTCTGTTGGCAGCTTTTGAATGCCAAACCTTGTTGTTGTTGCTGTTGGCCATAATGCGCGGCGTAATCACGTTTCAGCTTTTGCCTGAGCGCTCTGCTGATTTTGGACTTCCAGTTGCGCTTGCTATTTGCGGCTCTGCTTTTATGGAAATTTCATTCTGCGCCAGCTGCAGTTGGAGCGATCACGTAAGTGGAAATGGCCAAGTCCACGGACTGTTTTGTAAGCCAATATGTCCGTCAGCTGGCTCAGTGTTCAGTTTTCAGTGTTCAGAGAGTGCTTGCACACTGGTTGCAGCCTTGCCTCGAACTCGTATTTTTGTGGCCCCAGCTATTTGCATGTGGAGCACGCCCCAGCGAATGCCAGCCAGTATGCTACGTTTTGTTTGCCATTTGTTGCCGCTTAAGTCACCGCACCACACACATCGGGCAGCTGGGGGAAGAAAAAAATGCAGAGGGACCTCCCCGGCCAACTGCCACGATTTTTGGCCATTTTCTTCGAACACATTAGCCAGAAAGAAATCAAATATTGCATAATTTATGCCGTAAGACTGGACTGGGTGCGGTCATAAAACTAATTGAATTATTCGCTTAATATTTATGATACTCTAGGCGACGCTACTAAATGAATATTTAAAGGGGAGGAAATGGAAATTTACGAACCAACACATATGTTACTTAGAGAAAATCAATCGAAGCTGGGAAAAAAAAATGAATATATTTATTTTATGACTTGTTAAATGTTTTCCTAAATTTTTTTTACGGAATTCACAAGCAAAATTGAATTAAAATTTCTTTGCGTTAAATGCTTCTTTATAAATTAAGTGACATTTTGATATTTTCATATATTTTTATATTAGGCTTTTTAAAAATGTTAGGAAAATTTAAAAAATCTTTTTAAATATATATTTTTTATTACGCCATAATATAAAACGAAAGTTTTAAGGAATCGCCGGGCAAAATGCATTGACCATCAATTTTGTCGGCTCCAATTAAGGTTCTGGTTCTGATATGAACCCATTTTAAAAAGTGTCAATCAATTTTCTACCGAGTGCCAGCAGTGAAAGCGAAAAACAATGCAGCAATCAGGAATAATGAATGCCTTCGTGATGAAAAGGAAAAGGAAGTGACGCAAAACCCTTTCAAGCTGTCACTGGTCGCTGGGCGCTGGATTCCGGAGTGCTTTCAGCCAGACTCTGTTGAATTCTGGCGGTGGCACATTTATTAACTGCCCCGGGATCGTCCAACTGGGCAGCTGACCAAAAAATTACGACCACCACACAATGCCACGACCTGCCAGGCAACCCACGCTCGTTATCGTCCGTCACAAAGCCAGAATGCCATGGAGCACAAAAGCGAGCCACAATAAATAAACCCAGTAGAGCACCTCTAACCGAAACGAAACCCAAGCCCAAACCGCCAAAAGGAACCACCAAAACCGAGACCAAACTCTAAAACCAGGAGCCAATGTTAAGTAAAGAAAGCAAGCGGGTTAACAAGCGCCGAGAAAATGCAGCGACTTTCTTTTCTGCGGAAATTGCAGCATAAAATATGTTGTCACTGACAGGAAAACTAAAATTATTACACTGCCCCGCAAAGTTGGTCTTTCAAGCGAAATTGCAAAGGGGAAATTGCGACAAATTGGTTAAGGTTTATCTGAACAAAAAGCTTTTAGCATTATATTTTCAGGGTACAGAATTTTAAAGCGCGAAAAAACGCAGAAATTGTTTTATAAAATATTTAAGGTAGATTTATTGTAGATCAAAATAAAATTTCTATAATTTTGTATCTATCATTTAATAAAAAGCCATCATTATTATTAACTCTTATATTATTTCAGTGATTATTTTATATTTTTTTACCACTTTGTGCCGTGTTTCAAATGAAACCTTGAGTCCTTTCTGGAAACCGTTGCCACTTTGCGGTTGACAGGCTTGTGATTCTTCAAGCGGTGTAAATGGATTTTTTTAGCGTTTTCAACGAGCAATTACTGCAAAAGGTGGGTAAAAGGAATCGAGGAAATAGTGTTCCCTCCATGAGGTAAATGCATAAGCTGTCAAACTGTCGAGTGCAGGGAATTTAGAAATTCTATAAATTTAGTTTTCACCAAATTAATATTAGTTGACCGGGTAAATCGACATTAAGCGTTTAATGGAGCGTCCACAAAAATTAGTATAATACAATAATTGAACTTTGCATATTCATGAACTGGTTGGCCGTGCGACAGGCGGCAATTAATGACCAATTGAGCAACTGACTAATTGAAGTCTATTCGTGGCCCATGGCCATAATGCCGCAAATTAAGTTGGCCAAACACTTGTTCGCCAATTTATTGTCCAGGCTTGAGTTAATTACCTATTTGGTTAGAGGGTCCGCAATGCACACATCAAATGAATAATTTAATTATAACTGGAATCATTTCTGGCATGCTTCGAATGCCACAAATCAACGTCGGTTGGCCTACGGGCGTTAATTAAATAATATAAAAAGTATTTGGAAAAAATCAGTGAAAATTCCGTCACGAACAAAATGGATGGGAAAACCCATCATGGAAAATGCAATTAAAAAATTTCCCTCTGCCTTAAAATACCATTTACATAAACTTTAAACGGAAAGCCAAAGATTTTCATCGGTGGCCACTATAAACACGCGAATGGAAAATCCGTAAAACTGCAAAAAGGAGAATGGAATGGAAAAGAAGAAAAAAACAAACATAAATAAAAAGAACGTGCACATTAATTATGCAGCTCAGCTGCCACAACCTGAAATAGTAAAAATAAATAAAAACCAAATTAAATTAAAAGAAAAGAAAAGTAGCCAAATGCTGTGAAGGTATGCAGCAAAATGGAATAGCGTATATTTTTCTTTATTCGAATTAAAGGCTGAGTGGTGCAATAAATAAACTAGAGCAGGGGAAACTAAGCGAAAAACCAGAAAAGAAAAATTCTTCAGGCCCCAAAGGAAGAAGAGTGAAGGCCAATCTGTGAATGGAATTTGGCTCAAACAAAAACCTAAACCACCCCGAATTGCGTACACGCCAGGTGCGCCCCTAATGAGCTACCAATATATAAAGGAAATGGAGATGAAGTTCGATTTACTTACCGCTCCGCTTCACGATGGGATTGGCCATGTGTCCGTACAAACGGCTCAAATCGATGGCCATCGTGCTGCTGGTGGCCTGCAGAAGGAGCAGACAGACGGCGAATGTCGGCCACATGCTGAGGTGCTGCTGACGTGGCAGCTGCTGATGATGATGATGATGGTGGTCCATGGCCAGGGACATTTCCAGCTGGCTGGCGGAACTTGTAAAGTATCGAAATTAAAACCCTCGGCCTGATGCTAAAAGTTTTTCACACGCGCACGCACACGTTTTCCACTTTATCCGAGTGTTTTGATGAAGTTTTCCAGTTTTCTAGTTTCTCGACTTCTTCTTCTATTCCAGAAGCAGTTTTCCGGGCAACTTTTGCCGCCCTTTGATTGAATTATCGTTGGCACTTCAGCCACTGCAGCGCGGGTTTTCCCCGCTTCTCTTTCTTCGTCCTTCCTTCAGTATGCTAATCGCCTTCTAATGGAGTTATACGAACCAGAAATTAGCTGCAACTTCTTCCCGATTCCCTATTTAATTCTGTTTAGTTTATCTCGTTTCTTTATAGTTTCCTTATCGTTTACTACGTGGCTCTAAGAACTACATGCAAGCTTTAACCCGTTTGGTTTGGTTGGTTTTTTCGGTTTGTTTCGATTTCGTTTCTTTGTTTGTTTGTATTTTCGTTTCGTTGAAATTAAAGTTGAAAATAATTTTGCAGGCAAACAAATATTTATATGTGTGTATATAGATATATGTTTTTAGTCGACTTTTTACATTTTTCTACACTGCAACGAGAAGAGAAAAAGTTGAAAAGTTAGTTACGAGTTTTAAATGGAAATTTTAATTTGCAAAGCTAAGAATTTCCAACTGTCATATTTCGAAAGCATAGAAAAAACTGGAGATTAATTAAAACATAAATAAATTTTTCTTTTTGCTTCTTTTAAATCGTTTATTTCTGATGTTTAAATCGGCCTCACAGAAAAAAATACACGGCGGGATCAAACGAATATATCGATTTTACCATACAGTACTGGTAAAATTGATATTAAATAGAGCGCTTAAAGTTACTTGAGTGGGAAAATTACAATTTTCTAAAAGCACTTAACACCAGTATTTTAAGTACGATCTTTATGGCAAAAATAATTTGAATGTTCAACGGAAGCCCCTAATAGAGACCTCAAGAAGTTGACACCGATTGTGCGGTGGATTATCCGGTGATGTCTCCAGGAGGCCATTTACATGCCAGAGCAACTTGAGACCCAGTCATCTAATCAGCTTAACGAACTTTAACTTTTCGCTGCTCAAATTCCCTGGGTTGCTTTATTTTCGGCGGTGAAAGGGCGAGTGAAAGTCCACTACACGAGGGGATAGAAAGTTGAACAACCTTTTTTCGTATAATTTTTAGATGGATTTCCAGCACTCACACACTCGAGCGACTCTTAATGACTCTCTCGAGCACCCAAAACACATACGCCGCTGTAACCAAAAAGCAGCAGCACTAAAATGGAAGGCCAAAAAGAAGAAAAAAAGGGGCCAGACATAGACGAACCTTTAATTATAGCCAAGTTAACCCTTCCGTTTTTGCTCTTTTCTTTGTGTAAGCAAAAGTTGAAGAAGTGAAAAAGTGTTGTAACTTTCTGCTATACTTTTTGGGGCAATCAAAAATGGACACACGACAAAATTTCACCCCTGCTTTTCGTCAAACGAAAAAGAAACCTTGGCCCCGAAATTTGAAAAGGGAAAAGTTAAAGACAGAATGGAAAAGTGTCCAACAAGCCAAGCTTTTTAATTAGTCCTTTTTCACAGCTGTAGTCGGCAGCTCTCCACTTCTCAGAACAGCCTCGGGCATTGAATAATGAACCAAATATTTACGTAAATTAGTTATTCCACCGGGCACAACTCAGCTGAGTGATAAGTTTGGTGTTCAAAATTTTCAGCTCTTTTCAACGCCATATAAAAGTTTTCGCTAAGCCAAACTATAAAGTTTAGATTGACTTTAATTTAATGCTTGCCAAAAAGGCCAACGGGAAGTTGAAATTTTTTGACTGCTCATCTGCCACCAGAGAATTAAGCCGTAAAATCTTGTTACAATTCCCAGGAAGACATAAACTACACTCAGCCCACCGCCAAAGCAAATAAAAACAAAAATGAAGGACATAAAATTCTTTAATAGACTGAAAATGAAACTTCTTCCTCGGCTCCACCGATTTAATAAACATCCAAAAACGGCAGACTGCGACAGTTGCCCTAAAAACACGCACAAAACACAGGGACAATTTCCTGGTTGAATCGAGGAACATTTGGCTCTTAAGACACGTTAGCCAAATAGTAAATATAAGCCACCAGAGACTCACAGACAAATAGAGGAGGCCAGCGGAAGTCCAAAGGAACAGGAAAGCGGGCAAAAGTAAAGTGAGTTATGGCCAAGGCGCCAAAATGTGGCCAAATAATTCGGCGCAAATTGCTCGAATGAGAATCGACGGAGGTAAAAGGTAAAAAGAGCATCAAGTTAAGTGTGAAAAAGCATTTGTAAAGTTTGCAAAAAAAATACGTTAGATAAAAAGATTTATTGAAAAGCTAAAATTGGGTATTAAAAGCTGTACGTGGTTAAAGCGTTGTAAAACTAAATTTAAAGAAAAATAAATTGGGATTAGAAAAATATCTTTTCTCGAAATATATATTATTTAGCTATAAAAAATAAGTTTGAAAAAATTATATACAAATCAAAATGTATTTATATTAGAGCATTAATTAATACGTCTTTTCCTCAATTTTAGATTCTTTTTATGAACACTTTCTATTCGATCGGTAAAATAAACACCAATCAATTATAAACAGCATTAAAAATAAAATTAAATTTGTTTAACCTTTAAAATAGTACAAAAAAAGTTATACGACTTAAAAAATGAATTGCTTCGGGATAAAAAAAAACAATATAGAACGAAAAACATAATAGTAAGAGGAATACTTTCTAATCTTTAAAAATCATCATAAACTGGCATAACAAGATGTACAGTTCAGCGGATTTAATGGTCCTTTAGCTCATGCGCCCCAAATATTAATTTATCCTTGCACTAAGTTTCCACAAACATGAATAAAAGCCAGGTGCAGACCAAAAAACTTAAGAAAACACTAAATCTAAACATTTTGCTGGCCACCTTGGCCTGGCCTAAAGCGAAACACCAAAAGAAAGAGCGACCAAATCACAAACAAACATTAATTTGCATAATTTACTGTGGACACCCAAAAAGAAATGTGCCAGAAATTTTCGCAGCCAGTATTTTTAAACCATTTCCTTTTCTTTGCATTCATTTTCTCCTTTGTGCGAGGGCTTGGGGTTCTTAATGCATAATTTAACAGCAGCCAGAAAAGCCAGAGGGGAAAGGACAAAGGGGGCGCAGCCCGGCAACAAGAGAGCCCAAGGAAGTTGGGAACAATCAACAACTGCGTGTTGTTATTCAAAGCACACGCACACAACCACCGACATTCGCACACACTCGTCGTCTCGCACACCCAAACCACCAGCCGCCACACGGCGTATACGCAACGTGAATCATGGAAGCGGGACAAGACTAACGAGGCCTAGGCTTAAAAAAAAAATATATATAAAAAAATCCGAAAAAAATAAGAGGAGTGCTGGGGTGGCAAGTATAACGTAAAGGTAATGAAGAGCAACAGAGCGGAGCCGTAAAGAAGCAATTTTCTGCACACACAGATTTTCCTTTTCAACTCAAATTTCGAGGGAATTTTGGCGTTTTGCGCTTGGGCTTTGGTTTGGGTTTCGGGTTCTTCAACAGTTTTTCACACAATTTTAAACGGATTCAAGTCACAAGTCATGTAATAGCACACGCGTCAGTTGGAAATCCTTTTGCCACTTAAATTGTAATTTTTTGCTTGTAACAGTATATGTTTTCTTGTTTTTTTTTTATATTTTCTTAAGGGTTTTTGCTTAGGTGCATAAAGGTGGTAATACAGTACGTTTGAGTACGAGCCAACAACTCGAACAACTATTTACAACTCCGCTTGAGTGTAAGTTTCAAACTCGACTGAAGCGTTGAGCGCAATGCGTTCGTCTTTTAAGCACTTTTCCCGACACTCAACTTGAGCTTCGTCGCCGCCTACGCACGAGTCCTCGTCGAGTGGATTTCCCGGATGAGTGGAAAACCGCTTGCCGCTCTCCTGCCCTTCCCCTCTGCGGTTGAGTTTTCCCCGCGGCATTCGCTCTTTGCCGTGCTCTCAATGTCACTCGCAGGGCTCGAGCACCTGCTCTGGGCCACATTTCGTTGGCTGCGTTGATGGGTTTTGGCTGGTGGCCAGGAGCGGTTTTCTTTCTCTCCGCGGAATGGGGCCCCAAGCTAAATTTTCGAAATTAATACCCGATTTTAATTGAATTGGTCGGGTTGGGTTTCATTTAGTAGGAATTTTGGATTATTTGGCAGCACCTAATGGTTCTATGTATGCCTGTAATTCACGAGTTGAAAATAAATATAGGTTACTATTTATTATTTTAAAAAAACACTTGCTGGTCACAGGATAATATTTTATAATGATAATGCTAAATAATGGTTACTATTTATTTATTACATAAAAAAAACATTCTTTGCTCACAGAATAATATTTTTTAAATTAATTTGCATAGTACTTAAAGTAAAATGTTTTTATGGATAATCCAAATAAATATAAACAATATTGTAAAAATAGGTTCTTCTGAAAAGGGAATTGTAAAGGTAAATTTAACCTATCCATTAATTTTAAAAATTTTTAATAGAATAACTCTTCTTATTTTGAAGGTGGAAAACATCACTACACCGAACAAAAATGTATGCTAAAGTAATTCAAACCAGGGTCATATATCTTCGAACGTTTCAACTCTCCGGACCTTGACAATCCTTTCACCACTTAAGGCTAGCCAAGCTGAAGCTCTTCTACTTGTAATTTAGCCAATAAATAAAGCAACAAATATTAATTAGCGCAAACAAAACCAACAGCATCCGCATGGCCGTGGTTTTTGCAGTGAAACATGGCCCAAAACCGATGGAGAAATGGCCAAGCAACAGTGAAGCAAATGTAAATAAAAAATGTGGAGTGAAAGAGAGCCATCAAGAGAGAGAGAGAGATGTGCTGCGAAAGCCGGCCCGCCCCATTTCATCTGCCCACGCAACCACCCATCATAGCGCCCACTTACCCCATAGATCCCGTACTCCCTGCGAATGTATCCAATAGTTTGTGGTGCCAACCGGGCGACTTTCCTGGGCGCCCACGCAGACCAGCAGGTGACGCTGATTCGACGATGTCCTCAGAGCGTTGGCGTTGCACTCAAATGCGGAAAGCGACAGCGAAAAGCTTTTCCGAGGGCGGATAATAAACACGGATACTGCGTTCCTGCTGCGACATTTGCAATTTCTTAATTGGGTAAATGCCGTAAATACATAACTGCTGTTTATGCACCCTCAATTAAGTTGTTAAATTTTAAACTGCAAAATTAAAATAATAAAAAACTTTTTCATATTTCTGTATTAATTTTTGATAAAATAAATGCATTTAAAAAATGGTTTAGAATCATGACTATTGAGGTAACAGCATTATCACAAACTAAATGATTATAAATTCTTATATTACCATCAAAAAAATGTAATTTCCAATTTTAATTTGTGGGTAAACAAAAATGAAGACTACAAAACTCTTTTCCAACCACACTCATAAAAAAAAATCGAAGAATTTCCTTAAAATCTAGAAAATTCTTTCTTGAATTTTTGCCAAAGGCGACCTCACCTTTGTTTTAAGAAATGGTTTTTTTGAAAGGCACCATTAAAACAAGAAAAAATATTTCTTGTTTTAAGAAATTAAATTTCTTAAAACAAGAAAGGGTTTTTTAGAAAGCCACCATAAAAACAAGAAAAAATATTTCTTAAAACAAGAAAGGCGATTCTTGTTTCAAAGGTGGTTTGTTTCTTGTTTCAAGAAATTAAATTTCTTAAAACAAGAAAGGGTTTTTTAGAAAGGCACCTTTTAAACAAGAAAAATTCTTTCTTGTTTAAATTTCCTTTCAAGAAATTTTATTTCTTGATTTAAGAAATAATATTTCTTGAAAGGAAGTTTTATATTAACACTGAAACCCTAAAAATAAAATGTACCTTAGTTTTTTCTTTTGCATATTATATTTATTTACATTTAAAACATTTAACACTTAACATTTAAACATTTTTAAATAACACATTTTTGACTCAAGAAAACATTATTATTACCCAAGGTCTGTTGAACTTCATATGACCTACGGTGATCCATTTTCTTCGCCTTTCCTCATCTATAAAAAAAGAGTTATTGGGATATCAATGATTTGTTTTTAGATAAACAACTTTTTTGAAATAATGTAATGTTAATAATAGCCAAAATACAAACACGTTGGACAGACGACCGAGAGAGAGGAGCAAGACAGGTAGAAAATGAAGGGTTGAAAATCGAATTTCAGAGAGAGAGAGAGGCACGGGAGAGACACGTACATACATACATATATATTTACATACAGTCCCTTGCGCGAAGGGAGACCGAATGTAAGCAGGGCAGATCGTGTCAGTTTTAAGAAGGAGAAGAGAGAAACGTCGCGACGCGTAGGTCAAGCGAGCGAGAGAGAGGAGCAGAATATGAAAGGGTTGAAAATCGGGTTTCAGATCGGGTGAGCCGCGTACATGCATAGATATTTACATGCATACATAAGTATGTCAAACAAATACAACATATTTTTCTTACCTTAGAAGGTTTTAAAACAAAATTACAGCTTCGACAAACAAATTATTTGGCTGATGCAACTGCAGGTATTTTCACTCTGAAAAATAAATAAAATGCGAGTAATAAGATAAAGTTATTATAGAACTGTACACCCACAAATTTATGTACAAATGTATGTATGTACGTAGCTCTTAGCTAAAAAACAATTCACCTAAATTGGTATACGCTTGGTAAAGAGATTTGAAATGTATCCTTTAATTACATACAAACAATTGTACGCCCGCTATACAAAAAATTATATACATATTTACATACCTTTGAATATTCGGAAAAAGGCTTCACCTCTTATGCGCTTGAAAATCACGTCCATCACTCACGAATTTTTTTCACAACTGACGCTCGGGGGATCAGAGAAGTCGGTAGCCGGGTAGGCCCTTCGTCCCACTTCGTTTTTCTTGTCGTTAACATTCGGCAGCCGAAGGAAGTCAATGGCTACTTTCCTATATTCTAGGGTCATTTCATTCATATATTCAAAGGTGATTTTGTCATTAAATACGTACAAAAATGTTTTGGCTGCGACGGCAAAACAAACATATGAGATTTTCATTTTTCTATTTTTAAGAAAAATTCGTTCTTGAATTTTTTCCATCAAGAAAGGTTTTCTGTATTCAAAGGACAATTTTCTAATAACAAGAAATTTTTTTTCTATTTTCAAAGGTAGGCCGATTCAATGGCGAGATTTCCAAAATTTAGAAATTAATTTTTATGAGTGCAAAAGACCAGCAAAAGTTACAATTAATATTGTTAAAAAAATAATTCAAAAATTGTCGTTTTGACGTTTTTTGGCAATCTTTAAAAAACTCGAATTCAAAGAATTATTTTTTTTTGCCAAATAGTAGGTATATGTAAAAGTAAAAGGTGTTCGGTTTGTAAAAGAACGGCCCAGTAAAAAGAACAAAACATTTGTGATTATTCGAAAGGGAATGACAATGAGTTAAAAATGTGGCCAAGCGGCTAAGGCAACAGCAATTTCGTAACTCAAATTTTATAGCAAAGACTTTACAAACATCGCTTAAGTGGCGGCGTAGGTGTCCACTCAATGGATCCCTTAATCAACCAATCAAGTCAAGACAAACAAACAAAGGGGGGAAAATGCACAGGCCAAAGGACAAGTGCAATTTCCTAATCAACAAGAATGCCGCATTCAAGAAAATTGTTTGCACAATCCGACAGGCCAGACATATCACTTAGTGCCCGAGCATCACTCAATTTGTCCCTGTTTGCCAACGGCTAACGGCCAAAGGACAAGAGGACACGAGGAGCTGCTCCCACGACATTTTCAAATGGGCTCATCACACGACGCATTTGTTTATTCAATAATTCATTCGAGTGGATGTGGATGTGGATGTGGAACTGGATCTGGATCTACAGCCGGGGTGATTCATATGTGGCGTCGCAGAAAGGACATCACACGCAGCTTGGCCAGATTCATCTGCACGCTGTCCGTTACCCGGATGCTGGCCAAATCCTCCACATGCGAGTGGCCTGTGGCACGTGGCACAAAACTAAGCGGGGTCTCTCAATCATTTGTGAAGGACATGGACTCACCCGTCAGGACAATAGCCTGTTGGCCCTTTTGCTGGCCCAGAGCACGCCACGGATCCAGTTGGCCATGCGTGAAGATTACCTGAGCATAACGCTCGCTCTGATTGAACCCGTTTCCGCCGAATTTCCTATTCGTCTGCTCAACGCCGTCGGCCAATTTCTGGGCCGTCTGCTCCGTTCCGAACGCATCGTGGCAAAGTTTTTCGAAGTAGGACAAGGGCACCTGATTGGCAAAGGCTTCGTTCGCAGAGGATTTCGATTTTGTGGTCGTGTACCAGCCAAATTCATTGCAGGTTTGGTAGAACCAAGCACGAGCTAATAGAAAAACAACTATTTATGAAACAATAATTTCGTTTTGCGGTTTTGCTTACTTACTTCCACTACTTTGATCTGCATCCTCGCTGAAAAGTTGCAGCATGGACGAGTAACCAAAGTCCTGGCAATCACTGGAACGCCGGCCTTCCGAATAAAGTAGTTCCAAGAATTTTAAAAAGGCCTCTTCATCATTGGAGTCCAAAGACATTAAAGTCTCACACAGGCGGGGTATATAAGCACTGTGGGGTAATACAAGTTATAAAAAAGGTATTCATAGGTATTATAACCCATACTCACCCATAACTTTGCACTACCAAAGCAAAATAGTTGCCCAGACCATTAAAGAAAGCTGCCCTATCCAGGGTATCCATAGGATTATAGTCCTCGCAGCCATTGAATTTATAAAGCAGCTCCTGAATTTGATTGTCATCGAATAGTTTTACCAAGAATTTTAAACCCTTTTCAATTCTTAAAGAGCAATTGTGACCATAGCTTAGCTGAATGGAATCGCTGACTATTTCCATGTACTCTAAAAATATAATATGTTTCAAGAAAATTTCGTTAAAAATCCCCATCTCACCATAAAAATCCGCCTTGGCCAATAATGGAGCACTGGAAGCCCAACTGGCAGATATTAAATCCGGATACAGTTGAGTCATCCAGGCCACCAAACTTCCCGAATAAGAGCCGCCAACCAAAATGACTTTTGAGTCTTTCATTTTGGGATTTTTCGACTTCTGATGGCGTATAAAGTGAGCCAAGTCAGCTAATGATTGATGGAGATTTAGTTGCTTGAGATTATCCAGTTTAAAACTCTCTTCTCTACATAATGAAAATTACAAATTTAGGAATTATACTTTAATTATTTATTTTTTACTCACCCAAAGGGTAAGCTCAATCCGTAATAGCGATGTTCGGTGTAGAAAAGCATGCCAGAGTTTTCCACAGCCATGTCGTGGGTCAAACCAGTGCTCATTAATCCTGGACTGATGGTCCACTCACCTCCGACAAATATGTAGATGGGTCCTTGGGGATTGTGATATTTCGCATTACGAAAATATCGCTAGAAAGAAATTATAAATTTTTATTATTTGGTAAATAAAATGAACATAAGGTCTTACCATTTTCCAAGTTTTATTGTTGTGTTTATCGAAATGGTCAACTTTTTGGTCCAGCCAAAGTTCCTCAACAGAAGCTACTTCGTTTTTGGTATAAGATCCAGAGATTGGCTCTAGCTTAAGCAATTCCAAACTAAGTTTATAAGGATTATAGGTCGCCAAAAAACTTGGCAGCCAAAGTATTATTTGCACAGCGTAATTTAGCCACTTCATGTTGGGTAACCAATATTCAAATAAATAAATGTAGGTACTGACAATGTTTATATGCAAGCGGTATGCCCCTATTCGAAATACCTATGAATAATTTAATAAAAATGCATAGATATTGTCATGCACTAGGCCAAGGTTAATGCAAAATATTGTTGCAAGAACTGATAATACACCACTTGAATTATTGGTAGTAAAAAGAACGGTGAGCATGATACACATTTATGGCATACATTTTTCATACTTCACCTAAAGATTCCCATTTTATATTCATACCCACGTCCAGTCTCAGTCAAATTTAAGAAGCTTTAAAAATTTTACTACTTTCACCTATTCTAAATTGTCTGGCGGCTTAGCCAAGTTTATCCGGCTCAAAGCCGCTTCAAGCCACCACCTCGTACCCGCAACGTCGCTGAAGAAGAATAAACAAACACCCACTCAAATAAAACCCACCGAAGATACAAAAGTGCAGGCGACACGAAAAAAAAGGAAGCATACAAAAATATTTTTACAGCGCTGACACGGGAAAAAAGGCAACATAAAAATATAAGCACAGCTGTGGGAACAAGCAACAGGAGAATGCACAAAATGTGTAATTGGCATATTACTCATACGCCCCGCATCCAGGACAATGGCGCGCGACGAAGGAGCAGCTCTGCAGTGCAGGATTCCCGCCGTGTCAGCGCGTGTCCTGTGCATTCGAAGCAAAAGGATTGCGGAAGCGAAAGTCAAACTGGGAAAACTTATGAGCAGAACTCTTCCAACATGAAACCACCAGGGTGAAATGGAAAATTCCATGGTTGATTTTTCTTACATTTTTGTCATTCTCTATTAAAGTTCAAAAAAGGGTATAATAATTTGCTAAATAAGTTGGTAAATTTTTAAATATATATTAAGTTTTCGGAATATAAATATTTTTAGATCTTACAATATCCTACATATGTAGATATAATTACCACTTTTTTAATATGATTGTGCTTGAAATTGAGAAAGTGTTATTAATTCGATTATGCTTAATAACCCCAATTTAAATTTATTTAAACAAATTTTTATATTTTTTCCTCCTAGGAATTTAAAATGTTTTAAAATATTTTTATCCAATTTACAGAATTGCGCAGCTTCTACTTCTACTGGGTAACTTGATATACCAGACATTTCAGGATAACAATCCCATTCGCTAGGGGGCTCTTAACAACAATGGGGGCGCTATGAAAAGTTATTATTATTGAGGCTCTTTGTCGCCGTTGACTTCGTCGTCGTCGTTGTTGTTATTCTTCGTCTACTCTTTCCCAGGCAGAAATTGCAAATTGGTTAAATCGTGCAATTGATGTTGAGCCTCTTATTTACCCCAGTTGTTTTTACTACCCTGAGGTTGGGCGTAATGACTGAGAAAAGGATTATCCACCATAAGACCAATCCACGGGGCAGAAAAATGTACCAAAGATTGGCTCGCAAAAATCATCAGCATATAAATAACATTTTACGTGCATGGCAACATTCCACATGTGCTCAAAAGCCACAATCCAATTCGCAACCCGATAGGGTGGCATGCTGTTATTTTATGAATATTTATAAAGGAATTCATTTTTGTGTTATTTTTGGTTGTCAGGAAAAGAATTTAAAATTGCTCTTTGAGGCAAAAGAGAAAATTATTCAATTAAAGGCAACATTGCAGATTTCTTGAATATGTATAACCAATAATTTATCAACTTGTTAAAGAATTAAAGCACCAAAAACATAGATATGTTGGATTAGAATTTGACCATTTAAAAAATGTACTTTCGATTTATTATAAGTACACGGTAGTTTATTACATTAAAAAAGGTAAGATTTCAAATTTCAAATTTTTCAAAATTTTAAATAAATTATTTTACCAAGTCGAATCAATAGAAATTGATTTTTAAATAATATATTTCAAACGCATGTATTTATAATTCGAACAAACAATACACAAATAATTTAGTGCAATAATAATCATATTTTAAAATATATTTCCAACCGTTTTGACACCTTGTTAGCGAGATCTACAGATCATTTAACAGACAATTTAAGTTAAAGACCTACCTTCTTTTATTTAGTGTTGTTTTTACCCCTCATCTGGACTTGGGTTTTTTCATTTTTACGAAAAGCTTTCGTCTGCGAGCATGCGCTTGGAAAAAGGACTCAAATGGAGTGACACTCATAGAAACCCTCCTTGAGAGCTTTTCGCCGCTCTCTGGCTCTAAAGTAACGTCCTTTATGAATGGCCTCCTGTTGCTCGACACATAACAGGTGGCAAGGCTACGAGAGATAGCTTTAATGGAGCTGTTGATTGCTCACCGAAAGTAGAGCCCGAAAGCAGAGACAAGTTCACCCCCCGAAGCATATCGATGGGGCTGTGGCTTGAGTGCCAGCTTTCGAACACCTTGACACTGTGACACACTAAAAAAAGTCGAGGCGAATTTAAATTACTGCGAGAAACACACGAGGACCGTGTCTGGCTCAGGGCTGTTGCCTTGAATTTTGTTTATGGTCCGAAGTGGATTAGCTTGGCTCTATGCTTCTGGAATTGGAACCACCAGCAAGTGGCTTTGCCTCTTCTCAGCTTATATTCCGCCTTGTAAAGTGTAAAATTAATGGTTAATGTGCCCAGAATTAAACCGGAGTGGGGGTTCCTTGCCTATCATAACATTTTCTGTAAATTAACTAATTAAAGTATAAATTGTTAAGCGACACTGTCATTTAAAAGATTGCACAATTTTTTAAGAGAGTGTAGTTTAATAAACAAGAATAATCTTAATGATTAGGCAAAAAGCTTTAAAGAAATTTTACTTCATAAGTGTTAAGCCAATTAAAAAAGGTTTTATATTACCTGAAAGTAATGTTTATATATTATGTCCTTAAAAGTCGCATTGTTTAAGTTTCTGTCCATTTATTAGCATACCATCCAACTCGGAAGGGAGCACATTTCACATTTTAAAGTTCATTTCACAACAAGTTTAAATCGATAATTAAACTGAAAAGTTATCCTTGTCCCTTGGGATTCGTATCCAACCAACTTTGTCCACTTTTCAAATTCAGAATTATAATTTAATAAGTGCTCCAACTCGCTCTGGGCGATGAGCAGCCCTGCTGATGCTCCTCGGTGGCTGCTTAATTAGCCGTGGGTTGGTCTTTTTCCAGTTGGCCAGCGCACTCTAATTGTGAAGGTGGGTGGCAAAGTCAAACTGTTTTTCCAAGAAAAATTGAAACGATATCTGCACTGCAGAACTTCCAGGACTTTCTTTGTTCAAGCTCTCAATAATATGTATTCATTTTATCGTCCTTTCTCATGCTCATTAGGAACTATTAATATAATGGTTCGCATTGTGTCGAGTGGGTTTAAAATTAAAAACAAACTTAATATTAAATTCATTGTTTGCACTTTTCGTTAACATATTATAATACCTTAAAATAGAAATTATTTAATTTGTTTGGACACACAGTTTCGGTGTTTTATGCCAATTCATTGAATAGTTTAAAACATTTTTGACGGTACCAAATAACAATCATAAAAGCTTTCGAAATTAAAGTGCCAATTTTAGATTTGCTCTACTTTTGTAGTATTTCTTGTGTGAATTGTTAAAATAATTCGCTAAAATTCTTTTTTTAGATTTAATAATTCTAGGAGGTATCAGATGGTTTGGAAATGGTATGTGGCGGTGAAACATCAGCCGGTAAATTCAGCAGATTGCTAGCAGATTTCTGCTGATTCTTTTTCTTAGCTGGTTTCTTGGTTTTACTTATGCCCTGATGATCAGAGTTTTTAGGATTTGTGTTTTGGCAATTCACATGGTTTGAATTAATATTTGTCTCCTGTGCGGGCGGCTCTTGTTCAACACTATTCTGTTTCTTCTGTGTATTAAAAGGTTTGGTAATTTGCCGATTTTGGCCATTCTGTTTATAATACTGCATGCACTTTGGCGGTTTTAATTTATTGGGATGAATATTTGTACTAGTTTGCTGAGGAGGTTGTTGATAAGGATTCTGCCCATTCTTTTTAATGAAATATGAATGATTTTGTTTTTTTGAATTTTGATTTGGCTGCTGAGGACTAGAGTTTTGATGGAATGTTTGTTTTGTACTTTGTAGGTTCGTGTGTGGGGAATTCTTTGGTATCCATCTTGGTCTACATCCATTTTGTTGCGTGCTCGCTTCAGCTGCGTTACCATCTATCTTCTGATGCGGATTTTGTGGGGTTCCTTGAGGCCTTGGTCCGCGACCTTGTGGCTTCTTCGCTTGATTATTACTGGGCGGAGTGTTTTTTATCGATATCTTAGCTAACTTATCAAGTACTTTTTGTTGCTCGCGCTCCCTTTTCTTATAATGCCAATGGTAATATAGGTGGGCCTTTAGATCGAGAAGCGAATCGGGGGCAAAGTCGCACTGGTTACACATCAGGGGCTTCGACAGTAGGTTGTCTACTAACGATTTTGGCAGTCGTGAAAAGCAATCGTCCTTTTCCAGCTGAGCGCAGAATTCTATTAAGTTCAATTCATAAATTAATAATGATTTTCTTGTTTACTTTAAGGAAAGTGTTTAAAAATTAGGGTTTCTAAGAAAGAATTTGAATACTTTTTTCTAAAACAAATATAAATACAATCTATTCAATTGAAAAACTAAAATATAAGCCTTTTAGGGGGAGAAAATCAAAATGAAAACCCATTTTTCCCCTGGCAAACTTACTGTCAAATGGCACAAAAAGTTCGGTGTTGTGGCAGTTCCAGTGTTTCTTGGTCTTCATGCGTGGAGATACGAAGTCCTTAGAGATGACATGCAAATGGAGCCTTTGCAAGCTGGGCTCTGCGTGGAATCCCACCTGGAAGTCCTCCCAGGGCACTTCTTTCGCCGCCACCTCCACAACCTTCCGTGCCAGAAGATACATCTCATTCAAAAGCGGCAGATGGCACCGGTCCAACTGAAAGATTCCAAAAAACACATTAAGATATATTGGCTTTCGAGGATCTAGTAGTATTCTTACTCACATAAAAGATGCTGGGAATGTCGGCCAATGGGAGTACCAGGTAGTGATGCTTCGCCTTGGGGTACTTGTCCGCCATTACTACCCCGAATTCCGATGATATTATCCAGCATTCGGGTTTTTTCATATCTTTAATTAATCCATATTGCCAAGACATGTCAAGTTCTGTTTTTTTCTTGGATTTCAGTAGCATGGTTAAAAATATATTAAAAACAATAACACAATCAGCTGACTATCTAAATAGTGATGGAAAACAGAACATCGCGGCTAGAGATGGAACTTTTTAATGTACGACAAATTATCGTCGATGAGTTAGCAATGAAAGTGGAACGGTGGAATGTGGTACATTGGGGCTATCTATATTTTTAAATCCGTATTTAGGGGGACTAATCGAAAAGTGTTTAAAAAATTGTTTATAAGAAAAATATATATCAATCTAGATAGGCTGTGGGCCAAATCGGAGGTCTACAAGTGTTTTAAAAATGCATTTGAAAAATCGGGTATCCACCCACTGGCTCCCCTCACGAGGGTTGTGCCAATATGCACAAAGTGCCATTATGCAAAAGCGTTAATTCAAGTGAACAATCCTCGAGTTTTCCCTAAACAAAATGGGAGCCAAAAATAAATTTGCCTACGGCTCCACTCGTAGAAGTTGTGCCAACATGCACGGTGTTTGGCCAGATTTGGGGCCTTGAGAACGTTTCGTGCAAGTTTCATAAAAATTAAACCCACAGTTTTTGCTATATTTGCTATAGCATTTGGAGCATTTGTAGATGGAGCATTTGCAATTGGAGCATTTACAATTACAATTGGAGCATTTTGCGACTGGAGCATTTTGTGACTGGAGCATTTTGCGACTGGAGCATTTTGTGACTGGAGCATTTTGCGACTGGAGCATTTTGTGACTGGAGCATTTTGCGAGTGGAGCATTTTGCCAATGGAGCATTTTGCGAATGGAGCATTTTGCCAATGGAGCATTTTGCGACTGGAGCATTTTGAGACTGGAGCATTTTGGTGACTGGAGCATTTTGGTGACTGGAGCATTTTGCGACTGGAACATTTTGCCAATGGAGCATTTTGAGACTGGAGCATTTTGCCAATGGAGCATTTTGAGACTGGAGCATTTTGCCAATGGAGCATTTTGCGAATGGAGCATTTTGCCAACTGGAGCATTTTGCGACTGGAGCATTTTTAGACTGGAGCATTTTGAGACTGGAGCATTTTGCGACTGGAGCATTTTGCCAATGGAGCATTTTGCCAATGGAGCATTTTGCCAATGGAGCATTTTGCCAATGGAGCATTTTGCCAATGGAGCATTTTGCCAATGGAGCATTTTGAGACTGGAGCATTTTGCCAATGGAGCATTTTGCGAATGGAGCATTTTGCCAACTGGAGCATTTTGCTAATGGAGCATTTTGAGACTGGAGCATTTTGCCAATGGAGCATTTTGAGACTGGAGCATTTTGCCAATGGAGCATTTTGCCAATGTAGCATTTTGGTGACTGGAGCATTTTGCGACTGGAGCATTCTGCGACTGGGGCATTCTGCGACTGGAGCATTTTGAGACTGGAGCATTTTGAGACTGGAGCATTTTGAGACTGGAGCATTCTGCGAGTGGAGCATTCTGCGACTAGAACATTTTGGTGACTGGAGCATTTTGGTGACTGGAGCATTTTGCGACTGGAGCATTTTGAGACTGGAGCATTTTGGTGACTGGAGCATTTTGGTGACTGGAGCATTTTGCGACTGGAGCATTTTGCGACTGGAGCATTCTGCGACTGGAGCATTCTGCGACTGGAGCATTCTGCGACTGGAGCATTCTGCGACTGGAGCATTCTGCGACTGAAGCATCCTGCGACTGGAGCATTTTGAGACTGGAGCATTCTGCGACTGGAGCATTCTGCGACTGGAGCATTTTGGTGACTGGAGCATTTTGCGACTGGAGCATTCTGCGACTGGAGCATTCTGCGACTGGAGCATTTTGAGACTGGAGCATTTTGGTGACTGGAGCATTTTGGTGACTGGAGCATTCTGCGACTGGAGCATTCTGCGACTGGAGCATTCTGCGACTGGAGCATTTTGGTGACTGGAGCATTTTGAGACTGGAGCATTTTGCGACTGGAGCATTTTGCGACTGGAGCATTCTGCGACTGGAGCATTCTGCGACTGGAGCATTTTGAGACTGGAGCATTCTGCGACTGGAGCATTCTGCGACTGAAGCATTTTGCGACTGGAGCATTTTGAGACTGGAGCATTTTGAGACTGGAGCATTTTGCGACTGGAGCATTTTGCGACTGGAGCATTCTGCGACTGGAGCATTCTGCGACTGGAGCATTTTGAGACTGGAGCATTCTGCGACTGGAGCATTCTGCGACTGAAGCATTTTGCGACTGGAGCATTTTGAGACTGGAGCATTTTGAGACAGGAGCATTTTGAGACTGGAGCATTCTGCGACTGGAGCATTCTGCGACTGGAGCATTTTGAGACTGGAGCATTCTGCGACTGGAGCATTCTGCGACTGGAGCATTTTGGTGACTGGAGCATTTTGCGACTGGAGCATTCTGCGACTGAAGCATTCTGCGACTGGAGCATTTTGCCAATGGAGCATTTTGCGACTGGAGCATTTTGCGACTGTAGCATTTTGCTATGGAGCATTTTGCGACTGGAGCATTTTGAGACTGGAGCATTTTGGTGACTGGAGCATTATGGTGACTGGAGCATTTTGGTGACTGGAGCATTCTGCGACTGGAGCATTCTGCGACTGGAGCATTTTGAGACTGGAGCATTCTGCGACTGGAGCATTCTGCGACTGGAGCATTCTGCGACTGGAGCATTCTGCGACTGGAGCATTCTGCGACTGGAGCATTCTGCGACTGGAGCATTCTGCGACTGGAGCATATTGCGACTGGAGCATTTTGAGACTGGAGCATTTTGAGACTGGAGCATTTTGAGACTGGAGCATTTTGAGACTGGAGCATTCTGCGACTGGAGCATTTTGAGACTGGAGCATTTTGGTGACTGGAGCATTTTGGTGACTGGAGCATTTTGCGACTGGAGCATTTTGCGACTGGAGCATTCTGCGACTGGAGCATTCTGCGACTGGAGCATTTTGAGACTGGAGCATTTTGGTGACTGGAGCATTTTGGTGACTGGAGCATTTTGCGACTGGAGCATTTTGCGACTGGAGCATTCTGCGACTGGAGCATTCTGCGACTGGAGCATTCTGCGACTGGAGCATTCTGCGACTGGAGCATTTTGGTGACTGGAGCATTTTGCGACTGGAGCATTTTGAGACTGGAGCATTCTGCGACTGGAGCATTCTGCGACTGGAGCATTTTGAGACTGGAGCATTTTGGTGACTGGAGCATTTTGGTGACTGGAGCATTTTGCGACTGGAGCATTTTGCGACTGGAGCATTCTGCGACTGGAGCATTCTGCGACTGGAGCATTCTGCGACTGGAGCATTTTGGTGACTGGAGCATTTTGGTGACTGGAGCATTTTGCGACTGGAACATTTTGCCAATGGATCATTTTGAGACTGGAGCATTTTGCCAATGGAGCATTTTGAGACTGGAGCATTTTGCCAATGGAGCATTTTGCGAATGGAGCATTTTGCCAACTGGAGCATTTTGCGACTGGAGCATTTTTAGACTGGAGCATTTTGAGACTGGAGCATTTTGCGACTGGAGCATTTTGCCAATGGAGCATTTTGCCAATGGAGCATTTTGCCAATGGAGCATTTTGCCAATGGAGCATTTTGCCAATGGAGCATTTTGCCAATGGAGCATTTTGCCAATGGAGCATTTTGAGACTGGAGCATTTTGCCAATGGAGCATTTTGCGAATGGAGCATTTTGCCAACTGGAGCATTTTGCTAATGGAGCATTTTGAGACTGGAGCATTTTGCCAATGGAGCATTTTGAGACTGGAGCATTTTGCCAATGGAGCATTTTGAGACTGGAGCATTTTGCCAATGTAGCATTTTGGTGACTGGAGCATTTTGCGACTGGAGCATTCTGCGACTGGGGCATTCTGCGACTGGAGCATTTTGAGACTGGAGCATTTTGAGACTGGAGCATTTTGAGACTGGAGCATTCTGCGAGTGGAGCATTCTGCGACTAGAACATTTTGGTGACTGGAGCATTTTGGTGACTGGAGCATTTTGCGACTGGAGCATTTTGAGACTGGAGCATTTTGGTGACTGGAGCATTTTGGTGACTGGAGCATTTTGCGACTGGAGCATTTTGCGACTGGAGCATTCTGCGACTGGAGCATTCTGCGACTGGAGCATTCTGCGACTGGAGCATTCTGCGACTGGAGCATTCTGCGACTGAAGCATTCTGCGACTGGAGCATTTTGAGACTGGAGCATTCTGCGACTGGAGCATTCTGCGACTGGAGCATTTTGGTGACTGGAGCATTTTGCGACTGGAGCATTCTGCGACTGGAGCATTCTGCGACTGGAGCATTTTGAGACTGGAGCATTTTGGTGACTGGAGCATTTTGGTGACTGGAGCATTCTGCGACTGGAGCATTCTGCGACTGGAGCATTCTGCGACTGGAGCATTTTGGTGACTGGAGCATTTTGAGACTGGAGCATTTTGCGACTGGAGCATTTTGCGACTGGAGCATTCTGCGACTGGAGCATTCTGCGACTGGAGCATTTTGAGACTGGAGCATTCTGCGACTGGAGCATTCTGCGACTGAAGCATTTTGCGACTGGAGCATTCTGCGACTGGAGCATTCTGCGACTGGAGCATTTTGAGACTGGAGCATTTTGAGACAGGAGCATTTTGAGACTGGAGCATTCTGCGACTGGAGCATTTTGAGACTGGAGCATTCTGCGACTGGAGCATTCTGCGACTGGAGCATTTTGGTGACTGGAGCATTTTGCGACTGGAGCATTCTGCGACTGAAGCATTCTGCGACTGGAGCATTTTGCCAATGGAGCATTTTGCGACTGGAGCATTTTGCGACTGTAGCATTTTGCTATGGAGCATTTTGCGACTGGAGCATTTTGAGACTGGAGCATTTTGGTGACTGGAGCATTATGGTGACTGGAGCATTTTGGTGACTGGAGCATTCTGCGACTGGAGCATTCTGCGACTGGAGCATTTTGAGACTGGAGCATTCTGCGACTGGAGCATTCTGCGACTGGAGCATTCTGCGACTGGAGCATTCTGCGACTGGAGCATTCTGCGACTGGAGCATTCTGCGACTGGAGCATATTGCGACTGGAGCATTTTGAGACTGGAGCATTTTGAGACTGGAGCATTTTGAGACTGGAGCATTTTGAGACTGGAGCATTCTGCGACTGGAGCATTTTGAGACTGGAGCATTTTGGTGACTGGAGCATTTTGGTGACTGGAGCATTTTGCGACTGGAGCATTTTGCGACTGGAGCATTCTGCGACTGGAGCATTCTGCGACTGGAGCATTTTGAGACTGGAGCATTTTGGTGACTGGAGCATTTTGGTGACTGGAGCATTTTGCGACTGGAGCATTTTGCGACTGGAGCATTCTGCGACTGGAGCATTCTGCGACTGGAGCATTCTGCGACTGGAGCATTCTGCGACTGGAGCATTTTGGTGACTGGAGCATTTTGAGACTGGAGCATTCTGCGACTGGAGCATTCTGCGACTGGAGCATTCTGCGACTGGAGCATTTTGAGACTGGAGCATTTTGGTGACTGGAGCATTTTGGTGACTGGAGCATTTTGCGACTGGAGCATTTTGCGACTGGAGCATTCTGCGACTGGAGCATTCTGCGACTGGAGCATTCTGCGACTGGAGCATTCTGCGACTGGAGCATTCTGCGACTGGAGCATTTTGCCAATGGAGCATTTTGCGACTGGAGCATTTTGCGACTGGAGCATTTTGCTATGGAGCATTTTGCGACTGGAGCATTTTGAGACTGGAGCATTTTGGTGACTGGAGCATTATGGTGACTGGAGCATTTTGGTGACTGGAGCATTCTGCGACTGGAGCATTCTGCGACTGGAGCATTCTGCGACTGGAGCATTCTGCGACTGGAGCATTCTGCGACTGGAGCATTCTGCGACTGGAGCATTCTGCGACTGGAGCATTCTGCGACTGGAGCATTCTGCGACTGGAGCATTTTGGTGACTGGAGCATTTTGGTGACTAGAGCATTTTGGTGACTGGAGCATTTTGGTGACTGGAGCATTTTGCGACTGGAGCATTTTGCGACTGGAGCATTCTGCGACTGGAGCATTCTGCGACTGGAGCATTCTGCGACTGGAGCATTTTGGTGACTGGAGCATTTTGCGACTGGAGCATTTTGAGACTGGAGCATTTTGGTGACTGGAGCATTTTGGTGACTGGAGCATTTTGCGACTGGAGCATTTTGCGACTGGAGCATTCTGCGACTGGAGCATTCTGCGACTGGAGCATTCTGCGACTGGAGCATTCTGCGACTGGAGCATTCTGCGACTGGAGCATTCTGCGACTGGAGCATTCTGCGACTGGAGCATTCTGCGACTGGAGCATTTTGCCAATGGAGCATTTTGCGACTGGAGCATTTTGCGACCGGAGCATTTTGCTATGGAGCATTTTGCGACTGGAGCATTTTGAGACTGGAGCATTCTGCGACTGGAGCATTCTGCGACTGGAGCATTTTGAGACTGGAGCATTTTGGTGACTGGAGCATTTTGGTGACTGGAGCATTTTGCGACTGGAGCATTTTGCGACTGGAGCATTCTGCGACTGGAGCATTCTGCGACTGGAGCATTCTGCGACTGGAGCATTCTGCGACTGGAGCATTTTGCCAATGGAGCATTTTGCGACTGGAGCATTTTGCGACTGGAGCATTTTGCTATGGAGCATTTTGCGACTGGAGCATTTTGAGACTGGAGCATTTTGGTGACTGGAGCATTATGGTGACTGGAGCATTTTGGTGACTGGAGCATTCTGCGACTGGAGCATTCTGCGACTGGAGCATTCTGCGACTGGAGCATTCTGCGACTGGAGCATTCTGCGACTGGAGCATTCTGCGACTGAAGCATTTTGCGACTGGAGCATTCTGCGACTGGAGCATTCTGCGACTGGAGCATTTTGAGACAGGAGCATTTTGAGACTGGAGCATTCTGCGACTGGAGCATTCTGCGACTGGAGCATTTTGAGACTGGAGCATTCTGCGACTGGAGCATTCTGCGACTGGAGCATTTTGGTGACTGGAGCATTTTGCGACTGGAGCATTCTGCGACTGAAGCATTCTGCGACTGGAGCATTTTGCCAATGGAGCATTTTGCGACTGGAGCATTTTGCGACTGTAGCATTTTGCTATGGAGCATTTTGCGACTGGAGCATTTTGAGACTGGAGCATTTTGGTGACTGGAGCATTATGGTGACTGGAGCATTTTGGTGACTGGAGCATTCTGCGACTGGAGCATTCTGCGACTGGAGCATTTTGAGACTGGAGCATTCTGCGACTGGAGCATTCTGCGACTGGAGCATTCTGCGACTGGAGCATTCTGCGACTGGAGCATTCTGCGACTGGAGCATTCTGCGACTGGAGCATTCTGCGACTGGAGCATATTGCGACTGGAGCATTTTGAGACTGGAGCATTTTGAGACTGGAGCATTTTGAGACTGGAGCATTTTGAGACTGGAGCATTCTGCGACTGGAGCATTTTGAGACTGGAGCATTTTGGTGACTGGAGCATTTTGGTGACTGGAGCATTTTGCGACTGGAGCATTTTGCGACTGGAGCATTTTGGTGACTGGAGCATTTTGGTGACTAGAGCATTTTGGTGACTGGAGCATTTTGGTGACTGGAGCATTTTGCGACTGGAGCATTCTGCGACTGGAGCATTCTGCGACTGGAGCATTCTGCGACTGGAGCATTTTGCCAATGGAGCATTTTGCGACTGGAGCATTTTGCGACTGGAGCATTTTGCTATGGAGCATTTTGCGACTGGAGCATTTTGAGACTGGATCATTTTGGTGACTGGAGCATTATGGTGACTGGAGCATTTTGGTGACTGGAGCATTCTGCGACTGGAGCATTCTGCGACTGGAGCATTCTGCGACTGGAGCATTCTGCGACTGGAGCATTCTGCGACTGGAGCATTTTGGTGACTGGAGCATTTTGGTGACTAGAGCATTTTGGTGACTGGAGCATTTTGGTGACTGGAGCATTTTGCGACTGGAGCATTTTGCGACTGGAGCATTCTGCGACTGGAGCATTCTGCGACTGGAGCATTCTGCGACTGGAGCATTTTGGTGACTGGAGCATTTTGCGACTGGAGCATTTTGAGACTGGAGCATTTTGGTGACTGGAGCATTTTGGTGACTGGAGCATTTTGCGACTGGAGCATTTTGCGACTGGAGCATTCTGCGACTGGAGCATTCTGCGACTGGAGCATTCTGCGACTGGAGCATTCTGCGACTGGAGCATTCTGCGACTGGAGCATTCTGCGACTGGAGCATTCTGCGACTGGAGCATTCTGCGACTGGAGCATTTTGCCAATGGAGCATTTTGCGACTGGAGCATTTTGCGACCGGAGCATTTTGCTATGGAGCATTTTGCGACTGGAGCATTTTGAGACTGGAGCATTCTGCGACTGGAGCATTCTGCGACTGGAGCATTTTGAGACTGGAGCATTTTGGTGACTGGAGCATTTTGGTGACTGGAGCATTTTGCGACTGGAGCATTTTGCGACTGGAGCATTCTGCGACTGGAGCATTCTGCGACTGGAGCATTCTGCGACTGGAGCATTCTGCGACTGGAGCATTCTGCGACTGGAGCATTCTGCGACTGGAGCATTTTGCCAATGGAGCATTTTGCGACTGGAGCATTTTGCGACTGGAGCATTTTGCTATGGAGCATTTTGCGACTGGAGCATTTTGAGACTGGAGCATTTTGGTGACTGGAGCATTATGGTGACTGGAGCATTTTGGTGACTGGAGCATTCTGCGACTGGAGCATTCTGCGACTGGAGCATTCTGCGACTGGAGCATTCTGCGACTGGAGCATTCTGCGACTGAAGCATTTTGCGACTGGAGCATTCTGCGACTGGAGCATTCTGCGACTGGAGCATTTTGAGACTGGAGCATTTTGAGACAGGAGCATTTTGAGACTGGAGCATTCTGCGACTGGAGCATTCTGCGACTGGAGCATTTTGAGACTGGAGCATTCTGCGACTGGAGCATTCTGCGACTGGAGCATTTTGGTGACTGGAGCATTTTGCGACTGGAGCATTCTGCGACTGAAGCATTCTGCGACTGGAGCATTTTGCCAATGGAGCATTTTGCGACTGGAGCATTTTGCGACTGTAGCATTTTGCTATGGAGCATTTTGCGACTGGAGCATTTTGAGACTGGAGCATTTTGGTGACTGGAGCATTATGGTGACTGGAGCATTTTGGTGACTGGAGCATTCTGCGACTGGAGCATTCTGCGACTGGAGCATTTTGAGACTGGAGCATTCTGCGACTGGAGCATTCTGCGACTGGAGCATTCTGCGACTGGAGCATTCTGCGACTGGAGCATTCTGCGACTGGAGCATTCTGCGACTGGAGCATTCTGCGACTGGAGCATTCTGCGACTGGAGCATATTGCGACTGGAGCATTTTGAGACTGGAGCATTTTGAGACTGGAGCATTTTGAGACTGGAGCATTTTGAGACTGGAGCATTCTGCGACTGGAGCATTTTGAGACTGGAGCATTTTGGTGACTGGAGCATTTTGGTGACTGGAGCATTTTGCGACTGGAGCATTTTGCGACTGGAGCATTCTGCGACTGGAGCATTCTGCGACTGGAGCATTTTGAGACTGGAGCATTTTGGTGACTGGAGCATTTTGGTGACTGGAGCATTTTGCGACTGGAGCATTTTGCGACTGGAGCATTCTGCGACTGGAGCATTCTGCGACTGGAGCATTCTGCGACTGGAGCATTCTGCGACTGGAGCATTTTGGTGACTGGAGCATTTTGCGACTGGAGCATTTTGAGACTGGAGCATTCTGCGACTGGAGCATTCTGCGACTGGAGCATTTTGAGACTGGAGCATTTTGGTGACTGGAGCATTTTGGTGACTGGAGCATTTTGCGACTGGAGCATTTTGCGACTGGAGCATTCTGCGACTGGAGCATTCTGCGACTGGAGCATTCTGCGACTGGAGCATTCTGCGACTGGAGCATTCTGCGACTGGAGCATTCTGCGACTGGAGCATTTTGCCAATGGAGCATTTTGCGACTGGAGCATTTTGCTATGGAGCATTTTGCGACTGGAGCATTTTGAGACTGGAGCATTATGGTGACTGGAGCATTTTGGTGACTGGAGCATTCTGCGACTGGAGCATTCTGCGACTGGAGCATTCTGCGACTGGAGCATTCTGCGACTGGAGCATTCTGCGACTGGAGCATTTTGGTGACTGGAGCATTTTGGTGACTAGAGCATTTTGGTGACTGGAGCATTTTGGTGACTGGAGCATTTTGCGACTGGAGCATTTTGCGACTGGAGCATTCTGCGACTGGAGCATTGAGCATTCTGCGACTGGAGCATTCTGCGACTGGAGCATTTTGGTGACTGGAGCATTTTGCGACTGGAGCATTTTGAGACTGGAGCATTTTGGTGACTGGAGCATTTTGGTGACTGGAGCATTTTGCGACTGGAGCATTTTGCGACTGGAGCATTCTGCGACTGGAGCATTCTGCGACTGGAGCATTCTGCGACTGGAGCATTCTGCGACTGGAGCATTCTGCGACTGGAGCATTCTGCGACTGGAGCATTCTGCGACTGGAGCATTCTGCGACTGGAGCATTTTGCCAATGGAGCATTTTGCGACTGGAGCATTTTGCGACCGGAGCATTTTGCTATGGAGCATTTTGCGACTGGAGCATTTTGAGACTGGAGCATTTTGGTGACTGGAGCATTATGGTGACTGGAGCATTTTGGTGACTGGAGCATTCTGCGACTGGAGCATTCTGCGACTGGAGCATTCTGCGACTGGAGCATTCTGCGACTGGAGCATTTTGAGACTGGAGCATTCTGCGACTGGAGCATTCTGCGACTGGAGCATTCTGCGACTGGAGCATTTTGGTGACTGGAGCATTTTGCGACTGGAGCATTTTGCGACTGGAGCATTCTGCGACTGGAGCATTTTGAGACTGGAGCATTCTGCGACTGGAGCATTCTGCGACTCGAGCATTTTGGTGACTGGAGCATTTTGCGACTGGAGCATTTTGCGACTGGAGCATTCTGCGAATGGAGCATTCTGCGACTGGAGCATTTTGAGACTGGAGCATTCTGCGACTGGAGCATTCTGCGACTGGAGCATTCTGCGACTGGAGCATTTTGGTGACTGGAGCATTTTGCGACTGGAGCATTTTGAGACTGGAGCATTCTGCGACTGGAGCATTCTGCGACTGGAGCATTTTGAGACTGGAGCATTTTGAGACTGGAGCATTTTGGTGACTGGAGCATTTTGGTGACTGGAGCATTTTGCGACTGGAGCATTTTGAGACTGGAGCATTTTGCGACTGGAGCATTCTGCGACTGGAGCATTCTGCGACTGGAGCATTCTGCGACTGGAGCATTCTGCGACTGGAGCATTCTGCGACTGGAGCATTCTGGGACTGGAGCATTTTGCGACTGGAGCATTCTGCGACTGGAGCATTTTGCGACTGGAGCATTTTGCCAATGGAGCATTTTGGTGACTGGAGCATTTTGCGACTGGAGCATTCTGCGACTGGAGCATTCTGCGACTGGAGCATTCTGCGACTGGAGCATTTTGCGACTGGAGCATTTTGCGACTGGAGCATTTTGCGACTGGAGCATTTTGCGACTGGAGCATTCTGCGACTGGAGCATTTTGCGACTGGAGCATTTTGCGACTGGAGCATTTTGCGACTGGAGCATTTTGCGACTGGAGCATTCTGCGACTGGAGCATTTTGCGACTGGAGCATTTTGCGACTGGAGCATTTTGCGACTGGAGCATTTTGCGACTGGAGCATTTTGCGACTGGAGCATTTTGCGACTGGAGCATTTTGCGACTGGAGCATTTTGCGACTGGAGCATTTTGAGACTGGAGCATTTTGCGACTGGAGCATTTTGCGACTGGAGCATTTTGCGACTGGAGCATTTTGCGACTGGAGCATTTTGCGACTGGAGCATTTTGCGACTGGAGCATTTTGCGACTGGAGCATTTTGCGACTGGAGCATTTTGCGACTGGAGCATTTTGCGACTGGAGCATTTTGCGACTGGAGCATTCTGCGACTGGAGCATTTTGCGACTGGAGCATTTTGAGACTGGAGCATTTTGAGACTGGAGCATTTTGCGACTTGAGCATTTTGCGAGTGGAGCATTTTGCGAGTGGAGCATTCTCCGACTGGAGCATTCTGCGACAATGGAGCATTTTGCCAATGGAGCATTTTGCGACTGGAGCATTTTGCTGACTGGAGCATTTTGGTGACTGGAGCATTTTGCGACTGAAGCATTTTGGTGACTGGAGCATTCTGCGACTGGAGCATTCTGCGACTGGAGCATTCTGCGACTGGAGCATTTTGAGACTGGAGCATTCTGCGACTGGAGCATTTTGAGACTGGAGCATTTTGCGACTGGAGCATTCTGCGACTGGAGCATTCTGCGACTGGAGCATTCTGTGACTGGAGCATTTTGGTGACTGGAGCATTTTGCGACTGGAGCATTTTGCCAATGGAGCATTTTGCGACTGGAGCATTTTGAGACTGGAGCATTTTGCGACTGGAGCATTTTGCGACTGGAGCATTTTGCGACTGGAGCATTCTGCGACTGGAGCATTCTGCGACTGGAGCATTCTGCGACTGGAGCATTCTGCGACTGGAGCATTTTGCGACTGGAGCATTCTGCGACTGGAGCATTTTGAGACTGGAGCATTCTGCGACTGGAGCATTTTGCAACTGGAGCATTTTGCTATGGAGCATTTTGCGACTGGAGCATTTTGAGACTGGAGCATTTTGGTGACTGGAGCATTTTGGTGACTGGAGCATTTTGTGACTGGAGCATTTTGAGACTGGAGCATTTTGAGACTGGAGCATTCTGCGACTGGAGCATTCTGCGACTGGAGCATTCTGCCACTGGAGCATTCTGCGACTGGAGCATTCTGCGACTGGAACATTCTGCGACTGGAGCATTCTGCGACTGGAGCATTCTGCGACTGGAGCATTCTGCCAATGGAGCATTTTGCGAATGGAGCATTTTGCGAATGGAGCATTTTGTGAATGGAGCATTTTGCCAATGGAGCATTTTGCGACTGGAGCATTTTGCGACTGGAGCATTTTGCGACTGGAGCATTTTGCTAATGGAGCATTTTGAGACTGGAGCATTTTGCCAATGGAGCATTTATAGACTGGAGCATTTTGCGACTGGAGCATTTTGCCAATGGAGCATTTTGAGACTGGAGCATTTTGCCAATGGAGCATTTTGCGAATGGAGCATTTTGCCAATGGAGCATTTTGCCAATGGAGCATTTTGAGACTGGAGCATTTTGCCAATGGAGCATTTTGAGACTGGAGCATTTTGCCAATGGAGCATTTTGCGAATGGAGCATTTTGCCAATGGAGCATTTTGCCAATGGAGCATTTTGAGACTGGAGCTTTTTGCCAATGGAGCATTCTGCGACTGGAGCATTCTGCGACTGGAGCATTCTGCGACTGGAGCATTTTGCGACTGGAGCATTTTGGTGACTGGAGCATTTTGCGACTGGAGCATTTTGCCAATGAAGCATTTTGAGACTGGAGCATTTTGCGACTGGAGCATTCTGCGACTGGAGCATTCTGCGACTGGAGCATTCTGCGACTGGAGCATTCTGCGACTGGAGCATTCTGCGACTGGAGCATTCTGCGACTGGAGCATTCTGCGACTGGAGCATTCTGCGACTGGAGCATTTTGGTGACTGGAGCATTTTGCCAATGGAGCATTTTGAGACTGGAGCATTTTGCCAATGGAGCATTTTGCCAATGGAGCATTTTGAGACTGGAGCATTTTGCCAATGGAGCATTTTGCGAATGGAGCATTTTGCCAACTGGAGCATTTTGAGACTGGAGCATTTTGAGACTGGAGCATTTTGCCAATGGAGCATTTTGAGACTGGAGCATTTTGCCAATGGAGCATTTTGAGACTGGAGCATTTTGCCAATGGAGCATTTTAAGACTGGAGCATTTTGCCAATGGAGCATTTTTAAACTGGAGCATTTTGCCAATGGAGCATTTTGAGAATGGAGCATTTTGAGACTGGAGCTTTTTGCCAATGGAGCATTCTGCGACTGGAGCATTCTGCGACTGGAGCATTCTGCGACTGGAGCATTTTGGTGACTGGAGCATTCTGCGACTGGAGCATTCTGCGACTGGAGCATTCTGCGACTGGAGCATTCTGCGACTGGAGCATTCTGCGACTGGAGCATTCTGCGACTGGAGCATTTTGGTGACTGGAGCATTTTGCCAATGGAGCATTTTGAGACTGGAGCATTCTGCGACTGGAGCATTCTGCGACTGGAGCATTTTGGTGACTGGAGCATTTTGCCAATGGAGCATTTTGAGACTGGAGCATTCTGCGACTGGAGCATTCTGCGACTGGAGCATTTTGGTGACTGGAGCATTTTGCGACTGGAGCATTTTGAGACTGGAGCATTTTGGTGACTGGAGCATTTTGGTGACTGGAGCATTTTGCTAATGGAGCATTTTGCCAACTGGAGCATTTTGCTAATGGAGCATTTTGCTAATGGAGCATTTTGAGACTGGAGCATTTTGCCAATGGAGCATTTTGAGACTGGAGCATTTTGCCAATGGAGCATTTTGAGACTGGAGCATTTTGCCAATGGAGCATTTTGAGACTGGAGCTTTTTGCCAATGGAGCATTTTGAGACTGGAGCATTTTGCCAATGGAGCATTTTGCCAATGAAGCATTTTGAGACTGGAGCATTTTGCCAATGGAGCATTTTGCGAATGGAGCATTTTGCCAACTGGAGCATTTTGCTAATGGAGCATTTTGAGACTGGAGCATTTTGCCAATGGAGCATTTTGAGACTGGAGCATTTTGCCAATGGAGCATTTTGAGACTGGAGCATTTTGCCAATGGAGCATTTTAAGACTGGAGCATTTTGCCAATGGAGCATTTTGAGACTTTAGCATTTTGCCAATGGAGCATTTTGCGACTGGAGCATTTTGAGACTGGAGCATTTTGCGACTGGAGCATTTTGCGACTTGAGCATTTTGCGAGTGGAGCATTTTGCGAGTGGAGCATTCTCCGACTGGAGCATTCTGCGACAATGGAGCATTTTGCCAATGGAGCATTTTGCGACTGGAGCATTTTGCTGACTGGAGCATTTTGGTGACTGGAGCATTTTGCGACTGAAGCATTTTGGTGACTGCAGCATTCTGCGACTGGAGCATTCTGCGACTGGAGAATTCTGCGACTGGAGCATTTTGAGACTGGAGCATTCTGCGACTGGAGCATTTTGAGACTGGAGCATTTTGAGACTGGAGCATTCTGCGACTGGAGCATTTTCAGACTGGAGCATTCTGCGACTGGAGCATTTTGAGACTGGAGCATTTTGAGACTGGAGCATTTTGAGACTGGAGCATTTTGAGACTGGAGCATTCTGCGACTGGAGCATTCTGCGACTGGAGCATTCTGCGACTGGAGCATTCTGCGACTGGAGCATTCTGCGACTGGAGCATTTTGCGACTGGAGCATTTTGAGACTGGAGCATTTTGGTGACTGGAGCATTTTGGTGACTGGAGCATTTTGGTGACTGGAGCATTTTGCGACTGGAGCATTCTGCGACTGGAGCATTTTGCGACTGGAGCATTCTGCGACTGGAGCATTTTGCGACTGGAGCATTTTGAGACTGGAGCATTTTGAGACTGGAGCATTTTGGTGACTGGAGCATTTTGGTGACTGGAGCATTTTGCGACTGAAGCATTTTGCGACTGGAGCATTCTGCGACTGGAGCATTCTGCGACTGGAGCATTTTGCGACTGGAGCATTCTGCGACTGGAGCATTCTGCGACTGGAGCATTTTGAGACTGGAGCATTTTGAGACTGGAGCATTCTGCGACTGGAGCATTCTGCGACTGGAGCATTCTGCGACTGGAGCATTCTGCGACTGGAGCATTTTGCGAGTGGAGCATTTTGCGACTGGAGCATTTTGGTGACTGGAGCATTTTGCGACTGGAGCATTTTGCGACTGGAGCATTCTGCGACTGGAGCATTCTGCGACTGGAGCATTCTGCGACTGGAGCATTTTGAGACTGGAGCATTTTGAGACTGGAGCATTCTGCGACTGGAGCATTCTGCGACTGGAGCATTTTGCGAGTGGAGCATTTTGCGACTGGAGCATTTTGGTGACTGGAGCATTTTGCGACTGGAGCATTTTGAGACTGGAGCATTTTGCCAACTGGAGCATTTTGCCAACTGGAGCATTTTGCTAATGGAGCATTTTGAGACTGGAGCATTTTGCCAATGGAGCATTTTGCGACTGGAGCATTTTGCGAGTGGAGCATTTTGCGAGTGGAGCATTTTGCCAATGGAGCATTTTGCGACTGGAGCATTCTGCGATTGGAGCATTTTGAGACTGGAGCATTCTGCGACTGGAGCATTCTGCGACTGGAGCATTTTGGTGACTGGAGCATTTTGGTGACTAGAGCATTTTGGTGACTGGAGCATTTTGGTGACTGGAGCATTCTGCGACTGGAGCATTCTGCGACTGAAGCATTTTGCGACTGGAGCATTCTGCGACTGGAGCATTCTGCGACTGGAGCATTTTGAGACTGGAGCATTTTGAGACAGGAGCATTTTGCGACTGGAGCATTCTGCGACTGGAGCATTCTGCGACTGGAGCATTCTGCGACTGGAGCATTTTGAGACTGGAGCATTTTGAGACTGGAGCATTCTGCGACTGGAGCATTCTGCGACTGGAGCATTCTGCGACTGGAGCATTCTGCGACTGGAGCATTTTGGTGACTGGAGCATTTTGCGACTGGAGCATTCTGCGACTGGAGCATTCTGCGACTGGAGCATTTTGAGACTGGAGCATTTTGGTGACTGGAGCATTTTGGTGACTGGAGCATTCTGCGACTGGAGCATTCTGCGACTGGAGCATTCTGCGACTGGAGCATTTTGGTGACTGGAGCATTTTGAGACTGGAGCATTTTGCGACTGGAGCATTTTGCGACTGGAGCATTCTGCGACTGGAGCATTCTGCGACTGGAGCATTTTGAGACTGGAGCATTCTGCGACTGGAGCATTCTGCGACTGAAGCATTTTGCGACTGGAGCATTCTGCGACTGGAGCATTCTGCGACTGGAGCATTTTGAGACTGGAGCATTTTGAGACAGGAGCATTTTGAGACTGGAGCATTCTGCGACTGGAGCATTTTGAGACTGGAGCATTCTGCGACTGGAGCATTCTGCGACTGGAGCATTTTGGTGACTGGAGCATTTTGCGACTGGAGCATTCTGCGACTGAAGCATTCTGCGACTGGAGCATTTTGCCAATGGAGCATTTTGCGACTGGAGCATTTTGCGACTGTAGCATTTTGCTATGGAGCATTTTGCGACTGGAGCATTTTGAGACTGGAGCATTTTGGTGACTGGAGCATTATGGTGACTGGAGCATTTTGGTGACTGGAGCATTCTGCGACTGGAGCATTCTGCGACTGGAGCATTTTGAGACTGGAGCATTCTGCGACTGGAGCATTCTGCGACTGGAGCATTCTGCGACTGGAGCATTCTGCGACTGGAGCATTCTGCGACTGGAGCATTCTGCGACTGGAGCATTCTGCGACTGGAGCATATTGCGACTGGAGCATTTTGAGACTGGAGCATTTTGAGACTGGAGCATTTTGAGACTGGAGCATTTTGAGACTGGAGCATTCTGCGACTGGAGCATTTTGAGACTGGAGCATTTTGGTGACTGGAGCATTTTGGTGACTGGAGCATTTTGCGACTGGAGCATTTTGCGACTGGAGCATTCTGCGACTGGAGCATTCTGCGACTGGAGCATTTTGAGACTGGAGCATTTTGGTGACTGGAGCATTTTGGTGACTGGAGCATTTTGCGACTGGAGCATTTTGCGACTGGAGCATTCTGCGACTGGAGCATTCTGCGACTGGAGCATTCTGCGACTGGAGCATTCTGCGACTGGAGCATTTTGGTGACTGGAGCATTTTGCGACTGGAGCATTTTGAGACTGGAGCATTCTGCGACTGGAGCATTCTGCGACTGGAGCATTTTGAGACTGGAGCATTTTGGTGACTGGAGCATTTTGGTGACTGGAGCATTTTGCGACTGGAGCATTTTGCGACTGGAGCATTCTGCGACTGGAGCATTCTGCGACTGGAGCATTCTGCGACTGGAGCATTCTGCGACTGGAGCATTCTGCGACTGGAGCATTTTGCCAATGGAGCATTTTGCGACTGGAGCATTTTGCGACTGGAGCATTTTGCTATGGAGCATTTTGCGACTGGAGCATTTTGAGACTGGAGCATTTTGGTGACTGGAGCATTATGGTGACTGGAGCATTTTGGTGACTGGAGCATTCTGCGACTGGAGCATTCTGCGACTGGAGCATTCTGCGACTGGAGCATTCTGCGACTGGAGCATTCTGCGACTGGAGCATTCTGCGACTGGAGCATTCTGCGACTGGAGCATTCTGCGACTGGAGCATTCTGCGACTGGAGCATTTTGGTGACTGGAGCATTTTGGTGACTAGAGCATTTTGGTGACTGGAGCATTTTGGTGACTGGAGCATTTTGCGACTGGAGCATTTTGCGACTGGAGCATTCTGCGACTGGAGCATTCTGCGACTGGAGCATTCTGCGACTGGAGCATTCTGCGACTGGAGCATTTTGGTGACTGGAGCATTTTGTGACTGGAGCATTTTGAGACTGGAGCATTTTGGTGACTGGAGCATTTTGGTGACTGGAGCATTTTGCGACTGGAGCATTTTGCGACTGGAGCATTCTGCGACTGGAGCATTCTGCGACTGGAGCATTCTGCGACTGGAGCATTCTGCGACTGGAGCATTCTGCGACTGGAGCATTCTGCGACTGGAGCATTCTGCGACTGGAGCATTCTGCGACTGGAGCATTTTGCCAATGGAGCATTTTGCGACTGGAGCATTTTGCGACCGGAGCATTTTGCTATGGAGCATTTTGCGACTGGAGCATTTTGAGACTGGAGCATTCTGCGACTGGAGCATTCTGCGACTGGAGCATTTTGAGACTGGAGCATTTTGGTGACTGGAGCATTTTGGTGACTGGAGCATTTTGCGACTGGAGCATTTTGCGACTGGAGCATTCTGCGACTGGAGCATTCTGCGACTGGAGCATTCTGCGACTGGAGCATTCTGCGACTGGAGCATTTTGCCAATGGAGCATTTTGCGACTGGAGCATTTTGCGACTGGAGCATTTTGCTATGGAGCATTTTGCGACTGGAGCATTTTGAGACTGGAGCATTTTGGTGACTGGAGCATTATGGTGACTGGAGCATTTTGGTGACTGGAGCATTCTGCGACTGGAGCATTCTGCGACTGGAGCATTCTGCGACTGGAGCATTCTGCGACTGGAGCATTCTGCGACTGGAGCATTCTGCGACTGAAGCATTTTGCGACTGGAGCATTCTGCGACTGGAGCATTCTGCGACTGGAGCATTTTGGTGACTGGAGCATTTTGGTGACTGGAGCATTTTGATGACTGGAGCATTTTGGTGACTGGAGCATTTTGGTGACTGGAGCATTTTGCGACTGGAGCATTTTGCGACTGGAGCATTCTGCGACTGGAGCATTCTGCGACTGGAGCATTTTGAGACTGGAGCATTTTGGTGACTGGAGCATTTTGGTGACTGGAGCATTTTGCGACTGGAGCATTTTGCGACTGGAGCATTCTGCGACTGGAGCATTCTGCGACTGGAGCATTCTGCGACTGGAGCATTCTGCGACTGGAGCATTTTGGTGACTGGAGCATTTTGCGACTGGAGCATTTTGAGACTGGAGCATTCTGCGACTGGAGCATTCTGCGACTGGAGCATTTTGAGACTGGAGCATTTTGGTGACTGGAGCATTTTGGTGACTGGAGCATTTTGCGACTGGAGCATTTTGCGACTGGAGCATTCTGCGACTGGAGCATTCTGCGACTGGAGCATTCTGCGACTGGAGCATTCTGCGACTGGAGCATTTTGAGACTGGAGCATTTTGAGACTGGAGCATTCTGCGACTGGAGCATTCTGCGACTGGAGCATTTTGAGACTGGAGCATTCTGCGACTGGAGCATTCTGCGACTGGAGCATTTTGGTGACTGGAGCATTTTGCGACTGGAGCATTCTGCGACTGAAGCATTCTGCGACTGGAGCATTTTGCCAATGGAGCATTTTGCGACTGGAGCATTTTGCGACTGTAGCATTTTGCTATGGAGCATTTTGCGACTGGAGCATTTTGAGACTGGAGCATTTTGGTGACTGGAGCATTATGGTGACTGGAGCATTTTGGTGACTGGAGCATTCTGCGACTGGAGCATTCTGCGACTGGAGCATTTTGAGACTGGAGCATTCTGCGACTGGAGCATTCTGCGACTGGAGCATTCTGCGACTGGAGCATTCTGCGACTGGAGCATTCTGCGACTGGAGCATTCTGCGACTGGAGCATTCTGCGACTGGAGCATATTGCGACTGGAGCATTTTGAGACTGGAGCATTTTGAGACTGGAGCATTTTGAGACTGGAGCATTTTGAGACTGGAGCATTCTGCGACTGGAGCATTTTGAGACTGGAGCATTTTGGTGACTGGAGCATTTTGGTGACTGGAGCATTTTGCGACTGGAGCATTTTGCGACTGGAGCATTTTGGTGACTGGAGCATTTTGGTGACTAGAGCATTTTGGTGACTGGAGCATTTTGGTGACTGGAGCATTTTGCGACTGGAGCATTCTGCGACTGGAGCATTCTGCGACTGGAGCATTCTGCGACTGGAGCATTTTGCCAATGGAGCATTTTGCGACTGGAGCATTTTGCGACTGGAGCATTTTGCTATGGAGCATTTTGCGACTGGAGCATTTTGAGACTGGAGCATTTTGGTGACTGGAGCATTATGGTGACTGGAGCATTTTGGTGACTGGAGCATTCTGCGACTGGAGCATTCTGCGACTGGAGCATTCTGCGACTGGAGCATTCTGCGACTGGAGCATTCTGCGACTGGAGCATTTTGGTGACTGGAGCATTTTGGTGACTAGAGCATTTTGGTGACTGGAGCATTTTGGTGACTGGAGCATTTTGCGACTGGAGCATTTTGCGACTGGAGCATTCTGCGACTGGAGCATTCTGCGACTGGAGCATTCTGCGACTGGAGCATTTTGGTGACTGGAGCATTTTGCGACTGGAGCATTTTGAGACTGGAGCATTTTGGTGACTGGAGCATTTTGGTGACTGGAGCATTTTGCGACTGGAGCATTTTGCGACTGGAGCATTCTGCGACTGGAGCATTCTGCGACTGGAGCATTCTGCGACTGGAGCATTCTGCGACTGGAGCATTCTGCGACTGGAGCATTCTGCGACTGGAGCATTCTGCGACTGGAGCATTCTGCGACTGGAGCATTTTGCCAATGGAGCATTTTGCGACTGGAGCATTTTGCGACCGGAGCATTTTGCTATGGAGCATTTTGCGACTGGAGCATTTTGAGACTGGAGCATTCTGCGACTGGAGCATTCTGCGACTGGAGCATTTTGAGACTGGAGCATTTTGGTGACTGGAGCATTTTGGTGACTGGAGCATTTTGCGACTGGAGCATTTTGCGACTGGAGCATTCTGCGACTGGAGCATTCTGCGACTGGAGCATTCTGCGACTGGAGCATTCTGCGACTGGAGCATTCTGCGACTGGAGCATTCTGCGACTGGAGCATTTTGCCAATGGAGCATTTTGCGACTGGAGCATTTTGCGACTGGAGCATTTTGCTATGGAGCATTTTGCGACTGGAGCATTTTGAGACTGGAGCATTTTGGTGACTGGAGCATTATGGTGACTGGAGCATTTTGGTGACTGGAGCATTCTGCGACTGGAGCATTCTGCGACTGGAGCATTCTGCGACTGGAGCATTCTGCGACTGGAGCATTCTGCGACTGAAGCATTTTGCGACTGGAGCATTCTGCGACTGGAGCATTCTGCGACTGGAGCATTTTGAGACTGGAGCATTTTGAGACAGGAGCATTTTGAGACTGGAGCATTCTGCGACTGGAGCATTCTGCGACTGGAGCATTTTGAGACTGGAGCATTCTGCGACTGGAGCATTCTGCGACTGGAGCATTTTGGTGACTGGAGCATTTTGCGACTGGAGCATTCTGCGACTGAAGCATTCTGCGACTGGAGCATTTTGCCAATGGAGCATTTTGCGACTGGAGCATTTTGCGACTGTAGCATTTTGCTATGGAGCATTTTGCGACTGGAGCATTTTGAGACTGGAGCATTTTGGTGACTGGAGCATTATGGTGACTGGAGCATTTTGGTGACTGGAGCATTCTGCGACTGGAGCATTCTGCGACTGGAGCATTTTGAGACTGGAGCATTCTGCGACTGGAGCATTCTGCGACTGGAGCATTCTGCGACTGGAGCATTCTGCGACTGGAGCATTCTGCGACTGGAGCATTCTGCGACTGGAGCATTCTGCGACTGGAGCATTCTGCGACTGGAGCATATTGCGACTGGAGCATTTTGAGACTGGAGCATTTTGAGACTGGAGCATTTTGAGACTGGAGCATTTTGAGACTGGAGCATTCTGCGACTGGAGCATTTTGAGACTGGAGCATTTTGGTGACTGGAGCATTTTGGTGACTGGAGCATTTTGCGACTGGAGCATTTTGCGACTGGAGCATTCTGCGACTGGAGCATTCTGCGACTGGAGCATTTTGAGACTGGAGCATTTTGGTGACTGGAGCATTTTGGTGACTGGAGCATTTTGCGACTGGAGCATTTTGCGACTGGAGCATTCTGCGACTGGAGCATTCTGCGACTGGAGCATTCTGCGACTGGAGCATTCTGCGACTGGAGCATTTTGGTGACTGGAGCATTTTGCGACTGGAGCATTTTGAGACTGGAGCATTCTGCGACTGGAGCATTCTGCGACTGGAGCATTTTGAGACTGGAGCATTTTGGTGACTGGAGCATTTTGGTGACTGGAGCATTTTGCGACTGGAGCATTTTGCGACTGGAGCATTCTGCGACTGGAGCATTCTGCGACTGGAGCATTCTGCGACTGGAGCATTCTGCGACTGGAGCATTCTGCGACTGGAGCATTTTGCCAATGGAGCATTTTGCGACTGGAGCATTTTGCTATGGAGCATTTTGCGACTGGAGCATTTTGAGACTGGAGCATTATGGTGACTGGAGCATTTTGGTGACTGGAGCATTCTGCGACTGGAGCATTCTGCGACTGGAGCATTCTGCGACTGGAGCATTCTGCGACTGGAGCATTCTGCGACTGGAGCATTTTGGTGACTGGAGCATTTTGGTGACTAGAGCATTTTGGTGACTGGAGCATTTTGGTGACTGGAGCATTTTGCGACTGGAGCATTTTGCGACTGGAGCATTCTGCGACTGGAGCATTCTGCGACTGGAGCATTCTGCGACTGGAGCATTCTGCGACTGGAGCATTTTGGTGACTGGAGCATTTTGCGACTGGAGCATTTTGAGACTGGAGCATTTTGGTGACTGGAGCATTTTGGTGACTGGAGCATTTTGCGACTGGAGCATTTTGCGACTGGAGCATTCTGCGACTGGAGCATTCTGCGACTGGAGCATTCTGCGACTGGAGCATTCTGCGACTGGAGCATTCTGCGACTGGAGCATTCTGCGACTGGAGCATTCTGCGACTGGAGCATTCTGCGACTGGAGCATTTTGCCAATGGAGCATTTTGCGACTGGAGCATTTTGCGACCGGAGCATTTTGCTATGGAGCATTTTGCGACTGGAGCATTTTGAGACTGGAGCATTTTGGTGACTGGAGCATTATGGTGACTGGAGCATTTTGGTGACTGGAGCATTCTGCGACTGGAGCATTCTGCGACTGGAGCATTCTGCGACTGGAGCATTCTGCGACTGGAGCATTTTGAGACTGGAGCATTCTGCGACTGGAGCATTCTGCGACTGGAGCATTCTGCGACTGGAGCATTTTGGTGACTGGAGCATTTTGCGACTGGAGCATTTTGCGACTGGAGCATTCTGCGACTGGAGCATTTTGAGACTGGAGCATTCTGCGACTGGAGCATTCTGCGACTGGAGCATTTTGGTGACTGGAGCATTTTGCGACTGGAGCATTTTGCGACTGGAGCATTCTGCGAATGGAGCATTCTGCGACTGGAGCATTTTGAGACTGGAGCATTCTGCGACTGGAGCATTCTGCGACTGGAGCATTCTGCGACTGGAGCATTTTGGTGACTGGAGCATTTTGCGACTGGAGCATTTTGAGACTGGAGCATTCTGCGACTGGAGCATTCTGCGACTGGAGCATTTTGAGACTGGAGCATTTTGAGACTGGAGCATTTTGGTGACTGGAGCATTTTGGTGACTGGAGCATTTTGCGACTGGAGCATTTTGAGACTGGAGCATTTTGCGACTGGAGCATTCTGCGACTGGAGCATTCTGCGACTGGAGCATTCTGCGACTGGAGCATTCTGCGACTGGAGCATTCTGCGACTGGAGCATTCTGGGACTGGAGCATTTTGCGACTGGAGCATTCTGCGACTGGAGCATTTTGAGACTGGAGCATTCTGCGACTGGAGCATTTTGGTGACTGGAGCATTTTGCGACTGGAGCATTCTGCGACTGGAGCATTCTGCGACTGGAGCATTCTGCGACTGTAGCATTCTGCGACTGGAGCATTTTGGTGACTGGAGCATTTTGCGACTGGAGCATTCTGCGACTGGAGCATTCTGCGACTGGAGCATTCTGCGACTGGAGCATTCTGCGACTGGAGCATTTTGCTGACTGGAGCATTCTGCGACTGGAGCATTTTGCGACTGGAGCATTCTGCGACTGGAGCATTCTGCGACTGGAGCATTTTGAGACTGGAGCATTCTGCGACTGGAGCATTCTGCGACTGGAGCATTCTGCGACTGGAGCATTCTGCGACTGGAGCATTCTGCGACTGGAGCATTCTGCGACTGGAGCATTCTGCGACTGGAGCATTCTGCGACTGGAGCATTTTGGGGACTGGAGCATTTTGCGACTGGAGCATTTTGAGACTGGAGCATTCTGCGACTGGAGCATTCTGCGACTGGAGCATTTTGAGACTGGAGCATTTTGAGACTGGAGCATTTTGAGACTGGAGCATTCTGCGACTGGAGCATTCTGCGACTGGAGCATTCTGCGACTGGAGCATTCTGCGACTGGAGCATTCTGCGACTGGAGCATTCTGCGACTGGAGCATTCTGCGACTGGAGCATTCTGCGACTGGAGCATTTTGGTGACTGGAGCATTTTGCGACTGGAGCATTTTGAGACTGGAGCATTCTGCGACTGGAGCATTCTGCGACTGGAGCATTTTGAGACTGGAGCATTTTGAGACTGGAGCATTTTGAGACTGGAGCATTCTGCGACTGGAGCATTCTGCGACTGAAGCATTCTGCGACTGGAGCATTCTGCGACTGGAGCATTTTGGTGACTGGAGCATTTTGGTGACTGGAGCATTTTGGTGACTGGAGCATTTTGAGACTGGAGCATTTTGGTGACTGGAGCATTTTGGTGACTGGAGCATTTTGCGACTGGAGCATTTTGCGACTGGAGCATTCTGCGACTGGAGCATTCTGCGACTGGAGCATTCTGCGACTGGAGCATTCTGCGACTGGAGCATTCTGCGACTGGAGCATTTTGCGACTGGAGCATTCTGCGACTGGAGCATTTTGAGACTGGAGCATTCTGCGACTGGAGCATTTTGCAACTGGAGCATTTTGCTATGGAGCATTTTGCGACTGGAGCATTTTGAGACTGGAGCATTTTGGTGACTGGAGCATTTTGGTGACTGGAGCATTTTGGTGACTGGAGCATTTTGAGACTGGAGCATTTTGAGACTGGAGCATTCTGCGACTGGAGCATTCTGCGACTGGAGCATTCTGCCACTGGAGCATTCTGCGACTGGAGCATTCTGCGACTGGAACATTCTGCGACTGGAGCATTCTGCGACTGGAGCATTCTGCGACTGGAGCATTCTGCCAATGGAGCATTTTGCGAATGGAGCATTTTGCGAATGGAGCATTTTGTGAATGGAGCATTTTGCCAATGGAGCATTTTGCGACTGGAGCATTTTGCGACTGGAGCATTTTGCGACTGGAGCATTTTGCTAATGGAGCATTTTGAGACTGGAGCATTTTGCCAATGGAGCATTTATAGACTGGAGCATTTTGCGACTGGAGCATTTTGCCAATGGAGCATTTTGAGACTGGAGCATTTTGCCAATGGAGCATTTTGCGAATGGAGCATTTTGCCAATGGAGCATTTTGCCAATGGAGCATTTTGAGACTGGAGCATTTTGCCAATGGAGCATTTTGAGACTGGAGCATTTTGCCAATGGAGCATTTTGCGAATGGAGCATTTTGCCAATGGAGCATTTTGCCAATGGAGCATTTTGAGACTGGAGCTTTTTGCCAATGGAGCATTCTGCGACTGGAGCATTCTGCGACTGGAGCATTCTGCGACTGGAGCATTTTGCGACTGGAGCATTTTGGTGACTGGAGCATTTTGCGACTGGAGCATTTTGCCAATGAAGCATTTTGAGACTGGAGCATTTTGCGACTGGAGCATTCTGCGACTGGAGCATTCTGCGACTGGAGCATTCTGCGACTGGAGCATTCTGCGACTGGAGCATTCTGCGACTGGAGCATTCTGCGACTGGAGCATTCTGCGACTGGAGCATTCTGCGACTGGAGCATTTTGGTGACTGGAGCATTTTGCCAATGGAGCATTTTGAGACTGGAGCATTTTGCCAATGGAGCATTTTGCCAATGGAGCATTTTGAGACTGGAGCATTTTGCCAATGGAGCATTTTGCGAATGGAGCATTTTGCCAACTGGAGCATTTTGAGACTGGAGCATTTTGAGACTGGAGCATTTTGCCAATGGAGCATTTTGAGACTGGAGCATTTTGCCAATGGAGCATTTTGAGACTGGAGCATTTTGCCAATGGAGCATTTTAAGACTGGAGCATTTTGCCAATGGAGCATTTTTAAACTGGAGCATTTTGCCAATGGAGCATTTTGAGAATGGAGCATTTTGAGACTGGAGCTTTTTGCCAATGGAGCATTCTGCGACTGGAGCATTCTGCGACTGGAGCATTCTGCGACTGGAGCATTTTGGTGACTGGAGCATTCTGCGACTGGAGCATTCTGCGACTGGAGCATTCTGCGACTGGAGCATTCTGCGACTGGAGCATTCTGCGACTGGAGCATTCTGCGACTGGAGCATTTTGGTGACTGGAGCATTTTGCCAATGGAGCATTTTGAGACTGGAGCATTCTGCGACTGGAGCATTCTGCGAATGGTGGATTTTGTGACTGGAGCATTTTGCCAATGGAGCATTTTGAGACTGGAGCATTCTGCGACTGGAGCATTCTGCGACTGGAGCATTTTGGTGACTGGAGCATTTTGCGACTGGAGCATTTTGAGACTGGAGCATTTTGGTGACTGGAGCATTTTGGTGACTGGAGCATTTTGCTAATGGAGCATTTTGCCAACTGGAGCATTTTGCTAATGGAGCATTTTGCTAATGGAGCATTTTGAGACTGGAGCATTTTGCCAATGGAGCATTTTGAGACTGGAGCATTTTGCCAATGGAGCATTTTGAGACTGGAGCATTTTGCCAATGGAGCATTTTGAGACTGGAGCTTTTTGCCAATGGAGCATTTTGAGACTGGAGCATTTTGCCAATGGAGCATTTTGCCAATGAAGCATTTTGAGACTGGAGCATTTTGCCAATGGAGCATTTTGCGAATGGAGCATTTTGCCAACTGGAGCATTTTGCTAATGGAGCATTTTGAGACTGGAGCATTTTGCCAATGGAGCATTTTGAGACTGGAGCATTTTGCCAATGGAGCATTTTGAGACTGGAGCATTTTGCCAATGGAGCATTTTAAGACTGGAGCATTTTGCCAATGGAGCATTTTGAGACTTTAGCATTTTGCCAATGGAGCATTTTGCGACTGGAGCATTTTGAGACTGGAGCATTTTGCGACTGGAGCATTTTGCGACTTGAGCATTTTGCGAGTGGAGCATTTTGCGAGTGGAGCATTCTCCGACTGGAGCATTCTGCGACAATGGAGCATTTTGCCAATGGAGCATTTTGCGACTGGAGCATTTTGCTGACTGGAGCATTTTGGTGACTGGAGCATTTTGCGACTGAAGCATTTTGGTGACTGCAGCATTCTGCGACTGGAGCATTCTGCGACTGGAGAATTCTGCGACTGGAGCATTTTGAGACTGGAGCATTCTGCGACTGGAGCATTTTGAGACTGGAGCATTTTGAGACTGGAGCATTCTGCGACTGGAGCATTTTCAGACTGGAGCATTCTGCGACTGGAGCATTTTGAGACTGGAGCATTTTGAGACTGGAGCATTTTGAGACTGGAGCATTTTGAGACTGGAGCATTCTGCGACTGGAGCATTCTGCGACTGGAGCATTCTGCGACTGGAGCATTCTGCGACTGGAGCATTCTGCGACTGGAGCATTTTGCGACTGGAGCATTTTGAGACTGGAGCATTTTGGTGACTGGAGCATTTTGGTGACTGGAGCATTTTGGTGACTGGAGCATTTTGCGACTGGAGCATTCTGCGACTGGAGCATTTTGCGACTGGAGCATTCTGCGACTGGAGCATTTTGCGACTGGAGCATTTTGAGACTGGAGCATTTTGAGACTGGAGCATTTTGGTGACTGGAGCATTTTGGTGACTGGAGCATTTTGCGACTGAAGCATTTTGCGACTGGAGCATTCTGCGACTGGAGCATTCTGCGACTGGAGCATTTTGCGACTGGAGCATTCTGCGACTGGAGCATTCTGCGACTGGAGCATTTTGAGACTGGAGCATTTTGAGACTGGAGCATTCTGCGACTGGAGCATTCTGCGACTGGAGCATTCTGCGACTGGAGCATTCTGCGACTGGAGCATTTTGCGAGTGGAGCATTTTGCGACTGGAGCATTTTGGTGACTGGAGCATTTTGCGACTGGAGCATTTTGCGACTGGAGCATTCTGCGACTGGAGCATTCTGCGACTGGAGCATTCTGCGACTGGAGCATTTTGAGACTGGAGCATTTTGAGACTGGAGCATTCTGCGACTGGAGCATTCTGCGACTGGAGCATTTTGCGAGTGGAGCATTTTGCGACTGGAGCATTTTGGTGACTGGAGCATTTTGCGACTGGAGCATTTTGAGACTGGAGCATTTTGCCAACTGGAGCATTTTGCCAACTGGAGCATTTTGCTAATGGAGCATTTTGAGACTGGAGCATTTTGCCAATGGAGCATTTTGCGACTGGAGCATTTTGCGAGTGGAGCATTTTGCGAGTGGAGCATTTTGCCAATGGAGCATTTTGCGACTGGAGCATTCTGCGATTGGAGCATTTTGAGACTGGAGCATTTTAAGACTGGAGCATTCTGCGACTGGAGCATTTTGATGACTGGAGCATTTTGGTGACTGGAGCATTCTGCGACTGGAGCATTCTGCGACTGGAGCATTTTGGTGACTGGAGCATTTTGCGACTGGAGCATTCTGCGACTGGAGCATTCTGCGACTGGAGCATTCTGCGACTGGAGCATTCTGCGACTGGAGCATTTTGCCAATGGAGCATTTTGAGACTGGAGCATTTTGCCAATGGAGCATTTTGGTGACTGGAGCATTTTGGTGACTGGAGCATTCTGCGACTGGAGCATTCTGCGACTGGAGCATTCTGCGACTGGAGCATTTTGCGACTGGAGCATTTTGCGACTGGAGCATTCTGCGATTGGAGCATTTTGAGACTGGAGCATTTTGAGACTGGAGCATTTTGATGACTGGAGCATTTTGGTGACTGGAGCATTTTGCGACTGGAGCATTTTGAGACTGGAGCATTTTGGTGACTGGAGCATTTTGCCAATGGAGCATTATGAGACTGGAGCATTTTGAGACTGGAGCATTTTGAGACTGGAGCATTCTGCGACTGGAGCATTCTGCGACTGGAGCATTTTGATGACTGGAGCATTTTGGTGACTGGAGCATTTTGCGACTGGAGCATTTTGAGACTGGAGCATTTTGGTGACTGGAGCATTTTGCCAATGGAGCATTTTGAGACTGGAGCATTTTGCCAATGGAGCATTCTGCGACTGGAGCATTCTGCGACTGGAGCATTCTGCGACTGGAGCATTCTGCGACTGGAGCATTTTGGTGACTGGAGCATTTTGCGAGTGGAGCATTTTGGTGACTGGAGCATTTTGCGACTGGAGCATTTTGAGACTGGAGCATTTTGCCAACTGGAGCATTTTGCCAACTGGAGCATTTTGCTAATGGAGCATTTTGAGACTGGAGCATTTTGCGACTGGAGCATTTTGCGAGTGGAGCATTTTGCGAGTGGAGCATTTTGCCAATGGAGCATTTTGCGACTGGAGCATTCTGCGATTGGAGCATTTTGAGACTGGAGCATTTTGAGACTGGAGCATTCTGCGACTGGAGCATTTTGAGACTGGAGCATTTTGAGACTGGAGCATTTTGAGACTGGAGCATTCTGCGACTGGAGCATTCTGCGACTGGAGCATTTTGATGACTGGAGCATTTTGGTGACTGGAGCATTTTGGTGACTGGAGCATTTTGCGACTGGAGCATTTTGAGACTGGAGCATTTTGGTGACTGGAGCATTTTGCCAATGGAGCATTTTGCCAATGGAGCATTCTGCGACTGGAGCATTTTGCGACTGGAGCATTCTGCGACTAGAGCATTCTGGGACTGGAGCATTCTGCGACTGGAGCATTCTGCGACTGGAGCATTTTGGTGACTGGAGCATTTTGCGACTGGAGCATTCTGAGACTGGAGCATTTTGAGACTGGAGCATTTTGGTGACTGGAGCATTTTGCCAATGGAGCATTTTGAGACTGGAGCATTTTGCCAATGGAGCATTCTGCGACTGGAGCATTTTGCGACTGGAGCATTCTGCGACTAGAGCATTCTGGGACTGGAGCATTCTGCGACTGGAGCATTCTGCGACTGGAGCATTTTGGTGACTGGAGCATTTTGCGACTGGAGCATTCTGCGACTGGAGCATTCTGCGACTGGAGCATTTTGAGACTGGAGCATTTTGAGACTGGAGCATTTTGAGACTGGAGCATTCTGCGACTGGAGCATTCTGCGACTGGAGCATTTTGATGACTGGAGCATTTTGGTGACTGGAGCATTTTGGTGACTGGAGCATTTTGCGACTGGAGCATTTTGAGACTGGAGCATTTTGGTGACTGGAGCATTTTGCCAATGGAGCATTTTGAGACTGGAGCATTTTGCCAATGGAGCATTCTGCGACAGGAGCATTCTGCGACTAGAGCATTCTCCGACTGGAGCATTCTGCGACAATGGAGCATTTTGCCAATGGAGCATTTTGCGACTGGAGCATTTTGCTGACTGGAGCATTTTGGTGACTGGAGCATTTTGCGACTGAAGCATTTTGGTGACTGGAGCATTCTGCGACTGGAGCATTCTGCGACAGGAGCATTCTGCGACTGGAGCATTTTGAGACTGGAGCATTTTGAGACTGGAGCATTCTGCGACTGGAGCATTTTGAGACTGGAGCATTTTGCCAATGGAGCATTTTGAGACTGGAGCATTCTGCGACTGGAGCATTTTGAGACTGGAGCATTTTGCCAATGGAGCATTTTGCCAATGGAGCATTTTGCGACTGGAGCATTTTGCGACAATGGAGCATTTTGCCAATGGAGCATTTTGCGACTGGAGCATTTTGCTGACTGGAGCATTTTGGTGACTGGAGCATTTTGCGACTGAAGCATTTTGGTGACTGGAGCATTCTGCGACTGGAGCATTTTGAGACTGGAGCATTTTGCGACTGGAGCATTCTGCGACTGGAGCATTTTGAGACTGGAGCATTTTGAGACTGGAGCATTCTGCGACTGGAGCATTTTGAGACTGGAGCATTTTGCCAATGGAGCATTTTGCCAATGGAGCATTTTGCGACTGGAGCATTTTGCGACTGGAGCATTCAGCGACTGGAGCATTTTGAGACTGGAGCATTTTGAGACTGGAGCATTTTGAGACTGGAGCATTTTGAGACTGGAGCATTCTGCGACTGGAGCATTTTGGTGACTGGAGCATTTTGCCAATGGAGCATTTTGAGACTGGAGCATTTTGCCAATGGAGCATTCTGCGACAGGAGCATTCTGCGACTGGAGCATTCTCCGACTGGAGCATTCTGCGACAATGGAGCATTTTGCCAATGGAGCATTTTGCGACTGGAGCATTTTGCTGACTGGAGCATTTTGGTGACTGGAGCATTTTGCGACTGAAGCATTTTGGTGACTGGAGCATTCTGCGACTGGAGCATTCTGCGACTGGAGCATTCTGCGACTGGAGCATTCTGCGACTGGAGCATTCTGCGACTGGAGCATTCTGCGACTGGAGCATTCTGCGACTGGAGAATTCTGCGACTGGAGCATTCTGCGACTGGAGCATTTTGCTATGGAGCATTTTGCGACTGGAGCATTTTGAGACAGGATCATTTTGGTGACTGGAGCATTTTGGTGACTGGAGCATTTTGGTGACTGGAGCATTCTGCGACTGGAGCATTCTGCGACTGGAGCATTCTGCGACTGGAGCATTCTGCGACTGGAGCATTCTGCGACTGGAGAATTCTGCGACTGGAGCATTTTGAGACTGGAGCATTCTGCGACTGGAGCATTTTGAGACTGGAGCATTTTGCGACTGGAGCATTTTGCGACTGGAGCATTTTGAGACTGGAGCATTTTGGTGACTGGAGCATTTTGGTGACTGGAGCATTCTGCGAATGGAGCATTCTGCGACTGGAGCATTCTGCGACTGGAGCATTCTGCGACTGGAGAATTCTGCGACTGGAGCATTTTGAGACTGGAGCATTCTGCGACTGGAGCATTTTGAGACTGGAGCATTTTGCGACTGGAGCATTTTGCGACTGGAGCATTTTGAGACTGGAGCATTTTGGTGACTGGAGCATTTTGGTGACTGGAGCATTTTGGTGACTGGAGCATTCTGCGACTGGAGCATTCTGCGACTGGAGCATTCTGCGACTGGAGCATTTTGGTGACTGGAGCATTTTGCGTCTGGAGCATTTTGAGACTGGAGCATTCTGCGACTGGAGCATTCTGCGACTGGAGCATTTTGAGACTGGAGCATTTTGAGACTGGAGCATTTTGAGACTGGAGCATTCTGCGACTGGAGCATTCTGCGACTGGAGCATTCTGCGACTGGAGCATTTTGGTGACTGGAGCATTTTGGTGACTGGAGCATTTTGGTGACTGGAGCATTTTGGTGACTGGAGCATTTTGAGACTGGAGCATTTTGGTGACTGGAGCATTTTGGTGACTGGAGCATTTTGGTGACTGGAGCATTCTGCGACTGGAGCATTCTGCGACTGGAGCATTTGTCGACTGGAGCATTTTGCCAATGGAGCATTTTGCGACTGGAGCATTTTGGTGACTGGAGCATTTTGCGACTGGAGCATTTTGCCAATGGAGCATTCTGCGACTGGAGCATTCTGCGACTGGAGCATTCTGCGACTGGAGCATTTTGCGACTGGAGCATTTTGCGACTGGAGCATTTTGAGACTGGAGCATTTTGGTGACTGGAGCATTTTGGTGACTGGAGCATTTTGGTGACTGGAGCATTTTGGTGACTGGAGCATTTTGGTGACTGGAGCATTTTGGTGACTGGAGCATTTTGGTGACTGGAGCATTCTGCGACTGGAGCATTCTGCGACTGGAGCATTCTGCGACTGGAGGATTCTGCGACTGGAGCATTCTGCGACTGGAGCATTCTGCGACTGGAGCATTCTGCGACTGGAGCATTCTGCGACTGGAGCATTCTGCGACTGGAGCATTCTGCGACTGGAGCATTTTGGTGACTGGAGCATTTTGGTGACTGGAGCATTTTGATGACTGGAGCATTTTGGTGACTGGAGCATTTTGGTGACTGGAGCATTTTGCGACTGGAGCATTTTGCGACTGGAGCATTTTGAGACTGGAGCATTTTGCGACTGGAGCATTCTGCGACTGGAGCATTCTGCGACTGGAGCATTTTGCGACTGGAGCATTTTGCGACTGGAGCATTCTTTGACTGGAGCATTCTGCGACTGGAGCATTCTGCGACTGGAGCATTTTGCGACTGGAGCATTTTGCGACTGGAGCATTCTTTGACTGGAGCATTCTGCGACTGGAGCATTCTGCGACTGGAGCATTCTGCGACTGGAGCATTTTGAGACTGGAGCATTTTGAGACTGGAGCATTTTGAGACTGGAGCATTCTGCGACTGGAGCATTCTGCGACTGGAGCATTCTGCGACTGGAGCATTCTGCCACTGGAGCATTTTGAGACTGGAGCATTTTGAGACTGGAGCATTTTGAGTCTGGAGCATTCTGCGACTGGAGCATTTGGCCAATGGAGCATTTTGCGACTGGAGCATTCTGCGACTGGAGCATTTTGCTGACTGGAGCATTTTGGTGACTGGAGCATTTTGCGACTGAAGCATTTTGGTGACTGGAGCATTTTGGTGACTGGAGCATTCTGCGACTGGAGAATTCTGCGACTGGAGCATTTTGAGACTGGAGCATTCTGCGACTGGAGCATTTTGAGACTGGAGCATTTTGAGACTGGAGCATTCTGCGACTGGAGCATTTTCAGACTGGAGCATTCTGCGACTGGAGCATTCTGCGACTGGAGCATTTTGAGACTGGAGCATTTTGAGACTGGAGCATTTTGAGACTGGAGCATTCTGCGACTGGAGCATTCTGCGACTGGAGCATTCTGCGACTGGAGCATTTTGCCAATGGAGCATTTTGAGACTGGAGCATTTTGCCAATGGAGCATTTTGGTGACTGGAGCATTTTGGTGACTGGAGCATTTTGATGACTGGAGCATTTTGGTGACTGGAGCATTTTGGTGACTGGAGCATTTTGCGACTGGAGCATTTTGAGACTGGAGCATTTTGGTGACTGGAGCATTTTGCCAATGGAGCATTCTGCGACTGGAGCATTTTGCCAATGGAGCATTCTGCGACTGGAGCATTCTGCGACGGGAGCATTCTGCGACTGGAGCATTTTGCGACTGGAGCATTCTGCGACTGGAGCATTCTGCGACTGGAGCATTCTGCGACTGGAGCATTCTGCGACTGGAGCATTCTGCGACTGGAGCATTCTGCGACTGGAGCATTCTGCGACTGGAGCATTCTGCGACTGGAGCATTCTGCGACTGGAGCATTTTGCCAATGGAGCATTTTGAGACTGGAGCATTTTGCCAATGGAGCATTTTGGTGACTGGAGCATTTTGCGACTGGAGCATTCTGCGACTGGAGCATTCTGCGACTGGAGCATTCCGCGACTGGAGCATTCTGCGACTGGAGCATTCTGCGACTGGAGCATTCTGCGACTGGAGCATTTTGCCAATGGAGCATTTTGAGACTGGAGCATTTTGCCAATGGAGCATTTTGAGACTGGAGCATTTTGCCAATGGAGCATTTTGCCAATGGAGCATTTTGCGACTGGAGCATTTTGCGACTGGAGCATTTTGAGACTGGAGCATTTTGGTGACTGGAGCATTTTGGTGACTGGAGCATTTTGGTGACTGGAGCATTTTGGTGACTGGAGCATTCTGCGACTGGAGCATTCTGCGACTGGAGCATTCTGCGACTGGAGCATTTTTCCACTGGAGCATTTTGAGACTGGAGCATTCTGCGACTGGAGCATTCTGCGACTGGAGCATTTTGGTGACTGGAGCATTTTGCGACTGGAGCATTCTGCGACTGGAGCATTCTGCGACTGGAGCATTCTGCGACTGGAGCATTCTGCGACTGGAGCATTCTGCGACTGGAGCATTCTGCGACTGGAGCATTCTGCGACTGGAGCATTTTGCGACTGGAGCATTTTGCGACTGGAGCATTTTGCGACTGGAGCATTCTGCGACTGGAGCATTCTGCGACTGGAGCATTCTGCGACTGGAGCATTCTGCGACTGGAGCATTCTGCGACTGGAGCATTCTGCGACTGGAGCATTCTGCGACTGGAGCATTCTGCCACTGGAGCATTTTGAGACTGGAGCATTTTGAGACTGGAGCATTTTGAGACTGGAGCATTTTGAGACTGGAGCATTCTGCGACTGGAGCATTCTGCGACTGGAGCATTCTGCGACTGGAGCATTCTGCGACTGGAGCATTCTGCGACTGGAGCATTCTGCGACTGGAGCATTCTGCGACTGGAGCATTCTGCGACTGGAGCATTCTGCGACTGGAGCATTCTGCGACTGGAGCATTTTGAGACTGGAGCATTTTGAGACTGGAGCATTTTGAGACTGGAGCATTTTGGTGACTGGAGCATTTTGCGACTGGAGCATTTTGAGACTGGAGCATTTTGGTGACTGGAGCATTTTGGTGACTGGAGCATTTTGCGACTGGAGCATTTTGAGACTGGAGCATTTTGGTGACTGGAGCATTTTGCGACTGGAGCATTCTGCGACTGGAGCATTTTGCGACTGGAGCATTCTGCGACTGGAGCATTCTGCGACTGGAGCATTCTGCGACTGGAGCATTTTGAGACTGGAGCATTTTGAGACTGGAGCATTCTGCGACTGGAGCATTCTGCGACTGGAGCATTCTGCGACTGGAGCATTCTGCGACTGGAGCATTCTGCGACTGGAGCATTCTGCGACTGGAGCATTTTGGAGACTGGAGCATTTTGGTGACTGGAGCATTTTGCGACTGGAGCATTCTGCGACTGGAGCATTCTGCGACTGGAGCATTCTGCGACTGGAGCATTTTGAGACTGGAGCATTTTGAGACTGGAGCATTCTGCGACTGGAGCATTTTGAGACTGGAGCATTTTGAGACTGGAGCATTTTGAGACTGGAGCATTCTGCGACTGGCGCATTCTGCGACTGGAGCATTTTGCGACTGGAGCATTCTGCGACTGGAGCATTCTGCGACTGGAGCATTCTGCGACTGGAGCATTCTGCGACTGGAGCATTCTGCGACTGGAGCATTTTGAGACTGGAGCATTCTGCGACTGGAGCATTCTGCGACTGGAGCATTCTGCGACTGGAGCATTTTGAGACTGGAGCATTTTGAGACTGGAGCATTCTGCGACTGGAGCATTCTGCGACTGGAGCATTTTGCGACTGGAGCATTCTGCGACTGGAGCATTCTGCGACTGGAGCATTCTGCGACTGGAGCATTCTGCGACTGGAGCATTTTGAGACTGGAGCATTTTGAGACTGGAGCATTCTGCGACTGGAGCATTCTGCGACTGGAGCATTCTGCGACTGGAGCATTTTGAGACTGGAGCATTTTGAGACTGGAGCATTCTGCGACTGGAGCATTCTGCGACTGGAGCATTCTGCGACTGGAGCATTCTGCGACTGGAGCATTCTGCGACTGGAGCATTCTGCGACTGGAGCATTTTGAGACTGGAGCATTTTGAGACTGGAGCATTTTGCGACTGGAGCATTCTGCGACTGGAGCATTTTGCGACTGGAGCATTCTGCGACTGGAGCATTCTGCGACTGGAGCATTCTGCGACTGGAGCATTCTGCGACTGGAGCATTTTGAGACTGGAGCATTTTGAGACTGGAGCATTCTGCGACTGGAGCATTCTGCGACTGGAGCATTCTGCGACTGGAGCATTTTGCGACTGGAGCATTCTGCGACTGGAGCATTCTGCGACTGGAGCATTCTGCGACTGGAGCATTCTGCGACTGGAGCATTTTGAGACTGGAGCATTTTGAGACTGGAGCATTCTGCGACTGGAGCATTTTGAGACTGGAGCATTTTGAGACTGGAGCATTTTGAGACTGGAGCATTCTGCGACTGGCGCATTCTGCGACTGGAGCATTTTGGTGGCTGGAGCATTTTGCGACTGGAGCATTTTGCGACTGGAGCATTTTGGTGACTGGAGCATTTTGGGACTGGAGCATTTTGGTGACTGGAGCATTTTGGGACTGGAGCATTTTGCCAATGGAGCATTTTGGTGACTGGAGCATTCTGCGACTGGAGCATTCTGCGACTGGAGCATTCTGCGACTGGAGCATTCTGCGACTGGAGCATTCTGCGACTGGAGCATTTTCAGACTGGAGCATTCTGCAACTGGAGCATTCTGCGACTGGAGCATTCTGCGACTGGAGCATTCTGCCACTGGAGCATTTTGCGACTGGAGCATTTTGCGACTGGAGCATTTTGCCAATGGAGCATTTTGGTGACTGGAGCATTTTGCGACTGGAGCATTCTGCGACTGGAGCATTCTGCGACTGGAGCATTTTGCGACTTGAGCATTCTGCGACTGGAGCATTTTGCCAATGGAGCATTTTGGTGACTGGAGCATTTTGCGACTGGAGCATTCTGCGACTGGAGCATTCTGCGACTGGAGCATTCTGCGACTTGAGCATTCTGCGACTGGAGCATTTTGCGACTGGAGCATTTTGCCAATGGAGCATTTTGGTGATTGGAGCATTTTGCGACTGGAGCATTCTGCGACTGGAGCATTCTGCGACTGGAGCATTCTGCGACGGGAGCATTCTGCGACTGGAGCATTCTGCGACTGGAGCATTTTGAGACTGGAGCATTCTGCGACTGGAGCATTCTGCGACTGGAGCATTCTGCGACTGGAGCATTCTGCGACTGGAGCATTCTGCGACTGGAGCATTTTCAGACTGGAGCATTCTGCAACTGGAGCATTCTGCGACTGGAGCATTCTGCGACTGGACCATTCTGCCACTGGAGCATTTTGAGACTGGAGCATTCTGCGACTGGAGCATTTTGGTGACTGGAGCATTTTGCGACTGGAGCATTCTGCGACTGGAGCATTCTGCGACTGGAGCATTCTGCGACTGGAGCATTCTGCGACTGGAGCATTCTGCGACTGGAGCATTCTGCGACTGGAGCATTCTGCGACTGGAGCATTTTCAGACTGGAGCATTCTGCAACTGGAGCATTCTGCGACTGGAGCATTCTGCGACTGGACCATTCTGCCACTGGAGCATTTTGAGACTGGAGCATTCTGCGACTGGAGCATTCTGCGACTGGAGCATTCTGCGACTGGAGCATTCTGCGACTGGAGCATTCTGCGACTGGAGCATTTTGAGACTGGAGCATTTTGAGACTGGAGCATTCTGCGACTGGAGCATTTTGAGACTGGAGCATTCTGCGACTGGAGCATTCTGCGACTGGAGCATTCTGCGACTGGAGCATTCTGCGACTGGAGCATTCTGCGACTGGAGCATTCTGCGACTGGAGCATTCTGCCACTGGAGCATTTTGAGACTGGAGCGTTCTGCGACTGGAGCATTTTGCGACTGGAGCATTCTGCGACTGGAGCATTCTGCGACTGGAGCATTCTGCGACTGGAGCATTCTGCGACTGGAGCATTTTGAGACTGGAGCATTTTGAGACTGGAGCATTTTGAGACTGGAGCATTTTGGTGACTGGAGCATTTTGCGACTGGAGCATTTTGAGACTGGAGCATTTTGGTGACTGGAGCATTTTGGTGACTGGAGCATTTTGCGACTGGAGCATTTTGAGACTGGAGCATTTTGGTGACTGGAGCATTTTGCGACTGGAGCATTCTGCGACTGGAGCATTTTGCGACTGGAGCATTCTGCGACTGGAGCATTCTGCGACTGGAGCATTCTGCGACTGGAGCATTTTGAGACTGGAGCATTTTGAGACTGGAGCATTCTGCGACTGGAGCATTCTGCGACTGGAGCATTCTGCGACTGGAGCATTCTGCGACTGGAGCATTCTGCGACTGGAGCATTCTGCGACTGGAGCATTCTGCGACTGGAGCATTTTGGAGACTGGAGCATTTTGGTGACTGGAGCATTTTGGTGACTGGAGCATTTTGCGACTGGAGCATTTTGAGACTGGAGCATTTTGGTGACTGGAGCATTTTGCGACTGGAGCATTCTGCGACTGGAGCATTCTGCGACTGGAGCATTTTGAGACTGGAGCATTTTGAGACTGGAGCATTTTGAGACTGGAGCATTCTGCGACTGGCGCATTCTGCGACTGGAGCATTTTGCGACTGGAGCATTCTGCGACTGGAGCATTCTGCGACTGGAGCATTCTGCGACTGGAGCATTCTGCGACTGGAGCATTCTGCGACTGGAGCATTTTGAGACTGGAGCATTCTGCGACTGGAGCATTCTGCGACTGGAGCATTCTGCGACTGGAGCATTCTGCGACTGGAGCATTCTGCGACTGGAGCATTCTGCGACTGGAGCATTCTGCGACTGGAGCATTTTGCGACTGGAGCATTCTGCGACTGGAGCATTCTGCGACTGGAGCATTCTGCGACTGGAGCATTCTGCGACTGGAGCATTTTGAGACTGGAGCATTCTGCGACTGGAGCATTTTGAGACTGGAGCATTTTGAGACTGGAGCATTTTGAGACTGGAGCATTCTGCGACTGGCGCATTCTGCGACTGGAGCATTTTGGTGGCTGGAGCATTTTGCGACTGGAGCATTTTGCGACTGGAGCATTTTGGTGACTGGAGCATTTTGGGACTGGAGCATTTTGCCAATGGAGCATTTTGCGACTGGAGCATTTTGCCAATGGAGCATTTTGGTGACTGGAGCATTTTGCGACTGGAGCATTCTGCGACTGGAGCATTCTGCGACTGGAGCATTCTGCGACGGGAGCATTCTGCGACTGGAGCATTCTGCGACTGGAGCATTCTGCGACTGGAGCATTTTGAGACTGGAGCATTCTGCGACTGGAGCATTCTGCGACTGGAGCATTCTGCGACTGGAGCATTCTGCGACTGGAGCATTCTGCGACTGGAGCATTTTCAGACTGGAGCATTCTGCAACTGGAGCATTCTGCGACTGGAGCATTCTGCGACTGGAGCATTCTGCCACTGGAGCATTTTGAGACTGGAGCATTCTGCGACTGGAGCATTTTGCGACTGGAGCATTTTGCCAATGGAGCATTTTGGTGACTGGAGCATTTTGCGACTGGAGCATTCTGCGACTGGAGCATTCTGCGACTGGAGCATTCTGCGACTGGAGCATTCTGCGACTGGAGCATTCTGCGACTTGAGCATTCTGCGACTGGAGCATTTTGCGACTGGAGCATTTTGCCAATGGAGCATTTTGGTGACTGGAGCATTTTGCGACTGGAGCATTCTGCGACTGGAGCATTCTGCGACTGGAGCATTCTGCGACGGGAGCATTCTGCGACTGGAGCATTCTGCGACTGGAGCATTCTGCGACTGGAGCATTTTGAGACTGGAGCATTCTGCGACTGGAGCATTCTGCGACTGGAGCATTCTGCGACTGGAGCATTCTGCGACTGGAGCATTCTGCGACTGGAGCATTTTCAGACTGGAGCATTCTGCAACTGGAGCATTCTGCGACTGGAGCATTCTGCGACTGGAGCATTCTGCCACTGGAGCATTTTGAGACTGGAGCATTCTGCGACTGGAGCATTTTGGTGACTGGAGCATTTTGCGACTGGAGCATTCTGCGACTGGAGCATTCTGCGACTGGAGCATTTTGAGACTGGAGCATTCTGCGACTGGAGCATTCTGCGACTGGAGCATTCTGCGACTGGAGCATTCTGCGACTGGAGCATTCTGCGACTGGAGCATTCTGCGACTGGAGCATTTTGCGACTGGAGCATTTTGCGACTGGAGCATTCTGCGACTGGAGCATTCTGCGACTGGAGCATTCTGCGACTGGAGCATTCTGCGACTGGAGCATTCTGCGACTGGAGCATTCTGCGACTGGAGCATTCTGCGACTGGAGCATTCTGCGACTGGAGCATTCTGCGACTGGAGCATTCTGCGACTGGAGCATTCTGCGACTGGAGCATTCTGCGACTGGAGCATTCTGCGACTGGAGCATTCTGCGACTGGAGCATTCTGCGACTGGAGCATTCTGCGACTGGAGCATTCTGCGACTGGAGCATTCTGCGACTGGAGCATTTTGAGACTGGAGCATTCTGCGACTGGAGCATTTTGAGACTGGAGCATTCTGCGACTGGAGCATTCTGCGACTGGAGCATTCTGCGACTGGAGCATTCTGCGACTGGAGCATTTTGAGACTGGAGCATTTTGTGACTGGAGCATTCTGCGACTGGAGCATTCTGCGACTGGAGCCTTTTGAGACTGGAGCATTCTGCGACTGGAGCATTCTGCGACTGGAGCATTTTGAGACTGGAGCATTTTGAGACTGGAGCATTTTGAGACTGGAGCATTTTGAGACTGGAGCATTCTGCGACTGGAGCATTTTGAGACTGGAGCATTTTGGTGACTGGAGCATTTTGGGGACTGGAGCATTTTGAGACTGGAGCATTCTGCGACTGGAGCATTCTGCGTCTGGAGCATTCTGCGACTGGAGCATTCTGCGACTGGAGCATTCTGCGACTGGAGCATTCTGCGACTGGAGCATTCTGCGACTGGAGCATTCTGCGACTGGAGCATTCTGCGACTGGAGCATTCTGCGACTGGAGCATTCTGCGACTGGAGCATTCTGCGACTGGAGCATTCTGCGACTGGAGCATTTTGAGACTGGAGCATTTTGAGACTGGAGCATTTTGAGACTGGAGCATTTTGAGACTGGAGCATTTTGAGACTGGAGCATTCTGCGACTCGAGCATTCTGCGACTCGAGCATTCTGCGACTGGAGCATTTTGAGACTGGAGCATTTTGAGACTGGAGCATTCTGCGACTGGAGCATTTTGCGACTGGAGCATTTTGCCAATGGAGCATTCTGCGACTGGAGCATTTTGAGACTGGAGCATTTTGAGACTGGAGCATTTTGAGACTGGAGCATTTTGAGACTGGAGCATTCTGCGACTCGAGCATTCTGCGACTGGAGCATTTTGAGACTGGAGCATTTTGAGACTGGAGCATTTTGGTGACTGGAGCATTTTGGGGACTGGAGCATTTTGCGACTGGAGCATTTTGCGACTGGAGCATTTTGAGACTGGAGCATTTTGGTGACTGGAGCATTTTGAGACTGGAGCATTTTGAGACTGGAGCATTCTGCGACTCGAGCATTCTGCGACTGGAGCATTTTGAGACTGGAGCATTCTGCGACTGGAGCATTTTGCGACTGGAGCATTTTGCCAATGGAGCATTCTGCGACTGGAGCATTCTGCGACTGGAGCATTCTGCGACTGGAGCATTCTGCGACTGGAGCATTTTGAGACTGGAGCATTTTGAGACTGGAGCATTCTGCGTCTGGAGCATTCTGCGACTGGAGCATTTTGTGACTGGAGCATTCTGCGACTGGAGCATTTTGCGACTGGAGCATTCTGCGACTGGAGCATTCTGCGACTGGAGCATTTTGCGACTGGAGCATTTTGCCAATGGAGCATTCTGCGACTGGAGCATTTTGAGACTGGAGCATTTTGAGACTGGAGCATTTTGAGACTGGAGCATTTTGAGACTGGAGCATTCTGCGACTCGAGCATTCTGCGACTGGAGCATTTTGAGACTGGAGCATTTTGAGACTGGAGCATTTCGGTGACTGGAGCATTTTGGGGACTGGAGCATTTTGCGACTGGAGCATTTTGCGACTGGAGCATTTTGCGACTGGAGCATTTTGGTGACTGGAGCATTTTGGTGACTGGAGCATATTGCGACTGGAGCATTCTGCAACTGGAGCATTCTGCGACTGGAGCATTCTGCGACTGGAGCATTCTGCGACTGGAGCATTCTGCGACTGGAGCATTCTGCGACTGGAGCATTCTGCGACTGGAGCATTCTGCGACTGGAGCATTCTGCGACTGGAGCATTCTGCGACTGGAGCATTCTGCGACTGGAGCATTCTGCGACTGGAGCATTCTGCGACTGGAGAATTCTGCGACTGGAGCTTTTTGCCAATGGAGCATTCTGCGACTGGAGCATTCTGCGACTGGAGCATTCTGCGACTGGAGCATTCTGCGACTGGAGCATTCTGCGACTGGAGCTTTTTGCGACTGGAGCATTTTGGTGACTGGAGCATTTTGGGGACTGGAGCATTTTGCGACTGGAGCATTTTGCGACTGGAGCATTTTGGTGACTGGAGCATTTTGGGGACTGGAGCATTTTGGTGACTGAAGCATTCTGCGACTGGAGCATTCTGCGACTGGAGCATTTTGCGACTGGAGCATTCTGCGACTGGAGCATTCTGCGACTGGAGCATTCTGCGACTGGAGCATTCTGCGACTGGAGCATTTTGCGAATGGAGCATTTTGCCAATGGAGCATTCTGCGACTGAAGCATTCTGCGACTGGAGCATTCTGCGACTGGAGCATTTTGCGACTGGAGCATTTTGGTGACTGGAGCATATTGCGACTGGAGCATTCTGCGACTGGAGCATTTTGCGACTGGAGCATTCTGCGACTGGAGCATTCTGCGACTGGAGCATTCTGCGACTGGAGCATTCTGCGACTGGAGCATTTTGCGACTGGAGCATTCTGCGACTGAAGCATTCTGCGACTGGAGCATTCTGCGACTGGAGCATTCTGCGACTGGAGCATTTTGCCAATGGAGCATTTTGAGACTGGAGCATTTTGAGACTGGAGCATTTTGAGACTGGAGCATTTTGAGACTGGAGCATTTTGAGACTGGAGCATTCTGCGACTGGAGCATTCTGCGACTGGAGCATTTTGAGACTGGAGCATTTTGAGACTGGAGCATTTTGAGACTGGAGCATTCTGCGACTCGAGCATTCTGCGACTGGAGCATTTTGAGACTGGAGCATTTTGAGACTGGAGCATTTTGGTGACTGGAGCATTTTGGGGACTGGAGCATTCTGCGACTGGAGCATTTTTCGACTGGAGCATTCTGCGACTGGAGCATTTTGCGACTGGAGCATTCTGCGACTGGAGCATTCTGCGACTGGAGCATTTTGAGACTGGAGCATTTTGAGACTGGAGCATTTTGTGACTGGAGCATTCTGCGACTGGAGCATTCTGCGACTGGAGCCTTTTGAGACTGGAGCCTTTTGAGACTGGAGCATTCTGCGACTGGAGCATTCTGCGACTGGAGCATTTTGCGACTGGAGCATTCTGCGACTGGAGCATTCTGCGACTGGAGCATTCTGCGACTGGAGCATTCTGCGACTGGAGCATTCTGCGACTGGAGCATTTTGCGAATGGAGCATTTTGCGAATGGAGCATTTTGCCAATGGAGCATTCTGCGACTGAAGCATTTTGAGACTGGAGCATTTTGAGACTGGAGCATTTTGAGACTGGAGCATTTTGAGACTGGAGCATTCTGCGACTGGAGCATTCTGCGACTGGAGCATTCTGCGACTGGAGCATTCTGCGACTGGAGCATTTTGAGACTGGAGCATTTTGAGACTGGAGCATTTTGAGACTGGAGCATTTTGAGACTGGAGCATTTTGAGACTGGAGGATTTTGAGACTGGAGCATTTTGGTGACTGGAGCATTTTGGGGACTGGAGCATTTTGCGACTGGAGCATTTTGCGACTGGAGCATTTTGCGACTGGAGCATTTTGCGACTGGAGCATTTTGGTGACTGGAGCATTTTGGTGACTGGAGCATTTTGGTGACTGGAGCATATTGCGACTGGAGCATTCTGCGACTGGAGCATTCTGCGACTGGAGCATTCTGCGACTGGAGCTTTTTGCCAATGGAGCATTCTGCGACTGGAGCATTCTGCGACTGGAGCATTCTGCGACTGGAGCATTCTGCGACTGGAGCATTCTGCGACTGGAGCATTCTGCGACTGGAGCATTCTGCGACTGGAGCATTCTGCGACTGGAGCATTCTGCGACTGGAGCATTTTGCGACTGGAGCATTTTGCGACTGGAGCATTTTGGTGACTGGAGCATTTTGCGACTGGAGCATTTTGAGACTGGAGCATTCTGCGACTGGAGCATTTTGAGACTGGAGCATTTTGAGACTGGAGCATTCTGCGACTGGAGCATTCTGCGACTGGAGCATTTTGAGACTGGAGCATTCTGCGACTGGAGCTTTTTGCCAATGGAGCATTCTGCGACTGGAGCATTCTGCGACTGGAGCATTCTGCGACTGGAGCATTCTGCGACTGGAGCATTCTGCGACTGGAGCATTCTGCGACTGGAGCATTCTGCGACTGGAGCATTTTGCGACTGGAGCATTTTGCGACTGGAGCATTTTGGTGACTGGAGCATTTTGCGACTGGAGCATTTTGAGACTGGAGCATTCTGCGACTGGAGCATTTTGAGACTGGAGCATTTTGAGACTGGAGCATTCTGCGACTGGAGCATTCTGCGACTGGAGCATTTTGAGACTGGAGCATTTTGAGACTGGAGCATTCTGCGACTGGAGCATTCTGCGACTGGAGCATTTTGAGACTGGAGCATTTTGAGACTGGAGCATTTTGAGACTGGAGCATTCTGCGACTGGAGCATTCTGCGACTGGAGCATTCTGCGACTGGAGCATTTTGAGACTGGAGCATTTTGAGACTGGAGCATTCTGCGACTGGAGCATTTTGAGACTGGAGCATTTTGAGACTGGAGCATTTTGGTGACTGGAGCATTTTGGGGACTGGAGCATTTTGCGACTGGAGCATTTTGCGACTGGAGCATTTTGCGACTGGAGCATTTTGCGACTGGAGCATTTTGCGACTGGAGCATTTTGGTGACTGGAGCATATTGCGACTGGAGCATTCTGCGACTGGAGCATTCTGCGACTGGAGCATTCTGCGACTGGAGCATTTTGAGACTGGAGCATTTTGGTGACTGGAGCATTTTGGGGACTGGAGCATTTTGAGACTGGAGCATTCTGCGACTGGAGCATTTTGAGACTGGAGCATTTTGGTGACTGGAGCATTTTGGGGACTGGAGCATTTTGAGACTGGAGCATTCTGCGACTGGAGCATTCTGCGACTGGAGCATTTTGCGACTGGAGCATTTTGGTGACTGGAGCATTTTGGTGACTGGAGCATATTGCGACTGGAGCATTCTGCGACTGGAGCATTCTGCGACTGGAGCATTCTGGTGACTGGAGCATTCTGCGACTGGAGCATTCTGCGACTGGAGCATTCTGCGACTGGAGCATTTTGAGACTGGAGCATTTTGAGACTGGAGCATTCTGCGACTGGAGCATTCTGCGACTGGAGCATTTTGAGACTGGAGCATTTTGAGACTGGAGCATTTTGAGACTGGAGCATTCTGCGACTGGAGCATTCTGCGACTGGAGCATTCTGCGACTGGAGCATTCTGCGACTGGAGCATTCTGCGACTGGAGCATTCTGCGACTGGAGCATTTTGAGACTGGAGCATTTTGAGACTGGAGCATTTTGAGACTGGAGCATTCTGCGACTGGAGCATTTTGAGACTGGAGCATTTTGAGACTGGAGCATTTTGGTGACTGGAGCATTTTGGGGACTGGAGCATTTTGCGACTGGAGCATTTTGCGACTGGAGCATTTTGCGACTGGAGCATTTTGCGACTGGAGCATTTTGCGACTGGAGCATTTTGGTGACTGGAGCATATTGCGACTGGAGCATTCTGCGACTGGAGCATTCTGCGACTGGAGCATTCTGCGACTGGAGCATTTTGAGACTGGAGCATTTTGGTGACTGGAGCATTTTGGGGACTGGAGCATTTTGAGACTGGAGCATTCTGCGACTGGAGCATTCTGCGACTGGAGCATTTTGCGACTGGAGCATTTTGGTGACTGGAGCATTTTGGTGACTGGAGCATTTTGGTGACTGGAGCATATTGCGACTGGAGCATTCTGCGACTGGAGCATTCTGCGACTGGAGCATTCTGGTGACTGGAGCATTCTGCGACTGGAGCATTCTGCGACTGGAGCATTCTGCGACTGGAGCATTCTGCGACTGGAGCATTTTGCGACTGGAGCATTTTGAGACTGGAGCATTTTGAGACTGGAGCATTCTGCGACTGGAGCATTTTGAGACTGGAGCATTTTGAGACTGGAGCATTTTGAGACTGGAGCATTTTGAGACTGGAGCATTCTGCGACTGGAGCATTCTGCGACTGGAGCGTTTTGGTGACTGGAGCATTTTGGTGACTGGAGCATATTGCGACTGGAGCATTCTGCGACTGGAGCATTCTGCGACTGGAGCATTCTGCGACTGGAGCATTCTGGTGACTGGAGCATTCTGCGACTGGAGCATTCTGCGACTGGAGCATTCTGCGACTGGAGCATTCTGCGACTGGAGCATTCTGCGACTGGAGCATTCTGCGACTGGAGCATTCTGCGACTGGAGCATTCTGCGACTGGAGCATTCTGCGACTGGAGCATTCTGCGACTGGAGCATTCTGCGACTGGAGCATTTTGCGACTGGAGCATTTTGCCAATGGAGCATTTTGGTGACTGGAGCATTTTGCGACTGGAGCATTTTGAGACTGCAGCATTCTGCGACTGGAGCATTTTGAGACTGGAGCATTTTGAGACTGGAGCATTCTGCGACTGGAGCATTCTGCGACTGGAGCATTTTGAGACTGGAGCATTTTGAGACTGAAGCATTTTGAGACTGGAGCATTCTGCGACTGGAGCATTCTGCGACTGGAGCATTCTGCGACTGGAGCATTCTGCGACTGGAGCATTCTGCGACTGGAGCATTTTGAGACTGGAGCATTTTGAGACTGGAGCATTCTGCGACTGGAGCATTCTGCGACTGGAGCATTTTGAGACTGGAGCATTTTGAGACTGGAGCATTTTGAGACTGGAGCATTCTGCGACTGGAGCATTCTGCGACTGGAGCATTCTGCGACTGGAGCATTCTGCGACTGGAGCATTCTGCGACTGGAGCATTTTGCGACTGGAGCATTTTGAGACTGGAGCATTTTGAGACTGGAGCATTCTGCGACTGGAGCATTTTGAGACTGGAGCATTTTGAGACTGGAGCATTTTGAGACTGGAGCATTTTGAGACTGGAGCATTTTGAGACTGGAGCATTCTGCGACTGGAGCATTCTGCGACTGGAGCGTTTTGGTGACTGGAGCATTTTGGTGACTGGAGCATATTGCGACTGGAGCATTCTGCGACTGGAGCATTCTGCGACTGGAGCATTCTGCGACTGGAGCATTCTGGTGACTGGAGCATTCTGCGACTGGAGCATTCTGCGACTGGAGCATTCTGCGACTGGAGCATTCTGCGACTGGAGCATTCTGCGACTGGAGCATTCTGCGACTGGAGCATTCTGCGACTGGAGCATTCTGCGACTGGAGCATTCTGCGACTGGAGCATTTTGCGACTGGAGCATTTTGCCAATGGAGCATTTTGGTGACTGGAGCATTTTGCGACTGGAGCATTTTGAGACTGCAGCATTCTGCGACTGGAGCATTTTGAGACTGGAGCATTTTGAGACTGGAGCATTCTGCGACTGGAGCATTCTGCGACTGGAGCATTTTGAGACTGGAGCATTTTGAGACTGAAGCATTTTGAGACTGGAGCATTCTGCGACTGGAGCATTCTGCGACTGGAGCATTCTGCGACTGGAGCATTTTGAGACTGGAGCATTTTGAGACTGGAGCATTCTGCGACTGGAGCATTCTGCGACTGGAGCATTTTGAGACTGGAGCATTTTGAGACTGGAGCATTTTGAGACTGGAGCATTCTGCGACTGGAGCATTCTGCGACTGGAGCATTCTGCGACTGGAGCATTTTGAGACTGGAGCATTTTGAGACTGGAGCATTTTGAGACTGGAGCATTCTGCGACTGGAGCATTTTGAGACTGGAGCATTTTGAGACTGGAGCATTTTGGTGACTGGAGCATTTTGGGGACTGGAGCATTTTGCGACTGGAGCATTTTGCGACTGGAGCATTTTGCGACTGGAGCATTTTGCGACTGGAGCATTTTGCGACTGGAGCATTTGGCGACTGGAGCATTTTGCGACTGGAGCATTTTGCGACTGGAGCATTTTGGTGACTGGAGCATATTGCGACTGGAGCATTCTGCGACTGGAGCATTCTGCGACTGGAGCATTCTGCGACTGGAGCATTTTGAGACTGGAGCATTTTGGTGACTGGAGCATTTTGGGGACTGGAGCATTTTGAGACTGGAGCATTCTGCGACTGGAGCATTCTGCGACTGGAGCATTTTGCGACTGGAGCATTTTGGTGACTGGAGCATTTTGAGACTGGAGCATTTTGAGACTGGAGCATTTTGAGACTGGAGCATTCTGCGACTGGAGCATTCTGCGACTGGAGCATTTTGGTGACTGGAGCATTTTGGTGACTGGAGCATATTGCGACTGGAGCATTCTGCGACTGGAGCATTCTGCGACTGGAGCATTCTGCGACTGGAGCATTCTGCGACTGGAGCATTCTGGTGACTGGAGCATTCTGCGACTGGAGCATTCTGCGACTGGAGCATTCTGCGACTGGAGCATTCTGCGACTGGAGCATTTTGAGACTGGAGCATTTTGAGACTGGAGCATTCTGCGACTGGAGCATTCTGCGACTGGAGCATTTTGAGACTGGAGCATTTTGAGACTGGAGCATTTTGAGACTGGAGCATTTTGAGACTGGAGCATTCTGCGACTGGAGCATTCTGCGACTGGAGCATTTTGAGACTGGAGCATTTTGAGACTGGAGCATTTTGGTGACTGGAGCATTTTGGGGACTGGAGCATTTTGCGACTGGAGCATTTTGCGACTGGAGCATTTTGCGACTGTAGCATTTTGCGACTGGAGCATTTTGGTGACTGGAGCATTTTGGTGACTGGAGCATTTTGGTGACTGGAGCATTTTGGTGACTGGAGCATATTGCGACTGGAGCATTCTGCGACTGGAGCATTCTGCGACTGGAGCATTCTGCGACTGGAGCATTTTGGTGACTGGAGCATTTTGTGACTGGAGCATTCTGCGACTGGAGCATTCTGCGACTGGAGCATTCTGCGACTGGAGCATTCTGCATTCTGCGACTGGAGCATTCTGCGACTGGAGCATTTTCAGACTGGAGCATTCTGCAACTGGAGCATTCTGCGACTGGAGCATTCTGCAACTGGAGCATTCTGCGACTGGAGCATTCTGCGACTGGAGCATTCTGCGACTGGAGCATTCTGCGACTGGAGCATTCTGCGACTGGAGCATTTTGGTGACTGGAGCATTTTCCGACTGGAGCATTTTGCCAATGGAGCATTTTGGTGACTGGAACATTTTGGTGACTGGAGCATTTTGAGACTGGAGCATTTTGGTGACTGGAGCATTTTGAGACTGGAGCATTTTGCCAATGGAGCATTTTGGTGACTGGAACATTTTGGTGACTGGAGCATTTTGCCAATGGAGCATTTTGGTGACTGGAACATTTTGGTGACTGGAGCATTTTGCGACTGGAGCATTTTGAGACTGGAGCATTTTGGTGACTGGAGCATTTTGAGACTGGAGCATTTTGCCAATGGAGCATTTTGGTGACTGGAACATTTTGGTGACTGGAACATTTTGGTGACTGGAGCATTTTGGTGACTGGAACATTTTGGTGACTGGAGCATTTTGCGACTGGAGCATTTTGAGACTGGAGCATTTTGCCAATGGAGCATTTTGAGACTGGAGCATTTTGCCAATGGAGCATTTTGCCAATGGAGCATTTTGCGACTGGAGCATTTTGCGAATGGAGCATTTTGCGACTGGAGCATTTTGCAAATGGAGCATTTTGCGAGTGGAGCATTTTGCGATTGGAGCATTTTGCGAATGGAGCATTTTGCGACTGGAGCATTTTGCATTTTGGATCATTGAGCAAGTAAAATGAGCATGTAACAAAATGAGCAAGTAATATGAGCAAGTAAAATGAGCATGTAAAATGATCTTGTAACAAAATGAGCAAGTAAATTGAGGAAGTAATATGAGCAAGTAAAATAAGCATGTAACAAAATGAGCAAGTAATATGAGCATGTAATATGAGCGCAGAATATGAGCATGTAATATGAGCATGTAATATGAGCATGTAATATGAGCAAGTAAAATGAGCATGTAAAATGAGCATGCTACAAAATGAAAATGTTACAAATAAGAACAATATGCGAACAAAGCACATACTACATATATTTGCGCCCAAAGCACATGACAATTTGCGCCCAAAAACCATATTACAATTTGATCCCAAAGACCGTATGACAGTTTTTGTGAATAATCCTCAAAATCTTTTTTTTAAACGTCAACTTTTTTAACTGATTAAGTTTTTGGTGATATTTCTACATAGAGAATATGAAAATGAACATATAATTTGGTTGATAAAATGAAAAAAAATATTTAATCTGAATATCCCTAACACACATTGAGTTAAAGACATCAATTTAGTCGTAGAATAAAATATTTATTTATTATTTAGTCCAGAAGGTAAACATTAAGCGATAATATGGTATGTTACGATAAGTTCCCACACTTCAGCTAGGTAAATACTTATGGTTGCAAGTGTCTTTTATTGCGTATAATACTGTTTGCTCGTTTATAGAATTACTGGTAACGGTGAGCTCGGGCGGGCTAAAGTATGTATTTAAATAGCCTTTGCATCCTGAATACAACCCTTTTTCTGTTTCTTAAATTTAAACACAACTCGTAACCTCTCTCGTCGCCTCTCTCTAAATTCACTTCAAGATCTATGAAGTTCTAATGCAAAATATAATGTAAATCTTACGCGTCTATCATGTCGATTATCATTAGGATAGTTTAGGTATAGGCTATATTCGAGTTGCTTTTGATATGGGCGAGAAGTCGTCGATTGCACGAGAATGGCTAAGAATAAATGCTAAGTAGATATTGCACAAAGTAAATCGTAAGATGTCACAACAGAGGGCACACAACATAATAAATTAAATTTAGTTTTCTTTCGTTTTTCGTTTTGCCAACATAATTAAAATATCACAGACGTTTTGCCAATTGTTTAACTAATTTGCCGTTTTGCTTGTTAATTTTGCATGCCGAATGGTGAAAGACAGGGTGGGGAGAATAAAATCAAACGAATCCAACCGCAGGATTCAAAATGTCAGTCAAATTTGAAAATTAAATCAAGTCTTGCGTTTAACATGGCACGTAATTGCTAAGAGGAAAACTGGAGCCAAGCCTACGAGGGTAAACTGCTATGCTTATTTAAGATCTATGCGTATTTCTGTGTGTAAATACTAAGTGTTCTCGAACTCCTGGAAGAACGGGGGAATGGGGTGTATGTGTATGCATGTTACTAGATGAACTCCTTCGCCTTCGATTAGTGCATGTTATCCACTCTGGGGAGACCCAAGGCAGCGCTTAGGTTAAGTCCTGGAGGAACACCCACTCCAACGCCAACGCCCACGCTCACACCCACTCCAGAACCAACGTTGCCCTCGCTCTCGCTTTTCCAGGAGGACACGGGTATGTGGGGAGCTGGGAGGCAGTTGCGAAGCGTCTGCACGATCTGAATGGTGTCCATGAGGGCTGCAGAGGAGGAGGAAACAGAAGGAGTTGGTAAGCATCTGAGAACCGGTTCCCAATTCGGTACTCACTCTTCTGCAGACTCTCGCTCTGCTTGCCGTAGGGCTTGCACATAGAGGGACGTATGTAGGTCTTCATCCGCGACATGTTCCGCATTAGCTCCGCAAAGATCCGCACTATCTTGTCCTGGCCCACGGCCAAGTGATCCATGCGGTTGGCGTCGCCGGTGGCCCAAGCTCCATTGTGCAGCGCCAACAAATCCTTGTTAGACTCTATGGAATCCAGATTGGAGCTAAAGTCGTCGAAAATGTTGCAAAAGTATGAGAAAATTGAGTATTAAAAGTGCAAAAGTGTTTATCTTGTAAAAAATAATTAATCGGTTTGTTCACAAATACAAAACAAATCATAAATAATTGAAAATGTTGTTGCTCTGCAAATGTTAATATCTAATTGGTTTTATAAGAACAGGTATTATAAATTAAAATTAAATTTTATTAATAACCTAAAGCCATTATTCTGCGAGTAAAACAGGTTAATTGTTTTATAAAAATCTATTATTAAGAAAATATGTAGGTATGACAATAATTGTTTTGAGTTTGATTTCTATTTTGTAATTTACCCCCATATATATTAGTCAAGTCAAATGAGCATGTAACAAAATGAGCAAGTAAAATGTAAAAGCATGTAACAAAATGAGCATGTAACAAAATGAGCAAGTAAAATGAGCATGTAAAATGAGCATGTGACAAAATGAGTAAGTAACTTGACCAAATTCCACTCACCGCAAGGAGTCGGCCACGTTCTTGTGGGTAATCTGGTCCAGCGATGAGTGAGAGGAAGACGAAGAGGACGAGTGCGGCGACTGAGAGGGCGGCGGCAAGGGATGGTGACCGAGATGGGCTTGAGGACCGCTTGCAGATCCACCTGCCGCTGAAGTGGCTGTGGCAGACGGTGGCTGTTGCTGATTGGCGGCCACGGCGGCAGCCACCGCCTGCGATTGCATCAGTCCCTGGATCTGTAGATTGGCGGCCGCAGCTGCGACGGCCATGGGATCAAAGTGCTTGGGATCAAGCTGAGCGAAGACCCGCTGCTTTTCCAGCGGACTGAGGTGGTTGCTAAGCTTCTCCAGACTCTGCTGGGCGAGGACGCGGTTCTGCTGTTGGATCAGGGCCGCCGTCAGTTGCTGCTGGTGCTTGGCAGCTGCTTGCTGCTGCTGCTGTTGCTGCTGCTGCTGTTGTTGCTGCTGTTGCTGCTGTTGCTGCTGCTGCTGTTGGTGATGGGCGGCTGCCGCACTGATCTGGGACAGCTGCGTCTGTATGCTGCTCTGCTGCTGCTTGGTCAGATGCTGCAGCTGCGGCGGCACCGGCACCTGCGGCACCTTTGCCCCCGTCGACTTGGACAGATCAATCTCGACGTTGGCTGAACTCGAGCTACTGGCCGCACTGGACGCGGAACCGCCGGCCGAGCCACCCGGTCCGGATGCAGTGGCTCCGCCAGGCGGCAGGTGGGACAGACGCTGCAGGAACTCGGGCGTATTAACGCCCGGATACTGCTGCTCCATGAACGGCATGGGCGAGATGCCCATGTGGTTCTTGTAGTAACGACACGCAGGACTGGGGCACGACTGCACCACCTCGATGATGAACTCCTTCTCCATGCCAAACTGATCCCGGCCGATGGTGTAGGACTCGATGACCGCCCGCACCGTGGCGTCCACACTGAGGTGCAGGCCATGCGGACCCGACATGTGCTTCAGCATCACAGCGTTGGCAAAGTGCTCGAAGGGCAGCACAATCTTGCCATTGTCCCGTAGTATCAGACGACCCTGGGAGTCCAGAGTCAGCCGGTTGGCCAGCACCCTGTGGGAGAAGAGAAGGAAGTTAGGAAAGGGCTACATACCAAAGGTATATATACCAATACTCACTGCAGATAGGCGGCGCTGGGCAGCATGGCGTTGTCCTTGAGATCGCTGAAGCACTGCAGCAGCTCGGCACTCGGATTCCAGCCCTTGTTCTGCAGATACAGCTGCAGCAGCATGTACAGCTTCTCCGTGACATAGCCCACTCCCGGCATTCCGGCATTTGGCTGGGGCAGCATTTCACCGCCGGCCACGCCCCCTCCGCCGCCACCGCCACCGCCTCCGGGTCCCTTGGAGAGCGCCGCCTTCATCGTCTCGGACAGATCCAATTTGTAGTTGTCGGGATAAAAGTGCTTGGCGTGCTCCTGCAAGGATTGTTGATATGTTGATTGATTGATTGATACACACACTCTGAGACGAAGACACCACCGCCACCGCCCACTCACCAAATTGTTCATTTTCGTCTGGGGCTGCGGTCTCCTAAACTGAGCGACGCCAGCGTAGCATCCTGGATGCGAATGGCCAACGGTTGCTGTGGGGCATCAAATCACCCGTCGGTTGGGGGACGAGACTGGGCTAACTGGCGGCCACGGATCGGGGGAAAAAACTGTATGTGTCCGCCGCCTAATTGTGTTGTCCTTGCAAGGAAGTGGGCGGGGGGAGGCGAGCAGTGTGACCGTCGCACGACGCTGCCAAAAGCCCAGGGATGCAAAAGGCGGTTCAATTAAATCTTGTCTTTAAAAGTAGTTATACAATTTAATTTTTAAAATAGTTACTTTTATGATAAACCCTTTTATTGTAGATTCCATTACCGCAAATTTATATTATTTCTACTGTATATTACCATTCCATCAATAAAACCCTCTTTTCCAGCTTTTACTGCATTTAAAGTCAAAAGTAACGGTCGAATTACGAATTGTGAATTCTGCTAACAAAACAAAATTAAAGTAAATCAGTAATCCAATTTGGATCGAAAAATAATATACATTTAAAAAAATGTGCCTTAAAATAATAATTTAAAATTAAATGTAGAAAAATTAATAGGTTTCGATAAATATCCTCCTGTCCGTTCGTATGCACACTAAGATCTCGGGAACTTTAAAATACAACTTTATCACAGTGCCACGCCCCTCTAACGCCCATAAAGCACATATAAAATTGAAGTACATTTTTTATTTCATTAGTCGGTGGGCATCGGTACGTCAAACATTTTTTAAATCAAAAAGTTTTCATTAATTGGCCACTAGGTGGCGCTCTGCAGTGTCGGAAACAGTCGATTTGCATATATCCATTACCCTCGCACTCCCTTTAGAAGATGAAAGGGTATCTGATAGTCGAGGCACTTCACTATAGCGTTCATTCTAGTTCCTCATTATTTCATTAAATATTTTCATTTAATTCTATAATAAGTGCAAATTAAAGTATACATTATAAATTAAAATACTTAATATCGCAGGAGGATCAATTAATTTAATATCCTCCCTGATGGTCAAAGGCTTGCCCGGTAAGAATTCCATCACGTTGAATTATATTTCTAAAATAGCCTTTGCCATATTTACCCACAAATCGTATGCAAAATGCTAGAAAAGTAATGAAGGCAATCACAATTTTGAGCACGCAAAGTGCTGAAATATACAAGTCAGCCCAGTGGGACGCACGATAATCCGAGGCGTAACAAGTCTTGAGGACTCATTACACTTGAGGTGGCCGCCGGGTCAGAAATTTCGGTCGAGGGAGCAACCACCTGGGCCAACCCCCCCGGATAATGGCCATTTTGCATGCGTGCCCGGTGAAATCCTGGGGTTGGGTAGCTATAGCAACATCGCTCCCACCACGAGTCCCATTGTTTACTTGCCTTCCTCTGCGCCTTCGAAATTGCAGCTGCAATCGATGGGGTATTCAGTATCCTTTCGAGTTTTGAAGAGAGAGCAGCAGCAGCTCCGAAAATCAGATCAGGATGAGGTGCTTCCTCCGGATTATCAACTGGTGCTTTGCCCTTCTTTGGATCGGCACACTAATTCAATTGGCCAACGGTTCGCTGACCATTCCCACGCCGAATCCCACCCAGGTGCCAACGCCACACACATTCCGCTTCCAGAATCCGCTGCAGTGCCTCAAGAACGAGTACTACAACCTCAACCTATTCGACTGTGTGCCCTGCAATGAGGTCGCTTTGGGAGACGGGGGTCTCGGAAAACTGCAGCCCGACAGTGAGTGGTAGTATTGATCAAACAGAACCCAAGGGGGAGGCAGGCGAAGGGGCAAGGAACTGCATGCTAGTCAAGGAAAATTATGACAAGAAGCACCCTCACATTTTGAGTCATTCAATAATTTTTAATAATTAAAGATTAAAGTCTCTTTCGCTAGGTTTTACATTACTCGGGTCACTGACCTGCTAACTTTAAGTTTAAATACCCTCAAAAATGGTCAGATCACTTTTACACCAATAAACTCAATCAAATTAAAGCAAAAATGTTTATTTATTCGCTTAAAAAATAAAACAAAACAAAGAAAAACATCAAATTTTTCCAACCAAATAAAATAAAAATGAATCATAAAATTTGGATTGTTTATATCACAAATTATGATTACGGTCCATTGTTCAAAGATTGCTTTGTTTTAAAATCATACTTGAGCTAATTATTAATTTACCAATTATTAAATCGTAAACTTAATTTACCTAAGATGATATTTTTTTTCTGATTTGTTATACCCGTTACTCGTAGAGTAAAAGGGTATACTAGATTCGTGCAAAAGTATGTAACAGCTAGAAGGAAGCGTTTCCGACCCCATAAAGTATATATATTCTTGATCAGGGTCACTAGCCGAGTCGATCTAGCCATGTCCGTCTGTCCGTCTGTCCGTCTGTCCGTCTGTCCGTCTGTCCGTCTGTCCGTCTGTATGAACGCTGAGATCTCAGAAACTACAAAAGCTAGAAGGTTGAGATTTCCCACACATATTCTTTGGCTTCCTACGCAGCGCAAGTTTATTTTAGCCGAGCGCCACGCCCACTAACGATTTTAAAATGGGTCCTGCGCCCACATTTTTAAAGATTTCCGAGAAGTATAAATGCAATTTTGTTGTGTATATTTATACCTATCGAAATGTAGAAGACATTTTTCAAATCGGACCATTCATTAAAAAGTTATACGCAATCAAAAATTATATATCTATCTCCCTCGCACTCCCTTTAGCTGAGTAACGATTATTAGTCGGGACACCAACCCGACACAGCGTTCGCACTCCCTTTAGCTGAGTGACGGGTATTAGATAGTCGGGACAACAACCCGACTATAGCGTTCTCTCTTGTTTTAAGTTAGAATAGGTTCACATGGAAAAGTACTACATTTTCTACCTTAATAGAAATCTATATTTAATAAGTTATGTAAAGATAAAATAAATAAGGGATCGTTATTCTTATGATTTTTAAAATAAAAATTGTAAAATAATAATTTTTTTTGATTTATATAAAAAAAATTAAATTTAAAAGTCTTATTCTCCAATTTGTATTTTAAAAATTGAAAAAAAAGACTTAAAATTGAAAAAAAAGGTTTATTACATTTTTTCATTTGCCGAGCCAAACTAAGTATGTGGTATTTTTCCCATATTTTTTGGACGCTGTTTTGGTCTTCAATTTTTTTAAATTCATAACACTTATGTGCAGTCCCTGAAATAAACTTAAACTTTATTGGTAGTAGTTGAAAAGAAATTTTCATTTTGTTACATGTTTTGAAAAAATTATGCAAAAAGTTTTAATAATTTACAATTTATTTAATATTATTATTATCATATGTTTGTCCCCCATTCCAGAGTTTACCTGCAAATGCCCGATTGGCCACCTGTCCATCTATGAACGCGGCAAGACGTGGCCCACCTGCGATGAGATTTGCACCCCGGACAGGAGCGACAATTGCACCTCCGTGTGGCTTCCACAGCCGCGTCCTTCCGCCCAATGCAGCTATCGGTACCTCAACTCAACGTCTGTCTTCGCCAGCCAGTTGGCGGTGCATCCGCTCATCGCTGGCATTATCCTGACCAAGACGAATCCTGCGAGCAGCAAAGGCGATTGCCAATCCTGCGATTTGGCTCACAATTTTCGCTATCAGGATTTTTGCTTGGCCAGCTCCCTGCTCCGTCCGTATATGCACTACAATGCCTTCTGGCAGGCCACCACCACCACAGGTTTCAGACCGGATGCAAGTGCACCCAGTCACTTCGGGGACCTCAAGTTCGTGGCCTTCTTCTGTCTGACCCTGCGGAACGATACCGCCTGCCAGCAGCTGGCAAATCTCTGCGTGCTCTCGCACTTCTCGCTGGAGAAGCACTCGCCCTGCAGTGCCTTCCTGCTCACCCAGGTCTCGGATGTGGTGATGAAGTATGCCCATTCCGGCGAACAGGTGCGTTCCCTGCAGCCGTTTCTGTTCTACAAGAAGGGTCGCGTTACCAAGGAGCTGCTCTCGAAGACGCTGCAGCTGCCAGATCGCAAGGAGCTGCGGCTTTTCAGCACCACATTTGGCCTGGACGGTGGACTCAAGCGGTGGGGTCCCTTCCATCCGGAGATGCTGAACATGTGCCAACAGCCAGCGCCAAATCTGCGTCTGGCTTTGCCGGCGAAGGAGTCGGAGGTCTCCTGCCAGCTGACCCTGGAGCGCCTAATTGACCTGGCCAACCAGCAGGCCAACGACGAGTTTCTCACGGTTTTCCTCAACTTTAGCAGCAACTGGCAGTTTCTTCTCCACCAGCTGCCCGTGCTCATCGAGACTTTGACGCCGGAGAATCAGGTTAGGAAATTACTGGATAATCCTATACACTCATAAAAAAATCGCCATTGATTCAAGAAATTCGCCATTGATTCAAGAGAATCGCCTGTGATTTTCATCCAACGGCAAATCGCCATTAATTATGGGAAATAGTTTTCTTGAATTTACGGTTTCGCCTTTCTAAAAATCATTACCTATTTTTCTGAATTTTACGGCAAATAACCCTAAAATTTAGGACAATTTTTCTTGAAAATAGAAAAATTAAAGTATTTTTGTGCATGACCCATTTTTTTTTAATTTGTCCGACTGATTTTTTTTATCACTTTTGCATTTAGGTTTGTTAACTAAAATGTAGAACCGCGGTTTCCGCGGCGACTTTTGTACAAATGTTTAGTGTCCGGACGCCTGTAACAGCTAGGCCATCATACGAATACTAACAAATTACAAAACTTTCCTGAAAAATAGGAATTTATTCTCTGGAATCAAAGGCGATTTCGCCATTAACACAAGAAAAAAGTTCGGAAAATATCGCCTTTTTATCCAAGAAAATATCGCCATTAATCCAAGAAAAAATTCAACGACTCTCCTTTTTATTCCTTTTTTTTAAATCAATGGTTAATTTCCATAAACTTAAGAACATTTTTCTTGATTTTAGAAAAATGTTCTTAAGTTTATGGAAATTAACCATTGATTTAAAAAAAAGGAATAAAAAGGAGAGTCGTTGAATTCAATGGCAATTTAAAATCACGGGCTTTCTGAGTGTACTTTCCAGAAACTAACTCATTGATCTCCCCCTTTTCAGCGTCCCCAGCAGGAGGAGTGGCAGCTGGTGAAGCGTTTTCAGTTAATCTCCGCCTCGCCGCGCGACAATCGAATCCACCAGACATTGCCACGCTACGAGGATGGCCACAAGCTGCAGCAGTACTACTCGCTGCGCTATGTCGAGGATATGGAACTGCATTATACCCTGGACAAGGATCAGCCGGATAGAGTGGGTCTACCCATCATTCGGCTGCGGTATCGGCATATTGAGATGGGTTCGGGAAATGCCTCGCTCTCCCAGCTTTATCCATTTCGCTTGAGGATTACCCACGAGCAGGTGAAACGAGGCTGGGATTGGTTCGTACTGGAGGTGGCGCTGCCCCTGCTTCTTTTGCTGGCCCTCGCAGCTGCTATCTTTCGTCTGCAGAATTTGCGAAGGAGGAGAAAGGCCGATCTGTGCCAGATGAGCAGCTTGATCGAGTTTCTCCTGCAGCTTGCCGGCAATGTGGCCTATGCTTTGTTGGCCACTGCTCTGCTTCTCCTGCTGCTGCAGGCCTCCAGTCCACGCCTGCTGAAGATCCTGCTCTATCCCGCCTGCCTGCTGCAGTTGCTCTTCCTGGGCGTTCAGCTGTGGCGCTCCAGCCAGCTGGAACTGTTTCTCATCGACTGGGAGAGGCCGCGAAGCAGCTGCGAGGGGCAGCGCCTCAATCTGGACAGCTCCTCGCTCTGCTCCAGCGTGCGCACCTTTGTCGCGGAGAGCAGCGTCTCCGCCTGGCGGGTCCTCTTCACGGCCAATGCCTGGATTCGCCTGAGCGTGAGCCAGAAGTACTCCACCCTGGGTCAGGTGTTTGTAGCCGTCGCAGCCTATCAGTTTTTGGAGAGATTTACCAGGGGAGATCTCTTACTGAGCTGCTGCTTGCTGGCGGCCGTTTATCTGCTCACATATCTGCTTCAGATTATGGGACACCACCTGTTTGTGGCCAATCCCCTGCAGAAGTTCATCGATCTTTGCAGTCTGGCCAATATATCTCTGTTCTCGCTGACGGAACCGGGTTTCGGCTACTACATCCACGGACGATCCCCACACGGATTTGCCGATACGGACATGTCCTCGATGATTTTGCAGCTGCAGAGGACCCAGGCCATGAGTGGCCGACGGGGACTGCTTATGGATTCGGATAAGCAGGCGTACATCATACTGCCTCCCAGAAATCTGCAGTGAGTATTGGTTGTAATCCTAGATGTTTATTGTTTTCATGGTTTTTATGATTCAGCATCTACCTGGAGCGACTCCTGCTGCCCTTCCAGCGCAGCCTCACCGGCAGCCTCTCGCAGACGCTTCTCTATCAAAAGGACATCGTTCCCAGCATCGATGGCCAAATGGAGCGCACCTCTATCGCGTATGCCAGCGTCAATCGCTTCTTCTGCGCCTTTATCGACCATGTGAGTAAAAGCTAAAATATTTTAAAGCCAAAATTACACAGTGCAACATGAAAAATGTAACCGCAATTCTGATTTCATGGGCGGAAAGAACTCATCGAAATAAGCTAAAACCCATTTGGGTTTCTCTGGCTTAGCTCGCGTTTACCTATTATAGCGAGTTAAAGTTTTACATACAAAATTTATTTGTAACGGCCATATCTTGTGAACCGATTAAAATTTCACTATCAAGTCTTCAGTGATTATGTAGCTATGAACCCAAGGAACTAAATTGACAAATGACTCTTGCGCACTTAGCACCTAGTGCACCTAGCGCGTTAAAAAACAAATTTGCATAATTTTTCGATTTTTAACGCGCTAGGTGTACGTCTTCGCAAGAGCCATTTGTCAATTTAGTTCCTTGGGTTCATAGCTACATAATCACTGAAGACTTGATAGTGAAATTTTAATCGGTTCACAAGATATGGCCGTTACAAATAAATTTTGTATGTAAAACTTTAACTCGCTATAATAGGTAAACGCGAGCTAAGCCAGAGAAACCCAAATGGGTTTTAGCTTATTTCGATGAGTTCTTTCCGCCCATGAAATCAGAATTGCGGTTACATTTTATAACCCTAAAAATGTTGCACAGTGTTATTATTTCTTTAAAAATATCAATTAGAGCTATGGAAAATTAATTCACAATTTAATAAGTCCAGAATGTAATAATTACTAAAATATTTTAAAGAAAAAATGATTACTTCTTAAAAAATATCAATTAGAGTTATGGAAAATAAATTCACAATTTAATAAGTCCAGAACTGACTCAATCAGAAAGCTAATGATTACTAAAATATTATAAAGAAAAAATTATTACTTCTTCAAAAATATCAATTAGAGTTATGGAAAATCAATTCACTCAATCAGAAAGAATGTGATTACTAAAATATTTTAAAGAAAAAATGATAACTTCTTAAAAAATATCAATTAGAGTTATGGAAAATTAATTCACATCTTAATAAGTCCAAAACTGACTCAATCAGAAAGCAAAAGATTTTTTAAAAAAGTATATTAGTTAGAATTAAGATTTTGAACTTTCATATTCACCAGCTATCTTATGAGCTTTAGGATTTGTTTTTTTATTGTTATTTATTCAGGTGTAATTTATAAATTTAATATCTTTTTCTATGTCATAATAATACTTGATTAACAGGCCATTAAGGACATGGATTACATCATTAAGGAAAAATCATTTGTGGAGCAATTGCTCAACTGCGAAATTGACAACTACATTACGGAAAGTGAGTGTTAAGATATTGCTCTTTCAAATACTAGAATACAAGTTTAAACTTTCAGACAAAGGTACCTTTTACATCGACGACTCGTTCAGCTTCTCCCGAGTTCTCCTTTTGGGTAATCATTTGCATATCTTTGTGATGGAACTGCTCCTGCTGCTGTCGATCTTCCTGATGACCTCGAACTTGTTGATTGCAGCTGCGGCAGCTTGTGTGTTCAACATGGTAGGTTTTAAATTTCCATATAGATACACAAAATAGTTTCGAAATTTATTTTAGTTACTACGGAAAGTGTTCCGCCATTGGGTGCGCCGCAATGTCTCCCGCAAGACCCTCATCGACGAGAGATTCCTCTTGTAGCCCCACAGTGAGGAGCAATATCTGCGGGAGGACGGATTCTTTGCCATTTAAATGATATCAGAGCATTACATGAAGTTTTCTTTTATTATTTTATAATCCACTCGATAGTAAGTAGTACATCCATATACAGTGGTTATTCTTTAGTTATCGTAAAACTTACGGCTAAAACAGATAAAATAATTTCCATAGTTTCACATTTAACATACAAACATTCGCAGATGCTATGCATGATCTACTTAGCTTTTGTTTTTATTTTGTTTTTTTTTCTTGATAGGATAGCACACATTGTCGTCCATCGGGAGCGTCGTACAAACATTTATGCATGGCTATATAATTTCATTAATATATTTCCGCCCCTATATCGTTCCTATTGTGGCGTCGTTAGGAGTAGGTAGTTGACTTTTTAGCATCTAATTTTATCATATTTTATTTGTAGTTGTCCAGTGTGACTTCTGTTCGTTTGTGTTTTTCGTGTCTTGCATTGAAAACATTTATGAAAATATTGACCTTAGCTGATTTGGTTTTATTTTAGTTTCGATCCGGCATCATAAAAAACTACATACACGCTCGGTTAAATATATATGTATAGGTATATGAAAAGGTGATTCTTTGTCGGAAATATGTATAGATCATTATGTACATCGCCTGCGGGTGGCGTGGCCCGCCGATCGATTGGTAATAAATAGAGCTAGTCACTCCTTACACCTACTGTCTGCTATTACGTCAAACGTACAACATCCAAACATCAATGATTTGCTTACTCGTAAGTTAAGGGTTTGATTTATCTGCGGAACTTAGACGGCTAGAATGCAGCTAACTTATTTCAAGTGTCTTCTTATGTGGTATACGAATGTATATGCTGTTCTTGGGATGAGCAGGAGCTTGCTGATGGATGGTTAGCGGTCAATAAATATCGTACATGTCAAATTCGAAATAAATGTAGAACTTCGCCACAGTGTTTAATTAAATGGTAATAATAATATTTATGAATAATGGGTAATTTGTTCATCTTATTGTTTTTCGCTATCACAAAAGTAAATACAATTCCAACAGAGATGGGTCAGAATGGGGTATATCTCAAAAATACAAATCGGTGAAATAAGGATGACAATTTCACTCGAGCTTGAACACTTACGACTAGCTTTAATCTCTAGTGGTTCTCTACAGAAAGGTTTACATATTTATATTTATATTAATATTTATATCAATGTTTATGGATATTCAACACTTAGAATTTAGCTAAACATATCTCGTTTCAATTCTCGATCGCCCAAGGATTCAATTTATTCCATTGTACGTATAAATAAAATCATATCAAATGACTTGCCTAGCTTTACTATTTACAGTTGAGTTCTTAAATATGTCCAGACACTGAAGTTCAAAGGGCACATCTGCGGTTTTTTTTTTAGGTCTAGCTGCTCAGATGTGTGTGTGTGTGTGTCTCATGATGGTGGGGAGGTAAGCCTACGGGTCGATGAGTTGCTTCTGCGGCATCTACAGTCCAAATGCGGCGGCGTAAGCGTGCAAAAGCTGAAGCACATAGTCGGCGCTCTCCTGTATAACATTGCTGCCCAGGCTGTGCGGCCGCTGCGGCATCTCCAGGTCCATCTCCTCCAAAAATCCAGGCAGCTGCTGCTGCTGCCCCGCCTGCACTTCATCCTCCTGTTGGCGCTGCTCCTCCCCGTCTGTGCCCTTTCCGCCGGGCATTAGCTCCTCCTATTCGTGCCCCGACCTTCGCGCCCTCTTGGCCGGCAAGCAGCCAGAATCGCTGTCACCCAACGATGCCGAGCCGCAGCTTTTGCGTCCATTCTCTATGGGCGACGGCGAGCCAGTCGCATTCACACCCAACAACGCTGGTGAGCAGCTGGAGCTGCCGCCCTTGCCCAGCTGCTTGCTGCCCTCGAATTGCGGCAGCCACTTGGCCAGCTGCTCCTCGAAGAAGTTCTCCAGGTATTTGGCATTGGAGTAAGTTTTCGTGTCCTCCTGGCCGAAAATTCGGGCATTAGTAGGGATCGCAAATAAGGCTGTATCAATGCTAAACCTCACCTGATAGAAGAGGTATGTGTTGGAGAATATTAAACGCACGTCGGACACGAAGCCAGCGATGTCCTTGTAGTGGTTGGGACTGGAGGGATCCAGGCGGGTGCGAATCACATCCAGCGACATGGGGCTAAAAGGATTAACAAATTAAATTAGTTTTTAATATATTATTTAAAGCGGAATCTAACATTACTATTCAGAGATATATAGGGTATTCAATTGCGTTGCAAACGTTTGAAAAGTATAAAACAATAAAACAATTTCCATACAAAGCCTTGCTAGGCCTACAACACCCCAGCCTAAGTATACAAATATGTTGTACTTGGGTAGAAATAATGGTTTAAAATAGAGGTTTTAAATACTACAAAAATACTAAAAAGTCGGATTTAAGTCTATAGTGTTGTCCACCTAGAAGCCGATTGACGCTTAAGAATTCGCGTAACAAATTTTTTGCTCTACTTTTGGCGATCAATGTTTTTTTGGGTATTGTTAAACGATGCTGATATAGCATCTATATGCCAAAGAATTCGCGGTTTTATTTTCGGGCTTGTTTAAGATAGTAAGGAAATGACATTCTTGACCAAGAAATTGGACAACAAATCAGCTGAAGAACTCGCGGTTTAATACAATTCTTGGTGAAACCAAATAAGAATGACTATAATACCAGTAATCAACTTTAATGTTCGTCCTCAGACATTTAATGCCTAAGAAGTCGAGGACTTCTCATATAAAGTAAAAAGAGCGCCCTTTTTATGTACATATGTATGTCAATTTTATTTTAGGCAAAGCTTACTTTGTATACTTGCCTACTTACTAAACTTGTGTATACTTTTGCAACGCAATTGAATACCCTAAATATATATTAAAACAGAATGAAATTTACCTGGACACAATCTCATAGTAGGATGTATTGGCTGGCGACTCCGGCTCCCGGAAGTTGAGGCTCTGCTCGTATTGGCAGTACAGTTCCAGGCAGATGCGCTGCAGGATGCGCAGCTCCAGGGGACTCAGCTCGCCGGCGGAGGTCTTTTCGCTGCCCTCCGTCTTGGTCAGCTCCTTGAGGTTGACGCACAGCAGGCACTGCCAGCTCTCGCTCTCGTCGGGCAGCGAACTGATCGCGGGTATGTGACAATTCTGGTGGAATACCTTCGGACACTTGTCGCAGCACATCAGCTCACCTCCGTCCAGGCAGACGGCGCACCAGTCCTCGTTGGGATCATCTTTTTGTTCGTTTTTATTATTAACTGATATGATTAGTTTTGGGTTCGCATTCATGTGTATTCGGGTGTGTATTCATGTGGGTGTGTCGTGTATGCATTGTTGTTGATTAATTCGAGTTGAGTTGGTTTGATTTGAGTGTGTTGGAGTGTTGGTTTGGAATTGATTCAATTGTTAGTAATTTATTCGTGTCGTGTTCGTTTATTGCGCGCGTTTCGATTTTATTTTGGAAAACGAGTTTATTTTTCGGAATGTTTGAAAATAGAAATAAAGAGAGCAAAGTTATGAGAATTTTAGAAATTTATTTGGTAAGCCAGCAAGCAAAACTAATGGTAATGATGACTCCTCCACACAAATGAGCATTTAACCTTCACCAGAGTCTAAAACTAAAGCGGATTAACGGCTGATGGTTGAAACATAAGCGGGTAACAAGCAGATATAACCACTCAAGGACTTGAACAAATTGATTTCCTCCACCTTTTCGGAATGACTCGGGCTTGGGATTCGGCAACTACAACGCCACACGCACATGAAGCACTTGGAGGCGTTGCGAGTACTTACCTTCTTGCGTGTTGGACAGATCCGTGGAGCTATGAACCTGCGGTGAGGTGGTCTTTGTGCGACCCTCCGGCAGCACCTGCACTCCATTCGAGTCCAGTTTGGCAATGGTGGCGATCAGATCGTTGATCGAGTCATCGCGCACCTTGTCAATGGGTTCGGTGAAGTCCTTGTTGTTCTATAATTCAGAAAGATATTTCAAATTAATATTTTATAATTATTATTTTATAATATTAATATAGAGACACACCTCATGGGTGCTGGGACTGGGCGTCTTTGGATTCGTCGAGGTGACATTTGAGAGTATCGAAACGGCTGGCCCCAATCCCAGGGCAGCTGCGTTCAGTTGAGCACTGGAGGAGCCGTTTCCGAGGCCCGGATGACCCGCACCACCGCCCCCCAGGCTGGGCGGGGTGCTGTTCTTGAGCGTGTTGGGGGATTTGAGTGAGATTTTAAAATTTTCCGATGTCTGGCGGCCATTCGCAAAAGGCAAAAGGGGACCCTGCTGCGAACACACTGCAAATAGTAAGCAAAATAATTAATGAGTAATGGGAAAACCTTGTCGAAAGCATTTGAAGATTACTGTAACTACGATTGTTTTTTTGTCGATATAATTCCACTGAAGTCTATTCATTCCAATTATATAAACAAACGTTTCCTCTGACGTAATTCAATAATAATAAGATAAGAGTTCGCAGAAAATTAGACTAAACTTGACTTTGTTTCCGGGAAATAACTAACAAGTCATAAAAGAATTCCAAAAATTTGTTTAATAATGCAAAATTTAACTTTAAAAACGTAATATCAAGTTAAAATAAGATGAATTTGAGATTATCTAATTTAAATTTAAAGGAAATCTTTATCTTCATTGAATAGTTTATTTAGTAAATGTTCACAAATGGAATAGTTAGTAAAGGCTCCCAATTAAATTATCCTTTAAATCAAATAATACACATAAATAAGGTTAGACTAGTTAGATTCAATTACTCACTGTTCGACTGTTGGGCGGATTGCGGGATGTGCCACTTGGCCAGGCTGTGCATTCCGCCGCCGCCTAACTGCGGGGAGGTCTGCGGTGGGCCGGCATTAAAGCCAGCCTGGCTCCCATGAAACCCCAACGACTGTGGAAAGAAATACAGGGGAAAATGGTTAAAACTCCGATTCTACCAGGGTAAGAATTTTTCAACTGCGCAATGATGAAAAGTTGGTTATGAGATTAACAATCTTGGGAAGTAGAGTTTATTTTATAGGATGAAGAAGACTTCCAAAACCACGATAAATTAATTAAAATAATAGACAACAAAAAATTTAAGAAAATATTTTTCTAATTTCCCTAGTACACATTTAAAATACGTTGTTCCTCTAAGCCGTTCCCGAGATATACTAATTTGAGGTTTGAGAAATTTTTTGAAGTTCTTAACTTCCAAAATTCATAGCGCCCCTAAATGGACACCAAAAAAATTCAAAAATGTCTGAGATGATAACCAAGGCAAACTCTACGAAGTACCCGAGTTTGAAGAAAATCCATTATTTCATATGCGCAGTTGAGAAAGTCTTACCCGCCATCATAAAACTTGATTTAGAGGACTTACATTCTGCATGGCGCTCACATTCTGCATGGGATTCGACATCATCTGGGGCCGCTGCAGTGCACCCGGCGAAGGGATCTGCCCGCCGCCGCCCCCCGCCGCTCCGGCCATGGCCGCTGCCGCCGCCGCCTGCTGGGCGTGGTTGGCCATACGCTGATATTGCGACTGGAAGCGCGCGTTGCTGTTCATGAAGTTGGCGTCCCGCGGCCCGCCTCCTGGACCACCGCCCTGGGCGAAACCCTGCTGGCCGGGCATGAAATGCGGACGCATCTGGGGTCCCATCGACTGGTGGGCCGGCGCCGGTGCTCCTTGCGGCCCGCCCGGGTAGCTGGGCGGCCCGTTGAATGCCATGTGGGCGTTGGGGCTCTGCGCCGCCTGGTTGTTCAGCAGGCCCCGCAGGCTGATGTCTGTGAAAATGCGCGAGCAGAAAATTAATTTTCCACTTTGCCCACCACTTTGGACTCCGCCTTTCGGCACTTACCCATATTTTGCGGATGCGTGGAGGAGCTCACGTGCGGCTGGCCGTGTCGCTGCATGCCCACTGGCGGCATTCCCCCGAAGCGAACTGCAACATAGACGAAAACCCATTAAAAAGCTGTGTCTAGCAGGAGGCAGCGTCTTTCTGGGAAAGCTGGCCTGCTCCTCCATGCACCTGATATATCACTAAATCATGGAACAAGGGAAGCTCGACTTCGGCGAACGAAACTTGAAGTACTAATTGAATTTTTATCTACAAGTAAAGTTTTAGTCGGCTTGTAATGGTATTTAAAAATTTTTTAGGTTTTAAATTTGGAGTAGTTCATATAGAACACGATAGTATTTGATTCTATTTACATTTTTAAGTATTTAATCTCGATAAGTCTGAATTTAATATTCTTCCCACTTTGTAAACTATAATTTGAACCTTGCAAAACAAATTTTACATACATTTTTAAGGTTTTAACCCCAATAAGTCTGAATTTAATATTCTTACCACAAGTTTTTAGTTGCCGACTTTGTAAACAATAATTCGAACCTTGCAAAACAAATTTTACATACAACTTTATGAATAAAACAAGAGAGAACGCTATAGTCGGGTTGGTGTCCCGACTATCTAATACCCGTCACTCAGCTAAAGGGAGTGCGAGGGAGATGGATATATATAATTTTTTGATTGCGCATAACTTTTTAATGAATGATCCGATTTGAAAAATGTCTTCTACATTTCGATGTGTATTTACAAACACTATAAAATTGCATTTAAACTTCTCGGAAATCTTTAAAATTGTGGGCGCCAGACTCATTTTAAAATCGTGAGTGGGCGATTGTGGGCGTTAGAGGGGGCGTGGCGCTCGCCTGAAATAAACTGGCGCTGCGTAGGTGGCCCAAGAATATGTGTGGGAAATCTCAACCTTCTAGCTTTTGCAGTTTCCGAGATCTCAGCGTTCATACAGACGGACAGACAGACGGATATGGCTATATCGACTAGGCTAGTAACCCTGATCAAGAATATATATACTTTATAGGGTCTACCTGTTACATACTTTTGCACGAATGCAATATACCCTTCTACTCTCTAGTAACGAGTATAATTAAGCAATATGATGATAAAATCCGCCTTCTTTTGATAAAAGATACAAATAATAAATACAAAATAAAAATCAATCATACCCTTACCTGACCCATCGCCCGGAAAGGAGCGACTCATGGACAGATTGTTGAACTGCTGCTGGGCAGCGTTGCTGTAGAGCGGCGGTCCGTTCTGCGGTCCAAAGTTGACGGGCGGTCCGTTTGGCGAGAGACCGGCTGGCATTCCGGGCGGAAGTCCGGGACGCAGAGGTGGCGCCATATTCGGGCTCGGCGGCTGGCGCGGTGGATGCTGCGGCTGTGGTGTTCCATTCGGAGACTGCGTGGGCGGATACGGTTTGCCATCCACGATGATGATGCCCAGCTGCGAAATGACCTTTTGCAGATCCGAGACCTGGTTGAGCTGAACCTGAATGCGCACCGGGATCTCAGGATTGGGAATATCCGCCCGCTGGCACTTGAGCTTCTGCAGGTGACGCACCAGTGACTTTTTGCTCGACAGGATGGCAAAATCGCTGCCCTTCTCCAGGGCATTCTGCATGAAATCGATACAGTGATCCGTATTGTCGGACAGCAGCTGCAGCGTCTCCTTCTTCTCCACCAGCACCTTGAGTTTGCTGTCGCACACCTCGTTCAATCGCATGATTAGCTGCTTGCCGCGGGTGTTAACCGTATTGGTTATCTTCACCGCCATGGCTGTGATCTCCTTGATCAAATCCTTCTTCTTGTCGTGGATCAGCTGCTGGCGATCGTCGATCACCTTGGTGGCCGAGGAGAGCAGGAACCGCTTGTAGTTGATCTCGGAGACGAGGGTGGACAGCGCCTGGCGCGATTCCGTGGCAATCTCGTGGGCGAACTTGTATTTGTGATCCCGATGATCGCTGAGCTGGCAATCGCGGCAGGTGAGCTTGTCGCAGGTCTCGCAAAAGAGCGATAGCTTCTCCTGTGTATGCAACTGGCACATGTGCAGCTTGTCCACCCCGGCAGCTCCGGCCAACTGCTCGTTATTGGCCTCGTCCTTGGGCTTGATCGTGTGATCCTTGGTGATCTTTAGCCGCTGATGGGCCTGCACACAGCTGTCGCAAATATACTCGGAGCAGTCAACGCACCACGAGGTGGCCACCGCCCCGTCCGAGCAGCTGCTGCATTGGATGCTCGCCGCGGCGGAGCTCTTTTGACCCTCGCCGGTTAGGCCTAAAAGGCCAATTCCATCACCACTATCGCCGGCGGTGCATTGCTCAATCAGGAACTGGTTGTCCACAATGAACTCCTGCTGCGAGGCATTGTCGCACACCGGACAATGGATCAGTGGCGGGAGAGAGCGGTCCAGCTCTGAGAACTTGGTGCTCACGCACTGGGCACAAGCCACGTGGAGGCATTCGAGCAGCTTGGGCCGGTCATTGGATCCCAGGAGCTGGGCGCAGTAGACGCACTTGAACAGGGTGAACTTGGCCGATGCCGATGAGTTTGACTCCGACTGGAAGAAAATAAATGGGGAGAAGCACTCGTTACTAAACTGATTTCTGTTTAATATCATATTAACATAATTATATACATTTTATAACTTAATTAAGAGTTTCAACTTTAATTTTTTAATAATATAATCTCTAGTCATCGGATTTTAGGTGATTTTGATTGGTTACAAATTTTATTTATTAAGTTATAAATAGATTTAGGCAAAACATAATTGAGGTTTTTGTTAACAAATTTCAACCAATCAAATATGGCTTTAAATCATATTTAAAAGAAATCGATTTCACCTAAAATCCGATGTCTAATCATCTCCTTCTCAAACATACAACATACCAATTTTCAAGAACCTCTTCTTAATACTATCTTCAAATAGGGTAATCCAGATAAGGTTATCAGGATTATTTTTTTGGCAGACTTATCAAGCTATAAAATAAGGTCTGGATCATATAAGGACAGCACTTTCACTGCGGTTATTTAAGTGACCCTATCTTATCTTATCTTTCTCTAACCAGATAAGACAGACGATTTATGAGCGTAATACCCCAAATAAAAACTTCTGACGTCTGGGACTTTTATGTAAATTTATGATTGATTGTGCGATAATGTGGTTTTTGAGTAAAATTCCCTAATTTCTTGACCATTTTGGGGATCCAGCATGAGGTTTATTGAAATTCTATTCAAATTCTAATCAGATTGTACACGTTTAGCGTCTAAAGCAATATAAAGTGATTAGATTTAAAGAGTTATATAAACCATACGTCTTATCTGTGTGGAAAGTCTTATCTGCACTTGAACTTTGTGACCGGAAATTACATTTACTCAGACAAGCGGCCAAGATCATCTCTCAACGTCGCAGCCTCGAAACTTCTTTACAATTAATAGCCGCAGCTTTTGAGAGGGGCTGCAAAAATAAATAGTGCCCGATGCTGGGAAGCTGAAAACTGGGATTCCAAACCAGAGCCAACTTCTCCACTGCCTGACGTTCCCAACTCTGTCTCCGAATGTCGCTGGGCGAAGATTGATTAGTTTTATCTTCAGTTGGAGCACATAAATCCAATTGATTGATTATGTTTGTGCTCGATAAAGATTGTTGCATTGGTGTGCGAGTGTTTTACATGCAGCCCCACCGAGTACAAAGTACACTGTATATACATGGTATACATACGTATGTATACCAACGGAAGCGCCATGGACATTGATGAATGCGCCACGACAGGCCGAAGGAGGAACCGAAATCCGGACTCGAGTCCGGACATTGCAATGCAGGGCGAAGGGGGAGGTGGGGGGATTTTTTGGGAGACTGGGTGAAAATGCAGCGCACATTATTTTCGCACACGGATCCCAAAGCAAGAGCCGATCCGGCGATCCATCTTCCGTCCGAAAGAAAGTTTCGCCTCAGTTTTCTCCAGAGCCCCCAACTGCCAACTCATCTCGGCACTTTCGAAACGCCTCGGCGGGCGCTCATAAATCATGCAAGAAACATCCATTTCATGGCTAACTACAGTTGCGGTTAGCTTGTTATGTTTGAAAACATATAATATTTAAAATAATATATATTAAATAAAAACATAGAAAAACCTTATAAAAATAGCAATGAAAATTGGCACATAAAAACAATGTTTAAATTTATAAAACCTTAAAAATGCTGTATTTAATTTAAATTTGTTTATTTTCGTTTGCTCATATTGTACTTTGAATGAAGGAACAAGCACAGCCAGGTTGGCCGAGCGGTCTAAGGCGCCAGATTTAAGCTCTGGTTCTCGTGAGAGAGCGTGGGTTCGAACCCCACACCTGGCATATGAAGTTGCAACAATTTTTTTTTTTTAATTTTGAGGAATTTTTGTTTATGGCAAACAGCGTTTGAAAAGCTACGCTACTCTCGTAGTATTTTGTTTTGCTATTGCTATCGCTCTCTTTTTGACTAGAGCCGTAGCAGAGCCATAGCAAAATAACGAGAAAGTTTGTGCTCTGCTCTGCTCGTAGTTTTGTCGCTTCAGAAACTGTAGCAATAGCGGTAGCAGAAAATCAAGTCCTGTGCTCTGTGTAGCAGTAACGGTAGCAAAAAATTGATAGCGAGATGAGAGCCGAGCACTTGCTTTTTTTTCATGTGCTACGACTCTCGCTTGTGTTAGTTTTCTTATTTTCTGCACCTTTCTTATGCAGCGTTTTCTTTTTAATTGTCGCTTTGCCAGAATGAGAAAGAAAATATTTTCTGTCAGAATAAAGTGGTTTAAAATAATAAAATAAATAATAGTATTTTATTCAAAAACTAAAAATCAATAAAAAACGAATATTATATATAATATAATATAATATATTGATTTTTAGTTTTTGAATAAAATACTATTATTTATTTTATTATTTTAAACCACTTTATTCTGACAGAAGCAAGCGAGAGTCGTAGCACATGAAAAAAAAGCAAGTGCTCTGCTCTCATCTCGCTATCAATTTTTTGCTACCGTTACTGCTACACAGAGCACAGGACTGGATTTTCTGCTACCGCTATTGCTACAGTTTCTGAAGCGACAAAACTACGAGCAGAGCAGAGCACAAACTTTCTCGTTATTTTGCTATGGCTCTGCTACGGCTCTCGTCAAAAAGAGAGCGATAGCAATAGCATAGCAATATTTGTATTCATCTCGCTACTACGGAGTAGTAATTGCAAACACTGATGGCAAAGAGATAAATGTCTCAGATGAGCAATACAAAATTGTGGTTTCTTTCTTGTCCCAATATCTCTTTAAGTTTTAAGAATAAAGAATCATATTTAACACTCTTGATAGTTTAATAAATGCCTTTGCTTTTTACTTATCGAACTCCCACGTCTATTATTTTGGCATACATTGTAAGTGGGCGACCAGTGAAGCGGTGCGCAGGGCGTGTCGTTGTGGAGGCGGCTGGGTGCTCGGAAGGCTGCGTCCCACTTGAAAGCCATTCATCATGGGCTCTTCCCCATCTCCGCCAGCTTCTCCCCACGGTTCGGGCTCGCTTCGGACTTGGATCGGTTATGTTCGGGTAGCATTCGGCGGTTCGGATCGGTGCCGCGCAACCCACTTAGAGTTGCCCAAGACCCGCGGCACTGGCCCAGAGAGCTGGCCATTATAAATGTGGCGAAAAACCAGCTGCTACCCCCATGTTTCCATCGCATCGCAATGACTTGACGCAACTGGAAGCGGGTAGCAAACTCGTTTTCTCGGTCCGCACCTACAATGTGATGCATATATATGTATATATTTATATACCATTAAAAAACTTGTGTGTATATATATCTATGTCCGTAGCATCCCATCGAAGCAAATGGCCGGGCAGCATGTGGCAAGAATTTAAAGAATGCTTTTCTGCAAGTAATTCGAATTAATGGATTTTTCAATCTTCCGAGTCGCTCAAATGGAAAATTAAGCTGACCCAAGGCTAATCTAAACATCCTGTTACTGAAAACTAGAGCTTTTAGGTTAGGAAATTTAGGGATTTTATTTATTACAAAATGTATAATACAAACTTAACATTTGTGGTTTTAAAAAGTCTTCAACAAATTCTTAAAAGCATTCTTTAAAGCTTTCTTTCATTCGATGCTTTAAGATTAAGTATTTAAAAATTAATAACAAAGCCATATTTTGTTACATCTGGAAACCATTAAAATTTTTGGCATTTTTCCTCCATTATACGATAGCCTACAATCACGTAGACCATTAGTTTTGCCACGCACATCGAAAAACAGCACGCTCACACGAAACTCAACTCAAATAGAGGCAAAAAAGTCGAAGGCAAAAATAGCTCTAAATCAATTTCAATTAGAAATTGCTGAAAGGATGCCCCAGCAGCAGAAACTACAACAAAAATGGAAACTAGACTCTCGCATACAAAAGCATCCGCATGAAGCTCTAAAAATGGGAATTGATGGAATGGCGACATGACAACGAATGAATGAGTGCATTTATGATTGATGTAATTTTGATGAAAGTAAATGGTAAAAAAAAAAGTTTTCCCCCGCTTCAGAAAACTCCCGATTGGCTTGGCAACGGACTTTAAAAGGCTTTGGCGAAATTTAATTTGAAATTTATTTTCAAAAAAGTTTCAGTCTCGTTAGTCACACAGAAAACTTTGTTGCTGAAATTAAATGAAAGAAGTTCCACAACTGTATTTCGCCCCCTCTTCGCCATCCGCCCTCTCACTTGCACACATCACCCCGTCTCGCTCGCACACTCTCTCCCCTTTCTCTTTTTTTTTAGCTTTTCTTTTTTCCACAGGTTCGACGCTGTCACAAGACCAGAATCGGTTAAAAGTCCACACACCGACAACTTTCCGACACATTTCACATTCGAAATCCATTTTCTGGGGCCGCCATAATTCCATTAAATTCTATACGGCCCTCCATCAGAACGAATTCCCTTGTGTCAAGAGCCAGAGATCGTCAGATATGCCGGAATTTCTCCCCATGGGAAAACCCTCCCCAGAGACATCGCCCAAGGGCAAAAGTCTGAGCGATTTGAATATTCAATATTTAAAACAGCTGCTCTGAATCAATTCTAATTCAAAAAGATGTGTGATCGAGGAACAGCAAGGGTTCAAAAGTCTATCGGAAAATGTGATTGACACTTTTATAAATGGGGAAATCGTTTAGTCTAGATGCAGATAAGCAGGGCTGCTAAATCGTGTTAGTTGGTTAATTGAAACATTTAATTTCCCATTAAATCGGTACTAATTTAAAACAGGTTGATAGCAACAGTGTAGGTTATAATTGTTTTTGTAGACACGTTTTTAGATTATCTATAAACAAGTTAAATTAAATTGTGATTTAACAATGGGAACTCCGGCAATAAAAATAAAATACCCACTAAAGCTAATACTATATAATATATATACAAACAATTTGTTATATTTTGAAAAGGATTCTTTTAAAAGTATGCAATATCATTTATCTAACTTGTCTGTCCGTATGAAAGATTGGTTTCGCATTCGGGTGAAAAGTGAGAGGAAATGTGGTATTTAAAAAGTCTCCAACAAAATATTTTTTCCGAATCCGCCATTGGCTTGAACTAACCTATTCCCTGTCTTTGTTCGATTTCAAACATTTTTAAACTACAATTTACCTATCCCCCATATAGAACCTTTCAATTTAAGTGATACTCATTATTTACACCACTAAAGTGAAAAGTGACAGGAACGGTGTTATTTTTAAAGCACTGGTTCGGAACGTACAGTTTTCCTAAGCTCCGACTGCATTGTTTATAATTAATTATTATTTATTCGTCACACAATGGTCGTCGATATCTTGTACGGTGCAGGAAGCACACTAGAATCAATTCCTTTGTCCTGTTAATTAGGTGGACTGCAGTCCAGACGACTGGTTCAATGCGAGGGTAATGGAAAGACAATAAGCCAAAATAATTAATTCATCATCAAGCAATGGAGTACTCACATTTACTCCTTTTAAGGTGATTTCTTTTAAATAAACAACTCATGTGAGGAAAATATAACTTTACAACTACTTATAATTGACTACTTTATCTACCATTAGCAAAGGTAGCAACGGTTTTTTCAAAGATGAAAAGTTTCATGGACGTTTATAACAATAGAGTAATCCTTATGCACAATGCTACCCCCAACTGGCTTCCATTTTGTCCTCCGTTGGCCATTACCGCTCCATTTGTGGTCCTGGTTCGATAAAAGGTATTCCTTGTCACTCAAATTTCAGGTGGGCTTAAAATTTAATTAAGCTTTATATAAATGCAATTTGGGGAAAGTTGCGAGCTGCCTATGTGGGTGACGGCTGAGGCTGTTCGACCGGCAGTTGCAGCATTCGAGCTGCACTTTTGGGGGGTCTCCCACCACCCATTAGGCACCACCCACATCCAGATCCACACCCCACCGCCCGCTGGCCAGGCCATAAATCAGTGCAATATGAGACGAGCATCATGGGAGGTCTGTCGTCCTGCTGGTTGCCTGGCGATTGCAGATGGAGATGAAGCCCCATGCTGCTGGTCCTTTCTGGGTTTCTTCGGATTTCAGACGGCTGGATGCCGGTTGATGATGGCCGGCCATCGCTTGTTTATTGTTGCTCCTACATCAATTTCGATTATTTTGCAAATTTACAACACAAAACGGCAGGCATCAGATGGCACACGCATATGTGTGCGTAGATGTCCTTTGAACTTTCGGACAGCAGGAAAATCCTTTGATACAACAAAAGCTGAAAATTAATTACGTTTAGGATTTCTGCTCGGACAATGGACCAATCTTCAATCTATCATTCAGTCTGTCCATACAAAAGTGACAAAGAAATCCCTGGTTTAGTTTGATAAAGCCACAAAAAGTACCTTTAAAGGGAATATAGCCATAAACATAGTAATAGTAAACCATAGTAAAACATAGTAAGTAAAATCGTAGTAAACCGTAGTAAATCGTTGGAAATCGAAGTAAATCGTAGTAAACCGTAGTAAACCGCAGTAAATCGTAGTAGATCGTAGTAAATTTTAGTAGATCGTAGTAAACCGTAGTAGATCGTAGTAAACCGTAGTAAATCGTAGTAAGCCGAAGTAAATAGTAGTAAATCGTAGTAAGCCGAAGTAAATCGTAGTAAATAGTAGTAAACCGTAGTAATAGTAATAGTAAACCGTAGTAAATCGTAGTAAATCGTAGTAAATCGTAGTAAACCGTAGTAAATCGTAGTAAATCTTAGTAAACCGTAGTAAATCGTAGTAAATAGTAGTAAACCGTAGTAAACAGTAGTAAGCCGTAGTAAACCGTAGTAAGACATAGTAAACCGTAGAAAATCATAGTAAAACATATACCAGCAAAAATAGGTGATCGTTTCTGACTTTAGAGAAATAGCCTATAAAGGGTCTTCAATTTCTAGCGATCTGGCAATGCCGATAATTTATACAGAGTTACCAGCTCTGCTTCTCAGCAAATCACGCTTTCAGGCTGAAATCATATACTGTGTTTATACGATGCCAAATTCACGCTATCATTTCACATGCCATTTACGCAAATGTAAATTAATTGCATGTAGTTCGCTATGCTTTCCATCCGAAGTTCATTCGCCACAGTTCCCCGTTTTGGGCACGGCGGATCCATTCGATATGCTCCGTCGTTATGGTCGCCGGTTCATTAAATCTGATCAAAGTAATCAAATTGGAAATGCTCCCCAGATATGTACAGGCGAGTGAATAACTTCCGAGATTCTATGGGGCTAAAAATAAATGCAAGACATGGATTTTCAATATGGTGCCAAGCCATAATATTTATAACCCCCAGATATGATAACGATAATTAATGGCGGCCAAGGTTCAATAGATCAGGGACAAGTGGGAATCGATTGAATCATCCATTTGGTATTTCCAAAACGAATGAAGTGGCTCTATAAATTTTTCAGCGCTAGGCCAAGTGTGCAATCGTGTTTATGGAAAATCTATAAAGCACTCAAACGAACTTCTCTGCCGGAAAGTGGGACTCAGGTGACAGACTGAAAGGCACATCAAAGTACATCAACCTCATGATACTTTTCTCCTTCATCCATCCCCCATTAAATCCCCAGAAACGATGAAGACGAAACTTGCTCTTGAAATATTTATGAGACTTTGCAATAAACTAAAATTTTAAAGACACAACGCTCTTCAAAATGGCCGCCATAAATTGGTAAGAAAGATTGAGGGGAGCGCAATGAAGACGGAGGCAGATAGAGCCGTATAAAATATATTATACTCCCCCCATAATAAAAGCGAAAAACTTGATTGTACCTGGAGAAGCACAGTGAACCCAGGGTGAAGTCAGGGGCGTTGGGGGGCGTGTCGGGCAAAAAGTTGTTGCGATTTATGCGACGCCATCGGGAACATCGGGAACAGCAACCAAGTTGCAGGGTCGGAAAAGGTGCAGCAGCTGATAAATATTAATGGCGGGGCCACCGCCAGATGTACATACATTTAAGCGAAACCCAATTCGTGAGTACAACATAAATAAATAAAATTTGTAAATATCCAATACGCATTAAAAACATTCGATTCCGAATACGAATTTCAAATCGAGGCGGGCCCTTCAAATCGGATTCGTATCTATTGCCAATGGGAAAGGGAAAAAGAGGAAAAGGCGAGCAGGAGCAGCGCCATTTTGGGCCATTGGCCATTCGGTTTAATCGCGGACATATCCGGCCAACGTCGCTGCAATTTCCGCCCAGCAGATGGAGGATGGTAGAGCAGGGGAAAGAACCACCCGAACCCACCTAATGGACAGACCCTAATGACCTGACATTACATTTCATAACGCAATTTAAGCGACCAAAAAAAATATGTACATATACAATATAAATTGCTACAAAAATGGTCTCATAAAAAGCATGATTCCGGATTAACGCAGATACACATACACGCACGGATTGAGAAAAAAAATCCCACAGACCCCAAGGTTTTCGTTCTAGATATACGCCGTAGTATTTTCAGAATTCCCAGTATACCTCAAGATACTTTCAAGTGCTTGAGTCATTCTTTTTAAGGAATTCTCAAGAAAACAGTACTGAAATGTTTTTTGTTGGAAAATTTGGAAAGCTATCTATACTTTAAGGTCTGCCCATAAACGGTGCTGTTTATGACGGAACCCATTAAATATTATACTTTTGTATCCTTCGGTTGCTTTACCCGAGCCCGAATGTCTCAGTCTCAAGCCACATCGCTTCAGTCGTAAAGATTTAATTGTATGGAAATCGTAAATGGCACGCCAGAACGAACAGAAAAGTTTTGCTTTATTTTATGAGAAAATCGATGGAACCCATTAAAAGCAGTGGCAACTGCCAAACTGCAGGTCCTAACCGAAGGAAGTCGACGACTAGGCGCTTATGTAAATAAAATTGCTTTTCACAGAAATGTCATCATTTGACAGACCCTTTTTGTTGGAACATTAGGGAATCCATAATGGGGCACTGATAAGTGGAAGTTCCAACCCAGAATGACACACCGAACGAGCAGTAATAAAGTGATTCATTGAGATTACACTGACAGTCAAGGGTTGCGTGTGGGTTGATCGATTAGATCCTTCATCGCGATACCTCTCTGATCAAAGGGAACTTAATGGCGGTTCAATGTTCTACGATTTGGCTTCAAGGCCACCAGTTGTTAATCATTATCTGCTTAATATCTAATGAGCTGTACTCCATTTGTGGGGAAAATTTGCAATTCGTAGTCTATTTACACAGCTGCTTGTTGGCCCAATAAAGAAATGTTTATTTTAAAAACAAGAAACTGATTAAATATAAACAATAAACACCAGGACACACGAGCACAATGGAAATAAGCTGGATGAGCCAACTTTTGATTATGAGACATCAATTGTCTGACGTTGTTTGCTTTCATCAGAACCATCATTATACTTTCCTAAGTCTAAATTAGCTTCGATTTTAGGAAAATTGAGGTTAGGTTTAGTTGGAAATCGATCCCAAACCGGTTTTAAGACTATGGTTTGGAGAAACTCGACTGTTTACAGTCGGAAAGGTATAATAATTATTATTCCCAAACATGTTGCGAGCATAAATCCAAAATTGAAAATCTCTCGCCGGGAAACAAGAGACCAAAGACGTGGAGCCAACCGAAACGAAACCAGGAAACCGCAAACTAATGAACGGACTGAGCTGTCGGTTGGTCCACTCCACGGATTTTGGACCCCAGGGCTGCTGCAGACGACGGTTGACGGTCGAGGGTTGGGTTGGTGGCCCTGGCAGGGGCGTCAGGGCGTTGTGGTTGCGTTGGTCCGACGAGCCGGTGGCCCTCGGTCTCTGGAGCTTACCAAAGCCGTCACAGCCGCCGTTGCTGCCGCTGCCGCTGCTGCTGCTGCTGCTGCGGTTTGCGGTTCTTTTTGTGCCCGATGCAATTGTTCCTGCTCCCGGAGGCCATGGCATCTGCAGACACGTATACACCATTACATATATATATATATACACATTGGATGTACGAGTGTTTTCCAAAATGGCGACTCCCCGCAGAGATGTAGATACACAAACCGGTAAGACTTCCCAGCCAGCAGGGGGCCCAAAAATCGTGACGACGCCAGTTGCAGGAATAGCAATAACACATATAACCGATATGATACTAGGGCGTAGGCGTAGGCGTATCTGGGGGCGTGACAGCAAGGCGGCAGCTGAACAGCTAAAACAATCTGACGTAGCTCTTGGAAATCTGCTTACATCTGCTGTTGCCGTAGGATAGCAGGAAATCAGACTTTCTCGTTTCTCAGGACTTATGAAGCTTATAAAACTTTGCCAGACACAAATCTCCCGTATGCGTCTGCATTTCCCCCGTCCTCTTCCACTGACAGAAAAACGCTCCACTTTAAAGTAACGTCAATTTGGTTTCCTTTGGCCATTGCCGCCCGACTGCACAGTTTTTGTTGTTGTACGTTATAATCCTCTTTTTGTGATCGGATTATGTCCTGTGTAGCACCTAATCCCCGCACAGGAGTGCGACCAGGGTACACATGTTGCCAACCCGAACCAACACCCACACCACTGCCATTCCCAATCCCATTCCATCCATCCATCCGCACTGATCCCGCAGTCGCAGTCAACTTTAATTACGCACTGGACGTCGATGGATGGATTAGGGCGGCCTTACGCCCACTGACTGCCCGGGAAAAGCAATTAAAATGTGTATCTCCTGGATATACAGGAGAAGTTCCCTAAATGGAACCGCCTTTTTCAAAAATTACGCTATAAAATTTCTAGTAAAACAAGAGAGAACGCTATAGTCGGGTGGGTGTCCCGACTATTTAATACCCGTTACTCAGCTAAAGGGAATGCGGGGAGATGAATATATACAATTTTGATTGCGCATAACTTTTTAATAAATGGTCCGATTTGAAAAATGTCTTCTACATTTCGATAGGTATAAATAAAATAAATAAAACAAAATTGCATTTATACTTCTCGAAAATCTTTTAAGGTGTGGGCGCCAGACACATTTTAAAATCGTTAGTGGGCGATGAAATAAACTACCGCTGCGTAGGAAGGCCAAGAATTTGTGTGAAAAATCTCAACCTTCTACCTTTTGTAGTTTCCGAGATCTCAGCGTTCATACAGACAGACAGACGGACATGGCTGATCAAGAATATATATACTTTACATACTGTACTGTTACATACTTTTGCACGAATACAATATACCCTTTTACTTTAGGAGTAACGGGTATAACTACCTTCCGGAAATAATTTTCTCAACTTTGAGTACTTAAATAATTTGACCAATTTATAAGCAATTTTCTAAATTGTAATCATGTAGGCTAGCAGATGGCACTATAATAATAACAAACAGCTTATAATATTGGGAACGAAACAGGTGTAGGCGAATTTTGGATCGAACTCTTGCAAAGTAAAATTGCATACGTGTCCGTAAGGAAAAGTTTTCGCACGGGAACAATTTATTGGTTTAGAATTAGGAGAATACTTAATGAGGTATTTATTATATACCTGGGGGTACATATTCTAATTTATTTATTTTTGTTTTCTGAACCTAATACTAAGTTTTATAATATTTGGAACCAAAACATGAGGATAGTTGCTAATTGTCAGGCAATCCGAGTCACTGAAGGGATGCTTGACTGTAGGTGCCATAATAGACAGACATTTAGAAAAAATCAACGAAGGAAAGTAAAATTGCATACGTGTCCGTAAGGAAAAGTTTTCGCACGGGAACAATTTATTGGTTTAGAATTAGGAGAATACTTAATGAGGTATTTATTATATACCTGGGGGTACATATTCTAATTTATTTATTTTTGTTTTCTGAACCTAATACTAAGTTTTATAATATTTGGAACCAAAACATGAGGATAGTTGCTAATTGTCAGGCAATCCGAGTCACTGAAGGGATGCTTGACTGTAGGTGCCATAATAGACAGACATTTAGAAAAAATCAACGAAGGAAACGGTTCGAGGATGACAGGTGAAGGTTTATTAACCGGTGGCTGCGTTAGAGGCAGGTAGCCCGTGAAAAGTGAAAAGAGAAGCATTTTCCAAGATCTTTCCGGACCGATTGCAGGGTAATCAAGTTAATTAGAAACTTTACTTCTTTTTTTTACTTTTTTCCCGTGCACCTAACGACTTTTATTTCGGGGGGATTTGGGGCTCCCTGGCACCGACGTCTGGCCATCGGCACTTTGCCTTCTCCTCGTTTTGCTTTGCTTGCATATTCTCATCAAATTAGAGTTAATTGTACATCATTAAAGGCGAATTCTAAGAATTCATTTCGTCGGTTTCGTCGGTATCTTACAAAATGGCGTCGTACGATTTTGGGTTTCCATTTATTACGGTGTCAAGCAATTTAATTACAACCTGTCGCATGCCCCATGCAACACACAAGGTACATACTAACAAACGAATATATTTATGGGAGTATTAAATATGGCCTCGTCGGGGGTTGGAAAAGTGCATTGAGGTGCATCGTTTTGGAGGATGACATATGGATACTCGCCAACGGGCAGCTGTCACTTTTAATGACAAAACCGCCATTTTGACAGGAGCGAAAGATTAATAGGTTTTCGCTTTTCGGTTAAGCTTCAGTGATTTTGAATGGTTGGTTTACCGTTTCGCGAAGCTCTCAAAATCTCCAACAAAAGCAGCTACCAGGTATAATGGCTTTTGAAACAAAAAACCTTCAAAAGTGCTTTCAATATATGTACCCCTCGGAACCAATAACAAAGAGCTTTTAAATATTAGGACTTAAAAGCATGTATTTAATTAAATTACTAGTCATTATACGATGATAAATTAGTTCTTAAAAATAAATGGAAATACATATATACAAAATTAAAAAAGGTCGCTGTATTTATGAATAACTTTTGTGCCCCGACTATCAGATACCCGTTACTCAGCTAAAGCAAGTGCGAGTACTTTTTCAAAATCTTTAAAGGTGTGGGCGCCAGACACCTTTAAAAATGGTTAATGGCGATTGTGGGCGTTAGTAGGGGCGTGGCCCTCGGCTGAAACAAACTTGCGCTGCGTAGGAAGCCCAAGAATATGTGTGGGTAATACCAACATTCTAGCTTTTCTAGTTTCCGAGATCTCAGCGTTCATCCAGACAGACAGACGAACATAGCTCTATCGACTCGGCTAGTGACCCTGATCAAGAACATATATACTTTACATACTTGTGCACGAAAACAGTATACCCTTTTACTGACCTTTTACCCACTTACGTAACTTTTTCAGTGAAAATGGACTATTTCACAGCTATCTACTTTATTTACAGAGATGCAATAAAAACATTGCCATGAACAGATGTTTAACATGTTGTACAATGGACATACAGGTAAGATTAGATATACTTTTAAGAATCAAGTATGTACATAATAAAAAGCTATGTTGTGTTAGGCAAGTATCTATAAAATTATCACACTATTCCAATAAAATTTTAGGTTCTAGATTCGTTGAAATCCCTATCATCTGCCATTCTGAACTCCACACCTTGCCTTGAAATAGTACATTCCACTTAATAGGTTAGACAAACATTTTGCCCACATCAGAAATGGACGTTGAGTGATCTGGAGGGGATTCAGCTTGGGGGCTAAGGTCGGGACTGGTCGATGGCGATCTGGGGGACTGGGACTGGACCTGTATCCCGGAGTCTGGGGCCTTAAGTGCCCCCACCGACCGCAGTAAACACAATCGTTTGCATGATTGACGGACGGATTGAATGAGTGCATGTCATTCCCAGTCCCTGTTTGAGTTCGAGAGAGAGTGGCCACTCCAAAAGGCACCACTCAAGGCAACGTTTATTTGCACGGCCAGCAGAAGAAGAAAAGTTCGAGTCTCGAATACAGTCTTACAGTCAGACTTCCGTAACTAGAAGCATCACATGCCGCATAGAAAGTTTCAGTTTGTGCGGCTTTTAATTGAATAAAAACGTGTTTTGGATTAACTTAACTCATAAGAGATAAAAAAGTAACCAATTAGTACACTTTAAAGTAGTCTTCATGTTTGAGAAACACTTTTTTAGGTAACTTATAGTTTCATTATTATAACTAGTGTATATTTTTTGATTATTCAGTTTCTGGTTGATTTTAATGAGATCTACAAAAAGCTTTAAAATTGGCCAATTGGAGTTGAAAATAAGGTAGTTATTTGGGGTCGGTCCCAAAATTATATTTCAACTTCTGATGGGCCAATTAGTATGACTACGCAGTAAATATTAAATGCATTGAATCTATTGAAGCAAGATAAATATCTAAATCTAAATAAGTAATTATGTTATTTACAACTAGATTCAAAGTTTTTTAGTCAATTTGAAAGCTTATAAACCCAATTTTAAATAGAAATAAATAAACACTTTCTAGTTTATTAAATGATAAAATTATTGAGCTATATTAAATTTTGTCTGCTGATACAAATGTGACACAAAATAAAGATATACTTAAATGCCATTTGGTCGAATTTACTTAGGTTCTACTGTGGCTAAAAGAGCAGCTCAAGCAACATGGAGAGCAAACAGAAAAGCACGCAAACACACTCTCGCTCTTCTGGAGAGTGGCAGCTGCAGCTGATCTTCAGTTCCAATGGAAGACAGGAAAGATCATCTCCAGCCATCGTGCTGCTTCGCTCGCACCCACAGCGGGAAACCGAGACCATCGGCACGAGACTTAAACTCAAAACAACACTGGGAAAAATGCAGTCAAATTTATAGGTGTGTATCGTGTTATGTAATTTTGAGTTGTTAATTAATCATTACGAAGGCCCAATACATTTCGTTGATACAATTTAAACATTTTAATTTAAATGTAAACAAATGTATCTAAAAATTATTCTTACCAATTTACCGAACAGAAATATCAAAATATCAAAGTTATATAACTAAAAGAATTTTAATTTTAGCAAATTAAATAAAATTAATATTTTATTTATAGTGAAGTTTGACATTTCACACGGATAAGATATGTAATATCATCATATTTAGTTCTTTATAAATAAATAAATTAAATTTTTTTTAAATATTTGTTCACGTTTTTTAAGCACAAAAAAAGGCAATTACACGATTGTATACGATCACATTTAAGATCATAAATCAGATATCACAATCACATGCCTATTTTCTCTCCGTGTAAAATCTGGGACTGGGCCGCGAAAGTGAAACACACTTACATTCGCCTGCTGTTTGTTTGTCTGCCCGCTTTATTGTGTGAGTGCTGGCGTTTGTTTGCTTTGGCCTGGGAAAAAGATAACAAATGCTTTTTGCACGAGACTCGAAACGGTTGATAAGGAGCGCACAAAACACGAGCGCATCAAAATCAAACCAAAACAATACTTTACACTAAGTAGACAAATGTGATTAGCCGTCTTTTTTTCTTATCAGCGGCGGAAAGCACGTGTGATTATTTGGCATAGGTTAACCTCAATTGGGCGGTGATTACAGGTAAGCTAGGGACTAAGTACCCACCCTTTTCTCGGCACTGTCGCAGGGATTACTGAGGCTCAGGGAGGAGGAGCTCAGGGACGAGGTGGTCGGCGCTCCGCTGGCCGTGCTCGGTGTGCTCATCTGGGGCAGGACATCCGTGGGCACGGCGTCCAGCTGCTCCTGCTTGATGCCGGCAATCAGCGGCAAAAAGTCGTTCTTTAGCTGCTCCAAATCCATATCCATAACGGCAATATCCTACGATTTTAACGCGTGGGCGGCGTTTCTTTTTTCGGGGAGTTTTCAAGTGTGGGCGTGCTAATTATAGCCACTGATTTTGGTTGACTGAACGACCGAATGTTTAAGCAACAGCTGGGTTTACTTAGAACAGCATTATTATGTTGTGGTTTTTATTGTTTTGGAATTTAGTAATTGGTTTTGTTAATTCATTCCAATGCTCACACACACACGCACACGGGGGCGCGCGCAGACACACACACGCGCAATGGGCGTAGGGAAAAGCAAAATATACGATTTTCACAAACGATTATTCGCTGATCTTTTGATAAATAGTCTTTATGTTTTTGGATGCTAAAGCATTTTCATTTCACCTTCGACTTCTCGGCTTGCAAAAATATATATGTACGAACATATAGTGCACTCTCTTTCGCGCAGAGCGACATCCACAACTTTCGTTTTACTTTACATATACACGCTCGCTTGAATTTCGCTATTTTCCCGTCTGGCCGACACTTTCTTAACCGATTTGTGCGGCATTTCTCCCGCACGCGGCTGCAAATTGTTTATTCGCGCTGCGAGTGCGCGTTTAATGCGCTTTTATTGCCGTAATTCGCTGCGAAAACACACGGTCTCACGGCGTTTGCTCTCGTTGGACGCTTCTTCTGTACAAAAAATGTTCAGCCATTTTGGATTCAATTAATTCATGTCGGCGTTGCCAGTGCGTCGGCATTCCGCGGGCCGTTACACACGGCCGTGGCGACGTAAGCGTGGGGTCACACTAAACGGGAGGGATGGCAAGGCTGCAATTCTATTTATTCTTTGTTTTCTCAGGTATTTCAATATATATTGGTTAACTTTGATCAGCTGATAATTACATACTATTTTACAGCCTTTACTTAACTATTTTTGTTGGATTATACACTAATTTATTACAACTTTTGAACTTACGTTGTTACGTGCTCTACTCTGTTAAACCATTACGTTTACATAACAACTGTTAACTTTTTGGCGCCCAAGCTGCGGTCACATTGGCAAGAAGAATTAAACAATTAAAGCTTGAATTAAACTAAATAGTAAATATTATTTATTTATTAATAATACTTAATAAATCACTTGCAATTTAATACTTTAAAAAGAAATCAATTAAAGGGGAAATTGCCGTATTTTCAAAAAACAGCTGAGCTGTAAAGTAACAGCAAGAAGAAGAAGCATCAACACACGTGTGGAAATTCCTCCACTTTGAATTCAGAATTGTTTATTTAATGTTTTTAAGCCGGCTAATTAACAACTACACCAAGGCAGGTTAATTAATAGTGTTCTAGCCTCCAATACAAATGCTAATAACTTTGTGTAAACCCAACAGTTCGCCTGAAAACCCTCTGTAATCCCTGGAACCGCCACAAATCCTTTGCTGCCGCCATGTCAGAGGCTCTGGACAAACTGGAACTGGAGAATCAAGCCAGAAAGGAGGCCAAGAAGTCGGATGACGAGGCCGTGAAGGAAACCAACCGGATCAAGCGAACGCTGAAGCGCAAAAAGTGGGTCGACTGGAAGGAGCAGGACGAGAAGGATGCGGCCAGCGGCGTGAAGCGGGCGCCCTTCGATCCTGCCGAGCGGATCAAGCGCAAGAAGAGCGCCATTCTGCTCAGCTACTGCGGCGCCAACTACTACGGAATGCAGCGCAATCCCGGCATGCAGACCATCGAGGAGGAGCTCTTCAAGGCCATGCTCAAGCACAAGTGGATCACGGAGGACAGCTTCGAGCAGGTGCAGATCGCCTGCTTCCAGCGGGCCGCCCGCACCGACAAGGGCGTCTCCGCCGCCCGCCAGGTGTGCTCCGTCAAGCTGCGTGAGTTGAGGGGTCTATCCGAACTAGAATTTTTTTTTCAAAAATATATTTCAAAGATACAGGTCCCCAGAAATAAATCCGGTTGTCCTTAGAAAATTTCCATATTTTTAAAGTTATTTTGAATAATGATTCCCGTCAAGCTGCTTGAGTTGGGGGGTCCAACCTATCTAGGAATTTTTGCAAAAATATCTGAAAGATACAGCTCTCCAGAAATTACTAGAGTTTTCCTTCAAAAATGTTCATATTTTAAAAGTTTGTTTGATGCTATCCGTCAAGCTGCGTGAGTTTAGGAATCTATCATATCTGGGAATTTGTTCAAAAATATCTTAAAGATACACAACTCCAGAAATTATCCCAGTTTTCCTTAAAAAATTTCCATATTTTAAAATTTTTGTTTTGGATGATGATATCCGTGAAGCTGCGTGAGTTTCAGGGTCTATTCTATCTAGGAATTTCTTTAAAAATATCTCAAAGATACAGGTCTCTATAAATTATCCCAGTTTTCCTTCGAAAATTTTTATATTTTTAATGTTTTTTGGATGACAATGTCCGTTAAGCTGGGTGAGTTTGGAGATTTATCCTCAAGAGGATTTTTATAATACAGTATGTGTAGGAATTTCTTACAAAAGATCTTAAAGATATAGGGCCTATAAAACCCCAAAAAATATCTCCGTTTTCCATTGAAAATATCAATATAGAACATTTAAGATTCCATAATAGAAATTGGCATTTTTATGTTGCATAAATAGAACATAGAATTTAATATATTTAAAATTAATTAAAAAATATTTGAAAACATTATTCAACATCTCTTTTTCTAGCCGAGGAGTTGGACCTGGAGGCCTTCAATGCCGATCTGCCCGAACAGATCCGTCTTTTTGGGGTGGAGCGCGTGACCAAGGGCTTCAATGCCAAGGATCAGTGCAATGCGCGGACCTACACCTACACACTACCCACCATGTCCTTTGCATCCTGCGAGGAAAAGGTCGAAGATTTGCACGACACATTTCGCATTTCCCCAGAGCTACTGGAGAAAGTTAAGGAAACCCTCAAACTCTACGAGGGCACGAAGAACTTTCACAACTTTACCAGCAAGAAGTAAACCAATCTCGATTATTAACTAAAATTTGATCCAACTAATATTCGATCCGTTTAGGAGCTTCCTCGATCCCTCGTCCAAGCGCTTCATCATGTCCTTCACGAGCAGCGAACCATTCCAGAGCCCCCAGGGCATTGAGTTCGTCACCCTGAAGGTGAAGGGTCAGAGCTTCATGCTGCATCAGATCCGCAAGATGGTCGGTCTGGCCATTGCCATTGTGAGGGGCAACACGACGACGACGAGCTTGGAGCGGGCGCTAACCGAGGAGCGCCTGGACCTGCCGATGGCCCCGGGATTGGGCCTCGTCCTGGACACGGTGCACTACGAGCGCTACAACGATCGCTACGGCAAGGACGGCATCCACAATCCGCTGACGTGGCAGGCGCAGGAGGCGCAAGTTCAGGATTTCATTGAGCGCGAGATTTTTAGCCAGATCTACAAAACGGAGGCCGAGCAGCGCAACATGCTCGACTGGATTGGGTCGTTGCATTATCACTCGTACGACACGCGAAAGGATGATGCACCTCCTCCAGCTCCCGCGGATGGCAAAAAGAGTAAGGGTGCGGATGACGACAATGATGAATAATCATTTGAAGAAGGTTGATTTTGGAGGATGCAATCGTTTTGAAAGATTTTAATATATATATGGGCATTACCATATTGTCGCTCGGGACATTTGCACACCTTTCAAGTTGAAATAAAATTGGAAAAAAATAGATTTTAATTTTAATAATGGGCTTTTCTTTTCGCTCTTTCAAAGCTCTATTTTCTTGATTCGCTCGGGACAAAAATATAAGTGGATTTTGGTTAAGTTCATTTAACTTCAGAAATTAGCGAATAGTGATGGAATATTTGAATGCGATTTTTTTAAAATGTAAATAAATAAAGCATTCATTACAGAAAAATGTCAGATATTAGAATTCCTATAGGTTAAATTAACAACAGAAGACAGTATCAAAAAATAACAAAAAATTAGCCAAAAACTAACTTTTGCGTATATTGATGACGTTTTCATTAAAATAATCAAACTATACTCAACATTTTTAGTTTAGCTCAGGGTCCAACTAATTAGAAACTAGTATGGCGGCAAAATCTTTTTTTTTCAAATTTTAAGGATTTTGGCTTGGTGGACCTTTTGGTGGAAGTGCCCATATTTAATTTGTTTTATAATAATGTAGCGAAAATTCTTTCAAGCTCATCTAATAAATTGTAACTATATCTTCCTTCTTACTTTCCACAACAATCAACCCATACTAATAAGTTCAAAAAATTAGCCAATAAGTTAACATGCAAAAGCGGTCTGTATGATTAGCGTTCGAAAGTATAAAGGCATTTCATATGGTCATTTTGTAAACCTAGAAGCGGCCGCCCTTCTTCTTTTTGTGGCCACCCTTGCGGTGCTGCTGCCTCGGGCCGGGAGTCGTCTCTTGGATAACTGGCGTGACGGGGGAATTCTTGGTCAGATTGACGCGGTTCGACATATCGCTGCAGGGGAAAATTCAAATTAGAAACATAATCTATAAAGATTCACCATCAAATAAGCTTACTATTGATCGGCTGCTCCGGAGGCCATTCCCTGGGATCCCTTGATCACATCCTTGCCTCGCGCTCCGCCTCGCTTCTTCCGGAAACCGGTGCGCTCGTACTTGGGCAACCACCGCTCCGGATCGGGAGCCACTTCGGCGTTGTAGTTCTTGGGCAGCTTGCCCTTTCGCTTCCGGTTGTGGTTCTTTTTCTTCTCAATGGGCGTACTCGGCGAGGGTTCGATCTTGGCACTGGCCGACTTCTTGGCCGCTTTGGCCGACATCACCCAGTTGGCCGCCTCCAGGGCATCGATTTCGGAAGCCGTGGTCAGCGTCTCCAGCTTCGGTAGCTTCCTGCTGAGCTCGAGCGCCCGCTTGGGTTGGAACTGGGCGTAGGCGATTACCAGCTGGGCCAAAACCTTCGTATCGTTGGGATTCAACTTGAGCAGCTCCTCCAGCGAGCTGGCGGCCGTTTCGGAAGCTCCGCCGCGCAAATGGAACTCGGCTGCCTGGCGCCACATGTCCGACAGATCGCCACTGCTCACGTTGTTCTTCTTGTACCAGTCCACGGCGGATTTAAGCAGTGCCGAGGCGGCCGTCTTGTTGTCCGTGCCCAGGTAAAGGGACACCAGAGCGGAAACCACGCCGGGCTTGTACTTGGCCTCGCCCAGAGACAGCAGCGTCTCAATGGCATCCTTGCGATTGCCCTAAAGCGAAAAAGGATAAAATTGTATCTTGAAATTTTCTTATATATGTATTGCCCTGCATGAATCATACAATTTTTCAATTTTTGTTTTATCATAGTATGCCAAGAAATTTCTGATTTGTTTAATTCAATTATATGTGAAATAAAATGTATTTCACATTTAATAAATTGAATGTTTTTCTAATTCATTTCAAATTGAATGAATGAATGAATAACTTTTATAAATTTTTTGAATTTGCCACATTTTTTTTGTGCTTTCTTTTGAAACCAAAAAGTGGAACATTTTTAACAAATCAATGTTAACTGCTTAGAAAATAAAATTCATGCAGATTTAATCACAAAATTATGGCCTTTCCTCTTTAAAAGAAATTGTCGTTTGAATTATTCCGGAATTTATGATATTCATTCATTCAATTCTATTAAGCTCAAAATTGAAATTCAGTCAATTCTATTAAACTCAAAATTGAAATTCATTCAATTCTATTAAACTCAAAATTCAAATTCATTCAATTCTATTGAACTCAAAATTCAAATTCATTCAATTCTTTTAAACTCAAAATGCAAATTCATTCAATTCTTTTAAACTGAAAAATCCAAATTCATTCCATTCTATTAAACTCAAAATTCAAATTGATTCAATTCTATTAAACTCAAAATTCAAATTCACTCAATTCTATTAAACCCAAAATTCTAATTAATTCATTCATATAAAACAAAAAATTCAAAATAATTCAATGAATCCATTCATGCAGCGCTCTAAAATGTATGTGATATTCTACCTGAAGCAATTGCAGCTGAATGACGGCGAACTTGCTGACGAACTCGTGCGACTTGTGAGCGGCAGAGAACTTCTGCAGCTGGTCGATGGCCTCCCTGTGCTTGCGATCCTTGGCCAGTTGGCTGCAGCGGATGAGCAGCGCCTCGAACTCCACCTGCGGGTAGCTCTGGGCCAGCTTCTGACTCAACTGTTGCACCTGGTCGCCGGCATTGGTGTACAAGGCCAGCAGGCAGTTGTTCACAGCGATGACCTGCTTCTGGCGCGACGTGAGCTTCGGTTCACAGGCGTCGGCCAGGGCAGCACGTATCTTCTTTTTGGAATCGAACACGTTCTGATCCTTGTTAATCACCACCGAATTGTTGCTGGCCACGGCCACCAGGGCCGCGTCCTTGGGCTTGTGGCGCAGGCAGTCGGCGTAGATGAGGCCCGCCTCCTTGATCTTGCCCTGCAGCTGCAGGACGTAGGCCAGCTGGACGCGTATGACGTCCACCTCCTCGATGATCTCCTCCTCGGAGGCGCCCTCCTCTTCGAGAAACTCGCGGCACAGCTTTTCGCTGGTGCGCAACTTGCGCTCCGCCTCGGCGTACTTCTGCCGATTGGCCTGGATGCAGGCGCTATTGAAGTACTGCTCGTACGTGTCCTCCGGCACCTCGGGCACCTCCTTCGCCTGGTCCACAGCCAGGTTGGCGGCCACGGCGCTCAGATTGGTGCGCCTTTCGTCCTCGTACTCATCGCTGGTGTTCTTAATAATATCGCGATAGGAGTCCAGGCAATCATCGTAGCGCTCCAAGCGGTACAGCACCTGGGTGCGCAGCTCCTTGAGGTTATCCGGCAGCGTCTGCAGGCCCGCATCATCGATGGTCTTCAGCGCCTGCTGCTGTTTGTTCAGGCGGTACTCGCAGTAGGCCTTCTCGAAAATCAGGGACGACAGGCGGTTCTTCTCGATGAACTTGTAGGCCTCCTCGAACTTGGACAGCTGCACCAGGCACACCACCTTGCAGTGCAGGGCCGTCGGGTCGTCGGGAGCAACGCCTAGGACTACGGAATATCGTTAAATAGGTAATCTTGTGGTTATATTGTTAGTAGGCCCCAAAAACATACTGCGATTCACTGCCTTGACTGCCTTGTCGAACTCGCGGTTATTGCCGAACTTGTGCACATCGGCGTAGGCCGCCTTGATCAGCGCCTCCTTGGGATTGGCGTCCTTGGACATCCTGGTTGATCAGCTTGTTAGTTAAGTGTTAAAATATCTTTAATTTTCGGAGTTCAACTTTCGCCTTTGGGTTAACATGCAACTTTTGACAGTTGTCGACACATCAGCAAGGCGGTGCTGCCAGATCGTCGCCCAGGTTGCCAGACTGCTTAAAAAATTATTTAAATATTTATTTGTGTTTTATATTTAAGCTACTGAATTATTTAAATTAATTAATTAAAATGCCTAGGCCTCAGAAAATATATAAAATTAATTTTCCCTGGTTATTTAATTTTCACACACTTTTCCAAGCCGCTGGTATTTTGGCGTCTGGTCACTTTATCACTCGCTGGCGACGCCTTTGCGCGATACTTTTGATCCGATCTGTGCCGGATTATTGGATTGTTCGATTGGATTATTGGAAAATGTCCGCCGAAGTGGATTTCGTCAACAAGAAGGAGGTGCACCTCCGCAACCTGAAGCAGTCGGGGCACGTGGGATTCGACAGCCTGCCGGACCAATTGGTCAACAAGAGTGTCCAGAACGGATTCGTCTTCAACGTCATGTGTATAGGTGTGTATATGCGGGTGCACTTTCGGTGTGTGAGTGTGTATGCGGCACAGTGAATCAACCGAAGTTTTACTTGCATGTAAAAACAGTGGCGGCCAAGGAAATAGCTATGAGTTTTGTAAAAACCTATCATTAACTATGAAATAATAATCATGGAATAATTATGATATTATTCAAAACTAGGCCTTTAAATTTCAAGACTATGTAGAAATTAACACTTCCAAAACCAATAGGACTAAAAATATCTTAGACTACAGTGGTCTCACAATACAGTGAACTATTCAAAAATACGGATTGATACCTCAGATAATGTAATCTTCAATATCTCTTTTAATTTCCTGAAACTGTTTTTTTTTGTAAACAAAATAAGCTATGAACAATATTTCTATTGCTCTTCACCACAAAAATTAACTTTCAGCTTTCTCCTATTACAATTAAGTTTTTCTTAAGTGAAATCATGATATTTAATTAAAAAATGCTATCGATTTGACCGCCGCTGTGCTATGTTGCCAAGTAAATAGCATTGAGTTTTGTAAATACCTATCATTAACTAAAAAACTTCATAGATTAATGATGGTTTTAACTAGGCAGTTAAATTATAAAAATTAAACTATTAATACTTCCAAAACCAATGGGACTAAAAATATCTTAGACTATAGTGGTCTCACAACACATTGAAAAATACGGACTGATAACTCAGAAAATATAATCTTTAATCACTCAATATACTGATACTTTTTTTTTAAATTTGTTAACAAAATAAGCTATGAAGAACAATTATTTCGATTATTAAAATTTTTTTGATCAGCTTTCTCTTATTACAATTAAGTTTTTTAAAGTGAAATCATAATAGTACGTTCGATTTAATGTAAAAATGCTATCGAATTGACCGGGGCTGTGCTATGTACTCAAGTGTCTCATGTTGGAGTGCATTGCTCAGATAAAGTGAATCACCTACATACCGAAATGCGGGTAAACAATTGAAATAACCAGACGCCCAGCTAGCCATTAGTATGCAAAGTGGCCGGCAATCGATTTCCTCGGCCGCTTTCTACAATTTCACCCTGACACCAATGCCGCAATGCTTCTATGGCCAATTGAGCCCACTTGGGCGATAGTTTCCCCTCCAAATCTGGCACCAATTTAACCCCTCTTTCAAAATCTTTTCCCTCCCCAGGCGAAACGGGTCTGGGCAAGTCTACCCTGATGGACACGCTGTTCAACACCAGCTTCGAGTCCACACCGAGTCCCCATACGCTGCCCAGCGTCAAGTTGAAGGCCCACACCTACGAGCTGCAGGAGAGCAATGTGCGGCTCAAGCTGACCATCTGCGACACCGTCGGCTATGGCGATCAGATCAACAAGGACGACTCGTTCAAGGCGGTGGTGGACTACATCGACGCCCAGTTCGAGAACTATCTGCAGGAGGAGCTGAAGATCAAGCGATCGCTGGTCACGTGCCACGACAGCCGCATCCACATCTGCCTGTACTTCATCTGCCCCACGGGGCATGGGCTCAAGTCGCTGGATCTGGTGTGCATGAAGAAGCTGGACAGCAAGGTGAACATCATTCCGGTAATTGCCAAGGCGGACACCATTTCCAAGGTGGAGCTGCAGCGATTCAAGGCGAAGATCATCCAGGAGCTGAACACGAATGGCGTGCACATCTATCAGTTCCCCACCGACGATGAAACGGTGGCCGAGACGAATACCAGCATGAATTCGCACATTCCCTTTGCCGTCGTGGGCAGCACGGAGTTCATTAAGGTGGGCAACAAGCTCATCCGCGCCCGCCAGTATCCCTGGGGCACCGTTCAGGTGGAGAATGAGACGCACTGCGACTTTGTCAAGCTACGCGAGATGCTCATACGCACCAATATGGAGGATATGCGCGAGAAGACACACACGCGGCACTACGAGCTGTACCGGCAGAAGCGGCTGGAGCAGATGGGCTTCAGCGATGTCGATAGCGACAACAAGCCGATCTCGTTCCAGCAGACATTCGAGGCCAAGCGCTCCAATCATTTGGCCGAGCTGCAGTCCAAGGAGGAGGAGGTGCGCCAGATGTTCGTGCAGCGGGTCAAGGAGAAGGAGGCCGAGCTGAAGGAGAGCGAGAAGGATCTGCACGCGAAGTTCGAGAAGCTGAAGCGCGATCATGCCGAGGAGAAGCGCAAGCTGGAGGAGTCGCGCAAGGCGCTCGAGGAGGACTACCTCGACTTCCAGCGGCGCAAGCAGCAGCTGGCCACCGCCCACCACACGCTCACCCTGGGCAAGAGCAAGAAGAAGTAGAATCCGGCGCCGCCGCCGCCGTCGAGCAATGTATTGAGAATTCTGTGCGGTCCGCTAATCCCAAAGTAATTATTGCTTTCTCATCTCGTTGTCTTTCATTTGTACTATTAAGTTTACTTCAAATATTAACATATACACAACTACACGCATATGTACGCAGGCATATATGATTATTGTATTTACAACTAACGAATAAATCGAACTTAGTATTTTAACAAGGTAAATTGTTGCAAAGTCTTGTATTTAATTTGGGAGTTATTTTTTAAAAGAAGGAAGTTTATTTTCTTCTGGGTAAAAAGTCTTTGAGTGTGAATTCAAGATATCAATAGCAATTAATATTTAGGTATTTTAACTTTAATGTGTTTAAATTGGGGACAAAAATTGAGATATTTGTATCTTCGTCAGGTTTTAAACTGTTGTAACTTCTTTTATTTTATTAAGAATTTTTTTGAAGAGGGAATTTTTTTTTTTCTGGGTAAAAAGGTTTGATTGTGAATTCAAGAAATCATAAAATAATATTAAAGTATTTTAACCTTAAAGTTTTTAAATTGGGGACAAAAATTTAGATATTTGTATCTTTGTCAGGTTTTAAACTGTTGTAACTTCTTTTTTTTTTATTAAGAAGTTTTTTTTAAAGTAAAAAGTTATTTTGGGTAAAAAGTCTTTGAGTGTGAATTCGAGATATTATTATAAAATAATATTTAAGTAATTTAACCTTAAAGTGTTTAAATTGGGGACTCAGATTGTGATATTTATATCTTAGTCAGCTTTAAACCCATTTATTGTGTTTTAACAAGTTGTATACTTATTTAAATATTTAAAGTTTTTTTTTACTCCATCAATTGGTTTTGATAAAAGTCATACAAATGTTTCTTAATTATTTTTGTATTCCCTTTAAATTTGAAAATAATAAAGAGGCGGGATAATGTAGTAGAATGTGACCGCAGTGCGACCATATTTAGCACATTTCCTAGTTTTCAAACCGGCCACACTAATTGCTACTCACAAAAAAAAAATTGCAGAACAAATTAAAAACGCAATAATAGAATCACCGCTGCAAACTCAACAGAACTATAGAGCACTATAGTTCGCAATCGAAACGAAAGCAATTAACCGTGTTCAACGTAGAGTATAGATCGTGAAAGTGGGTGTATTGGGCAAGGGGAAAAGTGAGACACCCCTTTGTGTTTGTTTTTTTTTCGTTATAAGTTTTGTTTGTTGCTTGGATTGGATTACGGATTTGGATGGTAAGGGAGGGGATCAGCGGCAGGGAAGCTCCCAAGTGATTTTCCATAAAAAGCATCGAGTGGACGGGAAATTCCAATCGGCATGGCGAACATGTCGCCAATAGCGTCGTCACTGCTTTTCTACGCTCTTCTGCAGACAGGTATGGAATAGTATGGTTAATTTTTTATGGATTTGGTTAGGGGATAATGAGTAGGGGCGGTGAAATCCATAGACTAACGATTTCCCCTTTTTACAGTTTCCTGCTTCACGGTCATCATCACAGCACCCGATCAGGCACTCATCGGATCCTCCATAAATGTCTCCGCCACGCTCTTCGATGGCGAAAAACCGGCTGCTGAGGGTAAATCCTACAGGTTCACCTGGACCGACAGTACTGGCAATAAAAAGGTAAGGATTCCAGAACGTGATCAAACAAAGAAAAAAAGAAACCCAGTGATATGACTAACTGCCAGCCAATGCAAATGCAATTTCAAGCGAGTCTACGCCCATTAACCTGGCCCATAAAACTGGCGAGAAAAGCTGGCTTCAGTTTCTTCACCCACCAAAAAGCACAACGATGTACAAAGAATTTAAACATCTGTTATCAGCAAATATCTCCAAGAATTTCGTTATCGGTTAATGGAGTTTTCTGTTTATCATTCATGTTTCTCAATGCTTCTAGAACTCCATTACTTGAAAAAGCTAGATTCAGGCAGCTATTTCACCAGAAAAATAAAGATTTGGTTTTAGATATATTTAATTTTTTAAATTCTATTTGTAATTCTTAATTATTCAAGAAATTAACAATCAAATCTCAATAGTAAGGAAGAAATTCTTAAAATTCCCAGTTTGTCCGAATTCCTAAAAAGTACATTTTTTTGTAATCCTTAATTATTCAACAAATTATAAAACGAATCCCAATTGTAAGGAAGAAATTCTTTAAATTCCCATTTTGTCAGACTTCCTAAAACTGAATAATTTAAAATTATTGTCCTTTCTTTGTTTATTTATTCTAGGGAACTATATGTTATTGGTTTAATTGTCTAAATATTTGTTTATTCATCCATGACTAATTCGTCAAAGAGCTGTGCTCTTCACAGTATGGAAATTAATTATTCCAGGAATCTCATTTCAATTAGTTCAGCATCCAAATATATAACAAAATACGAAAGGAAAGTCATATTGATTACATTACATTGTAAACATGTGAATTTGTAATAATACTTTTCTAATACTAATACTTTTCTTACAATCTTTCATTTGGGTTTCTACAAAAAATTATCTTCTACGCCTTATTTACTACAATTTTTAGATAGCTTTATGTTCTTTCGAAACCAGACGTCATAAAATATGCAGTTAACGATAGGGCACTTTTACTTAGTATATTTTTATTTCGATTCCCTAAGCCAGAGTTGAGATGTGCAAACAGACGAGCGCTTTTCCAGTTCTAATCTCAGCCATGTGGCTTCAATTGATATGGCGTCATTTGAATGGTAATTTTACACAATTACTATTCAGCGACAGTTTTAACGATTGTGCCTGGTACGCGGCCATATCAGTGGTTACTATTGTGGATTAATTTGCATGTAGAGTGCCTAAAACCGGCTACCAATTATACTAATCAATTACCTACTTTGTTTTGTACCTACAGGTGATTGAAACGAAAACCGCCACCAGCAATTGGACTGTGGTCTACACGCAGGAGCAACCGGCCACGCATGTGATTAAGGTCGAAGTGGAGCGGTTCATCATCTTCTGGCTGACGGAGGCCAAGGCGCAGAAGGGAATCAAGCTGGATAACTTGCTGATCGGCAGTTTGGAACTGATTCAGAGCCAGGTGACGCGTCCCCACGAGTTTGTGTCCACGCAGGAGGCGGTGAATCACAGCATATCGCTCTCCCAAGCGGACCTCGCATTTCTGCGCGAGAAAGGCTATCACATTCAGACGTATTGGTTTCAAAACTGTACATATCTCGGCATGTCCAATGCCCTGGACTATCTGGCCTCATATCCGAAAGCTGAGCAATATTACGATGTGGAGGCTTTAGTGGTCGCCTCGCTGGAACTGCCGCCGGAGCCAACGCCCTCGACTACGACGACCACGACAACGACAACCACTACCACTACAACGACTACAACAACCACAACTACAACTCCCGCTACAACTACAACAACCACGTCAACAACTCCTGCCACCACGACCACTCCAAAAACCACAACGTCGTCCACAACTACAACAACTAGCACTACTTCAAAGCCACCGGCACGATCCAAACGTGATTTAGTCCAGGCCATTCACGCCAATGCTGCTCTTCTTGGCCTGAACCTAACCAGCGCCTTGAAACAGCAGAAGAATTCCGCTGGGAATGTGTCCGTGGCGCTGGTCAATCCGCTGGGAGTACGAAGGCTGTCCAAACTGACGCTATTGCCCGGCACTCAGCCACCTTTTGATTGCGTGAACAAGAAATATGTGGCCCAGGATCCGAAGCAGATCTACGGCTACTTCCAGAAACGCATTGTTTCCAAGGGTAGGTAAAGGTAAATATTAAATATTATTTTATTTTTCAACTTGAATTCCTTTCAGATCCCATCACCGGTTTTGGAACCACTGGCAAGAATTGGCTACAACACTGGGAGATACTTCAGCTCAATGTCAATTGCAAGGGATCGTCGCCAGTTGAGATTTGCACTCAAGTTTATACGGGTAAGTAAGGTTTAAATAGATTTTATCCTCATAAATGTTTTAATTAGAACCCTGCGTGAATCATTCAATTTTTGTTTTATCATAGTTTGCCATGAAATTTCTGATTTGTTTAATTCAATTCTATGTGAAATAAATTGAATGTTTTTCTAATTTATTTCGAATTGAATGAAGGAATTTGCCAGATTTTTTTTGTGCTTTCTTTTGAGAACAAAAAGTGGAAATTTTTTAACAAATCAATGCTGATTAGAAAATAAAATTCATGCAGGTTAATCACAAAATTATGGCCCTTTCTTCTTCAAAAGAACTTGTCCTTTAAATTATTGCGGAATTCATGCCATTCATTCATTCCATTCTATTAAACTCTAAATTCAAATTCATTCAATTCTCTTAAACTCAAAATTCTTATTAATGCATTCATATAAAACAAAAAATTCAAAATAATTCATTGAATACATTCAAGCAGGGCTCTAGTTTTAATCTAATCCGTTTTCCTTTCAGCTCCTTACAACTCCACGGGCAATGAGACTTGCGAACGTTATGACCCAATCGAGAATTGTTCTTATGAGTACATACGATACTTTGGCGAAAGCAAGACCATTCTGTTCTTTATACGCAATCAGGTGTCCCAAACACTTAACCAGGTCACCATGAACATGTATGAAGGTTGGTGAAATGAAATCCTATCTTTCTATATGCTTATAAACTATTTTATTTAATTTTACCTTGCAGCCCAGCGACAATCTCAGCTTTCAGTTGTAGTTGTGCCCGTGACATGCACTTTGGTGGCCGTAATTCTAGTTGTTTTCGGCGTGGCCTATTATATTCAGCGGGGAAATCGGTGAGAAGTCGCTACCTATCAATGGGAAATTCATTCTACAATCTGTTTTTTTCCACAGCTTCACTGTTGAGGTGGCCGACTTTAACTTTGGCGACACTCAGTCGGTGGACATGGAGTACAAGACATTCCCGCAGCGCTTAATCGATAGCATTCGCGATGCCTGGACGTGGCCGGGTCAGCGGCGTCACTCGCAGTCCAGCGCAGATCTCATGGCGGACCAGGATCAGCCGCCCAGTCCGGGCTTTGGAGGCAATGTGGGCGATGTGGATAGCAACCTGCGCTACAACACCTTCAACTAGGCTCGGTTGAAACTCGGTTACCTATGCAAATTAACCAATTTAATTTAATTTAATTTCGGCGCCTAAGTTATGAAGACCTGTTCCCGGTTCCCTTTGAATTTGGTTTAATCACTATATTTCGATCGGACTCGAAAGCGGGATCAGGTGTGATAGTTATTTGTTATTATTTCTATGGGCACTCTCATGTGCTCTAGTCATTTTCTTGTTGTACACCGGCATAGGGATGATTGAATCTTTTTTTACGTCTACATATACTATATTATCCTACGTTATCCATTGTAATCATCTCTATCCAACATCTACGCACACACTTGCTCATCAATGGCCAAATGTCGAGTACCCAGCAACCATTTAAATCGCAATATCGGGTGTGCAGCAGGGTTCGGATATTGTTAAAGACTGTCTTTGTTCTAAAAGCAAAAAGAAATCTGGTTAAATTTACACTTAACTTATGCGTGAAGAGTGAGTGGTTCGTGACGAGTTAAATGTTAGCATATATGTAAGTCAATTCGATTGTTTCCATTGTATCGTGATCCAAATTCTTTGACAAAGACAAGCGCATCTCACACTGAAACACACGCGACACAAATATTCATTGTGATAGATATAGAACAAACAGTATGTACGTTTAACTAAAACGAAAAGTTTGAAGAAACCCCATTATACTTATAAAGCTAAACTGATGTTTTTTATTTAATGGTGTAAAGGGAATAATTGTAAGATCTTCGTAATTTAGAAACAAATTTTAATTCAACTTCTTCAGGTAAATTGAACATAATTTGTAAACATTTTACCTAGTATAAAAATATTATTAAAATATTTTTGAATATCGCGGTAAAATTTAAAAAGAAGAAAAATGGATAGGTGCAATATAATTTTATGTGGGATTTTCTGGAAAGTCCTCATTGGTAACACCAAAAAATGGAATGTTTTTCCAAAACACTAGGCGCATAATAATTAATAATGTTTTTAAATGACATTGGGCAGCCTTTAATATTGCAGAGAGGTAAAGAATATGGCATATTCGACGAGGTGAGATATTTACACTCTATTCGTTAGCATTATAACTATAACATTTGCATTTCAGCACCGTGGAGCGTTGCTCTTATCATCAGCTGCCTTCAACGATCCTGTAATTCCCCAAAATTGGTGCAAATACATTGTAGGATCTAAGCAGGAAACGCTTTGGCTATTTATTTTCAGCTTTCCAGAGGACTGCATTCATAAAACCCTCAAGCCAAATAAACCCACTCAAATAGTTTACGATGAAACGGAGATTACCATTACGTTGATTCCAGGGGGAAAATACGAAAATGGCTTGGAATCGCGGTTATTCTATATAGACAGTTGGTATTCCCTTGAGTTCTTATATTCCTTTTTGTGGTTTAACCTTTTCTATTTGCAGATGGTATTGCAAGATATCTGATTGTGGACCAGCTATCCGGTTACATGGACTTTTTGCCCAAGGCCCATGAATCCTTTCACAGTGGACTTAGTCAGGGAATCGATGTCCTTTACGTAGACGAAGGTCTGCTAGGCGAGACCGACTTGAATGAGGATCTCTACTGTTTGGTGGACCTGATAAAACCAAAGTTCATTTACGGTTTGCGGCAGGGGAAACTGCCCAAGTGGCTGCTCGATCTTCGCCAGATCAGGGATGTTCATATATAACAAATAAAAGCCAGCGAATGTACAGTACAAAATGATGCATTTAAAACAAAAGACCTGTTAACAGTCAAATAAAATCTATCTAAGAGCTACTACCCCGATTAACCCTTTGTCGCCTTGGCCTTGCTTTTGACCTTCTTAACCCGCTTCAGGCCGTCCATCTTGCTCTTCATGAACTGCGAGTACATGCCCATCATGGTGGGCACATCCTCCTGCCGGACGACGGTGGAAATCTGCAGGAAAAGTGGGTTATTAAAGAAGTACTTGGGAAGTAAGTTGATCGGGTTTACCTTCTGGGATTTTGACTGGGCTCGTATCAGGCACATGTAGGTCTGGGGTTTGGGCAGCGGGGGGCGTCCTTCCCTCGGCACGGGTTTATCATTGCCATCATCTAGAAAATATTAATTAAATACCATTCATTAATCCCCAAAGTCCATGTTTTTTCGGCTGTCACCACTCACATCGCTTGAATGTCAACGTAAAGGAGGAGTCCTTCTTGGCTGCATTGGCAATCTTCTCCAGGCGCAGGATGAACTGTAAGGAAATAGGCTTATTTCATCGATTTTAAGCATAGTTTTCCATTTATTTACGTTCGAATTATCCAGCAAAACCATTTCGTGGCAAATAAAACAGGCGAAACGAGAAAAGTGACACCTGACAGTTGTCGCGGTATTTTTTAGTGCATTTCTGTGGAGTGCCAGGGATGTATAAGCTCTTTATTTAAATATTTTTAAAATTATATGAAATTTTGAAAATAAAAACAAAGTGAAATATTTAGTTAAATAATATTTAAAATTAATGAAATAAAAATAAATATTTTTATACATTTATGTTTTAAAGTAGAAACTATAATTCATTTAATTATATATATTTATTTGTTACGTTTTAATATTGTTAATTTTATTTTATCAAATTAAATTATTTTTTGAACTAAAACCCGACCGATAGTTTCGCGATGGTCGTGAGAACAGTCATAGTACCGATACTATCGATAGTGCCATCGATGGTTTGACAGCTCTAATTGGTTGAGAAAGCAGCAGCAAAAGGAAAAAGGCCAGAAAAAAATCGTAAAACTACGAAAACCTACAAGTGCGGGGCAACCGAGGAAGCTGTTGCACAAACACACAGGCACACACAAACACACACACACGCGCCGTACCGCGAACCGCACGCCACGCCCACGCGCGCCCGCCCCCAACTCCGGTCGAGCGGGACAGAAAGAAAAGAGAAGCGACCAGCAGCGGTGGTGCAAGCGAAGTAGAAGTGGGAAAATTCCAGGCTCGCAAAAGGAATCGCCGCCCACGCCGTCAGTTGCCATCGCCTCGCCACCTGGTTAACCCTCTAAAACCGAGCAGTACCCGCAGCAGCCAGCGCCACAAACTCCGCAACATGGTGAGTAGTGGTGGTACAGCCTGGCCCCAGGATGCAGTGCATCCTTAGGCTGCCTGCCATCGAAATCCCCGCATAACCGTGTGCCAAACGGCTTGCGGATTTCCATGCCCCCAAGCATGACACACTGAAAAAATCGCCACTGAACTTTGATCTCTTTTTGCAGGACGTGTTCCTCATGATCAGGCGGCAGAAGACCACCATTTTCACGGACGCCAAGGAGAACACAACGGTGGCCGAGCTGAAGCGAATGATTGAGGGTGAGTTGAGTGCTCCTCGCAGCTATTTATTAAGTAACTCCATGACTGATCAATCTTAGGCATACTGAAGGTGCAGCCGGTGGACCAGCGGTTATACAATCAGGACAACGACGTCATGGAGGACGAGAGCACGTTGCAGGACTACGGCGTGACGGTGTCCACGGCTAAGGCGCAGGCTCCGGCGCAGCTGGGCTTGACATTCAGGTGAGAGTCGAGTGAGTCGCTGATAAGCCAACTGCGGGTTATCTAGCGGACAAGGCAAGCGAGCGGCACGTGTACCGCTTACAACAAGCTTACAAACCGACTGACAAACTCTTTTTTTCAGGAACGAGGTGGGCGACTTTGAGACACTGGACATGACACCCTACTCGGCACCGCCAGACTTACCCGAAGTGATGAAAAACCAAGAGGCCTCGAACGGACAGGAGCAGGTTGCATAAATCAGTCAGTCAATCAATCAGTCAGTCAATCAGCCCCTACGAGAACAACAAACAGCAGCAAACACATCATCAAAAGCAACAGCAGCAGACAAACTAAATCCGCTAAATCCAGAGACTCTACTACAACTGTCGCTCGCTTGTCCCCGAAAATCCGGAAGGATTCCCTGCCTGGTCAATGAAGCAACAACTGCAGTCGCAGCCGCAATAGCTAATTATGCATTTTTCGTTGTTTATAGCAAGGAACTAATCACTTTGGTTCCGACACAAAATTGTACTTTGGAATGGGATTTATAATATTCGGCTTTAATTTTAACCCCAACCCTAACCCACACTTGTTTGTTTCTTTTTAAATGGAATTTATACGAATTTGTTGAGAAAATACACAAAGTCATCAAAAAAGTAAATATCCCGATTCCCGCGCTTGAGTGAATATTTAAATAATATTGGGTTCTAATTATATATTATAATTTATAATCAAATCATTATTTTTGTAATAATAAGATTTAATTATTATTAAAAACGAACGAAAAAGAAGTCATCAATCACTAGACTCGTCCAGTTCGGCCGTCATGGCGGCCACCTCGGCATCGTTGTCGTCCTCCGCTCCGCTGTCCACGAACGAGGCATTGCCGCTCTGCTGCAGCTCCTGGTGCTCCAGATACTCCTGCAGCCGGTCCTGAAAGAAGTTGATGAACGTCTGCTTCTGCTGCGCCGTCGCCGGAAAGTAGTGGCCACCGCTGTGCTCCAGCCGCTCGGCGTTCTTGAAGTGCGCGGCCAGTGATTCGCTCATTTCCTTGGGTATAATCTCATCCGTCTGGCCGTAGATGTGCAGCGTGGGTATGCTGATGGCCTCCTCGTAGGCGCTCATGTGGACGAGGCTGCCGGACAAGAAGCCCGAGGAGAGCACCGCAAACTCCGGGCGGATGGAGGTCACTAAGGGTGGATTTAGTTAGATTAAGGGATATATTTTGGGATATATTCATGGACCTACGCTTCTTTTTGGCCAATCCGCAGATGAGGCCCACGAAACAGGCGCCCTGCGAGAAGCCCAGGAGTCCCTGGAAGGGTCCCTGCGTCCGCCACGCCTCCTCCACGCAGCGCAGGCTCTCCTGGAAGCCAAAAGCGGGTCCACCCTTGTTTGTTCCCTTGAAGGATCCATCCTCCTTGTTGGCCCACCAGCTCCTCTGCTCCGGCACAGGCTCCCCGGCAGATTCCAGAGCTGCGGCCACATGCGGCGCCGTGATGAACACAAATTCCGCGTACTTGTTGGCAAACTTGCGGAAGGATCCCAGTTTGTTTTTGAAGGCATCTCCATTCTGGCGGTAGCCGTGCAGGCACAAAACACGCACCTTCTCCGTGATCTCCAGCTTGGGCTGCTGCTTGCTGCCGCCAGCTCTACTAGAGCCGGCTGTCTCCACCGCCGCATCATTGTTGGTCATTCTGTACCGCTTTTATCTAATGTTTTATCCGTTTTTAGTCGGCAAATAAAAGTATAAAAAATAAACAAGGTTAGGGGCTGCCAATAGAGATGGTAAAGAATCGATTAAAAAAACTTCTGACGATCTGGCAGCTCGAAAGTAAAGAAACGCACCAGGTGGCAGCTCTTAACCGAGAATGCCGCATTTTTTACGTAAAACTTATTTTCCATAAAAGCAACAAGTTCGCCGTGCTCTTTAAGTGGATAAAATTTAATCTTCTGCAAGGAGGAGAAGGACTACCATCAGGACCATGATCTACACCACCACGCTGCTGTCGTCGCGCGGCGGCCTCATCGGCTCGCTGATGAACAAAGTCAGGCAAGTTGTAGCCAAAGATTGGCCACCCAGTGCTCCATCTCGTGCCAATGACACCGACAACAGAAACCTCACACCCCCTAGGCCCCTGGCAGCCGCCGGCATCAGTAACTCCCCGGCGGCGCAGTCGAAAACGCTGGAGGAGCAGGTCGGATTGCCGCCGCGGCCCAAGAAACCGCTGACGCCCTATTTCCGTTTCATGCGAGAGCAGCGACCCAAGCTGATGGCCTCCAATCCCAAGATCACCACCATCGAGGCGGTGCGCCAGCTGTCGAAGAACTGGTCCGATGCCGACGTCCAGCTGAAGGAGCGCCTGCAGGCCGAGTTCAAGAAGGACCAGCAGATCTACCTGGAGCAGCGCACCAAGTACGATGCCACCCTCACCGACGAGCAGCGCGCCGAGATCAAGCAGCTCAAGCAGGATCTCGTCGACGCCAAGGAGCGCCGCCAGCTGCGCAAGCGGGTGAAGGAGCTGGGCCGCCCCAAGAAGCCCGCCTCCGCCTTCCTGCGTTTCATCGCCAGCGAACGCACCAACACCCCGCAGGGAGCCAAGCAAACCTACCGCGAGTGGCACCAGAAGACCACCGCCAAGTGGACCCGCCTCTCCGACTCCGAGAAGGAGGTCTACATGCAGGAGTCGCGCAAGGAGATGGAGCTCTACAGGTGGGTGCACTTTTCAGGATTTATTTGTGGGAGGGGATTTAATGGAACTTCATATGAAACTATAAGGAACTAGGTTTTAGGTTTTTCAGATTTTTATTTTTAGTTGTGGCACAAAACCTTACAATTTTGACCAAAAATTATAATAGTCATTACAAATGGAAATTCGAGGGAAAGAAAGGCTAGAAAATTAAATTAGGAATATAGTTAAGAATTCATAATGGAACTTTATATAAAACTATAAGGAACTAGATTTCTTTTAAATTTTTAGTGTTAGTTGTGGCACAAAACCATAAACATTTAACCATAAAAATAATAACAATCATTACAAGTTGAAATTTGAGGGAAAAAAAGTTAGAAAATTAAATTAGGAATATAGAACTAGATTCCTGTACATATGAAAATACCTAAAAATAATGATTGGGTAGTCCAAATACTTTTATTAAAAAAAAAATTATTAAAATTATTTGTTTATTAATATAGAATTTTGTAAGGCCAAATTTGGATTCTATAAATTTTATTTTTATTGGTATAGTATTAATGGTATTAGTATTAGTTTTTTTAATAGGGCTTTTCTCAGTGCTTAATAAAGCACACGTGATTTTCTAATGTATTCTTCTCCCGTTATTGGATATTTAACCAGAAACTCTGATTAGTTTTCGTTTTTTTTTATCAATATAGAATTTTGTAGCCAAATTTGGTTATTAGTATTAGTTTTTTTTAACAGAATTTTTCTCAGCGCTTCATAAAGCACACGTGATTTTCTGATGTATACTTCTCCCGTTATTTTATATTTAACAAGAAGCTCTTTTTTTTATGAGACCCCTTCACTTAAATTCTACAAATATTATCCATCGCCCGTTTCTTAGTTAAACTACCCATTTTATTTTCAATAGTATTATATATCCAACAAATATTTGTATGCCTTGCAGAAAAGCGATTTCCGTTTGGGAGGAAAAGATGATCCGCCTGGGCCACATCGACGTGGTGCGTCACGGCAATCTTATCGATCCGCCGGAGCCAAAGACCCGCAAGACGCAGGCCGCCAAAGAGAAATAGTGCTAGCTGCTCGGCAACCGCCTTCTGCCATCACATAATTCATAATTCACCATTCAACATTTCATTTTGTTTTTTCGTTTTTCTTCTTTCATCGAAAATTTGTTAATGTTAAGGCATTAAAGATTAAATGCTAGCCCGCATAAGTACAACTTAGAATCCCTTGTTCCTGAATTTAGTTTTACAAAAGGTACACTAAGTCAGTTTTCTGGACTATTATAGATCCAGCATTAAATATAAAGACAGTAATTTTGTAAATTTTTTAAACTGAGTAGAGAGCAAGGGTTTGTGTCCATTTAAGCCAATTCTGTATTTAATTATATATAACCTTGTGCTTCTGCCAACACGTTGCGTTTGGAGCAAACACGTGGCATCAGCGAGTTTTGGGTTCAAAGCGTGCTGACCAAAGAATGGGGTCTTTGGCAACACGTGTCTGAGTCTTACGGGGTTAACATCACACTGAATTTCTAGTTGATTTAACACGGTAATCGACACAGTTTTAATCTCTCTGCTTAGATCACGGTAAACAAATATACGATTGATTTGTCACCTCAAATGAGCAGATTACAAAGGTTACAATTGGTACAGTCAAACGTGGACTGGGACTACAGTGAGGCCTTGGCTATGAGACGGACACAACCGCTCGCTTCTCGGTTCAGTTTCCAAATGAACGCACAGTTCCGAAGCCGAAATACGGCTGGGGTCTCTGGCTATGGTCAGGCTGGAATGCTGACGACTGGAATGATATTTCCGCTCTCCCTCTCCACATATATTTCTCCGATCTCCGATCCGATCCGACTTAGTGCTGAGGTCGGGGAATTCGGCGTACAAGGCAGGCAGCAAAAATTGATAACCGTTCGAGTGTTTAATCAGGGACGGATTAAATAATGCTCTTGCCATGGCCCCCTTAAAATGCTCGATATTTTTGATTCCGGTTTTAAATTTAGGCTCTTTTTATGGAAGACTTTTCTAGAAGTTCATAAACCTTTGCTTACGAACTATAGTATTTTATCTATTCTCTTTTAAACTGTTTATTGTTCCATATTACTAGGTTCTAGTTTTTATAAACACTAATTTAAGTTCATAAACCTTACGAACTTTAGTATTTTATTTTTCTTTTTCAAAACTGTTTTTATACACACTAATTTAACTCTCAAAAATATTTTATTTAAATACTTTTTAGTGTGATAAATTAATTTGTTATAATATAAGCCATTTTTTAAATATTATACATATATAAAAATGTTATACTTTTGTATATATGTACACACATATTCCTTCTAAACCCGTATCTCTCTCTCCGTCCCGCAGTTCGTATCTTCTTGGAACGCCTCTCACTCCATTTTACTCGATTTCGAAACAGTTTCGGCTCTCTGGAACGCACAGGTATCTCAGGTAGACGTCGACTGCGCCTTCCAAGGGGAGAAGACAGTCGGCTGGCGAAAGAGAGGCTTCGCCTTCCAGTAATTCCCTGACAGGTAGTCGAATCATGACTTGAGATTTCCATAGTTTTCGTCATGCCACTTGCGTTTTCCGCTCTAGACAATTGAAAATGTTTTCACCTAATTTCGAGGCAATTCAGTCGGCTAACTAACTTTTTTCGCCTGGCATTGGCCAGAAACACTTGGAAACGCCAACGACCGCCACATTCTTGGGCAAGAATCTGAGTTACCTCCGAGTTTTCTGGCCAAATACCACGTTCGGGCCGCCGCCGCCGCCAGCAGCGGAATTGCGCAAGCCATATTGGCGCAACCTTGGGCTACTCCAAAAGCCGAAAACTAACCACTTACACACGCACACGAAAATATATATTTTTATTTGTTGCAATAGAAAACTAGCAAACAACTAGCGAACAACACCAAATCCAACTCCAAAATCGCCTTAGTCTCGGGCCAATAAAATGTGCACAAAATTCGGCAACTCGAATGACAAAAATGCATTAGACACTCAGCTAAACAGGCAGCTGGGAAAACGGCTGCGCATGCGCACGATTAAGGCTATTAGATTAGATTTCCCAGTCTCTCTGGGCATTTTGAGTAAGTAGGTAGTCACTACAGGCGAAATTCTAAATAACGACTCCCATTTTATAAATTCTTACAATTTCTCAATTTTTTTGTGGATAATGTTAACGTTTATATTAACTTTTAGATTTAGATTTTCTAAATTTTTGTGTGGATAATGCTAACTTTTATATTAACTTTTTAAATTGGACCTTTCAATTGCTAACTAATTATTTTGGTGTATTTTTTCTTGTAAATTTATTTAGAGAATTTGACAATTTCTATGTATTTTTAAAACGACCAATAAAGTACAAAATTTAAAAGTTTAAGACTTGAGCAAGAAACATTTAATATATTTTAAAATTTTCTTAATTTTGTATACTTTTTTAGTAGGATCTATTCAATTGCCAAACTACCATTGTTGTGGATTTTTCGTTTATAAAACGGGTATTTTTAGTCAGAGAATTTGAGAATTTATGGATCTAATCATTTTCGAAACGACCCATAAATTACAACTCCTAAAACTTGAAGACTTGTAAAATTCTAAGTCGTTACATTTACAAACCATGTTTATAGTTTAAAAATAAAATAGATTTATGATGTAATTTTAATTTTTTTAGAACCCTTAATTGGGTATTAAGAATATATCTTCTAAGCATTGTTAAATTGATGGATGATTTGATGGATTAATCAAGCAACGACTGTAGTAAGATTCTCTGGCCCAAAGCAGCGAAGTGGAACCATTTATTAAGTGGTACATGTACCCGAGCGTGTATTGTCTCTAGTAGCCGTCTAATACTTGTTTTATTCGGGTCCGCTGCCCAGGTGAGCCCAATTCCAAAGCACTCGTGGACTTAGAGATTCGGACTCGGACCTCCCTCGATGGCTTCCAAGTGGAGGCCAACTGCTTTTCGGCGGCAATTGCGCCACAGAAGTGGAAATTTCGGTTAATATTTTGTCTGTTACGTATTTATTCAACGAATTTGGTTCTTTGCAAAAGTCGTAAAGTTGTAAAGTTGGTTTAAAGTTTAAACGAGATGCTACAAAACGTACATACACATACTGGTTATATTTATCGATCTTTGCCGGATCTTTGCGCGACATAAACCTAACACTTAGATGCTAGACGAATATTTACATATAGGTAAAGATAATACGAATACGAATACGATGTACAAGCGCTCTGAGGAGGAGTTTTTGACAATAATTTAATACAATGGGTAATGGGCGCGATAGGAGGGAGGGATTTTTAAATTTCGAAGGTCCCGAATGATATTTGTTTTTTTTAATAGTGTGATGTGATGATAAAGAGGTTGCTCTAGGGATTCCTTTCTACCATTCAACCAGTTTCCGGCTGATAACAGTGATTTGTCTAGATCCATTTAAAGTCTCTTCTTCAATTAGCTAAAAACAAAACAAAGTACAATTGAATCACGCACAGGATAAAGCTGAAGCCTCCTAGCCACGCTGCTTGCTGCTCCCACTGCTGCTGTTGCTGTGGCTCTCCTCGGATGGAGGACGCACCCATCCACCGTAGCGTCTCTCCATTTCCCGCGCCACCGCCAGGCAGAGATGATCCTGACCCGGATTCGCCACCACCTGGATGCCCATGGGCAGATTGCGCCGGTCCAGACCGATCATGCAGTTGGTCACGGGCAGGCCAAGCGTATTGAAGATCGCCATGTACATGGGCTCCAGCAGCTTGTGGTAAATCTGATAGTGCTGGTGCGCCGTGTTGGGAAAGGTCGGGTAGAGGAAGACGCCGTCGTTGCCCAGCATCTCCTTGAATTCAGTCTTGAGCGCCTCGATGATGCTGGCCAAATGCTTGTGCCGCGAATTCGGTATGATCTTCATGAAGTTCTGTAGATGCCCGAAGATCACCGATGGCAAAATGCTGTCGGAGCAGCCGAAGAAGTACTTGACCGTCTCCTTGCACACGGTCTTGGGCTGCTCGCCCTCCTCCGTCTTGTGGTAGATGGTCTCGATGTTCTTCATGGTCAGCATGGCCGACAGCGAGATGTCCAGCGACCACTTCATCTTGCGGATATTCACCCGCTTCGCATTGAAGTCGTTGGCCACGCGATTGATGGCCGCATGGAGATCCCTGCTCAGGGGTCGCATCATCCCGGACGGTCCGTCGTTGTCCATGAAGAAGAATCGAATCCCATTCACACTGATCGCCCGATCGAGGGTGAGCTTGGGACCCGTCGGATCGCTCATGCACTTGAGCAGCAGCGGCAGATCCTTGGCGTAGCGGGTCATCGGTGCGATGGTGAAGAAGTCGCCCCACTTGGGAAAGTCACTTGTGGGATGATGACCCCTGAAGGAGACCGCATAGGGCGTGGGCTTATGCCCCCAAATGCCACTGAACATGGCCGGCAGGCGGGAGGAGCCACCTATATCCGAGGTGAGACCCAGCAGGGAGGCACCGCTGGCCAGGAGGGCCGCCTCGCCGCCCGAGGAGCCGCCCGGCGTGCGCTTCAGGTCATACGGATTCTTCGTCTGACCCGTCACATTGTTGTACGTCTCCCAGAGCAAACAGAGCTCCGGTGTGTTGGACACCAGCAGAATGATGCCGCCGGAGCGCTTGATCTGCTCCACCACCGGCGCATCCGACTTGGCTATCTGCGGCGTTTTGAAGACGCGACCCGCCTGGTTGGTCATCCCCTTGACGGCGATGCTCTCCTTCACGGTCACCGGAATGCCCAGCAGCGGCGTCAGCTCCTCCATCGAGTCCACGCTGTTGATGCCCATGGCTATCACGTTGTCTATCTCACGGGCCTCCTCCAGAGCCTCCTCGAAGCGATCCTGCACGATGGCATTTATCAGCGGATTTACCTGGAATATAGATAGATAAAAATCCATAGTTTATTTCTATATTTCTATATTTTATTAGAAAATATTCTGTACCATGGCATTTATCAACGGATTCACCTGAAAGATGTTAAATGAAAATGCCTTGTTCAAAACTGTTGCTACAATTTAGGTAAAGTCTGCTAATTTATTAGAAAATATTCTGCACGATGGCATTTATCAACGGATTCACCTGAAAGATGATAGATGAAAATCCCTTTTTCAAATCTCTTGCTACTATTTAGGTAATGTCTGTATTTTATTAAAAAATATTCTTAATAATAATCCTCATAAAGATGATTTCAAAGCTGCATTTTTGAGTACTCATAGATCAAAAAAATGATCAATTATTATTAAATAATGATTCTAATTTACATAAAGATCATTTTAAAGTTGGTATTTTAAATTAATTTTATATTTTCTTTCTAAATGTGCTAATTCATTTCCAAAAAAATGAGTTTTTAAATCACCATTGGTAGTAAAATAGAAATTCCTTGTTTAATACCGTTGCTACTATTCAAGAAATTTCTGTATTTTATTAAAAAATATTGATGATAATAATCCTTATAAAGACTATTTCAAAGCTGACATTTTTGAGTACTCGTAGATCATAAAAATGATCAATTATCATTAAACATTAATTCTTATTCATATAAAGATCATATTTAAGCTGGTATTTAAAATTCATTTAATATTTTCTTTCAAAATGTGCTTATTCATTTCCAAAAAAATTGAGTTTGTAAATTACCATTGGTAGTAAAATCTGTCTCATAAAATTTATAATCTTATTTGTTCTCTTTGCGTTATTCAGAATCGTTAAGCTTTATGGTTTCAGCCATTAAAAATTTAACGATTCCTTCGAATTTCATTCTTTTGTGGAATAAGGTGTAATAAAAATAGTGAAATAAAATTATATCCAGCTGTCAATAAATTTAATTTACTCATTCGAGTTTCTAATCCCGTGCTCTAGTATTCGGTATTTATTTCCCACAATAACTCACCTGTCGACATCGTTCGATATAGGCTTCCACGACTTCTTCGCTTTTAATCTGCAAGTGGAAAGCAAAAAAGAATGTTTGAGTATTTCCGCAGCTCACATTCCACCCGGATTCCCATAGCCACCGTATTCATTCCCAGCAATCAATTCAGCAGGCTATTGAGCCGCGGCCAGTGCCAGTGCCAGTGCCACAGCAGAAAAGCAATTTGTGTTAAATTAAAATCAATAAAAAGACAAACTCAAATACAACTTGCAGTCGTGACGTTCACTCTACGCTGCATGCAGTGTCCCCATGACGTATGAGTAATGTCCAAAGGGGTACAGAACTCTTGGGGTCTCGGTTCAAAGTGAGCTATTCTTGAAATTGATTCATTCATCAATCCCAAACATTGGTCAAAGAATGATAAAATACATAAGCCAGTGACATGCGGCAATTGAGATATCAATCAATAGCCTTCAGCTTGATTTCCGCGTCACTCCTCAGTGCAGAATTTATGATTTGAGCTATCCACAATGTATTATTCAAATTTGCATTGAGGAAATAAAAAGTATTGAGGCTCAATAAACAATCATACATAATAATAGGAGTATTATGGTCTAAGATTACCCAATATCTTAAGTGGTTGAACAAAGTAAAGTGGAAATCAAAGCTAGAAAACAAGTTATCAGCTCAATGGATCTAGACAAAAGATAACAAAGGCTTGATAGATTGTACCAAAATGACTCAAATTCAAAACAGGTGTGAATGAAAAAAGGAACAATAAATAGCTGATCCATTGGCTACAGCACGTTTTCATCAATTAATTGCTTGCACACTTATGTGTCACAATTAATTCGCAAAGAAAGAATTTATATCAATAAAACCAAAAAGGCTGTATACAAATTTATATAACAAAACGAGACAGAAATAAAAGAATTTGGATATACACCAGTAATAAAGCAATCAATAGATCAAAACACGTAGCTTTCGAATAGATTTCTAATGAATCACATGCCACCCATGAAATTATCAGTCAATAAACCTATAACTATACCGAGAAACGCCACAATTAAATCACCCTTCATCAGTATTTAGAGTCGTAATCAGTGGCCGATGCTATAATTAATCACATTCTCACTCGCTTTTCAAAAGGCAGCGTTAATGCAGCGATCTGATTAGTTAATTGATGGGGGAAACACGTATCAATTAGGCACATATGTATGTGCTATAAGAAACCGATCTTGGCTGATAGCTAAATATCAATCAAATGGAAACCAGAAAAGTAAACCACATTTTTCGTTACCGAACACCGCGAACCACAATCGTCTAACCTCTGAACTTGATTTCAGTTAATCTGGGTAATCGGAGGCAGAAGGCCATTTATACCTTGGATTGAGACATAAATTGCCCGACTTCGCCTTATAATACAGGCCCATGCAACGCACAAATGATGCACCGGTGTATATAAAAGCCAAACCCATACCTATGTATAATTAAAATTAAGGCTACTTGACTTTTTCAATGACTTCCAGTGTAATAATAAATCAGTGACAGGTAAACACAGTGCAACAAGACAACAACATGCAACGGATAATGATAATGGGGTCTCGAGGGCTCCGCGGGGTATACGAAATCAGCGACCGAAAAGCTTTCGACTCCGATACCGATACCATCCAACGTTCGATGTTTACAAAGTGGAAAAGATCTTGTGGCATATAGCATATAGTATAAAGAAATCGCGACACACAGGCACAGTTTCGTCGAGTATATATGCTCGGATATATATATGCATATATGGTGTATAAAGTACGTGCTAAAAAGAGTCGACTGGCGGAGCAAAACAAACTGACGAAAACGAAACACGAATTATGCGATTCAAGTACAAATTTCACATGGGCAGATTTCAGATAGCTCATCTATTACCGGTCTATGAACCGTCGTCTTAAGTATTTTTTTTTCAAAACCCCCCACTCGTTTCCGAAAACAAAGACCTAATAGATCCACTTTAAGACGACGGACAAAGGCAATTAGCAATATCACTTTCTTAAACGCAGTTTCTAGTCGTTAACAACAACGATTATTATTTAATATAGCCGATCGGTTAACTAGATGCGGGTTCTGATATAATGCCAATTACAAAATCATTACGCTTGGCTCGTCGTGAGGCAATGCTTAACCTATGACAATGAAACAGCCGGCAATTAAGAGGGGAAAAAACATATAAAAAAGCATAATTAAAATAATAATATTTAGCAGTCATACGCACCATATACATATGAGTGCCTGACCGAAAGAAGACAAAAGCAGTTAAAGAAGCCACTAAAAAAAATTCAAAAAAAAACAAAATGATATAAAACTTTTGTACTTCAGACGGACGTGCACTAAAAACTCAACTACCCAAGTGACCAAGTGCATGCAGCAAATGCGATTAAACAAAGGCAGCCCATTGAGCAAAATATGGTAACTGGAGGGCGGATTAAGGTCTCTCAAGTGGTGACCTCACACGATGTGGATGAAAATCTTGCACATCCCGCCGAGATTTACAAAGAAACAAAGGCACATGTGGCATGTAATTGATGGCAACAAATAAGATCTGGGATTTGGATATGATATGGATATACTCAGCGATTAAGCTTCGATAAAGCAGCCAAGACCCAGACGTCTAGGCCTTGTGTGTATAATAATGCTTTGCGAAATTTGTGCTCGCATCGTAAAACCGCTTGGTTAATATTTTTTAGATGACTAACCCGCTGGTTTCTTCAATGCCTCGTCTGTCTGCCTGTCTATATCCCTCTGTTTTGGGCCAATTGGCTTAAGTGCTTGTGACGACAGTAGAAATGGAAACGAAGCAAAAAAAAAAACCCAAATTGATTTCGATTTCATCTGGCGGTAATACTCTCCGGATAGGGTTGTTATGTTTCTCGAAAAGTCGCATTAAAAACAGGATTATAATTAAAAACGTTTCCATTAGACAGACTGCCGGCAAATTTCGCCATAGGAATTTTTTTCACAAAATCTTCCAAAGGCAACGAAACGGCAAATTACAAATAATCATTTATCTGAATTTATAAACAAATTTACAAGGTTTTTTGTTTTGCTTCTTTACTTTATGGCTTATGATGTGTAACTGTGGTGAACTTTACATATTTGAACTAAGCTTATTGACCCCTAAAGTTTCGTTATTTATGGTTATGCCTACAAAATTGCTCTAATGTGAAGCAATTGTAACCTAATTATGACCTTAAAAAAATACTCAGACTTTTTAATGCACTAAAATACTTAATTTATATTTTAGAAGGTATTCACTTCTCTTTATAATTATAATAATGAAGCCTTAAATTTAAACTTGAACAAAAAACTAAAAATGTAAATAGTAAAATATATATTTGCTATACTTCTCAAAGAATTTAAAATCTCTGCTTGACAAAAATATTCTTGACTTTGAAGTTAACTTTTTTATATAGTTCTTCATTTCTGTTTAAAGCAATTTAATAAGCTTGAAAGGGTATTAAACCCTTCGCTTGCCAAAGCCAAAGCTTCTACCCTCGACCTTTTTTTTATGGCTTTCTTGTCTAATTGAAATGTTAGGGGGCCAGTGCTCCGCGTCTTTTAAAGTGAGAAAATGAAAACTAAAGTCATTGTGTTTTATGGGTTTTTACTTTCTGTCGAACTTTTTCATAGCGACTCCTGAAGAGATGGCTGCCATAGTAATCAATAGTAATGGCCAACTTCACACACAGCAAGTATCTAATAAATGTGGCAAGAGAAACAATAACAAAAACAGCAAGAAAAACAGAAACGGCTACTGTGGCAACGGTCGTTCCATTGATTTGGCAACATTTTGGCCAACCCATTTGCCAGGTTTCTTTTGCGTAAGTGACCCATTTTCAGGGAATGGAGAATGGAGCTTTAGCAGTAAGGATTTACTCACCTTTCTGGTGCGAATCAGCTTGGCCAGGTCGACGGCGGGTATCTCGAGCAGGTGGCTCCGGATGGGCGGCAACTTGCGCCGGATCACCTTGATGTTGGTGTACCGGCTGTAGGGAACCACGAACCAGCTGAAGACAATCATGGCCGAGCGCAGGAACCGGCGCATGATGTACCCCAGGATCCTGGAACAGAGTAGCACAGCAATTTTGATGCTTTTTTCTCAACACTCCACTGGATGGGGGGAAATATATATATAGATGGTGTATCTGGCAGATACACGGTAAACACACAAGCACAGTACACACACAGCAGCCAACAGGTTGCCAGGATTGTGCAATTTGCAATCGGCAATCCGCAGCTGACGACGACTGCAATCGACTTTTTTTGGACTTGCACAATTTTTCGGTGCCGAGTTTGCCGAGAGCTCGACGAGATGCTTTTTATAATTTTTTTTTTTCTTTGCTTTTTGGTCAGTTGGCTAATAGTCGGAGATCTCTTGACTGCATTGGCCACTAGTTGGCCAAAACCGATGCGGGATGCACTCGCGAATAACTCGAGTTGGGGCGCTGCCGACGCATGCGCAGCCTTTTTTGGCCGGCTTTCATTTTGTTGCACTCAGGAATCTATCTCAATCTGCATCTAGATTCGGTATCAGTATCGCTTTCGGTTTCTCTATCTATATATATAACGATATCTGCTGGATGCACGAGCCGAACCGACGCGAACGAGACGAGCTGAGTAAATAAACGCTGGCCAAGCTTGCCACAGAGTATTTAAAGCCCGACTCTCCGATCTCCCGATCTCGCGATCTCTCACTCAAGCTCTATAGCTACCAAACTGGTTCTCTTCTTCGGCTCTCTTAAGATCATAATAATTGTGATTCCCATTTGGCCCAAAGGAAATGTGGCCATAAAGCGAGCAAGTGCGTCATAGATCGACAATTACATGGCCTGAACTCTTGATCCCAAGTGATTAAGATTCAATTCGAAGCCCCGGAATGCTATCGCCCTTGTTTACATCCGCGAACAAAGGGAGGACTCCTATCGTTAATTACACACATCGGCGAGAATCAAATGGGCTATAGCCCATATAGCTATCGGATCGGGCAGTTAAAGCTATGTATGCTGACCCCTCGGTTTCTGTTTCCAGTTCCTCAACCTGAGATCATCGCACATCGTAACTGCAACGTCATTCTGAAAATAAATATTGATTCCACGAGGCGAGGCTTCCGGGGGAAAAGCCAGCGCTTGAAAAACACTTCCAAGGAACTAGAACCTTGAACCTATTTTTATACCTTGGTAACAGGCGAGTGACGAGGCAGAAACAGGTATTATCTAAAATTAGCTAGAAATTTTACACAAGAGAAAATTGCTTCCAAGCTCAAGAATGGTGCATAAGAATTGTTGGTTTGAATTAATTAATACAAACTGAGTGATATCTTCAAAAGGTTTTCAAATATTTTAAAAATATAATTTTAGTGGTTATTCTTACTTTAAAAATTATCTTATTCTTTAATTTCAATTTATGAATCTTATTTAGAGTGTCAATTGCCTAAAAATTATCTTAGTCTTTAATTTCAATTTATGAATCTTATTGAGAGTGCCAATTGAGATAAGCTTTAGTTTCTTAATAAAGTCTTACTCAAAATCAAATTAGGAAGCCCTAAATATTGAATTAATTATTACAAACTGTGTGATATCTTCAGAAGGTTTTCAAATATTTTAAAAATATAAATTTACTGGAAAATTCTTACCCTAAAAATTATCTTATTCTTTAATTTCAATTTCTGAAGCTCATTGAGAGTGCTAATTGAGATAAGCTTTAGTTTCTTAATAATGTCTTACTCAACATCAAATTAGGAAGCCCTAAAGTATTAGCACTGATTTAATTTGCATACATTTCTGTTTCTGTGCATGAATCTTAATTAATCGCCTGCGCGTGGACGAACCAGTTGTGTCCATCAATTAAGATCACTAAACTTGGTATTTACAGATCACTGATCCGTCTGACACTTATGGTGAGCATTCAGGCGTAAGTTATCCAGCCACGGCATTCAAATTACTTTTTAATTGTGCTGGTCATTAGGAAATAATTGGCCCACATTAGGCTCTGTACTTGTCAATTTTTCAAGAAAAACAAAATGCGTGTTTTGCTTTCGTATAAATATAAATGCCTTTCAGCCGCCGATTAGTCCAAGATCACGCTATCCAAGATGTCAGCGAGGTGATATAATCGGAGTACAGAACAACACAATGCAGCAAGATAATTGCCTGTCTCGATCTGTATTTAATGAGTATGCCAACGTGGATGACTAACCACTCATTATCTTGTGGTCAGCAGTTCACCAACTGGAAACCGAAAGGATTCGCGACAATCTCAGGTGGAAACTCCCCAAGGTGAACTGAAGAGAAAGAGAGGTAGTAATACCTGTTACTCGTAGAGTAAAAGGGTATATTGTATTCCTGCAAAAGTATGTAACAGGGAGATGGAAACGTTTTCGACCCTAGTATATATATTCTTGATCGGGGTCATTAGCCGAGTCGATCTAGCCATGTCCGTCTGTCTGGATGAACGATGAGATCTCGGAAACTACAAAAGCCAGAAGGTTGAGATTTTCCACACATATTCTTGGGCTTCCTACGCAGCGCAAGTTTATTTCAGCCGAGTGCCACGCCCACAATCGCCCACTAACGATTTTAAAATGTGTCTGACGCCCACACCTTTCAAGATTTCCGAGAAGTATAAATGCAATTTTGTTGTGTATATTTATACCTATCGAAATGTAAAAGACATTTTTTAAATCGGACCATTCATTAAAAAGTTATGCGCAATTAAACAAATTTTATATATTCATCTCCATCGCACTCCCTTTAGCTGAGTGACGGGTATTAGATAGTCGGGACACCAACCCGATATAGCGTTCTCTCTTGTTTTTGTTTGGTTTTTTTTTGGGTATCTGAAGTACTATGTTTATCTCAGAGTTAAGATAGTTAAAAAGCTCCCACTCTTAGGTGAGTTTTTAAGAGAACCCCCTCAAAGAAAAGAGATAAGACAACGAGCTTCTGGCGACTTTTGGATGGAGGGCCACTTTCAGTGACGATAAAAGTACCCGCGGATCAAGTTGGCCGGCAAAACTTTCCACACCCATTATATTCTTTACCCGGACAGATTAGTTGACCCACAAGCAACAAAAAAAAAAAAAAGAACCATGTTGTCACTGAATTTGCGACTCGGCCGGGGATTTGTTAATTACGGAGTTTGCCGCCAGAGCTTGAGAAACTTTGCAGCCGCTGGCGATAAGAACAACAATGGTTCCGATAATGCCAGCGATGTGGATGAGCGACACCCTTTGCATGGTATCCGGATTTTGGACTTGTCGCGCATCATCGCCGGTCCCTATTGCACCATGGTTCTAGCGGATCTCGGGGCGGAGGTCATCAAGGTGGAGCGTCCGCATTTTGGCGACGAGGCGCGGAAATGGGGACCACCCTTTCTGGAGAAGAGCAAAGATGCCGCCTATTTCCTGGCCCCCAATCGCAACAAGCGGAGCATCTGCATCGATATCAAGCGGGGCACTGGACTCCTCCATCGGCTGGCCGAGATTAGCGATGTGCTGGTGGAGAACTATGTGCCGGGAACACTGGATCGCTATGGCCTGGGCTACGAGCAGTTGCGAAAGGTGAATCCCAAGCTGATCTATTGCTCTTTAACGGGCTATGGATCCGTGGGTCCGTATGCCAAGCGGCCGGGCTACGATGTGATTGCCTCCTCGGTGGGCGGACTGATGCACATCACCGGGGAGCGGGAGGGACCGCCCAGCAAGGTGGGCGTGGCCGTGACGGACATGTCCACGGGGCTCTATGCCCATGGAGCTATCCTAGCAGCCCTCTTTCAGAGAACCCGCACTCAACGCGGGCAGAAGATCGACGTGGACCTGCTATCCACCTGCTGCTCTTTGTTGCTCAACGTGGGCAGTAACTACTTGAATTCGGGGGTGGAAGCGGGCAGGATGGGCACCGCCCACTCGAGCATAGTTCCGTATCAGAGCTTCAAGACAAAGGATGGCTATCTCACCCTGGGCACTGGAAGTGATGTTCAGTTTGAGGATCTGTGTCGTCGTTTGAAAGTGGAACATTTGCCGCAGGATCCAAAGTTTAGGACCAACAAAGATCGTGTGGAAAATCGAAAGGAGCTGCTGAGTATTTTGGAGGAAATGCTAGCCGAGGACACCTCGCGCAATTGGATGAAGCTCTTCGAAGGCGCCTCCTTTCCCGTGGGACCAGTGAACTCCATTCCCGAGGTCTTCGAGGATGAACACATTAAGGCCATTGGTTTGGTCAAGAGCCTGCGCCATCCGAAAGACGGAACCGTCAAGGTGGTGGGTCCTCCGGTGGTTTTTAGCGAAGCGAGGAATGATGCCCGCACAGCTCCTCCGATTCTGGGTCAGCATACTGATGAAGTGCTAAGCGAACTGTTGGGTTATGGACAGGAGGAGCTGGACAAGCTGAAGAAGGATAACATTATTCAGTGAATGGAGCATTAATAAAATTTTATGAATGTCCACCTAATTTAGTGATAACCAAGCATTTATGGAAAAATCTCTTAAAACCATTTAACGAAGTTCAAGTGAGATATGTAAATTTACCAAATTAATGTAAACTATACCAAATACATCACTTTTATACTGCAATTTTCATTAGAATCATGTGCAAGAGATCTAATTAGTAATGAGAAAATCAGTACACAGAAAATGTCTCAAGAAGACTGACGTTCTCCAATTAAGTATTTGAATTTTCAATTTGAGGAAAGATTAATTTTGTGGAAAATTTTTGAAAAAAAAAAGCCTAATATCTTCACCTTGTCCCCCTTCATTTGTCCCCATTTTTGGAGAAAGAAATCCCGAAAAAGACTCAATTCCAAGGTATATTCTTTTTAAAAGTTTTACTGAAAGTGAGTATTTTACACTTAAAGTGAGTACTTGGTTATATTTTAAGTAAAAAATTCTCAATTTGAGTGCAACGTTCATAAAAAATTTTCTCTGTGTAGCAAATATTTCCTGAGCATTGTTAGAGCTTCTACATTGGGTTAAAAAAGGGCACAATCAGTTCAGTGTCGTAAATATTGAGCCCTCTCCAATCTACAAATTAGCAGAGACTTCCCAGATTCTAATTTATACAAGCTAAGGTACAAAGTTTAAGCTAAAATAAATGCCTAGGAAAAGTATTGTTTTACTTCCTGGTTATGGCAGCACTCAAAGCTATAACAAGTTCCTTAAATATGGTCAATTAGTAACCAACAGATTTGAAAAATGATAATAGTAAAAAGATCGAAATTATGCTAAATTGGCTTGATAGTTCTGTGTATGAATGTTACATGTTTTTCTAGTGCTATGCAAACAGGTTTCCGAAATGATTTGCGTACTTGTTATATATGGCCATTAGTAATGTTTGTATTCATAGAAATTGATTCGATATGTATAATTTATACAAAGTTTAATTTTTCTTTTATATACCCTTGCAAAGGATTTTTTTTACTTTATAAAATGCACAGAGAAAAAAACGGAAAAATATGGAACTGATATTGTTTCATATAATTTTTTCCATAACAAAATGGTACGATTTTATATCAATATGGTACAAAATCATATGTACGGATATATCATTTTGATATAAAAACGGATGGGACCAAAATTTATATGAAATAATACCCGATGGATGACTATTTTTGTTCTTTTTTTTCTCTGAGTAATAAACCGATTATAAACTTCTGAACTACATTAACATTTACATAATACCATATTCGGGAATATAATAAATGATATAAGGAAAAAATCAGATTAACATTGTTCACAGTTTTGGTAACATTTTATCGCATATCAAATAGTTCCTATCATTACCATCACAAATCTCACTGATTAGTAGACTTTGACCTCGTTCTTATCCTAAAAACCTGAGCAAAGCTATACATTCCCAGATGGACACGTGCTGAGGATGCCGGTGCGCCTAGCTGTACTGCTTTCTTCCCTGAAACTACAACTACTCCTGTGACCTTCTGATCCCCATCCTCACCGATCCCCCAGTTATCCCGTCCCATTCCCTGGAAACAACGATCGCGTCGGCAGAAGGTGATAATAGTGGTCTTCTACGCCCTGATTTTGATCCTGGTCCTCAACATCGCCGGTTGGTTGGCCTTTCTGTGTGTGTTCTGGCAGGCCGATAAGTTTCGCGGCAGGAAGAAGGATGGTTAGGCGACCAAGGTTCGCTTACCTGAGCCACAGCTCCTCCAGGTGCAAACGGACCACGGCCAATATCGATTTTAGCACTGCCAAAAGGGAGGATTGAGGACTGGTGGCAAAACAATGGGTGGGGGTGGGAAAACTCACTCGCAAATAAACGAAAAATATATTATAGGTAGGTAATATGTACTATCCAAAGGCGCGTCCGTTCGCCGAGAACCAAAAACTAAAACTGAAACTACAACTGAAATTGCAGGTGCTGTCCAAAATGGAATAACAACAACAATTGTGCTGCCGACGTCGACGTCAATAACAGATTGTTTGCTTTGGCACTAGTTTGTTGTTGTTGCTGTTGTCGTTTGTTGTTCTTGTGTTGTGTGCGCAAAGTGCATAGACCGCATCCGAGTCTTAGCCTCCAGTTTAGCCCCACAGTAATCCCCTTGTTCCGACCCCCCGCCCGCGGCCACCAGGCGGGTGTGGATTTCGCACTTAATGGGTTGATTTGGGAATGTGGGGAAAGGTTAGTTGGAGACGCAGTGGGCTGGCAATTAACAGTTAGTTAGTTACCCTTAGTGTGACCAGAACGGAGCGTGAAACTGGAGTTAAGTGTAGGTCATACTTTTATATAATTTAAATTTTGAACAATTTAATAAATCTAGTGGTTATAGGAATTTAAATAAGTAAAAAAGATTATTTAAGCTTAATTTTATAGTCCCTAATTAATTGTTTTATTTCGTTAAAAAAATAAAATCAAATATTTTATTCATGATTTATTCAAAGTAGTAACGCTACACCGAAAAATTGATATTTTTAAATTTTTAAAACCATTTATAGTTAATATATTTTATTTATTAATGTTTAACTTAACTATGTTTTAAATTATTGTGTGAATTAAATATAATTATTTAAAACCATACTTTAGACTGCCTTCTTTAATATAAAGAAAATGTTGAATATTATGACACCCTAACTAATATACCCCACAATATGACAGTGTAATGTCATTAATCTATTCTATTTAGCTTTCTTGAAAACCATTTATAGTTAATATTACAACTATTATTTTTCTGTTTTAAATTATCCTTTGAATTAAATAGAATTAGTTATACCCGTACTTATTCTTTAATATAAAGAAAATGTGCAATATTATTACACCCTAGCTAATATACTCCTCAAAATGACAGTGTAATGTCATTGATCTATTCTAACCACATCCCCCACATTTGTTATCAAAGCCAACAACCGCAACGAGCTAATGACAGATGCTTATCTGCTAAAACAAGCCGAGTCCCAGACAAAGAATCAAAAGTCTTTCAGTTTCCCATTATTATACCCAAAACTTTGGACTTTGAACCGAGAGACTGGGAGAGATAAAAACTCGATTCAAATAAAGCGGCAGTTTTTGGGGCCTGGGCCCCCCATTTAGTATTTTCCCCAGATAAGATTATTTACTTGCCCCAATGCGGTCACATTACCCATGTTGTTTTTGATAGATGTTAAATAATAATAATTTCGTTTTACGCACTTTACCGAGATGACCAAGCAACCCTCGTTCGTGTCGCGCAACCTGGTCGCCATCGTGATGATTCCCAGTCTGGTGGGGATCCATTTGGGCTGGAGCTACATGCAGAGCAACCGGAAACTGGTCACGGAGGCGGAACAGATCGACATGCCGCCGGTTACGGTACGTTTGTAATAATCCCTCAAGTGATTCTCTCAAGACAGCAGCTCCTTCTCTCCTCCTCCAGTTTGCCAGGTTCGTGTGGAACAAGCTGACGGGCGGAGGAAACCCAGCAGAGTGACAACCTTCCATGTGATGAGCTTAAGACATACAATCTATTTATTGTATAGAGTAATTAAATCTACATACAAACGGTATGGTACAATCAGTTTCTGGCCGAAGCTTGGGACACAGAGACACAGAATGGAGTGATAAAGCCAGAGACTACATAAACTAAACCTAAAGACGAGCGAGATTACTGCGTGAGGGCCGAGTTGACGGTGAGGTTGTCCAGCTGGGCATTGAACAAGACATCGCTGATCAGCTTCTCGGCCACGATCCGCTGTGTGGGATTGATGGAGCGCAGCTTGCTGGCCACATTCACGCCAATAGCATCGTACTCGTCGTCGTGCCGATGCGACGAGGTCGGAGCTGCTGTGGTGGTGTAGGCAGTGGTGCCGGCGCTGCCAAACAAGGGCTGGTAGTGATCGCGTCCTATTTGGATGGTGGGCACTCCCTGGTGCTGACCGTTGGCCTGCTGGAGGTGCAGCTGCTGCTGGTGGTGCTCCAAGTGGTTAACAGCCTGCGGGGGAAAAAGTTTTATAAAGACACTAAGGAATAGAGCTGCAAAAAAATCGATGGAACCATCGATAGTATCGATAGTTTAAAAAAAAACCATCAATTCGGTGGAATTCTTTATAATTGTTCAGCCATTTTTAATTATTATGAAAAACAATTTTTTTAGATTGATTACTTTTACGTCGTTGAAATTTATCACAAGCGTTCAGCAGACAAAATTTATCACTGATTACAGATCCTGTGTATGGATCAGGAACCGTAAATAATTAGATTAGATAATTAGATTTTTATTTTAAAAGGCCTACTGAAGTTTTCACAAGTTTTAATCAACAATTTAACTGGTTTTTATGCACTTTATAGACATGAACAAATAACAGTTAATTTGCTTTCCAGATTTGTTGAATTGCATATACTTTGTGGACAAGAGTAAAAAGAACGTAATTTTTTACGTTTAAAACAAAAAATCACAGTAGCCTTTTTAAATTAAAAATCTCAAATAATGATTATTTTCGGTCCCTGGTAATGGATACGTATTAAAAAGATCTCACTTTAATTTAATCTAATTGCGTTTTGAATTTTCAACCAATAAAATGGGGAATTTCCCAAAGTTTATGTATAAGCGATACTATCGCGATAGTATCGAAACTATCGATTGGGTCTACCATCGATGTTTTTGCAGCTCTACTAAGGAACTCCTGATCTCCCTGCCTCTACCCACCTGTTGTATCTCTCGCTGGGAATTGGAGTCCAGGGAGGTGATCTCGAGGACCTTCACGGCATGTCCTTGTGCCGCCGCCGCCGCTATGGAAGTCTGGGCCGCCGCATGGGCCACCAGTTGCTGGTGCGCCTGGGCCGCTGCTGCCGCCGCCTCGGCCGCCTGCTGCTCCTCGCTCTTCACCAGGGTCACACATTCCGCGGGCGTCACCGAAATGGTGCTCAGGGTGGCGCCCTGGCTGCTGACCACCACATTGCTGGCCGTGGCCGTCACCTCCTCCACTTCGTCGGAGGATGTGGGTATTATCGAGTCCATGTGCGACTGCGACTGGGTGCCCGTGTGATGTGTTGAGTCGTCCTCGAACTCCATGGACTCCTCGTCGTCGAAGCTGATCTGCAGCTCCCGCTTGGGCTTGCTGCCCAGCTCGTGGCGCTTGGGCTTGTGGTCGGCGATGAAGAGCAGCTTGTCGTAGTACCACAGGCGCGTTTCGTAGTCGTTTTTGCTGGTCGTTTTGCGGAATTCCCGCCGAAATGCAGAGCGTAGCGAGTTGATTTTCCTGTGGGGTTTAGATTATAGTATTAGGAAACAGTAAATGTTATGGTAGAGGTAGCCTCACCTGACCACCATCGCCCTGTCCGGATTGGGCTCCACCTCCTTCAGCTTCTCCACCAGGCGGTCGTAGGATTTGTTCCGGGCTGCGTGATTACTGTAGTCGTTGTGCTTCGGCTGCCACAGGCACTCCTCCTCCTGGTACTGCTCGATGAACTCCGTGAGCCAGTGGCGCGAGTACGATCGCAGGTCTACGTTCATGGTCCTTTTCGCTGGCGTTTTATTTGGTTTCCCTCAATTATTTTCAGTTTTTTTGTTTTCGGTGCGTCTGGCGTGAAGTTGGCTGCGCCAGCTAGGCGTGGTGTTGCCAGACCGCCAACTATCGCGGAGGCGATAGGTTTGTCTAGGGATTTAAATGTTTATAATTAGAATATAAAAAACCTGTTGTTTATTTATTATTTAATATATGTCAAGTAATTATAACATATAATAAAAATTATCAATGGATTTTTGCTCGGCGGTGGTATGTACCAAATCACATAACTAACACAACAAAAGAAAAACTCGAAATCAATTTAACATATTTTTAAAAATACATTACATTTTTTTAGCAATTAAATTCATTAAAAAAATTAAATTTCACAGGAAAGTATTTTTGACCACTGTGCGACCGTTAAAATGCTCGCCAGCTCTGGCAACGCCATGGGTCTGGCAAGGCCGTTCCTTAGTTCTCGATGTTTTTGTCAATTGCTCTTTGGAGCTTCCCAGGCGGAGTCGAGAATCGCGCGGAAAATGTTTATTAACAAATAGCAAACTACCGAAATTGTGAAAAAAGCCTACTCGCGGTACAGTGAAACCAGCACCTGTGTTTTTAGAAGTGTATATAAGTGCGGAACGCCAGCAATAGTGTTCTTTGTTGTTGTTATTGTTGCCAAGGCCGAAGGAGCGAAAAGAGAGGCCGAAAGAAAAAGAATCTGTGCTAACAAAAACAAAGGTGCGTGTAGTACACATATACATATAAGTAAATAATTTGTTGTTCTCGTTTTGCCCAATTATATAAGGTGTCCGTGTGTGAGTGTGTTTTGGATGTTGCAAGTGTTTAATCGGTGTAAACAAGAGAGCTAATTAATGAAAATCAAAGAGAAGGGGTGCACATAACCCCACCCCCGCACCTCTTTATCCAAAAGATTCAAAATCAAGAGAATTAAGACAGGCAACAGCTGTTTTCTCCCTTCCCCACCCCCTTCGGAATTCCAATCAGAATTAAGTCACGTAGGATTCTTATACGACTTCCAACTCACTTTGTAAACAACAAACTAAAAAAGCATTGCGAATCGAATTGTTTTCAAATTAAATTTGCCAGGAAATAACATATGTGCAAGTGTAATTTCTGAGTTATTTGCATAAATTTCCATTCGCCCAGTTGTTTTTCAAGGGGTACAAAGTCCAGTTGGAATGATGTTGTAGCTGCCTTACTATCTCCCCCGCCCCCCTCAATCGCCACCAAGCTATTTATAGCAAACCATTTTCAATGCTAGAACCGAAATGGAAAACGCTAGCTGGATAAACTGGATCCGTAGTAAACCTCAACCTTGACTGAGTGCAAGAGAGCAGGGGAAAAAGTGCACAAACACCGCCTAACGAGCTTGTTTACGTTTATCAAGCGCCGGCAACAACAGCATCCAGTGCACAGTGGTCGATAAACGCGTTCCACTGCTCAGATTTCTTATCAGAAAGTATTTTATGGGGGCTGATATCAGATACCAGAGAGCTTAGCGAAAATCACAGCAAATCATATTTAAGCCACAAAATAAAAGCGTGGAATATTTGTAAAACTACTTTTGGGCTTAACTTTTTAAGATAAATGAGCTAAAAATGTTATGTACAGTGGAAATATCTAAAAATATAACTTATTTATTTCTAAACATCATTTCTTAAAATACGACAGCAATTTTTAATAATCAAAAAAAAAAATAAAGTGATCACCTTAATTTTATAGTCCAACAGTATTTTTCAAAAACTGCACTTCAAAACCTTTGCAGAAAAAAAAAGTTTTTTTAAACATGAATAATATAAAACCATAATCAATTTTAAGGTTCTTGCTCTAAAAATGTACTGTATAGTTTTAAATTATTTATAGCCTATGTGTCTTATGGGTTATAATCATTAGATTTAGACAGAGATTACTTTAGTGTTAAATAAAAAAAAATTTTGTTAGTTGGTCGAAAAGATTAGAATCAATACTTTGTCCTATTAAGTTCGAACAATTTGACTTTGCTGTATCAAATAAAAACACCTCTTAACGAGGTAAAAAACTAGTGACGATCGCACCTTCAACGTACAAAAGTTCTGATATCAACTTTTGTGACGAAAAATAATTTTAGATGCGACTAAATAAGTACGCTACCTAAAATTTACTCGTTCGGCCCGCTTTAGCAAATATTTAATATCTACACGAATGTTTTTCTGTTTTAGCGTGCTATTTTCGTATAAAAATAACTTTTAAACGTGACTTTTTACAGTAATGTGTTATATACCAAAATTTAAGGAATCTCAAGGGCTATACAGTTTAAGGTTTTAAAGAAAATCGTTAGAGCCGTTTTTGAGAAAAATAAAAAAAAGCTAAAAAAAAAGTTTTAAAAAATTGTCTTTTGTTCATATTTTTTTAATTATTACATTTACACAAATTGCATATAGAAGGCGTTTATAGCATTTAAAAATACCTTTCAAACGAGATGCAGCACAAGTCTGTAGCTTTAGTAGTATAGAAGTTACGGCTTTCCGATTTTTAGCTATTTATAGCTGTATTCCCGCTAAACTAGCGAGTTTTTCCAAAAGTGGTAGAACAAAAGTTTTTTATATCGATGTGATGAACGTCATATAAAATTTTCAAAACTTAAAAAACATGTTTTGGACAAGTGGACAAACTGACAAACAGAAATTAATTTTCATTTTGGGAAGAAGAAGAAAATCTTATTTTGGCTATAACTTTTGAACGGAGAGTCGGATTTTGACAAATGATCCCTCATTCGACGGGTATTTTCAAGAGGAATACAACTAAAACATTGCGAGGGGGCATTTATCCCCACCGGCCCCAACAGCTCCAAATTTCGAAATTTTCAATTTTTCACTTTCACCGCTCTCTCTCCCAAGCCAATTGATTTTCTTAAAGTCTTGGTATGCAATCCTTTAAGTTTTTGCAATACCTTTCGATTGGTGTATTACTCATTACGATCGGACTATCACTGCCGATTTTCAATTTTGCGGCTATATAATAGTAGTCGCCTTCGCACACTCTCCTGGTGCGCTTCGTCACTACATGGACTGCCGTCCATAGTGATAATCTCTCTCCCCTTTAAAAATTTTCCCCTAGCCAATAACTACTGTCCATTGCAAAAAATCTTAAAAAAAGCCACAATCACGTTCAAGGTCGCAATTTTCTATTCGTTTTCTATTGCGTTGATGAACGCACTCGCTCTCGCTCTCAAAGGTTTCCTGCACCGGGTGGTTCATTGAAAAGCGTTTAATTTTAGTCGCGCTCAGCTGCTAAACTTGGAAAAGTGCCCAGCCGCCCCAAAGAAATCGCCCACCACCCCCCACAACACACGTGTTGTATTCCACGCACTTGGCGACCCCCAGTTCGCATTTCAATATTCGGCATGATAATTGTTTTGGAGGTGTGTGCCACACATAGACAGGTTATACTATATACTGTATAACCATTCTGCTGATAATTCGGTGCTGTTTGCTTTTTATAATGAGCAAGCAAAGCCAACCGGTTTTGCGGGCTCGTTTAGCATTTGGTGCGAGCAAACAAAATGTGAGGAGAGCTGCTCGATCGATCTCTTCATTCGGTTTCTGTTCTGTTCTGGAACCCTCCTCCTATCTAGTGTAAGACGCAATTAGCGGCTGGGCAAAAAAATCTTATCAATTCCCGGCTGATTAACCCGGAGAACTTGATAATCGGTGACCAAGTTTCGCACTCCAGTGGCAGAATGACTCGACATGGGGCCCAAAACAAAGTTCAATTACCGGGTTATATTGAGCCTGATAGCTCCGATATATTGGTCAATATTATTGGTTCTGTTAAAAGCATTTTGAGTGCCTATTTTTGAACCTATGCCAAGGGAGAAATGCTTCTGTCAATTACGAAACAATTGTGAGAGATGAAAATTTGCATGAACTTGCGAAATGTTTTTTTCGCAATCACATTATTTTGCTGTGAACCATAAATACACTTGCTTTTAAAAAAGTAGCACTCAAAATATTTACTTTTTGCTCAATCAATATCAGTCAAGTATTGTTGTTTGCTTTTGTTTTTAATCTATGGTAACGAAAATCACTTTCCACGGAATTCCAAAGTTTTGATAACAAATCAAACAACTATATAGAAAATTGCTCCTGAACTTTTAATTACTTTAGTAAACTTATAAGTTTAAAGGCCTGCTTGTTGCTAATAATTCACTTTGATTTATTTAGTAATTTTCTGGCGCAAATAATAATGAAATACGGTCAATATTTTAAAAAATTGTAATTTGTTGTCAAGGATAATTTAAGTTTTTCTTTGCATTATTATTTATTTCTCAATTCATTAGTTTTAGCACAAGTTCTAAGCTATTATTTTGACCGCAGTTGTTCAGTTGCGCCCCCACATCAAATTATGTCTCTGCTGGGAAGTCTTATAAAAGCAAAGCAATTTTCGGATGGTTTAGATTAGTTTCGGCCATATTGAGCTCTTATCAGTGGTCGCGATAAGCCCCCGCGGCTTTTGTGGGACCAATATAATGTACTCACTCGGCTTGGATTGATATGGTAATTGATTTCAGGTCCCCAACCAGAGTCTGCCATGAGCCGTCTCCTGGAGAAGCCCAACATCGCCATGTCCATCAAGTCAACGGGTAGTCAGCTCTCGAGCACGATGACCACTGCCTCCGCGACATCGCCCTCGGACGTGGAGGAGGCGGACACATCCCGCACCCAGTTGACACCATCCGAAACATCAGGACTAATCACCACACCCGCCATTACAGTCACTCCCAACGTCAAGGTCACGCCCAGTAAGTAAATCTCAAAGGGAACTATGATTATTTGGTTTTTGGACTAAAATGAATACTTAAAAGGGAGTTATCAAAAAGGGTCCCAACATATTTAAAATCATATAAAATAAATTTAAATCAATTTAAAATCATATTTAAAATTTTAATTGTTGTACCTATTTTATAAAAATTGTATTAATGACATTACGTTGTAGGCTAATTCCAAAAAAACATGATAAATTTAATAAAAATTCTATACATTTCGGTGTTATAAAGAAAATTATGATTATAGGCTTAAAAACTACTTTAATTTAGTGTTTTAAAAAAGTTCTTAAAAAGACTCAAAACGGAATTATAAAAAAATGTCCTAACATATTTAAAATCATAAAAAAACAGTTCCTATATTATTTAAACTATATTTAAAATGTTTATTTGTGTACCTATTTTATAAAACTTGTATTGATGACATTACGTAGTAGGCTAATTCCAAAAAAACATGATAAATTTAATAAAAATGTGATAAATTTCGGTGTTAAAGAAAGTTATGATTATAGGTTTAAAAACTAGTTTAAATTAAAGTAATGTTGGTTAATTATTTAGGTTAATGTATTTACAATTATTAGTCTATGAAATTGACGCACATTTTGGTATGAAAATATAAAAGTATTATTTTATACATGATTGGTTTTTATGAGAAATGGCAATACCCTGTTTTAATTTCGCCTTCCTTGTCCTTTCAGTGCGCCAGAAAATCGACCAGGTGGTAATCAGCCTGATATCGGGAGCTGCGGCGGGGGCGCTGGCCAAGACGGTCATCGCCCCATTGGACCGCACCAAGATAAACTTCCAGATCCGCAACGATATTCCCTTCTCGTTTCGCGCCTCGCTGCGCTACCTGCAGAACACCTACAACAACGAGGGCGTCCTGGCCCTGTGGCGGGGGAACTCGGCCACGATGGCCAGGATCGTGCCCTACGCAGCCATACAGTTCACGGCCCACGAGCAGTGGCGTCGCATCCTGCATGTGGACAAGGATGGCTCGAAGTAAGTGATGGTTTTCTTTTATATATATACACATGTACTTACCTATCCTTTCTTTATTTCAATAGCACTAAAGGTCGTCGTTTTTTGGCTGGTTCCCTGGCAGGAATCACCTCGCAGTCACTGACGTATCCTCTGGACCTCGCCCGCGCCCGCATGGCTGTCACAGATCGGTATACAGGCTATCGGACCTTGAGACAGGTCTTCACCAAGATCTGGGTGGAGGAGGGTCCGCGTACTCTGTTCCGTGGCTACTGGGCGACGGTCCTGGGTGTAATTCCCTATGCGGGCACCTCATTCTTCACCTACGAGACTCTCAAGCGGGAGTATTATGGTGAGAAAGCAAGATTATTAGTACCCATTATTTCTAAGAAGAAAATCTATGGATTTCGGAAGTGTCCCATTGTAATAATGTAAAAAAAAAAGAGTTTTAGGAAAGACTATCTTTATTGTATTTTGTAGATTATTACGAGACTTTAGAGAAAGCTAGATTATTTGTACCCATTTTTTCTGAGAAGAAAATCTATGGATTACTTGGAAGTGTCCCATTGTATCAACGTAAAATTAGAATTTTAGGAAAGACTATCTTTATTGTTTTTTGTAGATTATTACTATTTAATAATATCACAATTATTTTCTAAGGGAAATGTAACACCGCTTTATACGGTATTATGGTGAGGAAAAATCTATAGAGTACTTGGAAGTGTCCCATTGTAATAATTACCATTTTAGGGAAGACTATCTTTATTGTATTTTGTAGATTATTACTATTCAATTATAACACAATTATTTTCTATACATTATTATGGTGGGAAAGAAAGATAATTAGTAGCTATTATTTCTGCGAAGAAAATCTATAAATTACTTGAAAGTGTCCCATTGTAACAACGTAATATTAAAATTATAGGAAAGACTGTCTTTATTCTATTTTGCAGAATATTACTATTCAATAATATCACAATTATTTTCTTGTGGTAGTCAATTTTCATTATCTCATATTTTATATATTTTCAATTATTTACATAACGCAAGACGACAAGAATCAATTTAGTGCCAAAATAGACGCTCATTCTGCGTCATTCCTTGCAGATGTGTATGTTTTAAAGGCAGAAATAATCAACTATAATATGCCTTCCTAGATTATTTACAGTTTAACTAAATATATTTTAAATTATAAACCTACCGCGTGAGATGAGATTCATAGTCTAAAGATACTAAACCACTCAAATAATCTTTAATTATAATTAACAAAGTTCTATTTGGATTTGATTTACATACTAATTAAATGATTTTTTTGCTTTTAGAAATGGTCGGCAGCAATAAACCCAATACTCTAGTCTCGCTGGTTTTCGGGGCTGCAGCAGGTGCTGCTGGACAGACGGCGAGTTATCCATTGGACATTGTGCGGCGAAGGATGCAGACGATGCGGGTGAACACGGCGAATGGAGATCGGTATCCAACCATTCTGGAGACGCTCGCAAAGATCTATCGGTGTGTAAAAATCTCTGCAATAAGTTTATCCGTATTTTAAATAACTTTATATTAACCTTCCAGCGAGGAGGGCATCAAGAACGGATTTTACAAGGGTCTCAGCATGAACTGGATCAAGGGACCCATTGCCGTGGGCATCAGCTTCTCCACCTACGATTTGATCAAGGCGTGGCTCACGGAGCTGTCCAACTTGAGACGAGTCAACAAGTAGCCACCGTCCCCAGTCACCCATAAAAACCACACCAAAAACGCACTGCTTCGTTCTTAAGTCTCGTGATCGATGGATAAGCTGAGGAGATATAAGTGCAGCACCGACATGCTCTAATTGTTAGATATTTTTAGCTGTTAGTTTTGTGAGGGAGATGCGATAAAGAGAAGACACCCGAAAGCGCTTAACTTTGTTATTAACCGTAATTGATTTATTATCGCCGTAAGCCGAAAGTATACATAGATCAGCCAATAAACTGTCTGAATAATGACTCGCTTGGCACCTACTACTACTCCTAGGGTCCGGATCGTATTCTATGGTGTTGCTTGGACAATAATTTAACCGTACACGCCACTCGTTTACTCCTAGACTAATGATAATGATTTACCCCCGACAAAACTTTTTGTATATTGTGTATTTCCAACTCGATGTCAATGCGCTGCGACTGTAAAAATTGCCATGAATTTAAGGGTGTTCACCAGCGAAATCATCTTATGCATATACTATGTAATTCTTGTACGTTAGTGTGTTTTTTATTATTAAAATTTACAAAAATTGTTTAAAAGGTGTGGTTTTCTATTTCTGGTTTCAAATCAGCGCGCCAACTGTGCCGACAGGTGGCAACACCGCCGACTAAGCGATAACTTATTTGCGTGGGTGCTGTCTATCGAAATCTCTATTGACTGGTCGCGTTTCGCAAAAACTCCGCAGAAAAACGAAAACAACTTCTTTTAATTGTGTTTAAAAAGTGATATTTAAGTCTAGCTGCATTGCGAATAAAGGGCTAAGCAGCCGCGTGCTGGAGGCGGTGTTTTCATACGCTAAAAAAGGGTTTTTTCCCCACCACCTGCAATTGCCAAAAGGCCATAACCAAAAAGCCAATCTGAAGGTGAGTGCTGGGCCGAAAGTGGAAAGAATTAATTATTTAGAGCCCATTGATTTGACGGGGCCCATCCTTAAAACCCCCCTCCCAGCAAATTCCTACCCCTCGCGCGAAAAGGGGGTGGCATGCCCATGGTCGCTTGTTGCTGCGCACAACAGGTGAAATCGGAGGACCTTCTGTTTATGTGCAGAATACACAAAATAAGACAAACAAAAAAAACGCTAATTGTGATTTTCTGTGCAGTGTGTAACCTTGACTTTTGGTGGACAAATCAATTAATTGCAATTAATTACACCGCCATGTGTGTGTGACATGTACTTGTGTGTGTGCAATCAACTTGCGCACTTTCATCGGCGGCGCCACAAAATTAATGGAAAATGTGTAAACCCCCTTTTCTTAAATATTTGTTTATTGGTAAATTGTTTATTTTACTATTATTACACTTCATTGCTGTTAAGTTAACAGTGTGGAATAGGTTCAAGTCTGTGCTATTCGATTTCTTCACCAGTTGGCTTTATGATGGAAATTCCAAAAATTAAAAAAATATTTATGAATTTGATGAAACAAAAGCTAGAATTTTTAAGCTCACATCTTCCTGTTTTCAAATTAGAATTTGTAATCCCCAACAGTTGTATTTGTAAGTTCTGAAATTGTATTAGCACTGTCAACATCTTTTCGCTCAGTGTTTTCCTAACATAGGCCGGCCCATGGTAACTTAACATCTCTGTTAGAAAATCTTAACATTTTAGAGATGTAGCATCTTCGATAGTCGCCATTGAACGTCGATGTTTCAACCGATGTTTCTGCGCCCCCACCTGAAACGCGTCAGTCGTTTTTTAGCCACTCAAACGAACTGTTCAAAAGCGGACCGATTTTCAAGTGCGCAACCAGTTGAATTCTTTTGCAACTGCACTTTGTCTTCGAGGACTCGCTTTCTAGAAAGCATTTCTTTTCGCCAGGACTCAGTACTCCTTTAGATTCCGAGTGCGCGGGTGTGCGAGTGTGTGTCCCGTCTCTCTCGCACTGCGTGTGTCTGTGTGCGTGAGGCGAGCGCGATTTAAAAATAAAACGGCAAATACATAATAAAAAAAAAGAAATATCGAAGAGCAACAGCGGCAGGCGTACCAACACAAACAAACCGATACCAGCCAGCCGTGTGTGTTTACACAGTGTTGTGCGCTGGTGTTTGTGAACCAAAGGTAAATAGAAAATAGGAAAAAAAAGAGCAAAAATATTGTGGGGTTTGGGGGGCGGGGGGTATTTATGCATGTGTGGGCGGGAGGACTCCACTGCAATTGTGCACTGCGCAAAAAGTGTGGCTGCTTTTGGGGGTGGGCGGACCAGTGGGTGGTCCTACGAGGCCTTCGCGAAGGTTCTTTGCATTTTAGCCACGAAACCAATGCACCATCATCATGTGTTTCCACTTGAGGCTTTATTTATACATCAACATTCCCATGTGTGTGTGTTTCACGCTCCTGTTTCTCATTCTGCTTCTTCCCCCGTTCATTGTTGTTTCCTGGAAAGCCCATAAAAACAAAGGCAACAAGAATTTCGAGTGCAATAGCACAAATGGCAGCAACAACAACACTGATATCGAGTATATTAGCTGTTCCCCATCTCCCCGTCCCGCTCGCACTCCTGCACAGGGAGAAAAAGATAATAAAAGATTAATATAAATGTTATTTTTACATTTTTCTTCCATTTCCGCTGAACATCTAGCGGGCAAAGGAAAAAAATTGGTAACTCTTTTTTGTTCAATATTAATATTTTTACTATCTGCCAGCCTAAAAAATTCTATTACTATTATTTGGTAGCAAAAAAGAGGGTTAAATTTACATCGCTTTCAATTTTTAAATTATCAATTTTTAAAGTTTATACCCTTGGCATAGTCAAATCATATAGAAATCACCTTTAGTTTTATCAAAACCCCCTAATTTCTCTCTGTGTCTGGCGTACGGGTCCCTATCATTCTCATATTCACATGCTACTCTTGCTTTCATACGTCGCCGACTTCTGCGCGCTCAACACTTTTATCTTGCTCACTGTCGTCGCTCGTCCCCTGCCCCTCCCTTCTCCCCACCGCTCCTCGACTTCTTGGCCTGGCTATAACCCGGCTGGCTCTTACCACTTCGGACAAATTACGATTGTCAGCGAGCGACGCCAACGTTAACCCCTTGGCGTTTCACATTTGATAAACCCGATAGTTGTGGGCCCAGTAGATTAATATTGGTCATAGTACGGCCTCTAATCGATGGCTAAATGGACAGGCGATTTATGACAGTTGTCAAAAGGGTTTTCGTTTATGTCATGGCTAATAGTACCGCACTTAGGTTTCTTTTATTTATGTACAGATTTTAATTCAAGATTCGTATCAAGATATAGGATTTTCTATACTTCTTAAGGATTTAAAAAGATTAAAATTGTATAATTGCATTATTGTTATTTATTTATCCATAAATCATAAAAAAAAGTAAGCATGCACTCAAAATTTTTATCATGAATCTAGTAATGCGCCAATCTTAAAAATCGTTAAACTCATAAAAACTAGGGTGTTAACGTTCGATTCAACCATCTGGCCTTCCAAATCTTTTGCGTTTTATAACACGCGTCAGATGCGAACATATGCAAAAAAGTTTATCGCCACAAATCCAATCCACATGTGTTTAAGTTATTTCTGGACCGTAATTATTAACCGATTATGCGAATCAGTCTATCCTCAAGCGCAAACGGAGCTCTGCTTCTTATCGACGACTCCCCTTATTTACTTTGTTACATTGACACCTCGTTATCAAAGTCGCTTATTGCGTTGCATTCAATCGCTGGTGCTGCAGGCGTAAGTGGAACAGACCTTATAGATTGGGGGCCTACTGTACTTACACTTATTCCGCCAGCGAGCGATAAGCTTTATGCTTTTCTAGTGTTAATCACTGGTCCCCAGTTCCGGCGATGAAAAAACGAAGCGAAAATGTAGCACTTCAAATCTATGGTTCATTATTATTGTAGAGTCCTATTGATATGTCAAATTCGGAAGAAATGCAGAACAAAAGTTTTCAATAGACCCTAAAAAACCCAAAAGAATACTAAAAAGATAATTTTTTGAAATCCCCATTGTTTTATTTTAATAAGTGCAAAGAGTGTTTGACATTTAAAACGCCTTTGTCAAGTTCCTTCAAAAAGTTATTAAATAAACTAATAAAAATAAGCTACAAAAATAACACGAGCAAAATGGAGCAGTCAACATTTTGCTGATTAGGAGTGGGTATATTATATTTTTTTAAATCTATTAAATAATATTCCGCGAAGATTATTATGTTAAGCAATAAAAGGCAATGTTTGATGGCTGTCATTGTTTGATAACCTTACTGATCCCTGGTCCAGACAAGTCCATTTGTTTTGAAACATGGTGACAACAAATTTTGACAAATTTTGATAAATATTTGGAAAATACATTATTTGAATATAATAATAAAACTGTTTGTTATATATAACTGATAAGAAGCACATTTGAAAACAAACATGGGTCCTTTCTTCCGGCAAAGTATGTTTGGTGATAAGAAACCATGTGGCGACAAACTGGCAAATCAGTCCAATATACCCCATTCGAATCGGAGTCTCGAAAGCCGACAAACATCGTGCAAATGTCAGGCGAGCAAGAACGATAAATGATTACTTAAATAACACTTGGCGGGGAAAGGGAGCCCGTTTAGGGGATGGTCGGGGGTAGTGCAACGGCGGGGGTTCCATTGTACGACGTACGACGTACACCCACACATTTACAGGCCGAAGAACACTGAGGCATGCTTATTAAACTTTTATGAGTGCAAAAACAAATACCACAAACGGCTCTCTCCTCACAGGGAAATCGTGAGCGTGTATGCGTTGTTTATAAAAAATTGAATAAGAAAAATATAAAATGTACGGCTGGCTGGCACAAATGTCGAAGCAGCAGAAAGCAAAAAGCAAAGTGAACAGCCAAGGAACAACAAAGGCAGAACAGAACCCTCGTTCTTGGGTATTTAGAGTCGAGGGTTTTTTTTATAGAATGGTCAGGAAGGTTGGAAGCCACCAAGGGGCCGAGGAAATTGTAGTGTGTCCCAGCCACACAATCCAACTGCCTTGCCCCACCAACTAAACTTTTCTTTACCGAGTGCATGACTAATATTTAAATTGGGATATTGGCGTGCCATGAATAGGAAGCACATTTTAAAAGTTTTTTTTTGTAACCTATTGAAGCGTTTATACTTTTATGTATTTTTTTATTTTTATTTAATTTAGACATTATTTGGGATGATTTTTTATAAACCTACAGAGTATGGAAAAGAAAACCCCTTCAAAATGCCATGATCCTAAGCTAAAATCGATGAAAAACGGTTTAATTTGATATTGAAATAACATGCATGTTAACGTAAAGGTCAATCAGTTTCACCCCAATTCTTTTAAACAAAAAATATAATATGAAAAAAAATCTACAAAGAATGAAAAAGAAACCCTCTTCAAAATGCAATCTAGCCACTTATAGATAATGCGTTTTCGTGCAACCGAGGTATCACTGTTTCACCAACTTGTCTAACGTTTTATGATACGTAGTTTGAAATCTTGGTCTTATCAGTTCCCGGCTGCTGCCATAAAACTTTCCACTTGGCGGCACTTGGATTCCCTAAAGCTTTTCAATTCGCCTGAAAATTGGAATCTCTTCTATCTTTTCTATCTGGCCCATATCTTGTTTATACGCCCACATTGCAGATAACACGTTTTCCAGAATTTTCGCTGTGGCAATACGCCAAATTGTGTGTGCATACCACTTTTCTAGGGGATTATTCTCAATCTGTATCTGCAGATTGTTTATCCCAAAGATTTCGCAGCGCAGATATCCAAAGATAAACAAAGTGGCTCGGTGTGGAGTAAAGATTGCCTGATTTTCAGCGATGATGACTCATCCACCAAATGCTTATCTAAAACGCGCCTACTTGGCTTTTTAAAGCTCCGCATTAATCACACACACGGCTAAAAGTGCAATTGGGCTATTTTGTTATTCTCCCTCGATCTTGCTCACTGTGTATTTCTCTGTTTGTTTGCGATTCGCCTTTTTGTTTGTCGAGCGGGGCAGCAAAAAAAGCAACATTTTTGTGTGGGCAGCTGGCCGGCAAGAGAACTTGTTGAGATACAGATACTCGTGTGTGTTTATATCTACAGACAAACAGTCCGTTGGTCAAGAATGTATACATGTATGTATGCCATAACAATTGGCACTCAATTGTAGATGCAGATTACTATGAACTGCGGGTTTTCCCCCGGCAAACGCTGAATTGACTTATATTTTTCTTGGACCCACTGCTTTACATATACAAAAAAAAAAAACAGCCCAACCAGTTCACTTTTCACTGCCACACAGGCGAAACCACTTTCTTTGTATGCACCGGATTGTCATTGTGGAAAATGCAAGGCTCAAGGTCGCCAGAGGCACTGAGAGATTAGACATTGACTTCCACGGACCTTTTACTGATTATGGAAACTGATTAATTTGCATTATCAATTCTGAGAAAATCCCTTTTGAAGTACCCCCGCATACTTTTGTGAGATGCATAGTAACCGTCCCATTTCCGGGCCAAATCCAACGATTTGTTTAGCTTTTGTTTGAGCGAATATAGTACGTATGTAGTATATGCATTGGATATACGTCGATTCTCCGAACGCTGGTCGTCCAAAAGATAGACGTCAATGCAAATTCAAGTTTTGCAACTGAAAACATTTTCGCCGACGAGAGATCGAAATGAATTTATACATACATTTAAAAAATGAGAGAAAAAAAAAGCTTCGTTACACATTTGTTGTGGTTTTATTTAATATACTTGTGTTGTTTGCGTGTGCGACGCGCTTTTGAGGTCTGTGTTTTGTATACACATACAAGTTTTTAACCCCCTGAAGCCGGCCTGACTCGGGGTTTCCTTTTTATACCTCTCCATTTGGGCCCAGAAGCCCCCGTGTGGACATGTGTGAACATTTACAACGGCGTATAAATAACGCCGACTAACGTGTGCGGGACTGCAACTAAGTAAATAATTTTTGCCCCTCCGAACTAACACACATTCTATATATGCCTGGTCTATATGGCGCTATAAATCGCTAATGTCGGCCGTGTGGGGGAGAAGTTCAGTGGAGGTTCGGTAGGTAACTACCGGTTATCGCGGCTTTTGCGGTGAAGTGAATGCCGACTGATGTTATATTTTTTGTACCCGCAAAGCAAAGCGAAAAAACACGCATTATAATAAAAGATGATTTTCTTTAAAGATTCATTATATTTCCCCTTTCAAAATTATCAGTTTTCTCTTGTGAACCTTTGTACTTTGCAACTAGTTCCTAGAAATAAAGTTAAAAGGCTTGTACACGAACATTTGCTCATTGAAATTAACATGTAGATATTTGAAAAAAAAAAACAATTTGGAGTATTTTTAAGTTCTTTGTTTCCCACACTTTTAATACGAAACAAACGTATTTTAGATTGGAAAGGAATTTTTGTGGTCATTAAAGAAATATTTTTTTTTTTAATTTTTAAGAACGAAAGTTTAAAAGTTTTATCGCAGGAAGTCTCTGATAAGTCTGCAAAAAAATATTTTTTAACTATGCTATAATTTTGCCTCTTTCTACAGCCATAAGTCCCTAAAATTTTGGAACTTCAAAATATTATTAGGGACCATTTTTATTTATTCCATATTCGAATTTTCATAACACTACTTTTTTTAAAATTATTTTTGACTTTTTTTATAATTATATCTTGTTAACTTTTTTCCAAGTGAGCATTTTGCTGACGTCACAGGCTGGAGATATTTCTCGCTTTTAGCACAGTCAATACCGAAACTTAAAATGCCGCAAAACTTTTTTATCGCGTCTGGGTCTGCGCCTTGGTTTATTTTGCCTTTGTTTTTGTTTTCTTTGAGCCCCGCTGCTCATGCGAATGGCGAAACGAAAACTGGATTTCTTTGGACCAGCATCACAGAACCAAGATAAATTCGTGCCCGAAAAAAAGGATTTACTCGGTATCAAAAAGTTCTGACTAACTCCCAAGAGGCAATTTGCGTATTACTATTTTGAAATTTTTTTGATTAGATGTTTTAAAATGTGCTATGAGGTTTGTAGAGTATTCCGGTGTTTCGGAAATGGCGTCAGAAAAACTCAACTTTATGTAGCTAAGGTCCCAAACGACGACACATGCCTGAAAACTATAGCGACATGGAGTGCAGATGGGAATTCCTCGGCCTCCGAGGAGGGGCGGCGGCCACCCAGTCATCCATCCATCCATGCATTTTGGGCTTTAATTATGGGCCTGCGGTACGTTATTATCGTTGATAATATACACCAGCGATCCCCAATTATGACTCTCCAACAGGGCAATGTGCGTAAATTAACATATAAATTCCATTAACCGAATTTCATAATACTATGTTTATTTGCACAAACATTTTTTGCCATACGCGGTCACTAGTTTTGCAGTTCCTAATAAACGCAAGACTCCCGTCGATTTTCCCCGAAGCCGTAGAGGGCTATTTAAAGTGAGCAAATTGACCTGATAAGCGACTTGTTCGCTTGCTCGACAAGTTTTCCACCTAATCCATACGCAATCTTTCATGGCAATTGATTCATCGATGCCTTTTGGTCATTGCGTTATCAGAGCATGGTAATAATATATGAAATAAGGCAAATTTCCAGCAAACACTGATTATTCTAACAACTTCGGCATAATTTTCATATCATTCTTTTAATGGTTTGCTATTCTTACTTTGTCATTGGCCTCTTATCAAGTGAAAACTTTCAGCTATAAAAGTGGGGAGTTAAATTAGCCAAGTCTTCAGTTAAGTACCCTCCATCGATCGGTAAAGACCTAAAGAAAACCCATTTAATTTTAATATAACTTTTATTTGTTTATTTTTCTGTGATTTGTTATTGTTTTGCTGGCAAAGTGATCCGCCCAATGCGACAATAATATTGTATCGATAGCAGATTGTTTGTAAACAGTCTGCTCGTGGCCACCTGACAGCCTCTGATCTTCTCAGATAACCCAAATGGGATCAGGGAGGCTTCTCAATAAAGCTGGTCAATCGATACGAGCAATCCGAGTTTTCCGTGTGTTATTCACTCAAAGCTTTTCAATTGATAACCCCTGGCAGTGGGTGACTCACCTCCGATGCAGCTGTGTGTCTGTAATAACTTTGCTGCTTTTTAAGGCTGATAACAAGCGGAAAAGTACTTCTAAGGCCGCCCAGTTCGGAGAGCTCCTATAAGAACAAACAAAAAACTTTTGCCAACTTGACTGAGTTGCTGCTGCTTCCAACTGACTTGGCACATTAGAGGCAACAAGCTAACCAGAACCTTGAACTACTTTGGTTTGGACTAAAAACTAAAAACTGCCCCGAAGGGCAGAAACTGAAAAAGAGAAACAGCAGCATTAACTTATGAATAGAAAGAAACCTGCCTTTCCACACAATCGTATTGGTTTGGTTCCATCTACCTAAGCGACTCTGACTCCCTGACTCTCTTACCTAGTGAGCCGCACATCCGAAATCGGTTCCCGGGGGGCAAAAGCAGGTATCGCCGCGACCTGTTTTGATCATCCACCTTCTCTCCTTCAAGCTATCCCTATACCTTATACCTTTGTTGCATTTTCGGGTCTGTTTCGGTCATTAGATCCTTATCTAATTTCGTTTGCCTGGACTGTTGGACTGGTTTGCCTTGTTTGCACCACTCTTTGAAACTTCTTCGTTTTCTTGAACCATTCATATTTGCTACGTGAGCCTCGCGCTTGCCTTTTTTCCGGGTAACTACAGAAATTAGCGTATCGACCACAAAAGCAAACACGCTTCGGTTCGGGTTCGGTTTTAGTTTGTGGAGTTGTGAGCTTGTTCTGAGTCTGGACCTGCGTCTGGGTAACCGCTCATTTACGGTCACGTTTCGACGACAAGAAAACCTGGCCAAGAAGCAAGAACGAAGAAGCAAGAACCACCAAGGAAGGGCTTGGCCACCAGGCTGCCTTATCAGCACTATTTAGCATGGCCATAAAGAGTCATATTCCCCACGGATCGGACTCGCCCGGCGGTGCAATTAATTTTCACACCTGTTGTCCAGAGCGTCTCGAATTCACCTCACGCGTTGTTTTGCTTCGTTTTTTTTTTGTTTACTTTCTCACTTGCGTGCGAGCTGGTTTTTCTCGCTGTGTTTGCCATTTGCAATAATTTTTTGTTATGGTAATTAAAGGCTAAGCCGGCCTGGTCGGTCGGTCGGTCGCTCGCATTCATTCAGCTCTTTACCGCGCTCATAAAGTGATGTTCTATGACCTCACGATACGGCTGGGGGATCTGCTTCCTCCTCAGAATTATACTAACTAATTATATTTCCATTACCTAAATGGAACGCAAGTTCATTGGAATTAATTTATAAATATAAAACAATAATATCTGTAGATTATAAAATTGATTTCTCTACAAAATCTATAGTTTTTAATAATGTAAACAAGTTTCTAATGTAAACCACCACTGTTATCAGTTTTCTACAATGTGTAATAGTTCTAAAAAGGCGTAACAAAGATGTCTCACTGATTAGCATTTACTTTACCTTTCGTTTTGACTCAAACAACATACTGTTTGTGTGCATTCGGTTATTTGACCAAGGGGAGACCCCAAACCTTGGTAGATAAGTCAACAATTGGGTGTCTTTATGGGCTGCAGTGCAAATATGGTTGAAATCGCATTGGGATGTGTCCCTAGGAAGCCTTCGAAAACCATAGCGTCATCACATTACATATTAATCCAATATTAGGTGACATTATCTTGACCAAACCTCGCACTTACCCTCATGTACATATGCTTGTGTATTTTTAGTTTCCTCCTAACCATACTTAAACCAAACCAAATCAGAAAAACACGATCTCGTTCGCATGTTTGCGAGTGCATTTTATGGACGCCTCAGACTCATTTGCCTGTGGAAGCCAGTCGGACATTGATTGGGCCAAGAGCCTCGTCAAAGGGTCCCAGAACAAGAACTGAAATCGAAACTGAAACTGAAACCGAAACCGTTGCACTGATCACCATACCCATTCAGCTTTCACAGCTAAGCATCCAAAATCACAATACCATCATCATATCCATATTGGGTAGAGCCAGAGAGCATGAGCCTGTGGAAGCGCATCTCCAGCCATGGCGACTGCGAGCAGCGTATGGCGGCCTACTACGAGGAGAAGGGCCTCCTCGACCTGCGCCTCTGCTTGGCGCCCTGGATCGAGGACAGGATAATGTGAGTAGAGTGTCGAGTGGGGGGCGATGGGGTGATTTAAGCAACAGCAACAGAAAACTCCAATTAAAACTACGATCAGGTTAATTAACAGAACATAAAATAATCTCGAATCTTATCTATCCGCCTCGCAGGTCCGAGCAGATCACACCCACCTCCACGGACCAATTGGAGCGCGTGGCCCTCAAGTTCAACGAGGATCTGCAGCAGAAGCTTCTCTCCACGCGCACCGCCAGCGATCAGTCGCTCAAGTTCCGGGTGGTGGAGCTTTGCGCCCTCATTCAACGCACCTCCGCCGTCGAGCTGTACACACATCTGCGCAGCGGCCTGCAAAAGGAGTTGCAACTGGTAACCGAGAAGAGTGTGGCTGCCAGCGCAGGCCAATCGATGCCGCTCAATCCCTACAACATGAACAACACGCCCATGGTTACCGGCTACATGGACACCAGTGACCTGCTGGCGGTGTCCAACCAAAGCTGCAATCCGTCGGTGGTCCAAAGCATGGCTGCCATACACAATGTACAAAATACCGGCGGCATGGTATCGCCAGCCCTCGGAATGGCCGCGCCCAAGGTGGAGCTGTTCGACTTGAAGCACCAGATCATGCAGAGCCTCAACGAGTTCGGCCAATGCGCCAACGCCTTGAAGCTGCTTGTCCAGAACTATGGCTACATGCTGAACGCCACATCCTCGCCGAACGCGGAGGTTGCCTTCAGAAGTCTGATGGATGAGAAGGCGTCCATTGTGAACAGAATGCGTCGCAGCTTTATGTACTACGAGTCGTTGCACGAGATGGTCATACACGAGCTGAAGAACTGGCGCCACCAGCAAGCACAGGCCGGAAACGGAGCTCCATTCAATGAGGGCTCGCTGGATGACATCCAGAACTGCTTTGAGATGCTCGAGACATTCATCGCCCACATGCTGGCCGCCGTCAAGGAGACGATGCGCGTACGGCTGGTCAGTGAAGAGCCGGAGCTAACAATTCTGCTTGAACAGGTGCAGAATGCGCAGAAGAACCTGGTCTGCTCCGCCTTCATTGTGGACAAACAGCCGCCGCAGGTTATGAAGACCAACACACGGTTCGCGGCATCTGTGCGCTGGCTTATAGGCTCACAGCTGGGCATCCACAACAATCCGCCCACTGTCGAATGCATCATCATGTCGGGTAACTATAAAAGTTAAACTATAATACAAGTTACTAACATTTGATCACCTTTCTTCGCAGAGATCCAGTCGCAACGCTTCGTAACTCGCAACACGCAGGTGGACAACAGCAGCCTGAGCGGTCAATCGTCTGGCGAGATTCTAAACGCCTCCAGCACCATGGAGTTTCAGCAGAGCAACCATTTGTTCTCAGCCAGCTTCCGCAATATGCAGCTGAAGAAGATCAAGCGGGCTGAGAAGAAGGGCACCGAGAGCGTTATGGATGAGAAGTTCGCCCTGTTCTTCTACACCACGACCACTGTAAACGATTTCCAGATCCGCGTGTGGACCCTGTCACTGCCCGTGGTGGTGATCGTCCATGGCAACCAGGAGCCCCAGTCCTGGGCTACCATCACTTGGGACAATGCGTTCGCGGAGATTGTGCGCGATCCCTTCGTGATCACGGATCGTGTTACCTGGGCCCAGCTGTCGGTTGCGCTAAACATTAAATTCGGCTCCTGCACTGGGCGCTCACTGACTATTGATAACCTGGATTTCCTTTGTAAGTTGGTCTCTCACTAATTGTTGTTAAATAATCAATGATCGGATTTTGCATCATTGTCCATTTTTGGTCCGATTTTTACCAAAATTTCTAGGAAGGTGTCATATATTTCAAATCTAATAAATTCGGATGCATATCGGAAATATGCAAAATATATGCATAAAATATAAGCATAAAATCTGCAAAATATATGCGAACAACTGGAGGCGCAAATTTTTAATGCAGCCTTCTGGTATTGTAGGGAACCTTCAGTAAGCACGGCGAGCAATTTAAACGAGCAGTTTGGCCGATAGGGCCAACAACCTTTCTGGTCCTTTTACTATTTTTGACCCCTTCTCGCCTACTCGTTGGAAATATAAATAGGGTTTCCTTAAATTTGGGAAAAAATGAGTTTATTTTATATTTTGCATATTTTATGCATATGCATTTTATGCAAATATGAAAATCAAATAAAATATGCCATTATTTTAAACTATATTTTTATTGAAACGAACTTTGGTGTTTTCGGAATTGATCTATCTTTATCCTATAAAAATATGCAAATATGCTAAATCATTATTTTCATTGTGCCTACAGACGAGAAGCTTCAGCGTGAGGAGCGATCCGAGTACATTACGTGGAACCAGTTCTGCAAGGAGCCCTTGCCCGACAGGTCCTTCACCTTCTGGGAGTGGTTCTTTGCCATCATGAAACTGACCAAAGATCAGATGTTGAACATGTGGAAGGCTGGCTGCATCATGGGCTTCATCAACAAGGCCAAGGCGCACGCTGATCTGCTGCGCTCATCGTATGGCATCGGCACCTTCCTGATTCGCTTCTCCGACAGCGAGCTAGGTGAGTGTGGATCACTGTTTGGAAGGTCTAGTCATAGTAATGATTTCTTTTTGGAACTGCAGGTGGTGTCTCCATCGCCTACGTAAACCCATTGGGGGAAGTCACCATGCTGGCGCCCTGGACTGCCCGTGATTTCCAGGTGCTGAACCTGGCCGATCGCATTCGCGATCTGGACGTGCTGTGCTGGCTGCATCCCAGCGATCGCAACGCCAGTCCCGTGAGAAGGGACGACGCCTTTGGCGATTTCTACTCAAAGCGTCAAGGTAGGAATGCAATCTGAGATGGCACGACGGTCCAACACTCCTAATCAGAACCCGAACCCCTCGTTCTAGATCCCGTGACCGGCTATGTGAAGAGCACATTGCACGTCCACGTTTGCAGCAACGGGGACAATGTGTCCACTAGCGGAACACCGCATCATCACGGTGCGCAGGAAAACATGCAGTTGGGAAAGTAAGTTTTGGATGCCTACGCCACAGCTAACACACCAAATCGACCGCCAACAGCAACAACTATAACAATGATCTATTTCCTAACTATTGAGTTTGTCCTTGGCTTGAGTGCTTGAGTAGAGAGCTAATCCTTGGCCCGAGATGATCGATAAAGCCTCTATGTCATGGCTGATCCGCCTTATTTGTTTCAGCTTACTTGCTTTACCTTACTTTTGATTATGATTGTTTTTGACAAAAAGTTTAATCAGATTGCAATACTTTGAATTGGAAAAGGACGTTGTAAAGAGGTGCAAAAAAGACGTTTGTTCCCGACTAACCAAAAATTGAGGCTCTTTTGTTAACGAACTAATAAAATTAATTGGAAACTCTGTCTGAGCTCTTCGATGAGCTCGCCATGTCAGTTGACTTTACTTATTTGTACTTACACAGAAACTTACCTACCCTACTCTACTTTGTTTATTTTCATTTTCAACCTTTTGCGGCTATTGATTGATTGATTTTTTGGTGACGGTTCAGTGACTCGCCACAAAGCGCCGTCGCTTTCTCGCCCCAAAGCGTCGTTCCTTACTCGCCAGAAAGCGTCGACACTTGCTATAGCCCACCGAGACATGAGGAATCAGATTCCGCACCTATCGTTACGTTCGATGTCATAGAACAAATTCTGAATGGCGTCCCACCCAACGACCCTGTGATAAATGAAATCAGTGATGCCATAATGAAGAGCTCCTATAGAGAGTACGTTTACAATTATTGATCTTACGCTGTGCCATCGCCTTTTATTCAGACTATCCACACCCGATGGCTGTTGATTGTGCCACACTTACCGAAAGGTATAACATTTTAGTTAAGTTTCGCATTCAAATCACTCGATCCAGATCACTGCAACCCAATCGTGGTTTATAATTCCCAAGCTGTTCGTCCGCATTCACTCACAGATCGATCCACTCCCTTAATTACCCCAAATCGAATAAGCTGCTGGTCACTTCATTCGCTCATTCCATTGCATCGCCTCATTTAGCAGCACATGCCAAAGGTCACCCCTGATTCATGAATTTCAGATGGGCTCTCCAAGGAGATTACTAACTCTATTGATAGTTCGCAATGTAGTTTTAAGAGACCTAACCAATTATTTACGTTACGTTTGCGTTCAGTGATGAGTCTCTTTTATTTTTGCCTTTATGTTCAAAGTATTGCCATCTTTTTAAACTTTTCAGCCTCAACTCGATGAATATTGTAAGAAATCCCAATCAAGAAACTCTTCCAAATTTAAAATGATACCCTCTAACCGCTTATCTTGTTTACCCTCTTCTATATTTCGCTTTGAACGCAGCTTGCAGAATAGCACCATCATGCACCTGTAAATCCAAAACCGATCTGAGTTAGTCAAGCAACCGATTTCGGAAATTTCAGATTAAAGAAAATGAAGCTAATATAATTGACAAATCTTTAAAACTGATTGCTATACTAGACTTAAAAAGATATTCCTGCATGCCCTTTTGGAGGGTTGTTGTTCGATTATTTGCATGTTCGTTGTTATTTGCATTGCCATTCGATGTTACTCAATTTGATGTTATTGTTATTATATTTAACGTTAGGGACTAGCTTTGCTAAATTTCCTAATTACTCAAATTTTCACTTAGCGCCGCACTTCTGTCATTTCATTCTGATTTTGCCCCACATCTCAAGCATACTTAATACCTTTTTCCCGAGCCACCCGCATGATTTCGATTTATTTAGTCCCGATTTATTATTATTTATTAATGATTTTCTTTTCTCATTTTTAAACCAATTCGTTCGAAACCTCTTTTAGTGGTGACTTTGGAATGACGGACTTCGACTCGATGGCGCAATTTGAGAACTTTTGAAACTATAGAAATAGAGAAGCCTATGTATAAACGAAATCAGATAGCCGCCTGACCGTGTGCCGCTATCTTGGAAGTCCGACGATGATGTTTACGCCACCTCAACGATTGCAACGATCTGGCGCATGACTCATTGTGCTATTCGAAAGTTTTATTTAATGTTATCTAGATGTAATTATTAGATTTGCGAATGCATCGTGTAGTGGAAGGTTTTGTTTTGGTACGTATTTTATCTCTTGATATTGTTACACCTAAAAACGCACTTACATACAACTTCCTTGCACTTCGGTTCAGATTGAAAACGAAACAAATCAGTTGTAGTTAAATGTTAATGTAGAGAAAATATTATATACAGTGAAGAGGTTTATTATGCTACGTATTAAATGTTAATTGTTAAACGTATTTTGAACGTTAATTGTCGTTTTACGCTATTTACACACGTTATACACAAACTGAGAAAGTCCTGAGAAAGGTTAGGAACCGGAGCAAGCTGGTTTCAATGGTCATGGATCCGATAGCTTTTTAAGTCTAGCTAGAAGAGTGAAAACTCTGCACAGGGAATGAAACGAAATTACGAATTTACATGGAGATTATCTATATATTTATATACGTATATATGTACACAGCGCTTTCTCGTCGCAGATGGTGAAACTATTTTTGAAAACCAAGTTAGCTGCAGATTTTAAATGTTACTCGTGTACCTACTACTTACATGCCACTAAGGACTAACTATTTTGGTAGAATTTAATTTTATCAATTTTAAACTGAACTCTTACCTTTATCCTTGCAGCTTTTTGTGAAACGCCAAACCACAAGAACAACATCAACAACAACAATAAGATCTACCAGAGCAATGCATGCAAATTGCGACACCTCAACACAAACACCCACAGCACACAGCCAGAACATTGACTCTATCGTGATTATGATTGTGTCTGACTTATGCAGAATTTAGAATTTCTGTGTTGTATAAACCTTTGGAATGTGTCCGCATGTTATTCGTTTTATATTTTTATATATACCTTTATATATGTATGCATATAATTTCTTTTTTTTGTACAATGGACGTGTTCGTCTGTGACAAAGCATTACGTTTAAATGGTAATGATGAGAGAATCGGTTTAGTTAGTTAGTAACTATTTGTTGAATCTAAATTTTTGATTTTGATTTTAATTTTAATCGCCTTAGTTTTAGAACTTTGAAATACAAATTACTTCGCGTGCTAAGCCTATGTTAATCGAAGATGAAACAAATCAACGAGAGCAGCAACGCAAGAATTGTTTGCGTTTATTTTAGTCTATATTTAATCTAAGTAACATTGTGAATTGCTTTATAACCCATCCTTTATTGGCTTCCATTGCTGAAAATGCGCTAAAATTTAACCAATCCGTGTATATTTTTTTTGAAACTTGTTTGTTTGAGTCATCAGGGCAGAGTTTGCAATGCATTTCAAATGCGCCAAATGCGATTGCCTTTTTAGTCAGCTATCAGAGACACGAGAAGCACACTCACACCGCTTGCAAGGGGAGATCGTAAACATAATCAATTATGTAAACAACAACAATAATAACACAACACTACACTTAGCTTTGTACGTGAACCTTAAGAATTTTATAAGACTTAAGTACACCCCCAAATAAATAAACAATTCAATAAACAATTGAAACACTTGAATGCGAATGAAAGCGGATTTCCTTTTGTTCACTCACAGTGTGAGCAACAAAATGTAACATTGTGTACGTAAAGTTTTTAATGTTTTATTGTGAAAACTATCATATGAAAACAGACACACACATTCCCCACAAAACTATACACACACAAACATCTACACATGAGAAAAGCTCGCCAAAAACAATGTTGATATTTGGATACTATTTGAATGTCCTGTACTCGTACTCACTGTGTACTTGAATTAATTGTGTACATTGTGTAAGTGTTTTAAATGTAATTTCAAACGCTAATTGGGTGTGCAATTTCTAAAACTAAAGTGGGAAATAACTAAAGAACTATTCTTGTCAAAATGGCCAATAAAGATTTGATTTTAAACATTAAATTGAGTTGATTGTTTGGATTTATTTGGATTTCATGCCGAAGAGGGAAGGTGGTATATCACAAAAAGCAGGAGGAGCTAAAAATGGGGTCAATATGTGTTTAGTTTTTGGTGGAGCAGCACTTGTCCTTGGGTCCGTTTTTGCAGGAGCACTGGCACTGCTGGCTGCAGGCGCAGTTATCGCCGCACTTGGTGGCCGAGCACTGGCAGTCTAGGGATTAAATCGGGATTTAATTATCTCCTTTGAGGAGTCAATCAAATATTTGTATACTCACTGTTTCCACAAGCCTTGCAACCCATGTTGTATTTTTATATTGTTTCTTTGAAGATATTAGAAAGAACTTTATTGACTTTGCTGTTAGCACTGTTTGATGATTGCAGCTAAGCGGCCCAGCCTTCTTATAGTTCTCCTAGTGCTTTGCGCACCACCAAATCTATATTGTACTTATCAGGGCGTGCGCAAAGTAGCCTTATCAACGTTGGGCACAAAAAACAGAAACAGCATTATGTTTTTGCGCACGTCGATCGCGCGCAACTGCACACGGCATTCTTATCTAATCAGCCAGCACGGCCCATAGATGTTTCGATCGGTCTGGATTGGGTATAAAAAGCAGAGTTTGCTAAGCACAAGGCATCACAAAAAGTTTCAAAGCTTCAAAGTTCCGGGAATACTACAGCCAACAAACCAAAAAACCAACAAGATGCCTTGCAAGGGATGCGGAAACAGTAAGTACAAATCCTCCTGGAGGAAATTGATCTATTAAAAGGTGATTCTTATAAATTAAATCCCTTCTTCTCCTTAGACTGCCAGTGCTCAGCCGGAAAGTGCGGAGGTAACTGCGCCGGAAACAGCCAATGCCAATGCGCCTCCAAGTCGGGAGCCAAGTGCTGCCAGGCCAAGTGATTGCTGCCCGTAAATTAATCTAATTTAAATAGTTGTTAATAGTTCTAACAAATCACCGACTGAAGCTGAATAAAATCCATTATAATGTTTTAATTAATTTAATTGTGTATTTTAACTAGAAGTGTAAAATGAGTGGGTTGAAATTATGGATATTACCAAATGGTTCATTTTGGTTTAAATACCATTAATGTAGTCCAACGTGTAAAAATATTTCATTAAAAAAACGTATATAAAATTAAAGGCTTTAGTAAAAAAGTGTATAACATATTTTTTAATTTTTTATTCATAAATTAAAAGTGTTACTTTACGATTTAAAATTAACTATTTTATAAATTACCCTTAATTTAATAACATTGAGTTTGTTGCTATTCAAATGGGCTCTTAAAAATATTGTTTTTGCAATAAAATTAAAAATTTAAAAAAGTTTACGACGAACAATATAAATAGTTTGTTATTGATTCTACTTTCTGCCCAAATCGTATTTTGAAATATTGTGAAAATATTAATAAAACTTCATAAACCTGCCTTTAAAGTTCGGTATACTTTAGAACAATCCAAATCAGCAATTTAATCTCCATGAATAAATGTATACAATTGCTCAAATAATTCCAGAGTATTTGCGGCGGATGTTTTCATTTCTGGCCCTACTTTACCCATAACTTTATAATCTCGGGGGTTTATTTAATTTGCAGTCGAGCAAAACAGCTCGCAACCGTTTTCTATGGCCCATTTAGCCAAGTGTGGTTGGCAGTGCGGGTGCGTTAGGTGGAGGGCCATCAGCCGACGGAGAAGGGCACTCGAGTCGCCGCAGTCTTTAAATGTGCAACTTGGAGGGGCCACTACTCGCAGTGGTGAGCAGCGAATGCATGTCTGAGTGGGGCCACGGCAGTCCTTCGTCCTGGGTCCTTCAGGATGCGTGCCGTAAACTGGCTGACAGGATGGCAGGCAAGTGGATAAGGTAAGCATCTGGCAGATTGACAGCCCAGAAGGACACGCTGTCTGGCTGTCAATTCGCATCCGAAAGCTGCATTAAGCGCGCTAATTGCAGTTGACAATCTTATTTCACAGCCAGCCAATTGAGGAATTGGCTCATCCGGTTGATCCCAGGGATTTGCTTCTATTTCGGCAGTTTTGGAGCTGGGTGCTTAGCTTTTGGCCGAAAATTTCAATTTCAATTTTCAGCGCATTTAATGACGTTAAGCGGCGGAAATGGAATCGCGCCAGGTAACTGGCTTTTTGCCTTTTCCGCCAAGTCATCAAAGTTAATTCGTATGGATGGGAAGTTCGAGCTATGATGTTTTCACAGCCATTTCCGGTTCACCCAGTCGAAATGCCAGTCAGCCTTGTTTTGCACTATTTGCCTTTGTTTCGCCTCCTGGCCACCGGAAATTCGTGTCACACCATTTGCCAGATTTTTGCTTTTGATAAAGTGACACGTTGTGCCATTGAAAGTTGCAGTCGCCTGCAAGTGGGTCACGCGATGCGTTTAAATCTCGGCTTAAGGGGCGCATACGCGATTTAAGAGGAGAGAGGAGCGCACGGGGCGTATACGCGACATTCTTCTTAAAGCGCAAACGCAAACAGTTAATTACGACATTAAGTTTTCATGCGGCGGCCGAGTGAAACGAAGCAAAGCGGAAACAACTGCAATGCGGGCACTTCGTGAGGACTTTGTCGCCAGTTGAAAGGCGAAAAAGGACGAGGCGCCAGCGCATCACTTATGCATAAGAACATTTTAACTTTTCGTTGGCCACTTTCGACCCTCAACTCTCGACGGGAAAAAGGGATGGGGGATTCAGGATACCCAGGATACCAGGGATACGAAACAGGGGACAAGGGACACACAGGACACAAGGCACAGTCACGGGCTCGTGTTTATCTTTGCGTGTGAATCTCGCCTGCTGGCTGTGTAAAGTTGTTCTACGGAGAAATCAAATTATCCACACAAGTGGCGAGAAGTTTTTGGCAGGCAACGAAACATAAATTAATGAAATGCACAAAAACTGTGGCCCCCCCTCACCCTATCCTCGTCACACGCCCGTTTTGTGTGCAAATATTCTTAATAATTTATTGCAATTTGTTTGCTAAGCGCTTCGAAACTTCCCTGAACTTTTCAACATAAATTAACAGATTAGTCGGCAGACTTCTATGCGGGTGTAGGTAAAACCCTCCCCCTTTTCATTTTAGCCAGGTGCCAGTTGGCCCAAAAGCTTGGCGGAAAAGGCCCCCCCCCCCCGAAAACCCAAACAGACTGCGCCCAGACAGGTCCTCCTGTTTTGGTTTCGGCTCAGCTGTTCCGCTTGTCCCTGCGTTAATTTCCACCTCCCAGCGAGCCGGGAAAACTTTTCACCAGCACGCACAGAGGTGCGCTGGCGATCCAACCGCCGTGGCTAACACTATAAATCTTGGCCAATTTGCAAATCTCTCCTCTCCAGCCGCCTTTTGCGGCCAGGTTGACCCAAATCCTTTGGGAGCGGGCAGCCAGGATGGCTGGCTGGGCTTCACACATTCACCATAAAATATTCATTTTTAATTTGTTTTATTTTGTCGACCGCAAAGGCAAATATTCCGGGATTTAAATTCGAAAGCTAACATTTAAACGATTTCCAATCTTTAATAATTACTACTTAGGAATTTCCATATCTAATAAGGTTTTTTGATGGGGAAATATGTAATGAATAGTAGGATAATTAACACATCTATTAATAACACTATGCAGCATCAAAAATAAACCTCGATGAATGCTATATTTTTGGATGCGTTACGAATTCCCAAGTTAAACTGCGTTTTCCAAAGAGTTCCCCGACGCAAGGATTCTTAGCAAAAGGACCTCAAAGTTTGAAAAATGCTGAAATTGACCAACTTTGCGGAGCTCTCAGAGACAAATGGATGCATGGCTTGGTTCGAAGTTAAAGTTTTTTAAAAGATACACCCTTTATCTTTCAAACCCCATACATAAAATAATTTTAGGATTTTTTTTAAGGCAGAAATAAATTCCAAAAAACAACTGAAAAACATACAGCTGCGGTCAAAATAGTAGCAGTGTTGCCGCCTTGTGTTTTTAAAAGTTTCATGTTGTAATTTTTTCTTATCCAATTAGTCTAATAGTAAAATTATAATCAATACAATATTACCAGGAAAAGATCAATTACAACAACAAACTTTTAAATACACAGGGCGGCAACACTACTACCAATTTGACCGCAGCTGTATACTTTTATGTTTTTTGACTATGTTTTCTAGAATTTGTTTCTGCCTAAAAAAAAATCGTAAAAATTTTTTAAGTATGGGGTTTAAAAGATAAAGGGTGTATCTTTTAAAAAACTTTAACATCAAATCAAACCATGCATCCATTTGCCTCTGAGAGCTCCGCAAAGTTGGCCAATTTCAGCATTTTTCGAACTTTGAGGTCCTTTTGCTAAGAATCCTTGCGTCGGGGAACTTTTTGGAAAACGCAGTTTAACTTGGGAATTCGTAACGAATCCAAAAATATAGCATCCATCGAGGTAAATTTAAAAAGCACTAAAAATGCTGCACAGTGTAATTATTTGTTAAATATTTATTATTCCTCCTTGGCCTATTGATTTTGTGCTGCTATGATTTTACATCATATAATCAGATTTTTAGTTTATTTGTTAAGTAAAAAGTAGGTTTACCTTATTATAAATAAAGAAAAATAAAAATGAAAGTCTGTTAAAATTGAATATTTTTAAACTATAATATTTTTTTTTAAATAGTAAATAGTATAGTAAATAGATATATAGACCTCGAACTCGGGAAAATATGAAAGGAATTTTTAGTAATAAAAAAGTATGGAACAAAAAAATAATCTGATATCACCTCCCACAACAAAATCCTATATCCGTCACTGTCATTAATATAACTGACGTTAAATTAAAATCCTTTTTCGTTTTAATAATTTTCTTAAGAGTTTTGTGCATTTAACTGGGAGATTTAAAACTGTCAACAGACACATTGATTTGATGTGGCGGCAGACATTCGTGTGCAAGTTGAAAGGTCCCAGGTGCGTAATCAAACACCACCTCTGTGCCACCCACCGTTTGCCAGGTGGGTGGCCCGCCTGACAGGGCGCTTATCAATCGCATTGGAGGCCCCCTTCTTTCACATTTCGTGCTCATTTTTCGATTTGTCATTGATTTCCCCAAGCAATTTGAGGTTGTCGTTAGGGGTTAGGCTAGGTCAGGAGGGGTCAGGGGTCGGGTAAAGAGTAAATGTGTCACCTCATGATTGCCATAACTAAGGCCAAGCAAACCCATTAGGGCAGCACATCCTGCGGTTGCAGGAAGTCCTTTGCCCTTTGTTGACAGCAATTTCATATGCACGAATGCACCATTAGACGATGTGTCACCCATTGCAAAGGCAAAGACAAAGGCGGGCCACAGACACGCCCCCAATCCCCGCCCTTGTTGGCCTGTCAGTCGAGCCAACAAACAAAATTACAGTTCTGTCCTTGTTGACCATTAGATTTATTATAAAACTTTAATGCAACTTTCACAGATGTGTGTGTGTTAATGCCGTAATGTTGTTAATTAAGTGAACATGGCAACCGCCCTGACCTGGCAGCTGTCCAGGATGCACACATCCTGCCATCCTGCCATCCCCTGCAACCTGTCAGTTGCAACCGGAGAATCATCGCAGGGCAAGAGCCTCGGGGATCAGAGAAAAATGCAGAGTGGCAGCGGCGATTCCAAAGCATTTCCGAATGCCATCCGCTATCCGGCATCCGGGTGGAGCATTGGCTTGGTCCGTGCCTCATTAGCTAACCGTGCACGTGCACAAATCAATTTGGCTCCGCCGGTCTCGCCCTTCTGCAGCCAAGCTAAAAACAATCATACGACGCGTTGTCCAAACGGCAATCAAAGTCAACTGCTTTCACTCGAGAAGAAAATCCCACACCGCACAAAAATTATATTGCGCTCCTAATTGAAGTCGATCAGAAGTTGAACTTTTTTACAAAGTATTTGGTTTGTTTCTAAAATTATTTCAAGGTGTTAATGGCTTATGATAATACGACTTTAATACCGTTATATGAAATTACTATATTATAAATTTAATTATTATATTGTCATTGAATTTTAGTTTACGAGTGATTAAAATTCATTTAAAATTTGGACAATAAGTAAAGCTATGAAATATGACAATTAACTTTCTATTCAACAAGCTTTATATAAGTTAAACAAATTTAAAGACGTTTTACTCATTAATAGAAACTTAATTGCTATATCTTAATCCATTGTGGCATTTTACTCTACATATATGTAGCATGTTTAATAGAAAAATAATTGTAGTATCCCATATCTTAAGTAATTGTCACAATATTATTATTAATCCAGCTGCAAAGGATAAATAAGTACACCTTATGGACTAAGTGGGAAGTGAATGTTTTTCCAAGTGCAAACAAAGTCAAACCACTGGGATGTCGTGGTACGTTTTAATAAGCAATGGCTTAGGAGGATCCAGGAGGATGGCACATTGCTCAGCCAGCCAGCAGGTCCCAAGATTGCTTCAGTTTCGGGGTAAGTATAATGCAGTTTTTGCCCACAAACCCACACACTTGCACACAGTCACTCAGCTGATGCTTATCTATTGCAGTGCTTGCCAAGCAACGCCACTGATAAGTGCACTTCATGATGTTCAAATTATATGGCTGCCTGGCAACGAGCGCCATTGCCATTGCCATCAGCATTACGCCCATGAAGCACACACATTCCCATTCACATTGTTGCATAGACTATTAAACACGCTGCCAGGAGCAGGGGGGAAATGCATTTTTAATGCAGCGCAAATGTGGCAAGTGCTTGGCCAGGCTTAGAGGATGCTTGCTTTTAGTTAACCAGAATTTCGTGGCGGCTCCATCGACTGCAGTGGCAAACTTTGGACTGCTCCCCCACTCTTTGGCCGAAACGGAACCCAATTAAACACCAATTAGTGGGGGTTAAAGTTTTGGCTTAGCCAAACTTTTCATTATTTTTTTCGGCATTGATTTTTTAACTCTGGCCTCTGCGCCTACTTAACGACTCTCGATTACGCCCAAGTGCGGGGGCTCGTTTTCACGTAATACCCGCTCTAATTGTAAGTGGCTCTCGAGGACAGCCGGGGCGGAAATTAAATCAGTGCGAACTACTCTAATGTGGTTGGAAACAATCACGTGACCGGGTTGCCCAATGCCGGATGATAATGTCATAAATTAATCAAACCAAGTCTTCGCCCCGGAATCCTCAAACTCAAGCTGTTGATTGGGTGGGTAAATACAGTCTTCAAGCACCGGGAATAAAACTGAATCTTCTTCTAAAATTATCATGAATTCTATCTATCTAGAAGTCTTATAAAAACGTACTAATAAAAATTGGCAAATTCATAACTACTTAGAGCTTTTTGTAAGGCCTCTTAATAATCCATTTATTAGTCCCATTTCTTTACATAAGAATAACCATTTAATAAAGCCATAATTAAAATTTTGAATAAGATTTATAAGCACTATTTTTATATTTTTAGTCAATTTAAAACTTTTATTTAAATTTAAAGATGTATAAAGAGTAAAACATAATTTTAAATATTTTGACAAATTTGTTTGTTATTAAAATTAAGAAATTAAATTAAATTAATTTACTAAAAATATCTTTTTCAAAGAAACAAAATTATAAATAGTTTGTCTAATTTCCGTATATCAATTTCCATAGTTTTTGCTCAGTGCAGTGAAGCGATAGCAGCAGCACTTGTGACTTTTTTCCTTCTGTGACTGTGTATTTATTTAATTGCCAGCCAAATAGGCAGCACGTTGAGTCAACTCGGGAGCCGAGCTGCTGCTGCTGGTAATCTGAATCCTCCAGCCGCCGTGCTGCATACAAATCTTCACCACGAAGCACATTTGCATACACCGAGATTGGCCGCAATTGGGTGACTCGATGCTGCTGCTCGCCGGCGATGGCAAATTGAACTCTTGGCGTCGTCGACTTTTGTCGAATCCTCACTCTAATCAGTGGCTGGAAGAGAGCATGTATCACGTACTCGGGCCATTTCCACAGGACCCGGAGCCCCGCCAGGAGTCCTGCACAGGATGCAATTTGGACCGTATCAACAACAATGGCGGCGGCCCAAAAACAAACCAAATGCTCGACAGTAAAAAGCGAATCAGCCATGGCAAAAGTAGATCAAGCAAATAGAAAGGCACTTGTGAGACCGAATCGAAAGAGCACAATGTCCATGCCAAATGAGCAGGAAGCGGGAAAAGTGTCCTGGAATCGAAACGAGCTGGCTTCTTTGTACTCTGCTCCCAGCTCCTCAGCTTAGCCAACAAATTGCGGGAATTTCGGCTAATTTTGGGTGGGAAAGAAGTCCATTAAAAATTCCAATAAACTTTACACGAAAGTGCAAACAAACACCGGCGGCTTCGGTGAGTAACCGCAATTTATTTTTAGAGCCCCACCTTTACAGGGATATTTGTTGTCGGCACAGGGAACATTTTTCGTCTACTTGCCGGGCTTTTTCCCCAGATGATTTATAAAGTGCAATATCTGCGCGACAAGCGGAGCGTAAATACAAACTTATGTGCCACTCTTGCCAGCGGCTTTTTATATACCTAAAAATAAGGTATATGGACCAACTCTTTTAGAGTTCTCGCTCCACCGAAGTATATCAAAATCCATACGGAAAATGCAAATCGCAGAGCGACTTTGTTTGATGGGCCGCCGTTCGAGCGACTTTATTGCGTGGTCGTTGGAGGCAAATGATGTTCATTCATTCGCTAGCAGCAGCCACTAAATAATGCAGAAAGTGCAAACTTTATATTTGGTCTTTATGTGCCGCTGAAAAAGCCTCTCTGCGGCTGCCGCCTAATGAAAAATGCATGTTTCACCGCCTGCAATTGAAGATGTCGCCGTCTCGTGTGCGAACATGGAAAGGCTTTTCGGAAGTTGAACGGTTGTTGGGAACAAACATTATTTTAGCACGCCCCCAGGCTAAATACCTAAAACAGAACGCTATTGTCGATTACCACGACTATCAGGTACCCATTACTTTGAAACATTTCTTCTGCAATTCCGTAAGCAATAATAAAGTCAAAGAAATTTTATTTGTTTTTTATTTTACGAGTAACGATTACAAAAGCCAGAGCAGATCGACCAAGACAACTGCATGCAGTTTTTATGAAATTATTTTCTAACACAGCAAAAACATGTATAAAATCATTATTTTCTAAATGTTATTCTCAGTGAAGAAAAAAATATAAAATCCCGATTTGATGATTTTTATTATATCCGACAAAGTTGTTCAAAAAAGGAGTAGCATACCACCACAGCTTTGGCACTTCCTATCTAAAAACTTAATTAAAAGAAGTGTCAATTATTTGCCGGCGGGTTCAATGCAAATGTATGGAACTCCTAGGGAGGTGGACCCACCGGCTACGTGCTGGTTTCAATGAAATGAAAATATAAAATATGCATTTACAACTTTTCGTGGCTGCCGGCGATGCCCGGATAAGTATGCTACGGGCAACGTGATGGGGAATTGCGCCAAAATCGTTCTCGCCCTGCATTCAAATAGAGCGCCGAGCTGGTTGGTGCCAAAAAGGGGGGTAAATGTGGGGTATATCCAGTGAAACATAATCCCGGCAGTGGGTGCATCGTTCGCCTGTCTGCCAGGCGACAAAGCCACTCAATAATAAATGCAACGAGCGCATTTCAAACACTTATGGCAAGTTTAAAGTGCCGGCGCCGCCGTCATTGCATGAGAAATATGGAATGTGGCAGCGACTTTGGCCATATGCTCGTGCCAACTGAACTATATGGCATAAGCACTGACTGCCGCATAAATAATTGCACAGTTGCTGCAAATAAAATGGACATCAAGACACCAACTTAGTCAACTAGTCTGTGTCGCCAAGGGTTTCTTTCTCTCTCTCTTTTTCTTTCTCCGTGTGGCAAGTGAAAACTTGTACAACTTTTGTATTGTCCTGGAAAAGTGGTGGGTGGTGGTGGTGAGTTGGACTCTGCCGGGTCGCTTGCACTTGAAGTGGAAAAACTTTGCTGCATTGCGTTAGGAAAAACTTTCGACTTTAGTTGTAGTATAAAAGCAAAAGTTTGCCGTCAAAGCGAAAGTTAAAGCCGTAGCGAAATAATTTGAATAAGGCGAAATAAAATATAATTCAGCATTTACTTGGTCCCATGTTTGGCCTGAAATCCAAACGAAAATCTCAATTAGCAAAATTAAGGACATTAAATGGTTGCAAAGTCGGCTGGAAAAATAACACACATGGCAACCAAAACGAAAGTCTCAATTAAATAAAATTAAGAAAATTATTTTTCATGGTCCACAGTCATAAATGGGTAGCGAAATCGAGAGCGAAATGGACACAAACACCCACGTATCCAAATGGCACACAAACTTTCTCGTATTCCCCAAGCAAGTTGAACGAAAAAAAAAATATCCCCCACAATTGGCAATCGAAAATTGGAAAACTTTTCCCTATATTTGTTTTGGCTTCATTGACTTGAATTCTCCCCCTCGAAACCGACCCACATGGCTTAGGTATGGATCCCTACACCAGTGTATATACATATAGGGCCACATATAGACAATCAACTCCCGTTCAGCTGCTGTGCTGTGCTATTATCAAAAGTTTCGCCCCAGCAGCGAGTTCTCAGTTCTCAGCTAACCGAAAGCTAAGCGACGTCGAAAACTTTAATGGAGCCGCTGGCAGTGCTATGGGGGATCGAACGTATATATCCCTGGGATTGCTACTTTAATTGCAAACGGGCAGTTTTCAATTCTTTCGCCATGCCCCCCCACATACCCGCAAAAAAACACGCGATTGTATAGTAAAATGCTCTGCAACTAGAGTGCAAATAAATGACGCTTTATAGGTTTGTTTGGCGGAGTTTTCTTTTTTCTTGGGTCTCCTCCATGAATTATTAATAGAGAGTCCTGGTCAAATATGCCGAAACAGCTGAAAACTGCGGGTATTCTGTCGACTTTTAGCCAACGGCTTGTACCAAGCTGCGTATACGTAATAAATGGAATGCCAAAAGGTGTATGCTCGGACGGAATAAAAACTTTGGTCGCTGAAATTGATTCAAAGCTGGTAAAAGGAATCTAGAAATTTATTTTATTAAAATTTTTAGATTGTTTGACATGCTCGCTGTTTTCACATATTATTGCTTTTAGATTACAAAGCAACCGCAAAAAAAAATCAAAGCATACAAATTTGCCAAAACAATTTCGGCATAAATTTTGTTAATGTTTAAAAAACTTGTATAAAGTCAAAAAACTTTTATATGTCCCAAGTATAATTAAAGCGTACAATTGATTTACGTTTTTTTGTTAATCTTTTTTTTTTGATATTTGTTAATTGTTTTATTATCTCTAAATTTAATTGAATTTAATTAATATTATTTTCTCTTATTTTAGCTTAAAAGCTAATGTATTTTCTAATATAACAACATTTTGGTACTACCTACAGCAATTATATTTTGTAAATTCAAATCAATTGCAATCACCGAATATCTTTTAAAATATCTTTTTTTTATGTGATACTTGAAGTAATTTCTTTTTCAAGTTTATTAAACCGACAAAAACCACCAAGGATCCCATCGACACGTTCCAGTTCGCAGCGTATTAAAACCATATATAGAATATCTGTGCGCTGCGTGATCCCGATTCACTTTGTCGCCGCCGCTGATTTCCCCAAGCAGCCGCCCCCTGCAACACCTCTTTGCAACCCCTCCATAACCACCCCCTGCATAACCACCCTCTCGATTCCCTCCCCCAACGAGCGGATATAGCTTTCAAAGCGAGTGCGAGTCTGTCAATATGTTCGGGGTTTATGGCAAAAGCTTTTCGCTCGACTATGATTTAGGTAAGCGTCTCCCAGGACGTCATCGATGTGGATGCAGATGAGGATGTGGGTAGGGTTGTGGCTGCAGATCCCGACGGTGACACTTGCGACTGGGCATGGCGAAACCAGTTAGTGATTTTATTATTTATTGTTCTGCGTCACACCGCAAAAGGATTTAACACATAAATATTTCATTCCCTGGCTGCTCTTTTGCATTTGCTGGGGGGGAAAACATTTTTGAGAGCTGTCAAAAATGTTTGGGCATTTGCATTATAATCGCCGTATACAATATAAATCTATGGGCCATGCATATTTTATAAATGGTCGTCGGACATATAACCCATTTTGGTCCCAATCCAATCCAATTCCCATTTCCCTGCTCCCCTTGCCCCTTTCCCATTTCCCTGAAATGTGAAAGCGTTTTACTTGAACGAATTATATTTCATGTGATAAATTCTAATGTCCTGGGCTGGGATCTAGGTGGTCTGTATGGACTGTGTGAGTGAACCGGTTGTGTGGCTTTGACAAATTGAAATTAAATTTCGTTTGTTTGCAGATCACATTCCGAATTTCATGTCAGTCCGGCGAGGCTTTTATTTAATTAGAAAAATGTTGAAATACGCTTTGCATGGGAATTGGTTCTGCAAACTGTGACTGTGCATGCCCTTCGACTCGATTAGTCGGATTAATTGGCTCTGACAGCATACACAATGGTTGGGCACGACTCACGACCTTTTGCCAGTCTTAATATAGATACGAATAACCCAAATAACTATGGATATATTTTCAGGGGTTGGGCCTTCGCATTCGCACTCGCATTGCCTTTCGGCAAACTCGTGACATAATTAAAATACAAATAATTGTTAATTAGTTAATCATTGCGGCGACCGCAGCTGAATAATCCAAATAGTGAAATCAAACTAATTATAATTAAAGGAAACTAATTGCAATTAGAGGCGACCGCAAATGGCAATTAATTAGGCGAAAACATCGAACCGCGATGAGGTCACTCGACCCGTTTTTAGAGCTCGGGCCAACTCTATTTTATTATAATTCTATTTGTGGACCTTTTTAATTTCATTAGAAGCAACCCCCTGTATTTAGAATGCCACAAAGCGACGCGGCCTGAGCCCCAGGAGAGCTCATCTTTCTGCACAGTCAACTGCGGATTGTGGACGCGCCCACGCATTTTCCTATTAAAAATTTCAATTGCCGCGTAAAAACGCGAGTGTCGAAAATAAACTCGCCCCGAAATGGAATAATTAAGCAGGTTCAGTTCAGGTTCATTCATTAAACTCTTGGAGGCGAAAGTTAAATGTATATCACCCGCCTGTGCGCTTTCCATTTTGGTTTAGAATATTTTTTGGCATATACTCGTTATTTCGACGCTTTCTGTGCAGAGCAAAAATTAATAGAGTTGCGGCAAAATCGACTGGCCGCTCCCCTGTAATTACAGGGCAACGAGTCCTGCCCCAGAATCGTGTCAACAGAATGGCAACGAAACCCCAGCCACCGCAACGGGAATATGGAACATGAAACACAAAAAAACAAAAAAACAACAAAACGACCAAATTGCATAGGATGAAAATGAATTTTCCACATGAGACAGGACCGCTCGGAAGGATCCAGTTTCTTTAGCACCAGGTGCGGATTATGCATAAACATAAAGCAAAAAACAACCAGAAAAACCGACCAGCAAAAGCAGAAAAGTCTCGAAACGAGAGCCCAGCGCCCGGCAGACAACAACTGCAACTTCGGAGGGGCATAATGCATGCAAACTTGCAATAATTTTCCCTGCCTGAAATCGTTTTCATTTTATTTTTCCTCTTTGCAAATTTCACAACCAATAAATTTTATGCTTTCTGTGCAAGCGCCAAAGGCGCCACTCACGAGGACCCCTGCAAATGGGGGCGGGGACAGTAAAAACATTTATGGTCGTTGGTAGATAATTAAGTTTTCACTGGGTTTCTTTCTAACCCATTGCAAACTGAGCAGCTGTCTATATATATACGCTTGGCCTAATGGATGGGGAATTTTTCAATGACTGACTTACGCAAACTGCTTCAAAATGTATTTATCTATTTTTCGGGATTTATTTGTCATAGAAATGTTTAAGGGCAAATGTTTAGAAAGCTCAATAAAATGAAAAAAGAATAGAGATAAAAGTAATTTATTGATTGCATTACAAATATTTAAAATCACTTTAAAAAAGCCTAAAAGTATGCTGTAAACTATTAAAATAATAGAGTTCATCCAAATTCTGCATTCAAAATGTTTTGTTGCATACTTTTAGACTGCTTTTAAAGTGATTTCTGCGTTTTTTTGTAAAACAACTCGAATCTAGAATCTTTTTGAAACGTGACCCATCTTAATTGAACTTTTGTGTAACCTTGGGAGATTTTCTGCAGATCTGTTTTCGTAAACCAGAACAAACTGCATTTGTCAGCAGTTGCCAGAAGTTGGGTCAGCGAACAAATCTGAAGTGAATTATGCAAATCCATTTCTCCACGTCGTGCGATGCGCATGCATTATTTACCCAAATTTCGCCCACTCGACTGCCCCCAAAAACTGAAGGACCAAATTGCAGGTGTCAGGGATGTGTGGAGATGGCTTTCGTACGAACACAAGTGCGACTGACAGAGGGATTGGACTACGACTACCCCTTCCCTGCCGGCCAAGAGCTGCAACTGCTCAAGGGTGCTCCAGAGCTCAGCACAAATGTGCAAAGCGAACTTCACAATCGTGGCTTGGATGGGAATGCGAATGGGAAAGGCAGGAGCACCCTCAAGCAGCCAAAATAACAGCAGGATGACGAGCAGCAGGATGAGCCACTTGAGTGAGCCGCAGAATCTGCGGTGCAGCAGCAGGAGCAGTTCCACGCACCAAAACTGGGTTACTCTAAGCGAGAAAAAAAGCTGAGATACTCTAACGGCGGTGGCAAGTCAATGACGTTCTTGCGGAAGCGCTGGGCACAACAATGCAGAAGGTAAACAAAAACACGTGCTGCAAAATTATCCGCAGTGGAGAAACGATTGCAAATGCGCCTGCTCGGATACTGCGGAACTTTCTCTAGTTCTCTGGGAAGAGAAAGTCCAGCGAAATTGGCCAGTAAGTGGATAAAAGAGAGCGCGGAAGGACACTGCGGCGTATACGCCATTGTTTATGTTACTTCACCAAGACAAGCGTTTGAAAACATGCTGTCGACTAATCCTATACATCTAGGTTTATGTTGCAATACTAAGGAATTTTTATTAGAAATTAGCTTAAATACCAAACAAGTTTGTAGTAGTTTAACTCTAAAGATTTAAGATAACGATGCTTTCTAAATTATAATCCCAAAGAAAATATTTACCCTGTTAATAATTATAAAAATAATTACAATTATAGCTACACTCATAAAAAAAATCGCCATTGATTCAAGAAATTCGCCATTGATTCAAGAAAATCGCCTATGATTTTCAGCCAACGGCGATTCGCCATTAATAATGGGAAATAATTTTCTTGAATTTACGGTTTTGCCTTTCTAAAAATCATTACCAATTTTTCTGAATTTTACGGCAAAAAACCCTAAAATTAAGAAAAATTTTCTTAAAAATAGAAAAATAAAAGTATATTTGTTTATAAACTTTTTTTTTAATTTTTGTCCGACTGATTTTTTTATCACTTTTTGGTTTGTTAACTAAGAGGAAGGAAACCTTTTCATGTTTTAATGACAATCATATCGTGACAATAGGGTACATTTTTATTTATTTATTTAATTTAAATTCAAATTTATTATAAATGTTTATTAATTACAATGCATTTTAAGTACAGAAAAAACTTTTTGTAAACATATAAAAGACTTAAGGAAAAATTCTTACCTCGACCTGAACTCGAACTCGCGACCGCTCACACCATAGACAGACATCTTAACCACTCGGCCACGCGTGCTTCTTGCAATGCAATGGCTTAAGATGCCTAAAGTGTTAACGGTCGTATTATTGGTAAATTGGTAAATCTTGTTAACAACAGTTTTAACAATTTAGTGAATGGAAAACCAAAACAAAAGATTTTTTATACCAAAAATAAAAACAATAACTATTAAAAAAAAAATCAGACTCGTCCCTGCGTGAAGTCGAACCGCGGTTTCCGCGGCGACTTTTGTACACATGTTTAGTGTCCGAACGCCTCTAACAGCTAGGCCACCATACTAGAACTTTAAAAAATTACACAACTTTCCTAAAAAATAGGTATTTATTTTCTAGAATCAAAGGCGATTTCGCCATTAACTCAAGAAAAAAGTCCGGAAAATATTGCCATTAATCCAAGAAAATATCGCCATTAATCCAAGAAAAAAATCAACTATTCTTCTTCTTATTCATTTTATAAAAAATTTTATGGCAAATTTCCATAAACCTAAGAAAATTTTTCTATAATCTAGAAAAATTTTCTTAATTCAATGGCGATTTGAAATCACGGGCGATTTTCTAAAATTAAGGGCGATTTTTTTTCTGAGTGTAGATAATCTTGAGGAGTAAATTGTATTTAACTGATTTCTTGAAAATAGAAATGTATCCTTGATATATTTCATTAAAAATTCTCGTGATATATTAAAGCTTTTTATTGGAAGGCATCTTCTTTACATCCCTAAGGTTTTTATACCCCAAACAACTATTGATAATGAAAACTCGTCTTGCACAATAAAGCACATAAATTCAAGCTTGTAAATCACCCACATTTATTTGCATAGGTGTAAACGTTAAACGCTATAAAAATAGTTTCAAAGTGTTCATTGAAAACTTATTGAGGCGTGACGCCAGATGCGATATATTCGCTTTAAATAGCACACGAGCACCTGGGTTGTACATACTTACATACCCCTACATGTGTTTGTATTTTTGCACCTCTTCGAGAGAGTGGGTGAGTGAATAAGTGTGTGTGTGTATGCAAACAGGATGCCTGCTGTGCGATGGCGATGTCTGGGTTGCTTCCATTTATAGCCTACCTTTGGGGGTGGCAGGAGGCGGTCCATAAATTAGATATTGGCGGGGAAAGGGGGACGTGGGAGGTCAGTTGTAAATAAGGCCTGCTGTCGGTGTGCATAAATCGGAGTCATTGAATTCGGATTCATTTACTTTGAAAACTCAATTTCGATTTAGTGACAAATGCAATTTAATTAAGCGTTTAGTGCCGCACTTGGAATTGAGTCATTTGGTGTTTGGTGTTTGACATACTCGTATGCAGTGCACCATAAATGCTCGTAATGCGCTCGTAAAGGCATGTCATTTATACAGCCTGTGGCAGGCAGTCCATTAAATTTTCGTTGATAGCCCCATGTGCACATGCGATAAATTGACGCGGTCCTCAGTTTTTTTTTGGGGTCCCAATTTAATTAGCCTGCAAGCATGTGCGCTGTCGTATTTATTTTTAATTAAATGAGTGTCGTGGCATGTTTAAGACTCCACTTATTGGCACGCAGCCAAGGGTATTAGGGATATCCCTAATATTTAAGCGGGCCACAGTGCGTATGATTGATATGGCCACAAGCTGTTAGATACTGTGTTTATTGATGGCATCTCAATGGGAGCTGCTGCTACCACTTCCTATTCCAAATGAGATATTCATGAACTTCAGTTTGAAACATTCTGTCTAACTGTCAGGTTTGTTGACCCCTTTCAGGACCAGCCGACAATTGCCCAGTTCGCTCTCCCTTCCGTCCCCGAAGCGAAGTCCTGAATGTTTAATGAATTTGTTGCCAGCCACTTTTGTGTCCAGTTTTTTGCATTTTTTCCCTTTTCTATGTGCTGCTTTTTGTTACTCATCAGAGTGCCAGCTATAAGCCCTTCTCATCGCTTCTTAGCCCGGCTCATCCGCTCTCTCTTGGCTCAGTTAGTCTGTGGCGGTAAAACGCATTAATTCATTTTAGCAGAACATTATTAAAACTTTGCCACACAAAGCTGCAGCGAAAGTTCACCTTGCCTTTGTGGTCGAGTCGAGTATCTGGGTGATGGCAAAAGTTGTGCACTAATTAAGCGCTAATAACATTTTAGCACAGTTTGCCGCTTGCCGTGGGCAACTTCTGCCCGCAGCATGCAAATATGTATGCGGTCGATCGCAGAAAGTGGGGAGAAAAAGTGCTGCTCGGCAGCTCAGAGGGCGTGGCACTTGTCCGGCTCCAAGTTACGAGCTCCCAGCTCCAAGCTCCCAGCTCCGCAATCAATTTCACACAGCCGGGGTTAAAAACATTTTAATTTCCATTTGGCCAGAATGGCAGGCTGGCCAAATTGCTGCGATTGCCATCGAATCCCAGGGCGCTGGAAATTTCTCGGCAAGTTTTTAGGCAGCTGCCAACTGTCACACAGGTGGGCGGGGCGGGGGTTGTCGTAGGGGAAGCGGGCGACAGCAGGCCAGGACAGGTTGTGGCCCCCGGCGGTCTCGGTGGCAACACTGGGAAAAATATAACAGTAAGAAACTTGAATTTGGAAAAGCTGCTAAAATAATTGGATATGCTTGAATTTGTATATTTGAGTAAATTTGTATAATTTTTTTTTAATTTTTAATTTAAAGATTATTTTGATAGCCTATTTTAAATATAACTTTTTCCACAGCTATTTATACTATATAATTAGCAGAAGTGAAAGCTGTGTCATAAATTGTATTTTTCTCAGCACAAACTTTTTTATGGTATAATATATAGATTTACAAAAAATAAAGATTTAAAAAATTTAGCAAAATAATTAAAAATCTTTGAGTATCATCCAACGCATATAATTAGATATCTTAAGTTACTAAAGCCCCCCAAAGAATGCAAAATATTTGTTTTGATTTATATGTATTAACGCAAAACAATATGGGTATACTATAATTATAATTATTAAAATCTTCATAAATTATTTTAAAAAATGTAAATTCTTTTCGCTAAATGAGTCTAAAATACTTTTTCTCTCTCTGTAAGAGAAAAGGCAGGCAAAAGAGGTACAGAGAGAATAAAAACGTTGTTGCCATCTCGCAGTCAATTGAGTCTGCTCCTGAGCGCCCTGTGTGAACTATGTGTGTGATTTTTGTTTGTGTGTGAGTGTGTGAGTGGGGGTGTGCGAGTGTCAGTGCACTTTGCATGTGAGCAAATAGCAAGTCCCCAACTGGTCAGGGTTTAGTTTTCTTGTTTGTCCTGCCTCGTGTGGCGTGTGTTGGATGTTGGTAGTTGGATGTTGCATGTCCTCGTGTCCTCGGTGCCTTGAGTAATGTTGTTTAGCCGCCTCTGAGTGAGCTGAGCTGCTGCTTTCGTTGTTGCTGCAATTGCAGCAGTGGCTGCAATGGTTGCTGCATGCAGCATGCTGCAAATGCTGCTTGTTGTTCGGTTGTAAGCGTTGCTTGATTTATGACCGAGCAAATTTCACTTGACATAATCTTGGGCAATTTTCTTGAATATGGCTCCCCGGTGACAATGCTCGGTTGAACTGAATTGAATTCTAATTTCGCAGGGGGTGCAAACGAGGTCAGTTATATCTCAACCACCTCACCCCACACATTTTCCAATTCCCTGCCGGCTGTACTGTCCTGTCTGTCTGTCTGGCAAGGCAAATAAACGCTTATTTGCACACTAATTGCACCTGCGACGTGCTTTGTTATTATAAAATTCTATATTTACACAAGCGAGCGCTGTGTGCTGCCTGCCTGCCCGACTGCCATCCCCATCCAGCTCAACTCAGCTCCATCCCCTATTTTTGTTTTCGCTATTGTCACAATATTTGCCGTTGTCGTTGCGCCTGCTTGTTAGTGCTGAAAGGCTTTTCGGCTTCTGCTGAATAAATTTTTCAAAGTCTTCGGAGCCAACGTGGCGTATGATTAACCATGCGGATGTCTCTGCTTCTGCGGTTGCTGCGTGCTCGCAGCTTAATTATGCGCAAGGTTAGCCCGTAGTCTTTGGCCCGGCTATATATGCTCGGGAAATACATGTGTATATCAAGCATCCTTGACCCAGGATGCGTGTTCGCCCTGCAGCAGCAACAGTAGCTGCAGCAGCAGCAGCTAAATTATGGTCATTAAAAAGCTTTCAGCTCGTGGACATATCCAATGACATTAAAACATGGACGCAAATGCATGATTTTAAATGAGGATGACCTTTGGTGTCTGTTGAACCCTCTTCAAATAAGCTTCAAGCATGAGTAAATTCAAAGATATAAGTTTATTACTTAAATATAATTTCTTAAATGTCTAACAAGTAAAGCGTCAGGGCGATATAGATTTTATAAATAACCAATGATTAAAAAATATAAATTTTTACAAACAATTCAATATTTTATATAATTTCATTGAAAGAACCAATTTATTTTACATCATAAAATTGTATTCATCTCTAATTTTGATTTATTTCACAATTTTTATTTCAAATCACTTATAAAAGTACCTAAAAGTATGCAATGAAATAAGTCATTTTTGTCTTTCAGAGTAGAATATATTCATGCATACTTTTAGACACCTTTAGAAAATATTTATAAGGATTTAATAAAGACGACAGACTAATCCGACTCGACACTTAAGTTGCCCGAATTAAATTAAATTTACGATAATGTATGTTAAGTCCTAAACGGCGACAATATCAATCTATCCAATCAGCTTGCTTTGAATTGCTCGATTAAAGCCCTAGGAGAATCCTTGACTGGTGACCTCCTTCCGTCGTTGCCTACTTCACGGCGCTATCTGGTTGGCAATTAGGCAAAGTTTGGCTATGCAGCCAGCTGAAATATTTAAACAGCATCGGCAGAGCAAAGCAGAGCAGAGAGTCGAGTTGCGTTAACCTTCGGGGAATTACGTGTGTCCAAATGGAATGAAAATGAAATGTCCAACTGCCGGCGACTGGGAATCGAAGAGGTTTAAGACTTGTGCTTTTAGTTCGCTAGCTGCTACAGCAGCTGCTGCATTTCAAGTAGGTAAAAAGCGCAATGGCACAAGACGCCTCGGATCCTGGAGCCTGAATCCCGGGAATACCCCCTCTCCGCCTCCTCTCCTCAGCTACCCCACTTTCTGTGTCCGAGAAGGGGCCTTTGTAATATGCGCTCAGCTCGCTGCGAACTTTTGTCAACTCGAAATCAAAGGGGACGGCCCAGGAAGTTGAAAAGTTTCGAGTTTTCTACTAAAGTTACTAGCAGAAAAACCATTAAAGGCTCACGTAGTCAAAGTCAAAAGACAAATTTGCATTGGAACGTTTTCCTCCCCTCTATCGTTTTTTTTTATTTTTATTATTTTGGCTTGAAGGTGTAGCGAATTCGGAAAGGTTTTCCACGATAGAAAAGCCCGCTTAAAGCTTTGCGAGCAATTTTCTGGTTTTGTTTGTCGCGCATTCAGCTGAAATTGTTTGCACTTAGCTGCGTTTGCTTTGAGCGCACAATTAAAATGCAATTTGGCAGAGCAGCGGGCACACAAAGGCGCAAACAATAGAGCCACCGAATACCGAATAGCGAATGCAAAATGCAGAGCGCTCGCCGAGCAGCAAATTCGACACCTGGTCCGAGGAGCTGTGAAAAATAAGCGCAAATCCCCGGCAAATGGTGGCATTTAATGGAGATTTTAGCTGCGAGTCCAATTTGTTACCATTTTGGCCATGCTTAATGCTCGCCTTGATTCGACAGCGAACGGGTTTGGCCCCCTTTTTGGCCCTCTTCTTTTTGTTAGTTGGTGACCCGCAAACCGGCCCCCAAGTTTTAAAGCGAAATTCGTGAGAATTCGATTTGCATTGAGGTGTGAAATTATCCCCACGGGCGCTCGTTTAACCCGCATACGGTATTTGTGCCGATGTGTAGCCCAAAAATCAATTAATTGCAGTACACACATATCCTTGGGGCATCCCGGTGGCGACAGGCAGTGGCCGTTGTCATTCGAGCAATCAATTCTGGTTATTTTCTTCCCGTTTTTAATTCAACATGTCCACATGTTGCTGTTATTGTTGCGTTGTTGCTCTTGTTTTGTTTGGCCAATATTCGGGCCCGGAATGTTGCAGTGTTTTTGTCACGTGCTGCATTCGTTCGCAGCATGTAAATTGAGCTGCCACACTTTGTTTATTTGTTCTGCAGCACGTGTGACTGCGGCAATTGTTTATGATATGTCCGTGCCCCAAAAAACGCACAGCAGAAGGCTTAACTTCAATTCGCAACTTTTTCAATATTTCGATTGGTGCACAGAGAGAATAGAGATTTGCAAATATTTAAAACAAAACTCTTTTTACTTCTTTTATGAAAAAAAATTTGAGTAAGAAAAATTTTAAAATGGTTTTTTATTAAAATAAATGCAATTTAATTTTAGCATAACAGATTTTTAACACATTTTTTCCTGCAAGTTTTTAATTTTAACCTTCAAACATTTTTTTTTGTGTGCCATGTTTTTGTTCCTATACATTGTGGTGTTTTTTCCGTATGTTATGTTTTTTTCAGAAATATTGCAAACAAATAACGCCAATTATTTCGAGCCAACGAGGCGCATACGTTATGTATACTTAATGGGTCAAGCAGAGCCGATAAAGCCCACCTGCTTTCATCTGTTAATCGCACTGCTTGCCGCTGTTAACTTCCAGCAACGCCCCCGTAGTCCAAAATACCCCATTAATACCTGTAAGTAGCCATGTAGGCACCGCTTGGTGCCATCAATTAGTGGTTATACGAAAATCATATCAAACGGATATCTTAAGATAATATAATAAACCACTTCGAACTGGATATTTATGCAATTTGTTTGTTTGCAGACAATTCACACTTGCCATTGAAAATAGATGACATTAGTTAAGGCGTAGGCCACAGAATTGTCGTGCTCGCTTCCTAACTGTTAATTTCTGCGGTGAGCTGCATGCTAATTTGTTTTTGGCACCGACTTGTTTACTGCATTGCGGTTATTTACAAAGAAATAAGGGAAAATTAAAAATAAATCAAGGCATGTCATATGAGTTTATAGAGGAATACTATTTAAAAAAAAACCATCTCAATTCACTTAAATCCTCCTACACCTTTGGACAAATGTGTTCTAACATTGCGGAATGTTGGCCAATAAAGTCAATTAAGTCGCTAATTTACCGACGGCGACAAAAACAACTAATAAATACAATTAAATGTGTTAATTAAATTAGGGAACAACGTTTGTAAAAATAACCTTTTTTTGTTAAACATGATTGTTTAATTACTGAAAAAAAGATATTATTAGATAAACATAATTTTAGGAGTGGGAAGTAGTTAAAAACTCATTTAATTCTTTTTTAAATATGTTAGCAGTTATTAAAAAAAAAATTTAAGTGTTTACTGTTAAGACCCAAAATAATTTCATTGTAGCTTTTATAAAGTTTCTAGTCCCTTCTTCTTTTAATATATTTTCCCGAAAAGAAAACTTTCTAGATCTTAAATTTCACTTTCTTGCCCTTTGTGCTAAAAGTAGCTACCGAATTAGCTAAAAATCTGGCAGATTCAATTAAGCTGGCAGAAACGCTAGCTGCGTATTGCTCGTTGGCCGCACAAATTGCCGAAACAATTTATCTTTACAAGCGCCACATATTCCGGCTAATCAAACGATAAGCTTTATGCCGATTATTATCAGTGCTGGCGGTCTAATCACGTCAAGGTTCCTGCCTCTTTCTCTCGATTTAGCTCTGCTTTTATTACCTGGCACTGGTACTGCCAGTGCCTCAATTGAAGTTAAACTGAACGATGAACGGTGGAAGGTGGACGGTGAGTGGGATGGAAATCCCAGCTCCCGCTCCCGAAAAGCACAGCTGATTCGATCGAGCTGCCGCTGCTGCCGAGTTGAGCTGCTAAATCGAAAGCGGCTGGATATTTCAGTCCGCTGCCAGCCACCGGCGACTTCACACCTGCCTGCCCACCTGCCCAAGGCCCCGCCCCCCATTGCGGCAAGCAGTGCTGTCGAACGGATAGGATCGATCGATCGAGACCAGTGCAAGCAGTTTTGGATTCCAGTTCCAAGAAGCGCGCTCTTAAGTTTTCAACTTTCATCGGTGCGTTTTGACTTTTACTCTCGTTTTTCGCATCGCCAAAAGTTTTTGCCGCAGTTTCAAAAGTATCTTTAGTTTTTACAAAGTGTTTTCGTGCATGTGTGTGGTGGTGTTAAACGAACCATTTGTTTGCTCAACTGTCTTCGATGAAGTTTTAATTAAAGACATTTTGCCGCCTTTATCAGGGGATGCAGCTGTTGCAGAAATGGTTCTTGAAAATCGGTTGTTGTTTCAGTCAGGTATTTTTATTAGACTTGTATGGAAATTCAGATTGCTTATCATGTGTAGGAATATTACAAAAAATTTAATAATACTATCATGTAATTTTTATGGGATTTTGCATTGCAGATTTCTATCAAAAGTTATTAAGTTTCTGTATGACAACACAATATTTCATGTATTTTTATTGAACTGAGGGTATTTGACATTTTAGATGAATGACAATCACGTGTTTTGTTTTAGCCACTTTTTAAAGCTAAAAGGTAAATATTTTTTTCCGAGCTGCTACTTATCAGAGGCAACAGGTTTCTTATGGAGCTGTCGAAAAGGTTTGCCCCAGGCGAACCTATCAGCCGAGGCAGGAATTTATGATACCCAAAATGGCACTCCATAAAACAAAAATCTCAGCAGGTTTTCTTGTTATTCTGCGTCCGAAAAATGAAATTTGCAGTCGCTGAAGATAACCATGCGGTAATAAAAGGCCAAGACCAAGCTATATATATCATTTTATGATTACTAATCTGAAGCCATAAACAAAAGTTTAAAGTATAGCATTCAGAAATAAGTCCATTAAATATCAATTAGGTTTCTAACCCGAGCAGCGAATTGTTTTATGGTTACACCTTGTGGAAACATTTTATAGTATGGAAAACTTTTGGGGAACACTTTCCTTTGGTTTATGACAGGTGATTGCACGGTAGTTGTCGTAAAAGTATAATGATAAGCGGTTTGTAAGCAGTTATCTGTGAACCTACAAGTACTTGTACACCTAAAAATATTATTATATATTTTAAAGGGTTGTATAAAATGTTTTAAAAAAGCTAATAAATAGAGAGGAGCCTAAAAATAAATGGATGTATTATGTATACTCTAGCATTATCTTGATATTATGTAATTATCCATAATTTATGAGAACTTACAATTTTTTGTAGTGTAGAAACGAATACTTTCACTGATTGCAGAGAGACCGGTTTCTAACACGTGCGTGCTGTGCAATTGCTTCAATTTGAAATGACATTCAAAAGCAGCGCGTGTTGGCATTGCCGAAAATTCCTGCAATTTGCAAATCAAACCGAATCAACTCGACCAGACTTGGCTCACTTACGCCACAATTATTAGATTATAACATCCAGAGTGAGGATGATGATACGGTTCTGTGCGGGATTTCGCGTGCCACAATTGGCGAACCATTCGCTTAATAGGCTAAATGGATAATTGAGTTAAGATGCGTTCCCGTGGCGGATGCCCAGCCCAGACTTCTATTCTCATCTCAAATCTCGAATCTTTGTCATATTATGTTTCCGCATTAGTGAGCCACAAATTGCTTAGCAAAATGTTTGCTCTTCGTTCAGTGTCAATGGCAATTACTGTAGCGAACTACGTTTCGAGAGCTGGTGTAATTTGTAGCCTACGTAGAGCACGCGCTGGTTCCGGCATGAGTTACCAGTAGAGGGGGGTCGGGGATAGGTTTTAAGAACGCTGCTACTTGCTCTATAGACGAACAACAAAATCTTATTACTTCGCGTGCTAAAGGGTACGAGGATCTCCACAGGACTAATGGACCGGACTATTGACTAGCAAAGGACAGACAAGGACGAACAAGGATGTAGTGCCTTTATGTCAGCGGTTGTTCAAGCTGACTTGCCCTCCCTACCATGATCACCATCGACCAGATATATTTATGGCGATCCCTAAAAGGCGACTACACTTTACACGACAGATAACATTCGACGACGCATGGCTTCCCTATGGACTCTACTCAACTTTAGACCACATTATAAATTTTATTTTTAAACATAGAATAATCCTATTAACTGACAAAATTTAATTCTAAACAAGAGCATTAGGATCCTAAGAAGTGATTAACATATAGATTGAACTTAAAATTGCGAATTTAATGAATAAAAATTAAATTTAGCGATCGCTGAATATTTCAGTGCTCATGTATATAACATCTAGCTTTTACATGAAATAATACAAATGTAGAGAGCGGGTATAATGGGTGTAAGCATGTAAAATTATGGCATTATATGTGTGACTTAAAATTTTATTTTATTGAGCAGGGAGTTGTGGTTTGGGCTTTATGGGGAGGAAATTTTTTGGAATTTGAAGTTTTCTTTAATTTTTTTTTTATTTTTATTACGGCATTTAGTAAGGGGGTTAAATTTTAATGTTTGTTGTCTCTTTGGACTTTTGTGTTATTTAAAAAAAAAAGGTAGTTGAGATTCATTACAATGGACTCACTTTGTTTCCCACGATGAAGCGCTTCTCGAAGGGGCCTGTGAAAGAGAACCTCAACTACTTAAGAGATTGCTTAAGTTACTCTCACTCGCCTTACTCGTAATCTTCAGCGGTACGGTACTCTGCCGTTAAGTTATGGGAGAGGGAAGGGAATTGTACATGGAAAGACGGGACTGCTCAGCTCTAATGCATATTTTCCTGTTATTGACCTTCTCTCTTGATTGCTATACTCTTAAAACTACTTAAACTAAATTTCAGCTGTTGATCTGCTCCTAGCGGCGTAAAATGCCGCGTAAAATTCGTTACTTTAAGTTTTTAAATGTAATTAGAAATGATTTTGTATTTGAGGGGTTGATTAATTCATTTTTTTTTCTTGGGCTATATTTCCCTACGGCTTACGGACTGTATTGCCGGTAAATGGACCCTAGCCTAAATTTCGCTGGCTACTGGGCTATTCTACAACATATAAACGTAGATGTAGAAAGTATCAAAAATATGTAGATAATATATATAAATCAAATTCTCGGCGCTTTGGTTGCTGCTGAGGGATCTCGGATTCTGCTGCTGCTGCTGGTGCTGATTGATCGGTTGATGGGTATATAACTTCACTCCTGTTGGCCCTTTTGTTCTCCAGACGCCTCTTACGCCCAAGCCTGGCTTTTGGCGGACCGGGGTTATGTAATTAGGTGCCACCTAAAAACATTACGGCGTTCAAACACCACTTTATCAACTTCTCGCACTCAAAAACTTACCCACTAGGGGTTGGCACTTTAGCACTTGTGTTTTTTTTTTGGTTTTTAAGCCACTTGTAACGGCGATTGCCGGGAATTTTGGAAATTTTGGATTTCCTTTAATTTGTGTAACTTTGATCTTTGCACTTGCAACTAACTTCTTCTTCGGTCCACTGGTAATTTTGGTGTGACTCCAAACGAAATTGACTTCGGGTCGGGACCCTGAGTCCGACCTGTAGCTCAAGCCTACTCACCAATTTGGTGAAGTTTTGGGAGTTCTGGCTCAAGAGACTATATTTTCTACTAAACCATGTAGACCAAACTCTGTTGCCTACTTTTGGGCCGAAAGCAATCTTAGCCAAAAGACAAGCAATCCTACAGTTCCCCCCCACCAAAATCTCACTTGGGGTGAGCTATCGACACAAGGGAGATCCCAGCTTGTCTTATTGTCGCAAGTCTTTCGCGTGGTATTTGCCAATTAACCTTCCCTGGAGGTCCTCAATTTCATAATAGGCCAAACCCAGTTTTTTTCGGATCCTAGACTTTATAAAAACCGGTGCTAGCTTTGAGCTAAAACCCTTTGCGAAGTTGCTTTGCTGGAAGTTCCGGCGAAAGACCTCTTGACCCGGTCTGTAAGACACAATTCGGCTCCGCAAGTTATAAGCCCTTTCATTCCTTTCCCTTTGGGCTTCCATCGAATCCTGAGCCGTACGCCTTATTATGTCTCGCGAGTCATCCTTACTGAACTGTACATTTCTATCCTCTAGCAATCCTAGCTCCCTAATGATTTTATATGATTTTCCATCTACTACCATGTGCTGCCCAAAAACCATTCTGTACGGTGTCGTTTTTATGGCCGAATGAAAACTTGACCTCAACGCGCAACAGATGCTACTAAGTTTACTATCCCAGTTCTTTTGACTCGGATCTATGTACGCCTTGATGGCAGCTAACACCGATCTATTGACCCTTTCTGAGGCGTTGGCTTGTGGAGCGTAAATCGCCGTATAGGAGTGTGCGATCCCATATCTCTCAAGTAAAGCGTTGAACGCCACTGATTTGAACTGCACTCCATTATCGGAAATAATAGTTTCCGGTACGCCAAAACAATGGAAGATTTCTTTTTCAAGGAATGGAAGAATAGCCTCTGTGGTAAATTTCTTTACGGCTTTTAGAAAGGGAAACTTAGATGCATGATCGACTACAATAAAAAGCCCTATATGCCCTTCCGAGCTACGCGGATACGGCCCTAAAAAGTCCACGTAGAGCCTTTGAAAAATCCTTTCAGATTGGCCAGTATTTCCCAAGGCTGGTCTCAAAGTCTGACTGGGATGCTTTGTTGTCTTGCACACTTCGCACCTATTGACAAAATCTTTTACATCTACCGCTAAATTTGGCCAATAGAAATATCTTCTCAAGTTTTCTAACATTTTGGCTATGCCACAGTGTGCTGCTAAGGGATCTTCATGCGTTTTTTTTAACAAATCTGGAACTAGCTCTTTAGGAAGCCACAGCTTCCAACAGGATTCATCTGCCACTTTCTCGTCTGCAGCGTGCTCAGCGCGACGATAAACAAACCCGTTGCTGACCTTAACCTCACCTAATTGTTGTACTCCTGTGGAAATAGCTGCTTTTAGATCTTCGTAGTTTTTCCCTTTAAACTCACTAGCATCCATATCCACTAAACTAGATATTTCTAAGACCGAAAGGTCTTCCGTAAAAGTCCTTGACAAGGCGTCTGGCACTACATTTTGGCTTCCTTTTCTATGGCTGATTTTGAACTTAAATCCCTGCAGTTTTAGGGCCCATCGTGCAAGACGAGAACTGAGGTCTCCCTGGGACATAAGCCACTTTAAGGACGCGTGATCCGTTATAATTGAAAACTCTTGTCCCTCCACATATGCCCTGAATTTTTTTACCGCCAAAACAGCTGCCAAACACTCCTTCTCTGTGACTGTGTAATTTGATTGACATTTGTTTAGTTTCTTGGACATAAAGGAGATTGGAACTTCGTTTCCCTCGGCGTCGTCCTGCATTAGAACAGCGCCCACTCCAGTGTTGCTTGCATCACAATGGATGGAAAACGGAGCGTCAAAATTTGGGCTATGCAACACAGGGGCCGTACACATGTGTTCTTTCAAGATTTCAAAAGCTTGTTGAGCTTCCTCAGTCCAAGCAAATTTCTTTCTGTTTCTGAGCGTATCGGTAATTGGAGAAGCTAAAGCGGCAAAGTTTTTTATAAATTTATTGTACCAACCCGTCATTCCTAAGAAACGGCGAACCTGTTTCATGGAGCGAGGGCTAGGGAACTCCAGAATTGCGGATATTTTATCTGGGTCTGTGCCTACGGTTCCATGGCCAATCACATGTCCCAAGTATTTAACCTCCTTGATACAAAAATTGCTTTTTTCTACGTTTATGGTCAATTTGGCATTTTGAAGGTGAGACGCAACCTCTTTCAGAACTTCTATATGTCTTTCAAAAGTATCTGAGACTATTAGTAAGTCGTCTAAGTACACAAACACCTCGTTCCTTAGAGACGCTGGGATCACCTTATCCATTAGCCTACACATAGTCTGGGGAGAATTAGATAGCCCAAAGGGCATAACAACAAACTGATAGAGGGGTCTTCCAGGCACTGTGAATGCTGTTTTGTCCCTTGAATTAGCATCTAGCGGGATCTGCCAAAAGGCGTCTTTTAGATCCAAACTAGTTATGAATTCTGCTTTTGGGAGCCTACCTAAAATTCCATTAATAAGTGGCATTGGATATGCGTCTTTAACCGTCACTTCATTCAGCTTTCGGCTATCAATACACAGCCTTACTTTACCAGGTTTCTGGACCAGAACTACTGGTGAGGACCAAGCGCTGGACGACTCCTCTATTACACCTAGCTCTAGCATTCTATCCAGTTCCGCATACATAAGTTTTTCCGTTGCCGGAGATACCGCATAGTGCCTTTGTTTTATGGGTTTTGCTTGAGCCACATCAATGGAGTGTGAGAGTAGTTGGGTCCTTCCCAGACCTTTCGCCGCGTACGACGGGAAAAGCTTAATTGCACGAAGTAGCGCTTGCTGCTGGTCAGGCAAGAGCTCACGAGATATTGGCTCTTCTAATGCTGCCACTATTGGATTGTTGCCCCGGAAGGCTTCGGGTAATAACTGGAAATGCTTCCAAAAATCTATTCCTAGATACAAATCTCCTGCTAGGGATGGTACTATATAGAAGGTTAGTGTTTTCTTTTCGCCCCGGAAGGACACTTCTGTAGTTAGCCGACCACTTATCGGTTGGGATTGCCCGTCTGCTGTTCGAATTCCTGCTGTTATTCTAGAGTATTTTATATTTAGTTCTGGTAGCTCTGCAGCCAGACTCCCACCTATGCAGCTGACTGACGCTCCAGTGTCCAGTAAACCAACTACCATTTTGCCCAAAATTTCAACCTGCGCGTAAGGCCTGAAATCGTTAAGTTGCCCCACTATGGCTGAGAGCAACAGCTTGCGTTCTTTCTTTTTTAAACATTTGTAATTGTCCCTACGGCTTGTTGAACGAGTGGTATGATTGCTCTCTAACTCAGTTTTGGAAGAAATCTGGGCAGTTGATTTTGGTTTTGGGGTTAGTGAAGTGAATCTAGTTGGTCGGTCATCGTTGCCTTCGAGACCATCTGTTTGCGTGCCTTTGTGGCACGCTCTGCTGAGTTTTTTGACGGGTGGCACTTGATGCAGGTATGACTGTACTGGCCGTCTTCTCCGCATCCGAAACAATACACCCGCTTCGGTACTGGGCACTTGGTATGTGGATGTCCCTTTTCTTTACAGTTCCAACATCGCAGATTTATGGCCGCTAACTCTTGATCTTCATCAGACTCTTCGCTCTCTGTTACTGTCTCTACCTGACATTGCACCTCACAGACTTGCCTCCTGGGTGGTCCGTGGCGCGGTGTAAATCCTTGCGGCTTTCCTACGGTTTGCATAAAAATTTCTCGGGTCCTTACTAGTCGTCTTAATTCTTGCACAGTTCGGGTATGCTCATACAAAATCTCATGTTGGACTTCTGGAAGGAGGTTCGCCCGCAAAGTTTCAACCATTGCTTGCTCTGACATTGGTTGCGACAGTCTATCTGCAAGGGCAGCGATTATCCTATGGAAATCATCGAAAGTTTCGTTTCCCCGTTGCTTCCTTTGGTCTATTTCCGCTCGAATGTTCCTGTCAGTTCTATCGTCTTTGAATTGGCCTTTAAGTCCTTCAACTAACTCGAACCAACGCACTGCAGATACGCTTTTATGAAAACGCCAATACCAATCGCTCGCGATTCCGTCAAACAGCAAATTAGCATTCTGAGCCACTAGCTCAAGATTTCCCTCCAATGATTGTCCTGCTAAAGCTTCTACTCTGTATATAAAGTCTTCGACAGTCATTGGCCCTTTTCCTGAGAAGCGTAGCTTCCAACCAACCATGATTTGAGCAATCTTATCTGGCCTTAAGGAGCTGCTTGCTGAGGCAGGCGAATAATTGCTACTACGATTCTGACCTAGATTTGGTGGACCTTGAGGATCGGTATTACCTTGGTTATACATCGGGTCTAACATTATCTGGTTAGGCGAAAAATTTGCCGCTTGGGCTTGCGAATTCCCTGCGAACGCTTGGGTCATGGTTCTTGTTTGTTGCGCCAAAGCATCAGCGAAACATTTTGTTTGCTGGGCCAATGCAGTCGTTAAGGCTTCTGAAATGGCTACCCTGATAGTTTCGGCCATTGCCGACTGAAAATCAGTTGGAGGTTCAGTCGGGGCTGAAGGCGGTTGTTGGTCGTTACCAGTAGGCATTGTGATGTCGCTTGATGGTTTGCCTTGATTAGCTTTCGACCTAGTTACTACGTTAAGTGGCACTATTGGAGTTTTGGTTCTCGAGCCAGAAGGTTTAGTTGGAGTATCAACTGCTAAATTCTCCGCTGATGCGAATGATAGTGAGCTAGAGCAGACAGGACAGATTTTTGTTTTCCCCGCTTTTGTAGCGAAGCAATTTCGGTGAAAATCGTGACCGCACCTTGCGTGTAGCAATTGGATCGGAAAGGAAATAGGTTTTGCGCAGATCTGACAAACGTTCTCTACTATTTTATTTAGATCTTCTGTGCTGTGTGCTAGGGACATTTCAACAAAACCTACAGCTCCGGAATCTTGCAATAATAATTAAAAAAAAATATCTACCTAATAATAAAAATAAATAAATAAAATAAATAAATAATAGTAAGCAAAAATAATAAATAAACAAAACATAAATAAATAAATAATTAATCGAAAAAAAATCAGAATAAAACTTTCAAAATTTGGGGTGCCATGCAATCGTTTTCTGCTATCTTTTTGTAAAGTTCCTTGTCCTGCTAAGCCCTGTCGGTAATGAAATTTAATACTATTGACTCTAAAAATTTTTAATAATAAAATGGAATTACAAGTGGAAGATGACGTTTTCAGATGACGAACTATTACACAAAAACAATAAAAAGGTTCACCTCAAGGCAAACGGCAACAAGAGGCTCCTGTAATATATGGATTTCCATGTAACAGATTCACTAATCTTACATTTAACATCTTGTATCAAATAACTTTTTGCAACTTGTATTATATACAGACTATACCAGACACACCAGGCAAACGGCCAAAAGTGTTCTGTACAATTCCGCCTAAAACTCCACTACAAAAAGATTAATACGCAAAACAAAAATAAATTACAAAATAAAATTTGACTAGAAAGGTGAAAGATATCGTTTTCAGATGACGATCTATTAACGAAAATACCTACTTAATCGGTTCACCGCATGGCAAAACGGCAACATCCGGCTCCTATTGTTCAGATTCTCGAAAACAGACTCTTAATCTTACATTTAACATCTGGTATTAATAAAATTCTTGAACTTCGCATAAAACACAGACTATACCAGATACACCAGGCAACCGGCAACAAGTGTTCTGTACAATTCTATATTAAACTTCAGTACAAAAAAAATTAATACTTCCCACGCTAAAAGACGGGATGGCAAATTTATTAAGCCAATAAACAACGCCCTATGCGTAAGTTTAATTAGGTAGCGGCGTTAAAGCTAAATAGCTAAAACTTTTCCAGCGGCCTAATAGTATGCAAGGAGTTTTGATCCGTAAATCACTCCTCGCCGCACCTAATCTAGAGGATGAATGCTGTGGAGATTCTCTTGACTAACGTCTGATGTTACTGACGGTTTTAAATAAATATATTTTTTCTTTTTATGGATCTGGCCTTGCCGGATCGATCTGTCGCCATGACAGAATCGGGCCACACACGTTTGGGCGCCAAATAAGTTTATTGTTATATATTAGAATACTGTAGCGAACTACGTTTCGAGAGCTGGTGTAATTTGTAGCCTACGTAGAGCACGCGCTGGTTCCGGCATGAGTTACCAGTAGAGGGGGGTCGGGGATAGGTTTTAAGAACGCTGCTACTTGCTCTATAGACGAACAACAAAATCTTATTACTTCGCGTGCTAAAGGGTACGAGGATCTCCACAGGACTAATGGACCGGACTATTGACTAGCAAAGGACAGACAAGGACGAACAAGGATGTAGTGCCTTTATGTCAGCGGTTGTTCAAGCTGACTTGCCCTCCCTACCATGATCACCATCGACCAGATATATTTATGGCGATCCCTAAAAGGCGACTACACTTTACACGACAGATAACATTCGACGACGCATGGCTTCCCTATGGACTCTACTCAACTTTAGACCACATTATAAATTTTTATTTTTAAACATAGAATAATCCTATTAACTGACAAAATTTAATTCTAAACAAGAGCATTAGGATCCTAAGAAGTGATTAACATATAGATTGAACTTAAATTGCGAATTTAATGAATAAAAATTAAATTTAGGCGATCGCTGAATATTTCAGTGCTCATGTATATAACATCTAGCTTTTACATGAAATAATACAAATGTAGAGAGCGGGTATAATGGGTGTAAGCATGTAAAATTATGGCATTATATGTGTGACTTAAAATTTTATTTTATTGAGCAGGGAGTTGTGGTTTGGGCTTTATGGGGAGGAAATTTTTTGGAATTTGAAGTTTTCTTTAATTTTTTTTTTATTTTTATTACGGCATTTAGTAAGGGGGTTAAATTTTAATGTTTGTTGTCTCTTTGGACTTTTGTGTTATTTAAAAAAAAAAAGGTAGTTGAGATTCATTACAATGGACTCACTTTGTTTCCCACGATGAAGCGCTTCTCGAAGGGGCCTGTGAAAGAGAACCTCAACTACTTAAGAGATTGCTTAAGTTACTCTCACTCGCCTTACTCGTAATCTTCAGCGGTACGGTACTCTGCCGTTAAGTTATGGGAGAGGGAAGGGAATTGTACATGGAAAGACGGGACTGCTCAGCTCTAATGCATATTTTCCTGTTATTGACCTTCTCTCTTGATTGCTATACTCTTAAAACTACTTAAACTAAATTTCAGCTGTTGATCTGCTCCTAGCGGCGTAAAATGCCGCGTAAAATTCGTTACTTTAAGTTTTTAAATGTAATTAGAAATGATTTTGTATTTGAGGGGTTGATTAATTCATTTTTTTTTCTTGGGCTATATTTCCCTACGGCTTACGGACTGTATTGCCGGTAAATGGACCCTAGCCTAAATTTCGCTGGCTACTGGGCTATTCTACAACATATAAACGTAGATGTAGAAAGTATCAAAAATATGTAGATAATATATATAAATCAAATTCTCGGCGCTTTGGTTGCTGCTGAGGGATCTCGGATTCTGCTGCTGCTGCTGGTGCTGATTGATCGGTTGATGGGTATATAACTTCACTCCTGTTGGCCCTTTTGTTCTCCAGACGCCTCTTACGCCCAAGCCTGGCTTTTGGCGGACCGGGGTTATGTAATTAGGTGCCACCTAAAAACATTACGGCGTTCAAACACCACTTTATCAACTTCTCGCACTCAAAAACTTACCCACTAGGGGTTGGCACTTTAGCACTTGTGTTTTTTTTTTGGTTTTTAAGCCACTTGTAACGGCGATTGCCGGGAATTTTGGAAATTTTGGATTTCCTTTAATTTGTGTAACTTTGATCTTTGCACTTGCAACTAACTTCTTCTTCGGTCCACTGGTAATTTTGGTGTGACTCCAAACGAAATTGACTTCGGGTCGGGACCCTGAGTCCGACCTGTAGCTCAAGCCTACTCACCAATTTGGTGAAGTTTTGGGAGTTCTGGCTCAAGAGACTATATTTTCTACTAAACCATGTAGACCAAACTCTGTTGCCTACTTTTGGGCCGAAAGCAATCTTAGCCAAAAGACAAGCAATCCTACATTACACACAAGCGGCACGCAACAGATCCGCGGCTATAAATATATACAAAAGGTTGGGGCGCTACTCGAGATCCAACAAATCGCGAAATTATAACACGCTCTTGTGTGTGTGGGGAGATAGGAGTAGGAGGCATCATCATCGGCTTCGCTGCACTTGTGTGGTTGGGTCAATCAGCTTAAATTCGAGTTTAATGAATCGCCAGCACGCACACGAGTTGCCAGACCCCACAATTGGCGTATTGTATAAACAAATTAAATGTATTTCAGGCTCACGTTGATCGGCTGGCACAATGACCGACTTGGAGTCTCCGAAGAACGGCAAGCACCTGGAGCAGGTGCACCACAACAAGTGAGTACTATTTGCAAGCCAATCTATTTGTTTCTAATTGGTTCCGCATAGCTCAAGAGCCAAAGAAGTAATGGTAATGGGTGGATTTGAAATACCAAAATAAAATTAGTAAAATATTTTACAAAAATCTTTTCTAATACTTAGATCTGAAATCCTCAAAACATAGTTTCAATATTTTTTTAGGCTTTAATAATAATTGTTTTAATTTGATTTGGAAATATACTTATTTTTAAATTTTAATAATAGTTTTGTTTATATTTTGATTTAAATATATTATATATTACGGTAAAACTGATTTATCTTGCAGTTCTGCTTCATATTTATTTAATTTTTTCAATCAATTTATTTTCTGTTCTGATTAATTACACTGAATATAATAATTTGCAAATGCCACTGTATGAATATACAAAAGCTGGCGAAGTAAATAGGCTCCTCGGGGCCCTGGGGCTATATCGGTTGAATAAACCAGTCGATAATACAACTCGAAAACTGGTTCCGGGGCTAGACGCAAAAAAAAGAGCAGAAATCGAAACCGCCTGCAGCAAATGCTGGCCAACCGAAAGGGAAAGTAACTCTGCCGGCTCCTCATTTGCATGGCTCGCACCTCCGCCGAAGAACCCCACTGACCATACACATTTCTTTTAATCAACTTCGCAGCAATGAAATCACGGAGAGCGAACCACTCACCTGGCGATTCTGGCGAAAACAGCGCTACATTGTTGTGCTATTGGCCTTCTTTGGATTCTTCAATGTCTACTCACTGCGCGTGAACCTTTCAGTGGCCATTGTGGCCATGACAGAGAATCGCACAGTGCTGGATGGCGATGGCAACATTTCCTACGTGCAGGACTTCCCCTGGGACTCCAAACAGAAGGGCCTAATCCTCAGCTCCTTCTTCTATGGCTACATCCTAACTCAGTTCCTGGGCGGCTACATTGGCACCAAAATTGGTGGCAACATTGTGAGTTATTAATATCATTAGATTAATGTAGTTATTGGTGTTAATTTGATTTTTTATAAAAAATGATTTGTATACACATATTAAGTTACAATCGTTTTTATAGAAAAAATTATCTAATTTAATAGCTTAATTACCGTAAATAGTATTTGATGATGTTTAAATAGAATTGTTTTTTTGTACCATGTTGAATAGATTTTAATTGCATGTTCAAAGCACATTTTAAATATTTTTTAGCTGATAAATAATATGTCATTAGTTAAATCACAATGCGTGTCATTTGAGCTGTGAAAATACAAGAAAAATTATGTTTTAAACTTGTAAAGATAAAATTAAATTTATATAATAAATTTTATAAAAACTCTAGGTCTTTGGAACTGGAATTGGAAGCACTGCCATTCTGACCCTGCTCACCCCGTTGGCAGCCTCGCATAGTTTGGAAATGTTCCTGGCCGTCCGCATCATCGAGGGCTTCTTCGAGGGCGTCACCTTCCCCGGCATCCATGCGGTGTGGGCCCGTTGGTCGCCGCCCTTGGAGCGATCCCGTATGGCTTCGATAGCCTTTGCGGGCAACTATGCAGGCACTGTGGTGGCGATGCCGTGCTCCGGTTTCCTGGCCACCAAGTACGGCTGGCAAAGCGTATTCTACGTGTTCGGCACTATCGGCGTGATCTGGTACCTCACTTGGATCATTTTCGTTAGAGCCGGACCCGAACAGGATCGTTTCTGCTCGAAGGAGGAGTGCGAGTACATACAAAAGACCATTGGATATGTGGGAACCAAGCACATCAAGCACCCCTGGAGGGCCATCTTCACGTCGATGCCTTTCTATGCCATCATGGCCTCGCATTTCTCGGAGAACTGGGGATTCTACACTCTGCTCACCCAGCTGCCCAGCTTCCTTCGAGGTAAGTTATTCGGAAAAATAGGAACCTTAAAATGTTTTATTTATATTCAGGCTGTTAAAAAAATTTGAATTTATATTACTATTTATTTTACATTCTTAAAAAATTCAAATTAACCAATTTTTTGGTTTACTAGATAAAATTTATCAAATTATGTTTGAAAATCATTTTTTTATTCTTCTTTGCTAGGCACCTTTTTTAGTTAAATAATAAAATTATTATTAGTTTATAGGAAAATTCGATTTAGTAGTAATATTTTTCTGGAAAAAAGATTTAATCTTTCTTGATATTCTAATTTAAAAAAGAATATTTTGAGAATGTTTTTTTTTTCAAAATTCAACTCGAAATAATGTTGGCTAAAAAACCTAACGTAAATAATGTAAAGATTTTGTTCAAGAATTCTTATAAATATTACTCTTTTAATTTTAGATACGCTCAACTTTGACCTGGGCAAAACGGGCATCCTGTCGGCCGTTCCCTACTTGGCAATGGGCATCCTGCTGGCCGTGTCCGGCTATTTGGCTGATTGGCTGCAGGTGAAGGGCATTTGGACGACCACCCAGGTGAGGCGGAACTTTAACTGCGGAGCCTTCCTCGCCCAGACGGTGTTCATGATGCTGACGGCCTATTTGCTGGATCCCACCTGGTCGGTGGTGAGTCTGACCATTGCCGTTGGCCTGGGTGCATTCGCCTGGTCTGGATTTGCGTGAGTTTTTGAGTTGGCGGGGAGGAAATCCCTCTGAGAGATGTGCTATTCATTCGGGTGCTTTCCTTCATTTGCAGCGTTAATCACCTGGACATTGCGCCGCAGCACGCAAGTGTGTTGATGGGCATTGGCAACACGTTCGCCACCATTCCCGGAATTGTTAGTCCGCTGCTCACGGGCTATGTGGTCACCAACCAGACGAGTGACGAGTGGCGCATCATCTTCTTCATTTCGGCGGGCATTTACCTGGTCGGCTGCGTCATCTACTGGTTCTACTGCTCCGGCGACCTGCAGGAGTGGGCCAAAACGCCCGAGCAGAAGGCCCAGGAGGCCGAGGAGAAGGCCAAACTGCAGTTGACCCAAACCGCCGGTTTCGTCAACTCCGGCGCCGAATTGAAGGACTAAGCGATTTGGTCTGGCGTCGTCATCACATCATGAATTTGTGCTCTAGTATTACCTCGTTGTTACGTTGTTTGTGATGCTAGCCTTATGCGCACCATTGTGTCTATATTTATGTATGTTAATCCATTTAGTCTTTCCCGACACTCGCTACGAGTGTTTTTGCGAATAAACAAGGCATTTTATTACAAGTATTTTTCGGCCTTTTTTTGTGACTGATCCGTAAAGTATGCAAAGTGCTGTTTTGTGGATACATTGTGATTTCAGTCCAAAAGTATGCTAAATAAAGCTACGTATTCGCTTTTAACTATTTCTGTTAATTTTAACAGAACTCTTTTAGATTAATTTCAAGTTAAATATTTTTGTGTTTAAATATTTAAAATCTTTTTTTTTTTAAAAAACAAATTCTTATAATTTATAAAACTTTATAAGAGTATCAGAACTTTTATATAATGGCATAAACCAGATTTTTAGGTTTTTGTGTACATCGAAATGAGTTTAATTTTGGCTTTTAGTTGTTTAACTAATTAAAAAAGAAACCCATTTCGCTTACTCATAATTTATTCCAGTTTATGATTTATTAGAAACATAAAATTTCCAAAATAAGCCGAAACACTATTTTCCCCAATGAACTAGAGCTCGTTAAACTCCCGCTGAGTTTTCACGCGCTTTTGCTTAGTTTATAGCGCGTTTTGTTCCGCTACTAATTTTTGGTCGTCTTTTTACCTGTTGTATATTTACACTTTACGGCTCGCATTTTTTGAGGAAGAGTTAAATTAAGTGTTGAATTTCGGTTTATTATAACAAAGACCTTTATTCTGTTTTCATCTGATACATACATATAATACCCTGCTCGTTAATCAGCCCACTTTTGATGGTGTGCTTCTGGGCTGACGCGGCGTATACGCAATGTATACGCAAAGTGGCCAGCTGATAAGGTGATGCGGAGGTCGTGTGCAGCGAGTATTCGTACTCGTATTCAAGCAATCGCGTGCGCAAAAAGAATTGCCTATCGTCTGATAAATTGCGAACCACTCGCCCCCAGGCTTGCACACGACGTGATAAGGCGGGTCAAACAAACAAATTTGTTTTGGATTTGTGCAATTTTGCACCCGTTCGAGTTCGAGGCAATCCAAGTGGGTATAAAAGAGGGTGAGCTGTTGGATTGGGTCATCAGTTGAATAGCCAACAAGCCAGCAAGTGAACTTCAGTTTGTTTTAGCCAAGTTAAAGTGAGAGATACCAATATACATACAAAATGGTGTGCAAGGGTTGTGGAACTAGTAAGTGATGCAAAACCATAGCAAGTTGGATAATTGACAAGCGTTCTCGATTTACCAACAGACTGCCAGTGCTCGAGTCAGAAGTGCGGGGACAATTGCGCCTGCAACAAGGACTGCCAGTGCGTCTGCAAGAATGGGCCCAAGGACCAGTGCTGCAGCAACAAATGAGCCAGCCAACTAACTAACTACATATAACTTCTAAACTAAGGCTCAACTCCCACCGAGTTAGCCATAAAACCAATAAAGTTTATGAAGATTTCGGGCATTTAAAAGTTTCCGTTGCTAACTTTCGTTTTGGGGGCCGGACAATCCGATAATTATATTTTCGGCATTTGCCAGCTAAAACCAATTATGGTGAAATAATAAACGTTAGCTGCCATTTCAGTTAAGCAAACCGCAAAATAGAATTACATGAAAAATAAACAAAAAGCAACGCAATGCGACAATTTGGCTGGGATTGCAAATATTTGTGCACTCGCCAACATCTGCACCGGAATTAAAATCCAATCCATCAACGGTGATTTTGATGGAAAGCCGATTGAAAGTCCGTTGAATTGTTGCCTAAACGGAGCATAAACAGAAATAACATTCAATTTGCATGGCCATCGAACTGAAACCCAAATTATTTAGCCGCTTCTATCTGCCAGTGGACTGTGCATTTTGTTCGCTGCAAAAATAACCCATTTGTTTGGGGGCATAAAATGTATTTTGCTTTTGAGGCAATATCCCCCATAATGTGTTTGCCTGTTTTATTGCATTCCAAATAAAAATGTAGCCCCTCCTGGCTGCAAATTTCTCCAACTTTAATGGTCTGCCAACAAAATGGATGTGCTTCTCCATCGGCCAAATAATAACTTTCTCGCCCGGATTTATTTATATTTAAAGAGCGGTTTCCATTCGAGTGGCCATAGCCAGTGGGCCTATGAGCTTTCAGCTGTCAAAACCAAATGACCAATTAAAATACAGGCAATTGTGGACAATTTCAAGCGTCCGTTTCCGGTGCTTGAGCTGTCAAAATATTTATGAAACAACAGTGGTTCAGATCCATTAGCATAATCAGAGGTGCGTGATTGAGGGCTCTGTTGCGTGCCGACTTCGTTTTGTTTCATTTTCCTTTGTTCCTGGCCGGAAGTGAGTCGCAGACTTTTGCCTAATCAGGTGTGAATAATGTGACAAGAAAACGCTCTCCAGCTTGGTATAGTGTTGTTATTTAAATATTATTTTTTTTTTAGTTACAAAGTTGCCTTGCATTAAGTGTCACATTGTGTCTAAATTACTAAGAATGGATCAAGAGTTGGATCAGAAATTTACAATGGAACTGGGAATCATTGAGGATGGTGTACCAGAGTCCACAAACTTAGTTGAACCAGGTGAGTCTGTAGGAATTCTACTAAAGTATGACTTAACTTCAGGCGACTTTATTTCAGTTAATATTCCAGATACTAAGAACAATCCCATCAGAATCGTTAGGGCTACACTTATGGTGATATTGTTGAATGTTTGTTTAGTTGCGGGAACTATTCCCATCTATCTGTATTTAAATACGTTTACCGAAGTGATCAGAGAACGGTTCATGGACTTCATACTTGTTGGTGGAGGCCTTATTGCTATACCCACGTTATACAGGATGGGAGTGAGTAATAATAAGTACCATTTCTGTCCTAGTTATAAAGCATTGCGTTTTTTCCAGGATCTTTCGAAAGGCCGTCATAACTTCTACTACATTTAATCGCTATTTTGATGTTACAGCAAAATTCCAAATGTCTTTGACTTTATATTCAGAATTTTATTAGGATTAAAAGGTCATAATAATCAAAGTATCCCTGCCTTTAAACTCGACACTGCCAGATCATCCTTAAACACTTCTACCTCCCATAAACAACATACAAGTGCATCCCATCTCGTGTTTGAATTCTAAACCAAATTGTGTGTAGGAAGTAAACTTACAAAGTCCGCAAAATGTCGATCAGAAGGGGTGGACTGATGTCCTATAATCAAAAGCGCATTGCCCGCTGGTACTTTGGAGGCGTGGCCAGTTCTGTGGCCGCCATGGTAACACATCCCATCGATCTAATGAAGGTGCTCATCCAGACGCAGGCGGAGAAGCTGTCGGTGATGCAGACCACTCAAAAGATTGTCCGCGAACAGGGCGTTCTGGCCTTGTACAATGGGATCTCGGCCTCGCTGTTGCGTCAATACACCTACACATTGGCCCGGTTTGGAATTTATTCGGTGGGCTCTGGGATGATGGACACCAGCACCATGGGTCGCAAAACACTACTGGCAGCGGCTGCCGGTGGAATTGGCGGCTATGTGGGCGCCCCCGCGGATCTGATCAACGTTCGCCTTCAGAACGATGTCAAGTTACCGCCGGAAAAGAGGCGCAAGTAAGAGATCATCCTGAAGATCTTAAAGATATCTATTATTCTGTATCCTTACAGCTACAAACACGCCATCGATGGACTGGTTCGCATAACCCGTGAAGAAGGCTGGCGCAGCCTCTTCAACGGCTCCTCGATGACCGCGCTGCGCGGAATGTTCATGACCGTGGGACAGATCGCCTTTTACGAGCAGAGCAAGTCGCAACTGGTGCAACTGGGAATGCCCGAGAATATGGGCACCTACATCGCCGCCTCGATCATCTCGGCCACGGTGGCCACCACATTAACGCAACCGATCGATGTGGTTAAGACCCGGCGAATGAACGCTGCGCCGGGTGAATATTCCGGACTGACGGATGTGTTCATTAAAACCTCGAAAGAGGGACCACTGGCCTTCTTCAAGGGCTATACACCCTCGCTGACGCGACTAATGCCGCACACTATTCTTCTGTTTCTGGGCCTCGAGTTTCTGAGGACCCATTTTGGCTATCTGCCCGAACCGAAGCAGGTTGGCCCCTTTTATCGCTACGATGATGTCGATGACGACTAGTCAGTTCTCATTATATTCCAAATTTAATGTACCCTAGTTATGGTATTTTATGTCTGAAATTAAAGTTTTTTAAACAGAGATCTTGGGATAGATTTATGATGTAAAATATTTTTACAATTAAATTGTAATGATGGAAAGACAAGTTGAACTAATAGATCGTACTTTTAAAGTACTACCTAAATCAATATGTTTTTAAATCTTGCAAGCCCTTGCCACGTTTGAGAACTAATCGCATTATTTCGTGTTAAGAATCTCCTGGGATTTTATGAGTAAATATAATGGAATGCCTTTTGTTTGCCAACGAAATTAAATCTCGAATTTGCAATTTGCATTTTCTTTGGGCGAGCTTTTTTCGCCGCTTTTTATTTCGCTTTCACGATTCACTTCCTTTTATTTTGGCCTGGCCCCGTTTTGTTTGGCCTGGCATACTGGATGAATGCTTTATGAGGTGAGCTACTCCATTACCCAGATGAATGCTTTAATGGCCTTTAAAGCTGATGAAGCTGCCGTGCGGCAGTGGCACTCGTCGAGCATTTCAGCAAGGAAGTCATAATGCGAGCGCACAGGGCTGAGATGTCGTGTAATCGCATTAAAGCCATTAACAGGCTACACGAGAAATGGTGAAATAGAAGCGAAAGTGAATGGGAAAAGCGAAAGTAGAGGAAAGTAAAGGAGAGCAAAGTCGTTGTAGAGACACACGTTGTGTTGACACGGGAAAACAATCATACGACCCGTGTACCGGACAAGACTCAACGTGAGTGCCATTGCCATTCCAGCTTCCATCGATGCCATCGTCCATGCAATATTGATGCCACCCAACGAGCTTTCAATGTCCTAAACAGTGTTTAAGTTCTGGCCAAAAAGTGAGCTAACTTTTCAGCTCTTTTTCAGCCACCATCCGCTTGAGGCAGTTTTACGCTCCAAAGTTAATTACATTTCGGAAATATTAAAAATTCAATGCGTCCCCAAGCTTCTCAGCATCAACTTGCTCATGTGAGTGGCTGCGGAAATTATAATAAATAATAATTATGGAAAAGAATTTAATTTCACCGGCCAATACACGTGCGTCATGTTCAATGGCCAGAGCTACGTTTGTGTGCGCACATTAAAGCTGAATGTTGATGGTGAAATTGAATTCAATCGGAAACTCTCGGGTTGCATAACGATTCGTTGTGATGTCGTTCGCCCTGTAAAAATAATTGTGGGGCTTGTAGAAGATTTTATGGCGTGCTTTTCGGTAGTTGATAAACATTTAAACGGTGTCTGTGGTGGATTAATTGCTTTGAAAGATAAAACGGTTAAAAAATCAATTGTCATCAACACCAGTAGATATTCCATGAGTTGCAAAAAAGAACGGAAATTAATTGTTATTTTATTGGACACGGAAATGCTTAAATACAATGCAATGAATATGTTCTTACTTGTTTGTAACTTTTTTCGATTTAAAAACATTAAAAACATATTCCCTGTAAATATATAAAAGAGCTATAGTTAAAACCCTTTTTCAATTTGGTAAAAAATACTACTTATATTTTGTAATGTTTTTTTTCCGACTTAATAAATATTAAAAGGCCTTTCTTGGTTGATTAATTATTTTCAAGGATAATAAAATTATGTTTTAAGACAGCTGCTGTTAAATTAACCGTTTTCTCCTTGTTTTCGCCAAAATACCACCCTCAAACTTTATGACACCGATTTGATGCCCACCCGAAGTACATAATAAAAGTGCCATTTGGCTGCGCAAAATTTATGCAAATTTCCCATGCGCCTGTGTAGCATCAGTTGGCGGGACGAGCGGGTCGAAAGAAGAGTCAAAACAGCGGCAATAACGACCGCAACGACAAATGCATAAATCAGTTTTAATGCAAATTTCGTTACATTCCATGTTGTCGTCTCAATAAGCAGCCATTAATATGCTGCGCCTGCTGCATAAATTGTGTGATTTCTGCGGTTTTGCTTAATTGTACGCATTGTCGCAAGGACAACGGCCAATCCTCGTCCTGCGCAATTATTCATGCGATGGTCAAGGACAACAGCTACCAGTTGCCGCACATTTGCGGTCGGCATTTTGCGTAGCAGTTTGCGTGGAAATTACTTGGATGCAGTCAGAGAAACACCAAGAATATTCATGATTTATCATATTTTTGAATATATATTTTTTAAATGTACCTATATTTTTTTTAAATTAAGTATGTGATCTCTAAATAGTATTTAGTAAATACGTATTGGTAAATTAAAAAAAATAAATATTTATAAAAATTGTTATAAAATGATATTTTAACTATAAAGGAATGATTTATTGATAACAGTTTTTATTATTAATCATAGTTAAAATATTATTCAAATTATTTAGTTTAATTTTATTCTGTGATTTCATTTTAAAGAAGTATGAGAAGTTTAAAATTATTATCGAATTTTGGTTGGCTCTAAGGGTGTTGCATTTGATTTCTTAGTTTTTCAGAGTGCATTTATGATGGAACCGAGTCGCAGCAAGGCGTTCGCAATTGTCGGCCATTTAAATGCAGGCCAATAAATTCAAGCGCAATTTGAAGTGGCGCTTTGTCTGGCCGTTCATTCCGGCATTATCCGCTTTATGCACGGAAGTCCATTTATATTGCCAACCGGCGACGGGCGAGACACAAATGAAGTGGAGTTCTCAGCACGGAACACGCAGAGGAGCCTTTAAATACCTTCGTGGCCAGCTCCATTTCCCCGAGATGCCAGAATGCAATAAACTTCTAAATCAGTCGATTAAGCTGCGAACTGCAAATGCCCCTAAAAGCGTACGATATGTATGTGCGTGCCGATGTGCGCGCACAAAAAGTTTCTGAAAAATGTCGAGCAATTAAAATAAGTAGCGTGAATCTCGCGGGAGTGAGCGCTGCCATTGGAAGTTGGTTTTGCTTCGGTTTGGTTTGGTTTGCTTGTTATCTTTCGTGTGGATTTGGCTGTCAGCGGGAACGCAGCGAAGAAGAGGGTTAACTGAGCTGGGGGAAAACGAGGGTTAACAGTGGATTAAGAAGCACATTCTGGACCATTTAATTATGCTTTAATTTAATTTTAGGGAAAACGAACTTGGATTGAGCTCACAAATGCTTAAGGGATCCCAATAATGATTTTATCGTAATGAGACTTCTTGTTTTCATCTGATTTTGAGAATAAATGTGAAACCTTTCGAGTTTCCCAATTACATTTAAAATCTAATTAAATGCATGCTTTATGGTCAACCAAACATTATATATAGAAAATTGAAAATGGTATTTTAAGGAAACTATTTTATTTTCTTTTTATACCCTTGTAGAGGGTATTATAATTTCAGTCAGATGTTTGCAACGCAGTGAAGGAGACGTTTCCGACCACATAAAGTATATATATTCTTGATCAGCACCAATAGCCGAGTCTATCTAGCCATGTCCGTCTGTCCGTCTGTCCGTCTGTCCGTCTGTCCGTCTGTCCGTCTGTCCGTCTGTCCGTCTGTCCGTTTCTATGCGAACTAGTCTCTCAGTTTTAAAGCTATCGCGATGAAACTTTCCCGAAGGTCTTCTTTCTATTGCAGGTAGTACATATGTCGGAGCCAGCCGGATCGGACCACTATATCTTAAGGCTCCCAAACAAATATAAGAAAATTCATTGTAACTTTGTAGGAAGTAGGCGTTTTGATTCTTGACTACTTAAAAACAAAATTGAAATAAATCGAAACGCTGAATCTGGAATCCCTGGAACTGCACCGAGTGAGTATTCTTTTATCTACAAGGGTATATAAGCTTCGGCTGGCCGAAGGTAGCTTCCTTTCTTGTTTAAATATCCTTGAATACTTTACAAATCATTCGGTCATTTATCCTTACCGCAAAATCCATGAATATATGAAATTCTTTAGGTGTTTGTTGAAATCATCCATTGACCACATTTCTGTGAAATGATTTGGCAAAATGGCCTTTGCATCAAGTGAAGCCATTTTACAAAATAATCACTAACGCACGCTTCAAGATTCCAAACACATTGGATGTTATTTGGCATCTGTCTGCTGGAGATTTGTTGGCCATTTGAATGCTCGCCACATACACGGGAGCAGGAAGCATAACAGTTTATCTTTATAATTAGATCTCATCGTATCGTATCTAGCTGGGCGAAAGTAGTAGTGCACAATGGCGAAAACCACTTCCAGAGCCATTTGCTCCGCCACGGGGTCACGCTGTCTGGTTACACGTACTCCACTCCCGGGGAAATGGCCATAACCGGGGCCCAAACCCAGGGGCACGGCCCAAACCCAACGAGAACCGAACCGCGAATCGCGAAACTTGGCTCATTAAAGATTAAGACGCATTAACACAAATGGTGTGAGGGGCTAGCAATTTAAGCGCCATCAGCATAAATATTTATGCAAATTGGGATTACAAGTATTTTGTACGTATTTTGTAGAGCCGCCTGCCGGGTGGAAACTTTCTACTCTGCTACTGCGATAGCTTCTCGACTTAAATTGAAATTTAATTAGAATTAAAGCCATGCGTTTCGATTACCCAAAGTGTTCTTAAAGCTCTGTGTTTTTGCCATCCAGTGACCTTGTTTTTCGCTTCTTTTCGGCTGCACTGCACTTTCGCCTTGCTGCATCTTTGAGTTTTCCCTCCCGCTTTCGATTTTCCCGCTGGCTGGTTAGCTGCAGCTGCTCTTTGTTTCGACATGGTAGTTTGCATTTCCCGCACTCAAGGCCACCGTCTCAGCGGATAAAAAAAAAATACCCGAAAACTCTGGGCAAACAAATGCATGCGGTATAATTTATGCTGCCACGGAGCGAAACCAACTTCCAGCTCATAAAATGTCGAGGTAAGTTGAGTTGAACGGCCAAGGCTGCCAGGATTTAGATAAATGAAATGCATAAAGATCCCGCTGCCGGCAGCCGAGGTCAACTGCCATGCATTCCATTTCCAACTGGATGGCCATAAAAGGTCGCAGATTTCAGCACACACAAAAATATCAATTTGAAGGGGATAGCCACTGTTGAAATTTCGGTATAAATATTTCATTCTATATTTTGAATGTAGAAATAACTGAAACTATTTTAATATGAATGGGGTACATTTTTAATTAAATTCGATCTATAGAAATCCGTAAAGAATTTCGTTAGCAATATAAAGAAATATTTGGAGTCATGAATTCTTTTTTTAGTATTTAAATAAAAAGTAAATTGTCTTTTTTACATTTATCAGCACAGAAAATATCTTAAAGTTGCAAAAGTCAATTTGTTCTTCTTCCTTAAACAACCAATTATTCAAATTATTCTTAAAATAAACGAATTCATTTAAATAAATACATTGCATTTTAGCAGTAATATAACACATCTTCCCTGAGAATATAAACTGCAATTTGAAATGTTTTTTGTGCTGTTATGCTTTCTATCAGCGGATTATCTCACTTTTCGCTCCGAGCTGAGCTCATCAATATGCATTGAATTTGAATTGAGTGGGAAAACTTGTTGGGTGCTTTGATGTCTGTCAAATGCTTATTGGCAACATTGTTTCCTAATGCAATTAGCCGCATTTATGCGCAATTTCGGTTGGCCTATTTCCCCGCACCCCCACCCTACTCCGCACTTTCCCATCGTAGACATGGCAATTTCCCAGCTGCTTGTTTGTTGAAATTTCATTACTTTGTGTAAACAAAGTGCACGTGCTCGATGCGCCTCCCCCGCTTCCTCCGTCCCCCAGGATTCTAAAGGACTCTCTCCGCGGGAGTGGCGCATGCGCGGATAAACCAGAAAGAGCTCTCATTCCGCTGGCATGCGGCATGATATATGGCATTAAATCATTCCACGCTTTCCCGTGTTTCATTCAATTATCAAAAATAATTTAAAATAATTTCATGTGCCGCAGCCACACACCCAGACAATCGCAACCGCAGTCGTAGTCCCTATAGATAGACTTACTCACTTCTCCCGGCTGGTCACGTCGTAATCAGCAAAAGGTTTCGCCTAGTTGCGGCTGTAAACTCGGCTACGTGACTCCCATGGCCGATGAGCCCAAAAGCGTTCGCATAAATACAAAAATTCCTAATTTATGTAGTTTACGTTTTGGATTTATTGCGTCTACTATTCGGCTGTTGTATATCATTTATCTGTGGCTAGCACAGTGGCAGTGGAAACGGATACGGATGGCTTTTTAAGCGTTTAAGCATTTAACGCTCCACACGGCGTATGAGCAACGTGCTTAAAGCCGCCACGCTCCACATGGCGTATGAGCAATGTGCTTGAGCAGCACATTTAATGCGTGTGCCAATTTAGCGGCCTGAAGTGGCGCTTCACTCGAGTGCAACGGCTTGACTTTTCGAGAGTGCCACTTGGCCGGCAAAAGAATCACCCAGCTGCAAGCTGTTCATTAACTAATTAAGCAAATTACCACGGCTAATGGAACCGAAATAAGACGGAGGCCTTGACACGTTTTTGCACTGGGACTCGAATTGATCTTTGGGGAGCCCTAAAGCGACGACATGTCGAGTCGTGTTCCCTGTAGTCACACCTTCTTTTTCGGCCCCGCATGAACAATCTCATAATCAGCATAATTTTCCTGTAAATACCAAAACAACAGGCAAAAGTCAGAGGCACTTGACTCGCAGGCTGGCTGACTGAGATTCGTGGCCAAAGGCAAGACATGATCTTGGCCCCGAAATGCTGGTGGCCCAGATTATGCACTGAGATAATTATCTGGCCACTTGCCGCTCATCCTGGGCGATGCCAATTCCAATTCCATTTCCACTCCCGACGCTTTATGCCCCTCGTCGACGGCTGTTGGCAAGTTGGGCCCCGGAGACCAGTTGGCCAAGAATAATGTTTGCCGTGTTATTATCTCTCTGGCTGGTTGGCTGGTTGGTTGTTTGGTTGGTGGGCGTGGCGGCGGCCAGCGAGTGTCATAAATAAAATGGCAACTATGTGCCGCTGCCCGGTCTTCCTCCCACTTTTCCCACTTAAACACCATTATTAGGCAAATATATATAAGGGTAAGGATATGGTGGCTATTTTGCTTGGACCGCCCGTTGGCCAGTTTGGTTTTATTACCGCTGCTCAAATTTGATTTCGTTTGCACTAATTGCTGGCAGTGTAGAAATATGGCCAACCATTAATCACAGACACAACTCCCGACATGCCACCAACAAAAGGCAAACAGTGTGCATGAGTGTAAGCCAATTGCCGATGGGCGGCGTATTTTATTGGTTGTACTCCGTGTAAACAATTATAGTTACACACAATAATATTTGCCCGACTCGAGGCTGTTTAATCAAGGTGTGAGAGAGGGGTGTAACTGCTACTACGAGTGGGTGATATTAAACATCAGATCACTTACCAATTTCCTGTCTATATGCATAAGCCATTTTATCCTCAGGAGCGCCGCGTCACCCTCATTTCAGCAGACAAATGAATCGCAGGAATGTCAAAAAATTCATTAGCCCAAGTATAAATAATAAATGCTTTTCTGTTTACCGCTCATGTGCCTTAATGGCTAAGCAGCGTTTTATTTGCACATTAAAAAGTCAAGAACATCCAAAGGGGAAATAGAAAAGCAATTTTCATGGGCTTGAAAAGGGGGTCTAGTCTACGAAGGTTGGATACTCTAATAAAATATTACATTATAAAAATTATTAGATCTATTTATCAGTTTGTTAAGAGAACCCTTTATCATATCTACAAAATTTAAACTCTTTAATTTATACATTTAACTTCTAGAGGTACTTAAATGTTTTATTTATATGGTATTACACAACACAAATCATATAACTTAACCGACTGACTGCCTTCTGTTTTTCTTCACACGCGCTCGACTTAATGTGAGCTCATAAATTGCCCATAAAGCAACTGACTGGAAAATACGGGGCCCAAAAACATACAGGCAAACTTACATTATTCTTTATTGTTCGAACTTCGAAGGGATAGTACAAGTCATGCGGCCAAACGTTTTCATGCTCGAGTTTTTCAGCCGCGAACGGTGGATTCCGGGAACTGTTTGTCATGCCAGAGTCAATTTACTCCATTCAAAGACACTTTATTGGTAGCTCGACAAATGCAAACGGCGCCAAAGGATGTGCATGTACTGCGGGCAAGGGAGAGTTAAAAGTTTGCATGTCATTCGAGCCGCACTTCATTTCATCGCCCGGCAGGCGTGCTTTTTTCTCCTTTTTTTTTGGCCATTTTTCCCCATTCTGTGGGCCACCAAGGTGTGGAACAATGTGTCAGGCTGTCGGATGGAAAAGCGGAAAAGGAGAAAATTATTTTCACTCTCAGGACTCGAAACTCTCGGTTTCTGCTGCTATTTTCGGTGCTCAGCCATTTTAATGCACTCCCTTTTCGGGGGCCAGATTTGTTTTGTTTATCCCAAATGGTAATGTGCTTTACAACATGTTGAAAAGTTTCAGCCAAAAGTGTGCTCCTCCACTATTTTGAGTGCGTATGTGGCCGTGTTATGAGCTAATGCACCAAGGAATTCACTCAGCTACATTTTCATATGCTCAATTATTTAATACGCCAGGCGAACAACAGCTTCACTTGCAGGTCCTGTTCTCAACTTTATCTGTTCTTGTTTATTCGAGGGAAGTAAAGTTAAATTGCTTGCTCTTGAATGGCTTTAATGTGGAGCCACGCGGTGGTGCTGGTTGGGTGGTGGGTGCTGGGCGGTGGGTGGTGCTCGGTGGAGTACTAGCAATTATAATGCTGGCTGTATCGCCTTTGAACAGTTCGTTGTCTGTCATAGACACGCCATCGATTGCAGCCGTTCTGCTCGGGCCAACTTTCTGCCCCATTTCGCTCCTATTGCCTTTAAGCACTTAGAAAATACTGATATAAAACAAAGTGTATTAAAATCATAATTATTATTATTAGAAAGCTCTATTTTACAATTTTTCTGTATGTCCTACAAACAATTAATGTAATCCCAGCCTAATGCCAAACATGAAATATATTTTGCTTGCTTTTTCTGAATATTTTTAAAGGCTTTACATTGGAATTAGATTGCTAAGGGCCGGTTTCTCGAGTGCCGGCTAACATTTCTCGAACAGATAAAGTCCCTGCTAAGGCATTTTGGCTTTCTCGAGCATAAATGTGAGAGCTAACTTTGACAGGGACTCGGAGTCCCTGTTAAGCGTTTTCGACTCGATAGAATGACAGCTGATTTCCCAAAGCCAACTATGAAGATGAAACGAAATCACAGCTGACTTTTATCCCAAAGTTGTACGTCATTTAAAAATACGAGCTTTAAACATTTAGGTTATCTACGATTTTATAAACCTTTTTAAAATGCAAAATTAAAAAAACTAATTAACACCAAATTGCAGTAATATTTATAATTCTTCCAATATTTTAGAGCTTAGCTATAAATATGAAATAAGATTTATTACATCAGTAAGAGCTTTTAGTGATTTTGCTGTTGCACATTCGAATAAAATATTATTTGACATTTTTAAACCACTTTAAATTTATCTGTTTTTTGTCTCATAAAAAAGAGGAACAATATTTGTTTAGTGTAACGACGGCAGCCACAAAGAAACGTTGGCCAGAAGAACAACGGCAGTAACGGCAGTGGCAACAACAAAGAATAAAGGCCGACAGCTGCACAGCTTAAGTAACATAAGGCGCCTCATTGCCTCATAGTTTGCTTTATTTATGGCCCGGACCGGACCGGCTTACTTATTGTTGCTCCTCCTTAGCCAGGCGGCATGAAAGTGGCTTTTAAAGCCATTGTTTGCCTGAATTATTGATTTTCATTAGTGTCTTGCCCGTCTTCGATTACGGCGACAGTTTCGGTTTGTTTTGTTGGCGCCCTCTTGGCCACCCGAGAACCAACCCAACCCAGCCAGCTGGTGAATTGTGTATTTGATTTCCTTTGAAATCACTGCTCAATGGCTTCGCCAGTTGGACCGGACCGCCCATGTGCCGTGTTACTGATTTAATTACGGCCGCCACCGCGGCCACAATTGAAATGTTCGGCAGGCTTTAACCTGGCCCAGCCAGTCGGCGAATCTTGAGACTGCCAAGACCGGCAACTGGGAATTTTTTAATTTAATTAAAATGTCGACGGTTGACGGCGAACGGCAAACGGCAGACTGGTAGACTGGGTGACGACGACGACTCCTCGTCGTCTGCTGTCCCAGCGGCCACAATGCAATTGTAAGGTTTCCATTTTAATTAAAGTTTTTACGCGCATTTCACTTACTCGAAATCGCAGCGGCGACAGAGCCACAAACAGCGCCCAACATCCGCCGCCGACTGGCAGCCAAAAGTGGCAAATTTCATATTCCGTTAGAGCCCTGGCAACCTGGATTCTGGATTGCGGATCCGGATGGAGTCGGAATAAGTCAGAGGGGAGGGACAGGCGAGACGGGCGAGAGGACTATTTAAATAGGAAAAGCGTAAAACAGGAGACTGCTGATGGTGCACTCAGGAAAATTAATGGACTGCATTTGAATAATAAATAGAGATTTGACTGAAAAGATTTCACATAAGTCTTCCAAATAAAATAAAGAAGTTTTAGTTTGTTTTTTACTTATAATTAATTAGAAATAGATTATAGGTAATTTACAATAGTCTTATAAATAAATAATAAAGAATAATTAAGTACTTAAATTAAAATACAATTAAATTATATTTGTTTATTTATTATAAGTTTATTATTAGAAATTCACATAAATTTCACATAAATTTTTAAGTATATTTCTTTAGGTTTAAAATGCTCGGCTGGCGTTTTAAAATATTTCTTTGATTCAAATGTTCATATGTATTTGATTTACATTTTATTATTTTAATGCTGGGATATATTATGTTACTATTACTGTCAGTAATAAAACAATGTCTTTTTTTAATTCAAATAAATTTAAAGAAATGTATAAAAGTTACTTACTTTCCAAAGTTTTTGTTTGCTGGTTAATTTCAACAATGGAAACCAAAGAAGTTGAGTGTATGGAGAGCATTGATTTCCCAATTTCAGTGAAAGAGCTTCCCCTCCATGAGCTCAGGTTACCTGCGGCACCAGCTGCCTTTTGCCCACTTCTTAAAGTTTAAAATGGCAATTGATTAAACAGCGCTCGCAATGGCAGGTGTTTAATTCGTTATTGATGTGTTGTGCTGACATTGCGCATACGCCGTGTGGAATGCTTGGATCGCCTAAGAAGCGACTCAACCAGGGATAAGAAGGCTAAGATGGAACAGTTGGGGCTTCACCGGCTCTTCTCGCGTAACTTTTAAAGCTTCCCAAGTTTCCATGTGTACCCAGGGCAGATGTGTGCAGCATTTTGCTCCGTCATTGTCGTGCATAATCGAGGCAATTATGCGGCGCAATGATCTGGCAAGGTCCCTGTGCCGGGCGACTTGAACTTGTCATTAAGGGTCCGCTATCTGCGATGCCGGGATATTAATTGGCAAGCCTGCGCTTGTGCAACCTATCCCCACGGGTGGCCAATACCCTTACACCCACCTCGGCAATTACCCCTTTGTCTTTCCCAATTAGACCAGTCAATGACCTCGCCTCGCAGTCGGCTGTTGATGGCAAATAATTGGCGCAGATAAACCGGCATTAAGCCATATTAAATTATGCACTGAGGGATCCCGATCCCCTTTTGGCCCCGGCGAGTCAAGTGGCTCTGCAGCAGAGGGACCAGGAGCAGGAGCAGATGAGATGGAGGCCAAACTGGAGCGCTCCTGGAGTTTCGAGTGTGTCAGCAAGGAGCGGCAGGCGTCGCTGGTTGTGCAGCGATGACGGCAACGCAAACGCAACGGCGGCGAGTAGCAATTAAAATGTCAATTGAAACGCCCCGCGGTCCAGGAAAAACAAGAAGAATGTGGAGGGGAAAGGGGGCATAGTCAGGGGAGAAAAATGTTGCACTGTGGATCAAGGGCCATCTTTCCTTTCCATTCAATAGAATAGTGGAGAATGTGGGTAGGTTACCTTAGATAAAGCCATTAAATTCGACAGAATGAAAAGCATGACTAACTAACTTTTTTCTATAGATAACTTTACGTTTCTTACCATTTTCACGAGCTTTAAACTTACTTAACAAAATATTTATAAAAATGGTAAACTGCCAGCTTATAAAATGCAAATTTTCCAGACGTATAATAGACTTTTCTCCATATTTTTTAAGGTAAAAAAAATTTTTTAAGCTGTAAATGATATATTTTGTGCTTTTTCAATTGTTTCAGTTAGCATAAAATCTATAACTAAGTCAGTAATAATTTTTATTTTTCAAGTATCTTTTTTAGCAGTCGATCCACTGTGAGTTAGTGACTGATATTGCAAACGGCGGAGCCGTCTGGTCCTTTTCCGTGTCCGGGAATCGTTTCTGGTTGCGAACCAAACAGAGGAGACTGGCAGGACACGGGACGCAGGACGAGACAAACTCAAGCCAAAGGCAAACATTCCAATTTCATTTGGCTTGCTTTGGGGACCGGGTGGCTTGTTTTAGCCCCTGTTTTAGCTGCCAACTCCAGGCCTTCCATTGTCAACTAATTTCGGAGCGTTCGGAATCAAAGTTGCATTCGCCGGGACAGGGCCCGGGACCAAGCCAAGTCCATTATAAACTTTCGCTTTTGGCTGTACACTCGACCCACCAAGTTGGAGCAAAACAATGGGATCAGGTGAATTGCACCCGGCCAAAGGAGGCACCCGGCACACCAGGTGGTGCCTTCAAAATGGGGCCAAGTGTGGGGTTATTATGGCATTGTTGGCCTGACAAACGGCAAACACGCCGAGTTGGTCTCAAATCCGTGCCATGCCGTGATGCGGAGATCTCGTGCCCTTGGCTGTGGGTATAATTAAATTCGGCTTTTAAGTGCAACACCGCTCAACGGTAAAAATAGTAACTAATGCGCCAAACGAGCCACTCGTATCCCATTTTCGTGGTTCACTGGCTCGGCTTAATTTCATTTAAAATCGTTAAAGCCCTAAAAATACCGCTTGGCTGGCTCTCCGAAATGCGAAAGGTTCAACTTGTCATAGGTCAAGCTTTGACCCGAGTCTGGATTTCTACACCATCAAATCCCCCTCTAACACCCATTTTATACCCATTTTACCCCACTAGCAGTGGCAGGTGGGAAATCACATTACACATACGTGGGATTTATTTTCTGCCTTGCACATTTTGAGTTTACAATTAAATTAGAAACTTTGACTGTGCTCCGTAAAGTTTCGGCGGCTTCAACGTCAGAGCTTCGCCAGTTGGGCGGACAGTTTTGGTCCGACTGCCCCGAACCGATCTCCCCTAACTCCCCAATCCCCTGACATCTGACGAAATAAAATACGTGACACAATTCCATATGAGAGCAAACGCTCGAGGAGCAACAACAGTTGCAGCAACTTCTGGTGTGCCTTGTACCATATAATCCCTGGACTTCAGCGGAGTTCAGTGAACTTTTAAGTCTGGCAAGAACTAAGCCAGCTGGGGAGCAGAAATTGATATATCCATCGGCAAACACGGCTTTGGGAGAATAATAATTTTTAGTCAGTTATATAAGCGTGGAGGAAATTTAATTGGGATAGGCGCTCAATGGAAAATAGAGTTTAACTAGTAAATAATTACAAATATAGTAGGTAACTAAATCACTGAATTAATTTCTTCTTGAAAGCTTCCTTTTAATTTCTTGCTTTATGATTTGCTTCCTAAACCTTCTTCTTTAACTTTTTACTGTTCAATATCAGTGATATTTACTTTTTAAAAGCCTTCTTTTCAATCCCCATTCTTTTTACTTTATGTATGGCTCACACTCCACCAAAGAGTTCAGTGAACCATAAATGCATGGGATCTCGAGTCGTACATATGTATGTACGGTATGTTTAAGGATGGCAGGTGGCAGATGGGGCGGAGGCAGACACTTGGCCCCATTCTTTTTCAATTCGTTTTCGTAGTCTTAGCTGGATTTTATTTATTTATATGGCCAAATGTTGTCTTTCGATTCGGCTGCCTTCATTTCCTAGCCGGCAGCCGCTTCCTTGTTTGCCAGGCCGGGCCCCTATCTACTATATCTTTTCCTCCGGCTCGCTGCACTTGCGCTCATTAAACATTTAGCTACATTGTCTGGCGTATCTTGGAGATACAGAAAAAGAAGGGGGCTCGGTACTCGGATATATACCAGTTTCGAGGGGAATCGGCGGGGGGGAAGCTGCTTAGGCGGGCTGCAGACAAAAGATATGAGACAAAAGCGCAACGTCAAAAAGGAAATTGTACGCCTAATGGTCATTGCCGGGCCAAATGAAGCTGCCATTGGGTGCCGGGGCAGGGTACCGAACCGGACCGGCTCCTTCTGGCTATTGAAATATTTAAAAGGATTTCTTTTTCTGCCCAGCTGCCTCTTTTAGCCAAGTCTCACCAGCTCTGCAGCTCTGCCGCCCGGCAAACGATCTGGGATTAAGCAAATCAAAAAGTCAGTGCCCCAGCATCACTTTGAACCACCGACATTGACAACTGGGCCTGTTCTGTGCACTGAAACTGAAGAAGGTACTATAATCAAGGGAAACACTGAAAATAAGGAAAGAATCTATCTGAAAAGATGCCTTAAAAAATATTTAAAATTCCATTGAAATATAAAATAAAATATATATAAAATATATTAGGTATTAAAAATATTAGAATATTAGAATATTTACCAAATTGTAAGTTAATGATAGTTCAGTAAAATTGGATAGCCTTTTGCAGACCAGTTATATATAAACCTTCTTTTGCGAATAATTTCCAAAAACCTAAGGTTTTTAAGAACTTTGAATATTAATATAAAACCTTCTTTTGCGAATAATTTCCAAAAACCTAAGGTTTTTAAGATCTTTGAATATTAATATAAAATCTCCATCTTTTTTCGAGTGATCATAGGAGCGTTTGTGCCCGGTTTCTGGAACGGCTCGCTGTCCCTGTCATCGACGTCCCAGTAACATTCGCAGTCACAGTTGCAGCTGCACTTGCTGCCTTGTCCGAATGCAATTAAAATGTCAGCGATGCAGAAACGGGACTGCCCGAGGGCGGGAAAAATGGCTGGCTAACATGCGAGGCAAAAAGAGCTCGAAATGGAGTGCGAGCTACGAGTGTGTGTGTGTGTATGTGATCCTTCGCCCGCGGGACTCTGGCCAAACACGCATTTGCCATGCCAAAAAGACTGGACACTCGACTCTCACCGGTTTTGCAACCAGGAACAGGAGCAGGACTCACTCAACTGGATTCGGAAAAACCAAAAGGGGAATGGGCGACCAGCGGCCACGCCCATACAAGCCATTAAGCGCACTTGTGATGTACGTAAATTAATTTACTGTCGGCCATTTATGTTCGCCGGCAACCAATGAAGGAGCAACCACATCCACATCTACATCCACGTCAACATCAACATCAACATCAGCAACAGCAACACAAAGATGAAGAACCAAGCGCGTTGTTAGCCGCTTTATTGACAGTCAGAAATTTGTAGCCGACAAAAGAAGAAAAAGTTGCACAAGCCGCAAAAGTTTGCTAATAAATAACATTTAGCACCAGGAGTTGGCCATAAAAACACGACCCAAAAGTGAGAGAGACACATCCCACATAATTATTGATTCGACAGCCGGGATATATGTAAGAAGAATTTATGATTCAGGTTGATATATGCCCGGGGATTGTGATTCCTCATTGCTAAGCTTTGAGGGGGCTTAAAGGAAAAACGGGAAATTTGCACAGCACAACAATCAGGAATATATGAAAAAAACGTAAGCATTTAGTGTGCTAAAGGAAATAATTGTCCAAAAATGAAGCGACATAGCTTGTTGAGCTCTTAGTCTAATAATTAGTCTAATCAATTGCCTTTTAAAACTAAGAAATTAAAATTTTTGGATTTTTTACAAAAAAAATTTGATGGTACATCTTATTCAAAATTTTAAAATTGTTATAAAATTTATATATTTTTAAATCATTTGGAAAATGAGGGGGATCATTTAACGACATTATTAGCTGTTAACAGCAAGCTACAAAATAATTCCCATGAAATAATAATAATCATTAACAAAGAGCATAAGTTAACTAGTTTTCAGCTTAAAAAATTAAGAGTAACATTAATTTAATTGTATGATTAAATGCTAAATTTCAAAAAAAATTGTGCAAGTTATCTTAGGACTCCTGAAACTCCTCCCTTTTCTTATGTTACGCTCCACATGGCAATCGGCACTGCAAGTAGTTATTATCAATGCCGTTATTCAGGGGAGGCACGCGCGTTATGAACGTGAGTGTGTGTCGCAAATGGCCGCCGCAAGTTGCGGATATTATCTGGAGGGTGTCACTTTGTCGGCAACAGATACTTAAGTGCTGTCCGGCAGCCCCGAGCGCCGCATTCCGGCCAAGTCCAGCCGGAGTGGCGAGCGGAAGCACGCGACTACGGCGGAAATTGCTGCACATGCAACGCACGCGGCCAGTAAACCCCAACCCCTACCCAATTTTCTTACCAAAAACCCCATTACCACCCTTTGGCATCGAGATGCCATCAACAGCCGTTCGGTATTGCAATGGCGTTCTCCCACTCGCCCACTTTTTCGAGTTAACAAATTAAAGTAAAAATTACAATGCATGGCATGCCATAAATACGAAAGTTTAAGACCTTGACAGCCATGACCAATTGACCCAATTGTTTGCCCGTTTTTCCCGCACTTTGCATGTGCATGAGCTCGGCGGAGGTGTTTGTGTGGGCGGGCTTATATCTGGGAACCGGGGAGCAAGGGGGTTTATTTTTGGGGGCTTTCGAAATTGCAGCAGCCAACGTGAGAGTGGCCAAATTGAAATTGAAGCGCAGACCCAAGCCGAAATAGGGCCATTCCCAAAGGCCTTAATCGCAGGACCAGCATTGACTTTAAGTTTGTTTTGAAGTAAAGAGAGACTAGAAACTCTCTTATATCGCTGTTCCCTGCTCTTTTAGCCTCTTTTTATCCGGCCAAGAGTTCGGCTTCCTTTGGCTTCGGCTCACGGACACGACCTAGGCGAACGGAAAATGGAAAAGCGGCGCGCTTTCCTCGCCTGTCAGTTTGCCGCAGTCGAGCAATGAACACGCAGCGCGCGGTCTAAATATCCAGCCAATCGCGAGGATAACCACTCAGCCAGGATAACAATATCGTGCGATCCTTCGAGGGTCGATTGAAAAGGTGGCCCTCTGAAAAGGGCAGAAAATAACCCCGTACAAAAAGTGATAGTGAGTGTGTGCTGTTCAAAAGTGGCATTATGAGCACTAGTGGACGTAGCGGGGTCACCACCTAACCATTTTCGACCCGGTCCACGCAGTTTGAACTTGTGGCAAAGCCGCAAATGCAACCGCTAGTTGCGAATTCACAACGTGCCACGGGCAAAACACTGACACCTCCATCCCGGTCCCCTTGTTCCGGCTAACCCCTCCCCGGGCCCCTCGAGAAAAATCCGTGTCCATCGCAAACCGTAACCCGTAAACCGTTTCGCATCCGTATTCCGTGTTCGCGTCGCGGTTCGTTGAGCTGGCAGCCAAAAATGTCGGTTTAGTTGCGCCATCGCCATCGCCATAGCCGTTATCTATATGCACACACTGAGCCTGCAGATTGCATCCTATATCCGCGGAACGTGTCGCCATCGCTGGCCAATGTAAGTGATATCCGTATGGGTTTTGAGTTGCCACAGAAACTCTGTGTGTGCACCACAATAAATTACCTTTGCAACTGACATGTTTCCGAATCGAAATGCAGTTGCGCCTCCGGTTTGGGGCCTATCCGTAATTAAATTTCTGTGAATTTTATCACAATTTACGACGCGTTTGCAACGCCAGCAGTCAGTAGCCGCCACTAGCAGCCAGTGGACCATCAGTCTTTTTCTTTATCCTTTCGTGGTGCCCTCGCCCTGTGTTCAATAACAATGGAGCCATGTCGAAATCGAGCCGCGGGCCATTTGGCGATGCTCCTCTGATACACGTTTTTGTGTCAGGAAAAATTCCGCAAAAACTAAAGCCAAACTCCATTAGGACGTAGCAAAAGCCGCATGATTTATACAGGGGTCATGCATCATACTCCTAAACACGCCAACATATGTACAAGGCCCTGTGTATATTCGGTGGGTCACCTATATAGATAAATTTATTGATCCTTTTGACAGACTCTTTATCCTCGGGGTTAAGCAATTACGACGGAGATTTCAGTCAATTTAAGAGGAGAATATAGATTTATAGTACAAGTACTATTAGACCCATTGCTAGTTCATTTCTTTGTAAACATCACTAAGGTCTCTTAAATAAATAAATAAATATTCGGGAATTTTAGGCCTCAACGTCTAAGGTATCCCAAAAACAGTTGCCTCAATTCTGGATTAGTTTCTATGCCATAAATGTAGGCCATTACTTCGGTACTAACCGACAACCAGTCGTAATAAATCAAAGTTTTCCTTGCTCAAAATTAGTAAAATGCAAATAACATGACAATATTAATGATTTCGCCCAGAGACATGCACACACTGCACATAATAATAAAATATGAAACAAGGCAAATACCATTTTGGGCTGAATGGGGAATGTCTTAACGATGACTGGGCTGCCTTCGCAGGCAGTGACGGGAAATATCGAATACCCGGTGTTTTATCAATTGCCATATCGCGTGCCTCAGTGAGCAAAAATAAAAATACATATAATATTTTTTCTTTTTGGTAAATGAATGTAGCGAAAGCGAAATTGTTGCGAGTGGCAGTTCAGCCATCGAGTGGAACAATGGACTCCGGTTGCCGCGAAGTGTGTGAACCGTTTGGGCTAACAAGAAACCTGATAGCGACCCGCACAAAAGAGCACTTTCACTTGCGAATGGCACGGGCCTTTTGCCATTTGATGGCGGCCATTAGCTATTTGCTGCCGCTAATCGAAGTTTATGTTTTGCATTCATGTAACTCCCCTCGAAACAAATTTTGGATGATAGGATAGGTGGTGGGGTTGGCCAAGGACACGCCTTCGATCGACTCACTATCAGGCAACCGAGGGCCATGTTCTCATGTTGCGACTGTCAGTTTAATACAAATGAACTGTTTATGTTAATAAATGAGCTCACCGGTTTATGCCACATCCCGGTGTGGGGCAAGACTCCCAAAGGGGGGTATTACATCATTAGAGCAACACCTGCTGTGTGTGTGTGTGTGTGTGTGTGTGTGTGTGTGTGTGTGTGTCGAGGGGGTGGGGGCTGAGTGCCGGAGTGTGTGTGTCAATGTCAGAGCCTCCTCTCCACCCGCATCCCCAGAAACGTTGCAAGCAAATTACAGCTAATTAACATTTTCCTTTTTTTCAATTTGTGCCACAGATATTTGGCCAGGAATCTCTAAAGGCACTCACTCAAGAAAATGAAAAAACACTCATAGAGTAATATTTTTGACCCAATTACGATTGAGAACTAAGTGCACTTATAATCTTACTAAATTAAAACATGATCATTAGTTGCATAAAAATATATAATAGAATATATTAAATTTTATTAGGAATATTTGATTTTAAAATGTGTAAACTATTGTAATGTTATTACCAACTAGAATATAATAACTATAATTGTACAATAATTATATATTTATTTAACTAATTTCTATCATAACAAATTTTTTAATAAACAGACAATTAGATTTCATTAGAATTACTGAAGTTGGGTTTCAAATTAAAAATGTATTTGTTCATTTAGTAAAAAGCTTTGGAGAATGGATAGAGTTTGAGTCTTACGAACAACTAATTTACTTTAATGAATCAATCTAAGTTTTTTTTTTCAGGAATACTTTTTTCATTAATTTTATCATATTTAATTAAAATATTCTCTAAGACAACTGTTTTTCTTGCAGTGCTGTCAGCTGAAAGCCGACCGTGAGAGTTTTTGCCGCACTGTTGGGCGTTTAATAGCCGGAAATCTGTCTATTTCCGCTTGCCGTGGCGTTGATTATACTTAATAGATGACCGGCTGGAGTTCCCCCTTCTTGGCTGGCTGCTAATTTTTCTTTTCTGCTGCTTTTTGCCTGATACTCGAGTATTAGTCGAGCTGTAATTATGCTCTAATTATATCCCATATGTGTGCAGGCGAGTGTGCGAATGCGAGTGTGTGTGTGTCTGTATGCCTGTGGCGCAAAGAAAAATCTCTGCTGTGATGTAATTACAGCCCAACGTGTAAAAAGCTGGAGTGCCGCCTCCTCCTCATCCTCCTCCTGCTGGTTTAATCCCGGTTTCCTTTTGCTTTTTCCATCTGCTCGCCAGGGAATCTGGCGGCAGGTGAGGCCATCGAGATAGTGGTGGCCCAATTGAAGGTCCTTTAGTGGAGCCGAGTGGCCTTGCATGTGTTTAATTGGGCTGTCACTTGTGGGAAATCATTAAAATTATTGTTAACCACACAAACATAGTTGTCTATATTTAAACACAAAAAAATGCAATTATCTTTTTCTCTTCTTTTTTTGCAGGTGAACTGTTAAGCAAACAATTTAAAACTAAAAAAATCCAATTAATAACCAATAAAGGATAATACCCAAAAGCAATTGACGTAAAAGAAAAGAAATTTAATTAAATCCATAACGTTAACGATACATATCAAAGTTAGTCTGATTTTCCTTTAATACTATTAGATTATTAAATATCAATATACATATCAAAATATTTAAAGTGCTAAGATTGATTAAAACCAACAAAGTTTAATGCATATCCTAGAGCAATTCAAATCGATTAAAAATTCCCAGAGCGAGGAAGCAAGTGAAGCGTTTGAAACACAAAAGCCGGTGGTAAAATAAATCTTTAATTAAATCGACTGTGCAGAAGGATGCAATTTAATTGAATGGATATAACGAATCACGCGAGTTTTCCCTCTAAAAAATAAACAAAACACGCACATCGGTGTCGCGCTGAAATCGCTTTGTCATGTAATGTCCTTATGCCTCTCAACGGATCAAGTGCTTAGGCGATAAGAAAAAGCAGCTGCTGTGCTGTAGTGGCGGCTCCTTTCCGGATTTATATGCATAAATGAAAGCACGCATGCTCGGTAAGGCCGTAAGCCAAAGTTGAAGGGGGCCTGAAATTCCATCGCACAGCGGATTAGCTGCAGCATAAAGGCAGGAACACAAAGGTCCTGAATAGAGCGCGGCCAAAATACGGGTTCTTTCCCACCCAGCAGGAAGCTGGGATTTGGCGTCGCCCCCCATGACGTCAACAGTGTGTAAATGGGCAAGCAATTAAGCCGTTAACGATGTGCCCGCTCTCAAAGGCGCCACGCAGGACCTTCAGGACCTCCCCGATCCAGATAGCGATAGAACACCCGATAGAGTCCTTTACGAGCATAAGCAAACCAATGAAAAATGCATTCAGCTGCGCTGTGTCCAACGTTGCTGATTAATTCCAAGTAAGTTGACGAGCTTGTGCTTTTACGCTCCTCTTTTTTACGATTCCACTTTGGCACTTTACGAACCAGACAACGCGTTAATTTCGGGCAATCATCACGGTTTCAAAACGAAAGGAGTTCCGAGTCCCCTAAAAAATCTGACCTCATTCGAAGAATTCTGGAAAAGGATTTAAATCCGTAAATCAGGAGTTTATTTGCTTCTTTCAATTTTCCCCTTTTAATTGCAAGCAAACCGTATAGTTATCAGCTGCAAGAATTTATAAACTGGGGTAGCTGAAAATATAAGAGGATTTTAAACTTGATAGCATGAGAAGAAAACTTGTGAAATTTTACCAAATTTAAGCTCCCAGTGTTGCTCGAATATTTAAAGCAGTGAATACCAAGGGACTGCAGCCCATTTAACTTATTTTGTTTATAAGTCGAAGGGTAATCTGATGGATTTTAATTGGGTTGGATTTTACAGAATTTAAATATTTAAAATAAATTTATTCTGAGAAGAATATGAAAATGCGGTGAAGCTAATTAGCCAAGTAATTACGGCAAAATTATAAAATACTCTTTACCTCTTCTTTCATGAACAACATTGTAACGTTGCAACCAAAATCGTACATAAAAACCAGCAGCATGTCAAACTCATCCTTTATGCTCTTGCAACCGGCAATCAAACAATTTTCTGGAAAATGTTTCTCATTTTATATATGTAATTTCGTTTTTAAAATTAGATTACAGACATTTGCCTGTGGGTAACGTCCAAAATAGCAGCATACTCTTCAGCGCTCATCAAAAATGCGAACGAATTTATAAAGAGAAGATAGCAACGTGCCGGCAGCGAGCTGAGTTTTGGTAGCTGGTGTTGCTATTATTGTTAGGTTTGTACAACCGGTTGGTTGTACTAAAAATACAACACCGAAAATACGAGTAATTTTTGAGCAGGGCAAACCGAATGGATGGTTCGGAGCGGAGCGGAGGCCCCAAGGTCCATGCTTTCATAGACTCTTTTGCGTGAATTGTGTGTGTTGAGTGGACCTGGCATTTTGTTTGCCAAAAATCGGACGGCCAGACAAATACATGCATAACTTGAAAGCGAAATCTTGGCAGCACGGCCTTACAAAGTCATCTAATTCTCTCAATTCAAACACTTTTACCTAAGCCGCACTCACACACCAGGCCAAACATCGGAGCTTGTTTGTTGGCAGCCATTGAAAAGTGGGTAAACTGAATGCGAAAGCTAAGCCCAGTGATGTCTGCACTGTAAAGAATATTATGAGTTATTTGTGGTGAATAGTAAAAGCCGTAAAGAAATTTAGATGAAATACTGTACCTATTTAATTTAGTCTATGATTCCGTCATAGTTGAAATAAAATACAAATACAAATAGTTTAAGCAGTTTAATTTGTTTCCAATAATATGAAAATTAACAATGATTATATAATTTTGTTGTATTTATTTTATTGGATTTATAAACGTTATATAAGTTCGACTGTCTACGCGTTTAACTAGTCTTATACTTGATATGCAATTTCAAAAGTCAAGTAAGTCCGATTATTTTAAATTCACCGCAAAGCAAATATGAAATTCAATCAATTTATGATATTAGCTATTTTGATACACTGTTAAACGTGTATTTATTAGTTTTAGTTTTCTTGCAAATCCTTAAAGCATCCTACAAGAAATGCTCTCTCTGTTGGACTGAAATTATTTCGGTCCGATTATAATGCCCTGAAATATTACTTATAAGTAGGAGATACTTGATTTTTTTACTCTGTGTCTCCGATATGGAGAGGCAAGAAGTAAGAAGCCCGGCCTAAAACAGGCAATTCATAGTCAGCCTGGCTGCCAGCTCGGATTCAATGGCGCTCATTCACCGGCTTAGAAGCTCACACACATTGTACGAAGGAGGGGAAGGGGGTGGGCTATAGTGTGGCATACATATGTGGGCGGGCTGTAGGCGTAGGGGGTGGTGTATAAATCAAGCACACACACACACACACACACTGGTGGGCGGTCTCCTTTTTCCCGCCCACCAATGCTGCAGCCGATGGCGCTTAAAGGCATTTTCGCAAAAGTTTTTGACTTGAGCATTTCAATCGCCTGTTTTATTGCTCACATATTTTATGCCGTTTATGCTCAAAATTCAGCTCAACATGCGCGACTCTTTGGCTTCAGACAAACGGCGAAATGCCGAGAAGGAAAGGAGGTGCCTGAGTATTTGTGTCTTTTTGTATCGGTGTGTGTCCTGCGGCGTTGAGCAAGCAACTCTTGCCAGCGCTGAGGAAAAACCGCAATGCGGCACATTATGCGCGCTGAAATTCCCTCAAGTCCCTTTCATTCCCGAAAGAAAAAGACGGGGAAAACGCAGCCGCGAAAGAAATGCGCAAATGTCTGCCGCCCCCGCCCCTCTTGCTTTATTTTTTTTTTGTGGGCGTGTCCTGCCCAGTTGGACATGGCTATTTGGCTGCATTTTTCCCGCCAACTGATAAACTGGTAGCTTCCTGCGAGTGTTTGCCCTGCGGTTTTCCGCTTTCGTTTGTTTTGCCCTGCTTTGCTTTTGGGCAAGGAAAATACAACTAATTAATGTTTTTGTGCGTGAAAATGTATTTTAATTGTGCACCTGCTGCTGCTGCCGACATTGCGGTTGGGTAAATATTAATGTTGCTTTAAATCCCAATCCCAATCCGAATCCCAATCCCCTTCTGTCGACGACAGTTGGGCCTTTGGCTTTGCCCTCGCCTGAGCTTGGGGATTGGGCCTTTGGTTTTCCACTTTTGATTGAAATGTTTGTCAAGTTTATTTACCCCGGGGCTTCCCAAAAATGATTTGCCAGCCTGGCCGGCAACAGTGTAAACACTTTTGTGTGTGCCGCCATGTTCTCGGCAGAGATGAGAGGATGTATGTGGAATCCGGAACGGTCATGGGAAAGGACTCAAAGGCAGCTCGGCCTTAGCTCGGTTCAATTAAGACAAAGCCAACTCAATGGCCAACTCACATATATTGATTTTCATTCACTAATGAAAAGTGAACATAAAAAGCAAAAGACACTTAACCCTTTTA